>NC_064450.1:3235925-3835925 GCF_023343835.1 Lagopus muta | reverse complement strand
GCCCTTGCTTGCAGCTTTGTTGCTCCCCATGCATGCATCACCAGGCTCTGCCAGCAGCACCGCAGGCGCTTGGCAGGGCAGTGCCAGCACTCCAAAACAATAACACATCGTTTCCAAATGCCTAATTTTACAGCTAATTTCATGGTATTTTGATGTTGTAAGCTTGAGATGCGTTTGCAGAAAGCGAGTATTTTAATGTGTGGCTATGAAGACCCCAAGAGCAATAAGAACACTGTCACAAAGCTCCCATTAAATACAGCTGCAATGCAGAGCGTGCTCAGGGCCGGGTGAGATCTCAGGGCTGGGTGAAATCCACCTATGGAAAAAAAAAAGGGGG
The DNA here is from genome assembly GCF_023343835.1 of Lagopus muta. Lineage (NCBI taxonomy): Eukaryota > Metazoa > Chordata > Aves > Galliformes > Phasianidae > Lagopus > Lagopus muta. The sequence goes on along the minus strand of NC_064450.1, from coordinate 3,835,588 downwards.
GGCAGAGAGCACAACGCAACACTTCTGCAGCTCACAGAGGCGCTGCCATTCACACTGTGCTTTTGCAACGTGCGTTAGCAGCGCTCACAAAGCCGTTGGCTGTGCAGAGGGTGGCCTCCGTGCCAAACCCAACCTGCCCAGATCCCAGCACAGGGACTCACTGGGATCAAGGTCTTTCTCATTACTGTGTGCAGAGCCAGTAGGATGCTGCAGATATACTACGAGCACTTAGGAGGAAAAACATTACAGCGTCTAAAGGCACTTTAAATGATTTAGATACAAACTTGCCTGTAATAAGACATCTATTTTGGTTAATCTCTTAGTTGCAAATCTTGAAACTCTTGAACCTGCCTCAGGCTACTGTCAGCAGCACTTCATTTAACACTGCTTATTGGGAATAACTGCTATTTCCCACTGTAACCTCCAAACCTCTTAAAGTCTCTCTTATTGCTTTGCCCAAACACACTTGCCTTGAGGATACAGCAGGTTTCTCTCACCGAGAACTGTTACACTGATCTGAACATGCTGAATCAGAGCAGACCGGGCTCAGAGCATCGTCTCCATAGTGTTTGGGGAGCAGCTCTCCTTTGAGTGCTCATTGGGGTTATGGGAGCTGTCTGATCACACATCACACACGCATTGCAGGCGGTGGGGATGTGCCTGGAGACAGCCTGACCTCGTCACTGTGCTTGGAACACCTTGTGGGCTCAGCATCACAGCTGCAGGGCTCAGCATCACATCTGTAGGGCTCACACTTTGATCTCTTCTATATTTCTCTTTGAAGAGGATCCAGAGTTGTGTGGGTGCACACCCAGTGCCTGGTGGACACCCAGATGTGATAACAAAGTGACCACACATTGGTCTCCCAGGTGAGCACATGTATGAGAGTCCTCCAAGCACATCCTATAGACAGAGTACTTATGGCCATAGCATAGGTCTTTCCAGACATGAATATGGGGAAATGGGTATCTCTGCAGCCCCTACAGCAAGAGCTGCAGGCACAGCCCTCTGCTTGGGGGAAAGGTAATAGAATGGCTTAGGTTGAAATGGACTTTAAAGATCATCTACTTCCAACCCCCTGCCATGGGCTGGTTGCCCACACCAAGTCAGGCTGCCTTGAACCCTGTCTTAGGCACCACCAGGGATGGGGCAGCCACATTTCTCTGGGCAAGTTTTGATCCGTGGTGGAGGATGTGAGGAAATGAGGAATAGCAAAGGGAAATGCCAAAGACAAGGGAAGGAGCTCACACAATGCACACAGCAGCACCAGCTGCTGTTCCCAAGGCATGCTGCTCCTGCAGGCTGCAATGCTCAGAGCTGTGTCCTTGAGCCAATGCTGAGCCCCTCCTGTATCTGCATCCCTCCAGTCTGCTCCCGTCCTGGAGATGAACCTTGGTCTGAGCTCAGGTTGGGAATTAAGCATCCATCAGACAGATTTCTCCCCTGCTAGATGGGATCCCTCCTGTTCCATGCAGATCTGGGGTGGCCCCAGGCCATGCTCTTTGGAGCTGGCCAGGAACCATATGGGTTTTCCATCTCTCTGCAGCAGTCCCACACCTTTTGCTGCTGAGGGTTTGGGGGACAGATACGTGCACAAAAGATGGTTTCAGTAGGTATAAGAAGAGGGAACTTGGCTCATTACTGCGTGCTGTGAGGTATGTCTTTAAGCTTCAGTAAACTTTTGGAGTCCCTGGGCAGCTGGTAATGTGCCTTTGATGGAAGCATGACTTTTGAAATGGCAGTTTTTAGCTTAGCTGGGTAATGTTAATGAGAAAATACTGTGGGCTGTGGGTGGAAGGCTCCTGAATCCCAGACGTTCGAAATGAATTATTCTGTTTTCCTAAATGAAGCAACGCAGCACAGTGGTGAGAATCAGGAGTTGGCAGCCAAACGTGGAGCAGGGAGCTGCAGCCTCAGACATGCCATGTGCAGGGAGCAAACCCTGCTGCTCTAGTTCTCAGAGCTGTGTGGGTTGAGGCAGTGCAGGTGGGGACGGATGGACAAATTCTCCCTTCTGCTGCAGCCAGAGAGCTGATCAAAGCCCCAGGCTGCTGACTGCAGCTCTGCAGCTCCTCAGCATTTTGAGCTCAGAAAGCCAACGCTGTGCCTGCTGCTGTACAGCACAGTGCACATCAAAAGGAGCTCCCACGAGGATGGGTCCCACGTGGCTGCGTGCAGGTTATGATGAGCACGAGGGGTTGGTGTAGGAGATACAGCCCTGATATCCATCAGCACTGTTTGCACTGTGCAGGTGGTGCAACCCGTGGGACAGTGAATCCTAAAGGCTGATCCTAAATGCCCATCCCCTGAGCAGTGCTGCTGGCTTCTGGGCTCCTAGGCACAAGGTGCTGGTGATTACCCTCCAAGTAATTAGTTTTTAAATCAGGCAGACGGTTCAGGAACCACTCGCTATGAGCTGCTTTAATTATTGATGCTCCCTTTTATTCATATTATTTATAGCAGCTGGGCTGGGCGCGATGCTCGTGGGGCCAGGAGCAGCCCCAGCTCTTCCCTGGGTTTCCATCCCCTCTGATTTCACCCCCAAACCCCCCAGTGCTCAGGGACTCCCCCTTTGCAGCAAAGCAAACAGGAGCGGGTGCCCATCACTGCGGTAATTAAACTCTCACTCATCTTCATTTCCTTCAGCTGCTGAAGCGAGGCCACTCAATAAGCCATTAGCACAAGGCTCTTTCTATCACTACAGCATCGTTAAGCACACGTACCCCAGAGACCACTGGGACTGAAACGTGGTCACGTCGTGCCCCCCACTCCCCCCCAACAGCCCATCGTGGGAGACTCAGGGAGATTTCACTGCATAAACCCTTCCTGAGCTGAAGTCTTGCAGGAGCCATCTCCACCTCCCCTTTCCTGCAGCAAGAACTCATTCCTGTCCAGCACCAGCACAGGGCACAGCATCTGCCCCAGAGCAGCCCCTGCCCCAACCCAAGGAAAGCTGTAAAAAGCAGCACCAGCACAAGAAAAAAAAAATGCTGTAGGGGAAAAGCTGCTGCAGGTGCTTTGCCAGAAGCAAAGCCCACGGCCCGTGTTTGTAATTACAACTGTATGTTGATTTTCCCCCCCAAAGAGGTTGTGCTTGGGGTCTGGCTGTGGTTCCAGCAGCGAGGACCCGCGGGGCAGCAGAACTGGGGGTGAGCGGTGCCTGAGCCAAAGCAACCACAAAATCACAGCACACTGCTTGGAAATCCCCTGAAAGGCATCAGGCTGGGCTTTGCAATGGGGCTGGGGGCCAACTGACAGCACACTGCTGGATGCCGTGCATAGAATCACAGAATGGTTTGGGTTGGAAGGGACCTTTAAGGACACCTAGTTCCAACCCCCTGCTATAGGCAGGGACGTCTCCCTTGGCAACCCAGGTGCCAATAGAAAACCAGGTCCCTAAAGATGCCCTGCACCCCACACGCCTGTAGGGAACCCAAACCCAACCCAAAGCAAGGTGCTTTCTGCCCTGTTGGTTTGCATGCAGCTCAGGCACCTTGGAGAGAAAAAATACAGCACACAAGTAGGATATCTACATGGGAGGTGCTGGCATGGGACCCCACTGCAGTCCTATGGTGTTCTGGGGTCAGCAATGCATTGAGCCACCCCCCTAAAATGGGCACAGGCCCATTCAGAAGCCAGTTGGATCCATGCATTAAGTCCATCCTTGCCCCCAAGGAACAGCCAATTCCAAACAAGCCACCTCCCGTCTGCATTCAAAACATTTATTTTGGGAAATACATATTAAACACTATTATTTATACAAATAAAAAAAAAAAAAAAAAAAAAAAAAAAAAAGGACTAAATTTCTCGTAATGCTTATAACCCCCAAAAGGCCATTGTAATACATCTGGATGAAGTTCGTTCTTTTTATTATTGTATTTTCATTTCCTTCCCCCCCAAAAAGAAACAGAAAGATCCCAGGTTATAAGGGAGATAGCAGCGTGCCTCGCCTGGCCCAGCTTGAGAGATCGACTGGAGGGAAAAGAATTTCAGATGACATTTGCACAAGTGCCTCGCGCAGGAGATTTTCTCCCCTTGAAGTCTTTGTAACAATTGAAATGCACCTATTTTCTTTTTTTTTTTTCAGTAAATACATTTTGTTTTTGCTAAAATATAGCAAGTCAGTATGTAGATGGTTGTGCTTCCTCAGCAGCTCAGCAAATGCTGCTGCAGAGGGGGAAATGTGAGCTATGGGGAGAGCGCGTCCTCCTTGCAGTGCACCCCAGGGTGTGCAGGAGCACCTCCTAACCTTTCACTGAGTATGTGGGCATCCTGAGCAGGGTGAGAGCTGTCTCTGCTCCTCTGCCCCACAGAGAATGCAGGGTGGGCCACGCTGCCATTATTACATGCCAAAATAAAAAGGGCCATTTGCATGAGGTGTCATCCCACAGAGGAGAGCAGAGATGGATGGAGCTGACACCAGGAGAGGGGCAGGGGGATGTGGGGCTCCTGGGCCACGCAGCGTTCCCCAGCAGAACCCACACAGGGTTCTTCTTCCTGCAGGTCCATGGAAACACAAAGTGTGGGGCAGAGCCATAGGGCCAGGCTGCTCTCATGCATGTGGGCATGCAGGGCTCAGGCGGTGTGGGCACAGCCCCATGCACAGGGCTATTCACACGGAGGAGTGCGTTACGGAGACATCACACACGGGATGCAAAGGAGTATGTTTAGAAAAATAACACCCAACAGCCTCCTCTGACTTAGGGAAAAGCCCACTATGACAAAGGTCAGACAGGACAAACCTCCACTTCCCAGCACCGCTTTGCAGAGACATTCCACTCTCAGCCCCTTCAAACACACTCTGAGCCTTCCATGGAATAAAACACCCTACAGATTGAAAATAAATACATGCGGGTCCACAGGAACCCAGCCATACCTATGGGCCAAGCCACGAGTGAGAGGGACAAGGAGTCTCTGCAAAGCACTGCAAGCATTTTCCGGACACAACCCCCCGCCCCCATTCTGCACTATTGCAAGGTAACAGTCCTAAAGGCACTTCTCCCAGAGCCGGGCTGCTGCAAGGCGAGGTAACGCCCCAATGCTCCCAGCTTATTGCATGTAGGCAGGGAAGAGGGGCTGGGTCAGGGCTGGTGCTGCAGGGCTGCTGAGGAGGAGGCAGGAGACAAGGATGGCACTGTCCTGCTGTCTTCACACCATCGTACCTTGCTTTGCTTCTGGAGGGTACAATGACACGGAGCAGCCCTTGCCTCCAATGGACGGAGAGGAAAAATGGCACAGACGTGGGACAGAGGTACTCAGCCTTTGGCAAACTGCCCTGGGTGCACGGCCACAGAGGTGGCAGGAGACCCAACTGCACCCTGAGACCCCGCAGCCCCTGCTGCCCTACAGCCCAAATCCATACAGCCCTATGGCCGGAGGATCCTCCAACCCCTCCCAGGGCTGGGGAGCAACGGGGGACGGGAACTCACCCCCCTCTGTACAACATACGGCATCTGGTTATTTGGTCAGTTAACATCGGTGGGGGGTTTTGGGGGAAGAGGGACAGTGGCAGAGGATTTATATAAAAATAAAGGGAGAAGGGGGGTAGAAATAGCGAGCGTGAGCGAGCAAGGTCCTGGCTACACAGCGAGACGGTTACATTTCGTTAGCCACCAGCTCTTTGTCGGTCACGCCGTTGGAGAGCGAGCTCTGGCCCTCGTTCAGCCTCTTCACCCTGTAGGCTTCGAAGTGGATATTGCTGGTAATATCCTTTATGTTTTGCATGTGTGTCCTATGGGAAACAGAAACACGGGGTGGTCACATCTCATATAGGGCATAACACCAACCCTGGCTGCCACCTCACCCTTTGCTTTCCAGCCCTCTCTCCAGTCTTGTCCCCACTTACACCCCTGGTTAATGGTACATCTTTAGGATGCAGGAGGGAAGCAAAGGCAGTTATGGGCAGCTGGGTCCAGAAGCCCCCTGCAGCCACATCCCATGGCATGGGGCCATCCCACCGAGGGCTGGGAAGGAAGCACGGAGGGATGGAGGAGCAAAGCAAAGCAAGGCTGCATCTGGTGGGCTGAGCTCTGCCCTTTGGATGCCAACTGGTGACCAAAGCTATGGGACTCGGCGCAGTCCTACCAACCTGATGAGGAGGTCCCGCAGGTAGGCGAACTCACAGTGTGTCGTGTTCTCCACTGGGAGGGAGAGAGAGAAACCCATCAGTGTACAGCCATGGCATGAGTGTGGTAGCTGCCTGGGGCAGGAGGGTGTGATGGGGCTTCACCAGCATGTGGGGAATGGGGACAGAGACCTAGTCCAAGGGTAGAGTGCTTGCAAGAAGGAGGGGGGAAAAGCAAATGGTGTTGCACCAGCACAATGAACACAACAGCTCTCAGTTTACCAGGCAGTTGAATTTAGAGCATCGACTCCCTTTTTTCATTGTTTTTCCATGCAAACTTTGAAGAGAACTCAGAAATGGCAGGACAACAAGTAACACTGCTCTGCAAGGTGCCCAGGGGCACACTGGGTCCTCGTGTGGCATCTACCTTCTGCATGGGAGACCCACGCTCGACAGCTCCAAACCCCATTAAACTCAGAGCTTCCAAGGATAGAGCACAAGAGGGCAGCAGAGGTTTAAAATACACCAATTTTTCTGGCAGCTTTGCTAAGCAATCCCTCAACACAGGAATCCTATAAAAAAGAATCATAAATGAGAGCAGTCTCTGAAATAAAAGGGAGGAAGGCAGAAGGGTGGCATTGGAGATGTGTCAGCTGGCTGCCAGAAGGCAGGAGCAGGGAAATGTGATGATGGATTGGAGCCAGGAGCCTTCAAACTATAATTTAAAATGGGAGAGGGGAAAAAAAAAAGGATGGGATGAAGATGGAAGAATGGTGAGATCCCACTGCTAAATGCATGAAGGATTCACAGAATCATTATCATAGAATTATTAAGGTTGGAAAAGACTAAGATCATCCAGTCCAACCATAAGGAAGGACCTTATCACCTTCTGTCAAGGCAGGAGATGGGCTCAGGAGGGAGGGAAGCAAGGACAAGCTACCTTCAATGGTGCCCCATTTGGTCTTCCTTCCAAGGATTCTCCTTCCATTAACCTGGTATTCCTGGTCACTGCCCACCACTGCAAATGGGATCATTTCCTGAAGGCAGACAAAAGCAAAGTTACGTTTTCCTTCTGAAAAAACAGTCAGGAAACCAGGCTGCTCAGCAAAGTCCTGAGCCATGCTGCTTTCCTTTTTTGCAAGAGGATCCCTGGGCATCATGGTAACATGGAGCTGCATACCCCCAGCCACAGACATCCAGCTGCAATGCCATGCACTCACCCTGAATTTCTCATTCACGAGCCGATCTTCAGAATCTTCATCAAACTCCTTCTGAGGGTACACATCAATCCCATTGGCAAGGAGATCAGCCGTGATCTGGGAGGGGAAGAGTAGAGCATGAAAAGACATGAAAGCTCGGGCAAAGGAGCTGCTCCCATCCCATCCCATCCCATCCCATCCCATCCCATCCCATCCCATCCCATCCCATCCCATCCCATCCCATCCCATCCCATCCCATCCCATCCACTCAGCTCATACCAGGTCACAGCAATGCCCAGCAGTCAAACACTGATATTTTGGCTGGTCCTCCAGACCCAGCAATTGCCCCTGTGCCCTACAGCCCTCAGCCATCCCCTGCACTACACCAGGATATTTGGGCCATGTGCAGTTCAGTATGCACGCAGAGGAAAGCACGCACGCTGCTCCTGTGCACTCAGACAGCCCCTCCTCAGCTCCCCACCAACAGAATCAAGGGGATTTCATGCCTTGCTTCCCCACAGATGTGGCCCAGCTGAGCTGAGCAGATGCACACATTTGTGCCCAGTTGCTGCTGAGCGCATGGTGCCGCCCAGGAAGGCTTTTACAGCCTCTATATGCACCACCGTCAGCATCCCAAAATACAACAAACCAGCCTGAAAATAACAACAGCAGCAACAAAGGAGGCAGGAGAAACTGGCCTGGAGGCCACGAGCTCAGAACTTATCCCGCACTGACAAAATTCCAAGAGAAACACAAAGAAGAGTGAAGGCCGTTCCCTGCGCACGGGATCGCTCAGCGCTTCGGCTGAGGAATGCTGGGCTGGCAGCCCAGTGCTCAGCTCCCAACCTGCGCAGCCTCCTGGCCCCTCACCCGCTGCTTGAAGTAGTCCCTCTCCTCCAGTGTCAGCGTGTCGGCTTTGGCGATCACGGGGACGATGTTGACCACTTTGCTGAGGCGTTTCATGAACTCGATGTCCAGCGGTCGGAGCCTGAAAAACACAGTGGAGGGATGAGGGTCTCAACATGGGGCCGTGCAATCTCCCAGCAGAGAGAAAAATTTCTACGGTGGAAGTGTCAGGAGAGCAAAGTCGAAGTATTGCATAACCTCAGCACTCCTTGGGAAATCCATCCCTCATGGGTGCGTAATTGGTGCCACGCAGGCACCCGGCCCTGACCCTGCCTCTGCTCCTCACTCCTCCCAGGAGATGTTCTTATCACTGGGGGTTGGATGCAGCTGTACAGCTCAGGGACACCTCTGTTTGCTCTGGGGCAAACGCCACAGCTTGATCTCACGAGGCACAATAGAATCATCTAATTGTTAAGGGTGGAAATGACCTCCCAGAGTACCATGTCCAACCCCAGTCCACCTCCACCATGCCCACTGACCACATCTCTCAGTGCCACATCACCACAGTTCTTGAACACCTCCAGGGACAGTGACTCTACCAGCTCCCTGGGCAGCTGTGCCACTGCATCACCTCTCTTTCTGAGAGGAAATTTTTCCTGACATCCAACCTGAATTTTGAAACTCGAGGCCATCACCTCTCATCCTACCACAGCTACCTGGGAACAGAGGCCAACCCCCACCTCACCACAACCTCCTGTCAGGGAGTTGTAGAGAGCAATGAGGTTTCCCCTGAGCCTCTTCTTCTCCAGGTTGAACCAGCCCAGTTCCCTCAGCTGCTGCCCATAGGAAATGCGCTCCACACCGTTCACAGCTCTGCTGCCCTTCTCTGGATGTGCTCTGGCTCCTCAATGTCTCTCCAGCACCTAACCTCAGCAGCAGCAAGATATCCCAATGCTCACATCCTCACAGCCCCATGGTGACACAGCCTCAGCCTGGCAGGCCTTGGTGAAGCCCTGTTTCACAGACCAGAGGTCCACATAACCAGGAACCCACAAGAGCAGGATGGAGCCCTGTGTGGGGCAACATGGAGCCAAGCCAAGCACCCAGAGATGGGGAGAACACTGTCAAGACAGCAGCTACTGCCAACACACCCAAACAACTATCTGTGAGCCCTACGAAGGGCTCAGAACCCTCCAATGCCCCTGCATGGCTCCTGCAAACCCAGCAAAAGCCTTGCAAGCGCACAGGGAAAGAAACCGATGATGCCCCACCTCCATCCCTCGAGGCCACCCAGCAGCATCACAAAGTCCATAGAGAGCTGCTCAGCTGCACCATGCCACTCCTGTGATCCTAAAACCACAGCTCAGGGCTACCCTCATGCATAGATCCCAGCTGTACCCTGCCCAAACCCCTTCTCCTCCCAGGAAGGTCTGGTCACACCCGGCATGGAGCTGCTCCCCAACCCCACCACTGCTCAGTACCAGCAGTGTGAATACAAACCAGTTCCCAGCATAAGCTCAGGAGCCACAGATCACTATGGGCCCCAGAAAAGAAAAGAGTTTGGCTATTTTGAAAAAAAAAAGAAAGGAAGAAAGAAAAAAACACAAGGAAACCCCCATGGACACATCTAAGCAGACTGCTGCTGGCAAACATTGTTTGGAGCTCTGCATAATGTATTTCCCAGACCTCCAAGGAAGCAATGCGCTTACGTTCCTTTCCCAGCAGAATGCTTTCCCCTCCTTTCTCTTTGCTGTTTTTCAAACAGTTTTTCCCCTTTAAAAGCCTCTTCCCCACTGAGGCTGTGTTCCTGCCTCTTTCATCAGAGCACAGCCTGGGATGCGCACGCAGCCGATGGATTCACAGCCCACCAGACATGTGAGATTCAGCCCAGCAGACCCCTCAGCCCTCCCCGGTACCAGATGAGGAGCTGAGGCTGTTCCCAAGGCACAGCTCACACGCAGAGCAGTGATGCTAAATGGAAGCAGAGGGGACAGCTGTGGCACCATGGGGCAGCTCCCAGGATGCAGTAGAGCAAAGTTCCCTAGTGTTTCCTCCGTGCACATCACATCCATGGGCTGAGCTGCTGCAAACCCCCCAGCCACAATTTTTAGGGAATGCTCAAACCTCAAATATTTAAAAGCAAGTGATGCTGGAAGTCATTGTTACTCATCTGAAGACAACAAAGGAGAATGAAGGGCTTAAGGGGGTGATGAAAGAAGAGAACCTGATTTGAACATCTACTAATTAACGCTGCACAGACCCACGAAGACAAGGGCAAGGTCACAATGGGGCAAGCCCAGATCTAATTCCTGCCAAACTCCTGCTGCACAGCACCACCCAGCAATGCTGGCTGTCCCCCACCCCCTCTTGCTACGGTGCCGGAGACAGCAGAGTGCCTCTAAATACCTTTATGGTAAAAACAACCCACTGAGAGCCGCAGCCATTTCCTTTCTGTTGTGCCCCAGATCAAACCACCAGCAGGAAGCTGAGCTGTGCATGTAGCCATCCCACAGCACCCAGCACCCCGATGAGGGGCCCAATTGTGGCTGCAGGGTGTCTATCTCTCAACACGTGGCTCTGGCACACACACAGAGCAGGGCTGCTGGGGCTGGGCAGTGGTTCAGAGCTACGTTTCCAAGCCGGGTGGTGCTTCACAGGGGTCACAGCTGAGAAATTTATTGGGTGGCAAAGATTGCGGCTTGTGCGGCTGCAGCCAGAAGCCCTGCCAGCAGGTTACTTAGCCTGTGCTAACATGGTTTTACGGGAGTGTTACAAGAAGGACAGGGTGTGTGCGAGCTAGATGGGTTGCAAATCCTGCCCTGACCTCCCTAGGAAGGGAAAATTCTCCCTGGATTAACCCTTGAGCAGAATGGTAGGAGGCATGAGCCTGTGCTAAGTGTGGTTTGTGAGCCCCTGCACTGCACACTGAGCACAGAGCCCTGATGCCAGCGCTGCAGCATGGGCACAGTGGGGTACCAGGCACCACAACTTGGACTTCAAAGGGGAGCAGAAGGGAAACCCAATGCTTGCTCATTGCTTTCTCCAAAAGCTTATTTCCCACAGCCTTCTTGCACTCCATGGGGTTTGCCCCCCTTTCTGCAGGCAACAGCTTCAATCGCTCTCAGCCTTGCTGTCCCCAGGCAGGAGGGGATGTGAGCCGATGCTGGGGGTGGCACAGGGCAGGGCTGTTAGCACTGCAGCAAGGGCTGTGCACAGCTCAGCAACACCATCCTCCAACGGCCGGGCTAGCTGATATTGGAAACACATGTTTGCTGGAGAGAAAGAAGAAAGGCAGCTGAACCTCCAGCAATTACTGCTAGCCAGCAGTGAGAGAAACCAGAACGCGCCGAGGGGCTCCGGCAGGGGACGGGGTGAAGCAAGCTCCACGGGGTGCTGTGTGGGAAGCAGAGCCCACAGCAGCCCCAAATCTCCCATCCACATCTGCTGCATGCTGTGCTCCCATGTTCACAGATGTGCAAGGGTTAAAATGCCCACAGTGATGAGGAAAAGACAAAGCACAGCTCATGCTGCAATACCCCGACCCGGTTTGCTAATAGGTCCAAAGATGAGCAGCACCCACAGCCAAATGGCCCAACACATCATCCCCTCCTACATTTCCACTTCATCAGGGTGTAAAGGAAGAGTCCAAGCCCAGAGGGAGGCTCCTGCTCCCTCTCAGAGGCTGTGAGGTCCCTGCACACGCTGTGCCTATTATACAAGAAGAGCATAGCTGCCCCATGCAGTCATTGTATTCCACTGAAAAGTGCATTTTTTGTCTGCCCACCAACAGAAGCAAAACAAAACCTTTTTTTTCTTTTTCTGTTGGAATACATCTCTCCGTGATGAAGAGGAAAAGGCTGACATGAATACAGTGCTGGTGGTTTGAGTTTACTTCTGAAATCAGACACAAAAATTCCCCATGCAGACAAAGCCAGAAGTGGAAGGAATTGACTCAAATCAAAAGGAAGCCCGGGTCTCACTTCATGCTGAGACGCTTCGAGTTGTGGCTTTCAGAACACCACAAGTGCCCCAGATTCTCAGTAAAGGCTCTGTGTCTTTAAAACAGAAAAGCAGGAGTTGGAGATGGAGCCCTTTGATGCTGTTATTTGAGAAGTGCCAGAGACAGGAGAGCTCTGCACAGAGTAAACTGCATCCCATGTGCAGACTAATCAAACAACCACAGAATGCCCTAAAAGGGTTATGATGTTGGCTCCCTCGGTAAGGCAGCACTTACAAAGGTGGGGGAGCAGAAAAGCAAGTTCTCCTGTTTGCAGAGGCAATCATCCCATCCAAAAGCTCCCTGCCTGATGCCCACCCTCAGCTGAACAAAGGTGATCAAAGCAAACCTGAATGAAAGCTTTCATGGCCTCGGGAGAACACACCCCATCCTCCTTGGCTAAAGCAACTCCAGGTGCTCATGGATGACTCTGAGCTCCTCCAAACCCTTTGACAGACCTCCATCTTTGGGGATGGGCTGCCCTAAGCACTTGAGACGTGGGACCAGAGGCACAGAGGGGAGCACAGAGGGGCTGGAGCCCAGGGGTGTGTACGTACGAGTGGCCGGTGGCGGGGATGAAGTATATACAGCAGTGCACCCTGGTGTCAGGGATCCTCTTCTTGCGGTTGATGTTGATCTCCTCCTGCAGGTACTTCTCATACTGGTCGTTGATGAACTTCATGATGGGCTGCCAGCTGCAGAGGCACAGACACGTGAGGTTGGGGTGTGAGAGGGACCCTGAGCCCTCCTGCTTCCTGAAAGCACCATCTATAGGGAGAGGGAGCGCAGGACAGCAGAGAGGTGTCCAAAAAGCCCCCATCCTCCCTATCCCAGTGGCACCACACAGGGACTCAGGCACTCTGCATGCACACAACACTGCCCAGCCAGCACCACATCCCACACAGACCCCAGCTGTCCCAAGGACATGTGGCAGGGCTCTGGGCCACATGAGCAGGGTCTGGGGATCGGCTGTGCTGGCATACAGCTGCTCCTGGCACCAAACAAAGCCTGTTTCATGCCACAATCAGCAGGATGTTTACGGGTCCACTTCGGTGCCAGGGAGCACCCACTCTGCTCTGCTCTTCATAGGGCACGGGGAGCACAGGACCACAGCCCAGCCCCCAGCACCAAAGCAGGATGCCCCAGCATCAGGTGCCTTCTCCCTGAAGCAGCCTCGTGCCCAGGCAGCTCACCAGTTCTCGTTGTTGATGTGGTCTCCAAAGCCAGGGGTGTCAATGACCGTCAGCTTCATGCGAACCCCTTTCTCTTCAATCTCTGAAATGGAGAGGAAAGCGGACAGGGTGAGCCAAACATGCTCTGCTTCCCGTTACAGCTTCCAGCAGGCACAAACCAGCCCTCCGAGAGGATGCAGCACTGCCCCTGTATGCAGTCCCCCCAGCTGCCACCTTGCTTGTTCCCTTCTATCATAATTAAGTCAGTGCTGGAGGATAAGAGGAAAAGATGTGCTTTCCCAGCTCACTGAGCATCTCTGGATGCTCCACACCCATTTGGGCAGATGAGAGCAGAGATTCAGCAGGACGCAAGACACAGTAGGACCGAAAGCCAAAGCACCAGCTGGGATATGTGGAGCCTCACCGTGAGTGATGGATTTGATCTCAATGGTCTTGGGGATCCGCTCTTCAGAAGTTGGCTGTACAGATTTCCGGCTGATTTTGGATTTGAAGAGGGTGTTGATTAATGTGGATTTCCCCAAGCCGCTCTGACCTGGAAAGCAGCAGGACAAACCATCGTCAGCACTGTGACATTTCCGGGTTATTTTTGCAGGGGACAGCAGATGAGAAGCTGCCAGGACACAGCCTGCACAGAGCTTGTGACAGGGCAGTGTTACTGGGGCAAAGCACTTCCTTGCACCGCTGTGTGTAGGGGAAAGCAGGGGGAGGACAGCAGTGTGGTCACATACAAAGCTCCTTCCTCTGCACGTGGCTTCTTGAACCACCACACACTCCCACATCCTCCCCCAGCAGTTCTGTGAGCCTTTAGCAGGACTGGAATCCCAGCAGTAGCAACGCCAACACCTCAGGCTTCTGCATCCACTGCGAGCTGCAATGCAGTACAGCACAGCACACACTGCTCACCAGCAGCCAACACCACTGGGTTGCAGAGGAGACGTGTGATAGTCTGGTCCAGGTGCTCCTGCACCAGCTTCAGCCAAGCACCCCTGGGCCTCCCATGGGCACAGCTCCTCCTGCACCCCTCCCCATGCCTGTAGGGAGGGATGCAGCTCAGTTTATTCATGCTGCTATGAAATCCCCAGCCTGTAAACAGCTCTCTGGAGCCTGCCAAGGGAGGAACAATGTTTTCCAGCCACACTACAGCAAAGGCTTCCCTACCACACACAGAGTGCTGCCAAAGCAGAGCCCTTCTGATGAGCCCCCGGCATCTGCTGGGAGTGCAGGGGGAAGCCTGGAGCCACTCAGCTAGGTTCACACAGAAAAACGTCACAAGAACCTGCAGCAACTGGTTCTGAAGTGAGAGTGTTTGCAGTGACCTCCCAGCCCACATCCCAGGCTGCCCTGAGAAGCTGTGTGTGTGTCATCCCTGGAGGTGCTCAAGGCCACACTGGGTCAGCAACTCTGCTCATGCTACGAGCATGATTGAGCATGCATGAGCTATGATTGAGACTAGATGATCTTTGAGGTCACACTATCACAGAAACACAGATAGGAATTGAAAGGGACCTCTGGGGACCATCTAATTCAACCCCCTGCTACAGCAAGTTCTCTAAAGTAGGTTGCAAACAACCCAACAGTACATCCCTTGCAACCAAGCCATTCTATGATTCTTTCTATGATTCTGTGTTTTGCTGCCAAACCAGTGCAGGGCTGTCACTCTCTGCAAGGCTACAGAAACACTCTGAGGTACTCCCAGGGGGAGTGATGCACCCCAATACAGCACTGGGATCCTGGCAATTGCCAGGCTGTGTCCCATCCTGGCCATAATGACCGCTGAATTTGACGAGCACTTTGCAAACAGCACTCTTCCGTGTCAGAGACAGCGACATGGAGCTGAACTGCTGTTCCCAAGGGGTGGACAGAAAGGACAAACACTGTCACAGAATAAAACAAACAGCCCGTGGAGCACGCTGCAGGCAGCTGGCCCGCAGGGAGCACTCACCCACAACCATGATGTTGAACTCGAAGCCTTGCTTCATGGCTTTCCGTCTCATCTGCTCCAGGATGGCATCGATCCCCACGTAGCCAAAGTCTGCAGCTGGTCTGTCCGGCCGTGCCGGTGCCGCCTGCTTGGGGCCAGCATCACGCACAGCGTCCGTCATGCCGGGCACAGGGCTGGGAATGGCCTCTGGACCTGGGGGGCAAAGGGAGAATGGTCAGAAGGGCTGAGCAGTTTGGGGCATTTGGGGGCTGAGAGAGCAGCACGCAGCATCTTTGCCTGGAATCACCTCGAATTTGGGCTTGCATTTCTTAACCTACTGCATGCACTTCAATCCCTGCCCACATTACCAAGCCTATGAAGCACAGCACAAGGATGCAGCCCAACTCTCTGGAACCTGCTCCACGGGCAGAGCCCTGCCAGGTCCCACCAGATCCCAGTGCAATGCTTTGAGCCAAACCCAGCACTGAGGAAGCCCTCAGCACAAGTGCAGAGCCAGCCCACTGACAGGTGGAGAACAACACATCCATATCTAAATGGGTTGCACCAGAGAGCACCCACACAGTAACAGGGCTGTCACAGTACTGCTCTAGTTCTTTTGTTATCTGTCACAGGAAAAGCAAAGCCTTTGACTTGCCCAAAAAGCAGGGCACTTAGCTCAGTGCAGAGCATGCACATTACCAAAGCACATCAGCACCGCACTGCAAAGAAGGCATATGTCTCTGGAAGATGACAGAGAAACAAATACAAATCCATGGTCTCATTTAACATCTTCATACAAAAAGTCAGAGCCCCATCTCCTCTGGGATCCACAGATAGGAAGCAGAACCACCAGGAAGGCACTACGAGGTGATGCATCCCCAGCACAAAGTGTGCACAAGCAGGATGAGCACCCACATCCCTGCATCCGAGCCAAATTGATTTACTTTCTTTAAGCTTTTTGCAAAGGTCCTCATCCTCACTCATTAAAACAGGAATAGGGAGCTCAGCTTCTATCCTCACGTAGGCCTCACCCACTGTTATTTCTGGCTCTGATGAGGAGCTGCATGCTTTCCTCTGCAGCTGGGACAGAGGGGCTTCCTCCAAACCAAGCCCCAGCCCTTTGGGGCAGTAGTATTCATGTCTTGCAAGCACTCCACTCCTTTAACACTAAGCATGAATAAAAAATAAAAACAAACCCAACACCAATCGCCAACACTGCTGTGCTCTGAGCACTTTTTTTCCACCTCCAGCCCCGCTGGAGAACAACAAAGCAGCTGACACACATGGCAACAATCTGCTCCTCCATCCAGCCCTGCACCAGGCAGTTGGGCTCCAGCACAGCTGGCAACACACTGCAGGCTGCTCCCGGAACAGATTGCGAGTCCAGCATGCCAAAGGTCCTTCCATAGGTCCTGAGTTGGCATTGTTTCAAAGTGGTAAGACCAAAAGTGGAAAAAATCCCTACATACCACTAAAAAATAAATCACGTGGAAAGTATGCTGCCACCAGAAGCACAGGGTTGTGCAACTGCTCAGCACTGTGCTCCGGGAGCAGAACGGTAGGGTAACACACAGAGAGCCCGGAGTGCTCTGGTCCTGCAGGACAGGATGCAGCCTGGGGGCTGGCAGAGGAATTAAGCGACTCATAGAATCATTAAGGTTGGAAAAGACCTCTCATCTCACCAACTGCAACCATCAGCCCAACCCCACCGTGCACACTGACCACATCCCTCAGTGCCACATCTCCACGGTTCTGGAACACCTCCAGGGCCGATGACCCACTCTACAGCTGTGCCAATGCATCACTGCTCTTTCTGTGGAGCATCCTACAGCCACAGGTGTGCACAGAGCCTTGCTACCATGCAGTTTGTAGAAGGTGCTGCGCCCTCCCCGAGCGCACAGCTGGGACGTGCACACAAACCTTGCCCCAACCCCCTGCAGGCGCTACGTGCTGCCGTGCAGCGCTCTGCTCCAATGCACAGCAGAGGGCTCGTGACTCACCAGCTCACAGTGAGACAAAAGCCACAAAAGGATGCACATCACGTGTGCCTGTTTGCCACGCTGCCACCACCAAGGTGCACGCAGCCCACGCTGTTGCAGCTGGCCAAAAGGAAAAAGTAAGTGAAAGGCCAAGCTATCCCAGCATCTGGTTCCCGTTTGGGGAGAAGATAAATAAACATGTTGCAACTCGGAGGCTCTGCAGGACAACAGGGATGCACAGACACGAACTGCCTGGAGAATTCCCCCGGGGGAATGTTGCAACCCACGCTCTCGCTTTCTTTCCTTTCAGCTTCCCACCGAGGCAAAGCTCCTGGGAAGAGCAGATCTGTTCCTAACAAGAACCTGAGCATCCAGTCAGCTCCAAAGGGGCTGCGCCAGACCCACCTGAAGTGTTCAGAAACACACAGTGCTATCAGGAACACCTGAGTGCCACCATTGCAGCCCAGCAGCAATCAGACCTCAACCACCGCTTCTCCGTAGCACAGCTGCCTCCTGGGGATGCATGGGTCCTGCTCGCTCTGCTGATGCCCAAACAAACATGAGGTGCATGGGAACTTCTGCACAAACGTCCTCTCTGCTGGGGAAATCCCCTCCACGTGGGTACTGGAGATGCAGAGTGTGCAGAACACCAGCACAAACCAGCCCACAGCTCCGGGGTGACTTCGGACAGCTGCTCTCAAGTCTATTTTGCCAAAGGCTCTGTGCTGTTGCACCATAATTAACGCGCATCAGACGCGAGCCAAATCCAACATCTGCGCAGCAGCCGCTGAGAAGCACCCCCAGGGCAAAGGGCTGCAGTGAGAGGGTCCCTCTGCAAAAAGCCTTTGGGGAAGCAATGCTGGGAACTGCCAGTGAGGATGAGAGAGGGCATCCAACTGCTCTGGGCTGCAGATGTTGTTCCAGGCATCCCAAGCAGCAGCACCCAGCAAACAAGGATGCTGCACAGAGGTTTCTAGACTGGGGATAGCTCCCTTTCCTCCGTGCTAGGCTGGAAACACCGCAGGCTGCCAGGTCAGTTGGATGGGTTAGCATAGCCAGTTGGATAGCCAACGGCTGTATATCAGTCAGCTGAGGGCGTGAAAACATCACAGCTTCCAGGCAGCTGAGCATCCACAGATGTTTCAAGAGAGTCGTGCAGCCCAACCAACCTTCCAGTGATGTGGAGCAACAATCCTCCAGAATTATGGCTGCTGGGTGTAACAGAGACATTTTTAGAAGCAAGGAGTGAATTTATAGCTCCCAGCCAGTCCCAGCAGATGGGCAGGACCGCAGCACTCACTGCCCAGGGGGCTTTTCTACCTCACACGCCAAACTCCCAATGCTTTGGCAACTTTGGAGCACTGGGGAACAGCAGTTCTGCAGGAGCCACGGAGCAAGGCAACGCTTCCACTGACCTGCCCTAGGCACCGTGCTCTCTCAAGCCAAGGTGAGTGCATCCACGTGGCTCAAGCTACCATGATGAGGATGAGGGGAGGCCGAGTCCACCTGGGCAAGGCAAACCTGCTGTCCCTCTGCATCCCTGACACGATACACAGAAGCGAATGCAGCCTATGCAGCACACTGCAAAACCATTTTGTTTTTGGAGAGAACAGCAGGAGACAGGCAGCAGAGACAGGCTGGACGCAGAGTTGCAGACCTACCATGGCATAGGGATTGCCCACAGCCCATCTGTGGTGGCTCAGGCACACAGCTACAGGATCACAAGGCACAGCATTCCCCACAGCCCCCAAAATTCAGTCCCCATGTGCACAGCTCCCACAAATACATCTCGCACAGCAGAGGCAGGCGGTGCCCAGGGGACACTGCTGCTATTTGATCGCAGCCACCCGAGCCGGGCTGGCACAGCCATGCCTTGAGCTGTGGCCATCTGCTCCGTGCCCTGGGCACCTGGTGACAGCATCAGGCTCACCACCAGCCTAGGGACATCAGTGCTGGGTGCCAGTTCCAGCCCTGGGCAGGAGCTGGGTAATGCTGCGGCTCAGCCACGCGCTCGCCCTGGCAGCACAGTGCAGCACAGCCTTGTTTCTCCCACCACGTGAGGCCCACGCTGGGCTGACAGACAGGAAACCGTTCACAGAGACCTGCAGGGAGGAGCTGCAAGCTGGTGTCCTTTTTCCGTTCACAGGACAAACATAAAAAGGAAAGAAAAGGTCAGAAAGACCCCCAAGGCTTGCTCCAGCAGTCTCACCAAATTGAATGTAGGGCTATGGATTGGGAACCCCAGGCTCTATTGGGGTCCTGGAGGGGCACACCCTGTGTGCAGGGGGCATCCGGAGGCAGGCAAGCTCTGCAGGATGCTCACATTTCCAACAGCCCCGTGGAAGCACACTGTGTGGGTCAGCACCAGCAGAAGGAGTTTTGGTGGTACGCAAAGCTGCTGCGCCATGGCACCGGGGAGGGGACACCCCACAAGCCCCCTCGGGGTGATGCTGCTCAGGGACACAGAGCCCTTTAGACCCCCAGGGTGAAAAAAGGGATTTCTGGGTCCCCACATCCCCCTCGCTGAGTTCTGAGCTCTGTGCCCTGTAACGGAGCAGAAGCACAGAGCTGCCCGACCCACCGGCCAGGAGCGCTGCGGGATGCTCCCGGCTGCAGCCACGCAGCAACGAGTTCTCATGGGGAAATTTACGCCCTGGTCGGCCTTTTCTTTTTTCATTCTTTTCTTTTTTTTCTTTTTTTTTTTCCCCCTTTTTTTCTCCTTTTCTTTCCTTCTTTTTCACAAAGACCGATTGTATTCGGACGCCCCAGAGCACCGCGTTTCGGGACCAAGCTGAGCACGGCGGGTGCGGACTTTCCCCTCCCACTCGCAGCCCGGCTCCCGCCGCTCTCCATCCCGAACAATGCCAGCAGCACCGGCACGGGGAGGATGGGAAGATGTCGAACAGCCGCTCTGCTCCCTCATGGAGCGAACCGGGGGCGGGCAGAGCCCTCCGGCCAACCTGGGCTGCCTGCCCCCCTCCATGACCACACCAGCGGTCCCCGGGGCCGCCCCGTTGGCAGCAGCGACTTCCTGGGGTCGCACCCCAAAAGGGGACCCGACCCCACCCCATCTCAGCCCAGCCCCGGCCCGCTCCCCCCGCCCGGTCACCGGCGACTCACCCGCGGCGGCGGCGGCGGCGGCTCCGGCAACGCGCGGTTCCCCGCCTCCTCCTCCTCCTCTTCCTCCTCCCCCTGCCCTCCTCCTCCTCCTTACCCTGCCCTCCTGCTGCTTCCTCCTCCCCCATCACCCTTCCTCCCCCGTTCCCCCTCCCCCACATCAACCTTCCTCCCCCATCACCCTTCCTCCTCCTCCCTCTCCCTCCACCGCCTCCCCTCGCCCCGGCCCCAACCATCCCTTAAAGGCTCCCACTTCCCTCTTCCCACCGAGTTCCGCCGGCTGCTCCCCATCGCTCAATCCCCCGTTATCCCAAATCACGGTCCCTACTCAGCCCCATGCACTGTGGGCTCAGATCCGCATCCACCCAGCAGAGCCCCGCTCCTCTCAGACGCATCGCTGCTCACCAAAACTTTATCTTTTGCCCTCGGGTATCCTGAAACTATCTCAGCAGATCCCAAACCCCATCATGCAGTGGGAGTAACGCTGCTTGCTTTGCAGCCAGGGAGCCAGAGAGCTTTCAGCCACTACCACAAGGCCAGCGTGGGGCCAATGTGGTGACAATCAGCGGACAAGGCGGCTGCAAGATGCCCGACTCAGGGCAGCCCCAGCTCAGGCATCTACACCCTCAGGCTCAGTTGCTTTTTTAAGATCATGTCAGTGGAGCTTAACAAAGATGTTATCTGTCTCTGTGAGCTCTTCCTGCCCCATATCTTACACATCTCCCATCTTACAGCAGCTCCAGCACCTCTCTAGCAGCAGTGCTGGAGCTGTGTTGCAGGAGGCAGTGAGGGGCACACACTCCCCTATAAACTGGGGTTCTGATACCCTGTGGTTTTAGGATGCGTGTCCAGAGGAGAGCCCAAAGATGGTTAAAGTGTCAAGCAGGGTCACACTTGCAGTCCTAGTATGTAAAAGGGCCCCATTTCACAGCACAGCCTCCCTGGGCCATCTACTGCCCATGAGCACCTGGTATGCCCTCATCCTTTCTTTTCCACCCCTAAAAGCATGCAGCAGCAACATCATCAGATGCATCCCCCACCCTCCATGTCCAGAGACCAGCTACCAGCATCACGCCATCAGCATCCATGTCACCATCTGTGTCACCCCATCGCCATTCCTCACAGCCACCAGTGCTGGCCCCTCTTCACCCCATCCTGCCCCAAACCCACAGGTCCTGCAGCCACTGGGCCTGGCTGGCGCTGCTCTGCTCCAGCAAAGTGCCACAAATAACAGCTTTGGAGAAACCTCCACCCTAACACCAAGGCAGGAAATCCAGCTTCAATCTGCTTACACTGCAGCTGTGCACAGCTTTCTGTTGGATTACACCACTTTTTTTTTTTATGACTTAAAAAAGCCTTAACCCCTATCAATGGGCATTAGGGTTTTAATCTCCCTAATCTCCAGGAAAATCCAATGTGGGATGCCAGGGGAGGGCTTGCCCAAGGAGCAGCTGGGGCTGTATGCAGGTCCCTGCACAGCCTTGGAAAGACAGGAACGGGATGCATGGCTGCAAACCACACTGCTTCCAGCGGGAAGGAGGATGCTCTCAGATACACGTGGGTTTTGCACAATGGCCACCCCCAGGATTTGTTATTCTAGGGGCACCTCTCCACTCCTGCACCAGGAGCTGGGTGTGCAGAACAGGCCCACGAGGAAGGAAGCAGCCTTATCCCTGCGCTGCAGATGAAGAGAGGAGGACCGCCCAGGGTCACATACAGCAGAGCCAAGAACTGCAGCCAAACCCCCGGCTCAGCTTCTAACCACAAAGTCATTGTTCCTCTCTTAAATAAAAAATTCTGGGTTAGGAGCAGTGCTGGTGAGGCCCTCTTGGTGTTGCAAGCGCTACCAAGGGATCTGAACAAACTGCAGCAAGTTTTGGGGCAAATCCCAACCATTGTCCTTCATCCTGCAGCAGAGAACCACCACGACTGCATGGCTCCATCCCACAGCCCCACTGGGCAGCAGACACCAAACCAACAGAGCACAGGGCGCAGCAATGTCCTTCCCTGCAGAAATGATGATGAAACATTTCCAGTTTCACCGCACCGCACCGATTCCCAGTTTGAAGCGCCGCAGCATAAGGGCTTAGGGAATTGTTTTTATGGCCCTAATAGTGCAGCAGTGCTGTCCACCCACATGGTCCCCGTGACTCGGATGGATGCTGCGGGCTCTCAACCACCTGGAAGTGCTGCCAGCTGTATTTATTCTAATCACAGATCAATAGCAGTGGGAAAAGCACAGCCAGTAACCTTGAGGAGCACCAGCAAATTCATTGTGACTGAGGAGGGACATGGCCACCCAGACCAGAAAACCAAAGTTGAGGTTATTAATGCTGAAAGATCCCTGCAGCCCACAGTGCCCAGTCTCCTGCGTGGGGCAATGCAGCTCTCCAGCCCCAAGGAAGAAAAGAAGGAAGGAAGGAAGGAAGGAAGGATCATTTTGCAGGCGTGCAGCTGGCACCACGTCCTTGCCATGAGTCACCCCATGCTCCCAGTATCACCCCCAGCAGTGCCCTTCCCTCCTGCAGCTCGCTCACAGGCTGTGCTTGGGCAATCCATCATTTCCCAGTGGGGAATGGACTTTGCTAGAAGGTCGCTCCAGGGTCAGGAATGTTTGGAAAAAGCAGGAAAAAGAGATTTCTCCCAACATCCTCCTGCTTGCAGGGGGGCAATGGTTTGGCCATCAGTGTGCCAAGTGGGACAGAGTGCACTCAGCATCTTCAAGGACACTCTTCCCAGCCATGTGCTGTGTGACCAGGGATAAGTTCCCTTGCCAGGCTGTGTGCTTCCCCTCTTATTTCCCTTCAGAGGTAAAGAATTTGGGGCACCCTAATCATGGAAAGAAGGAAACCTTTGCTCCAGCTCCGCGGGGCTGGGGTCAGAGGGATAATTGGGTGCAGCTGCCTGCAACAGGGGGGCTGCATCTCTTTGCCATGGGGCAATTGCATCTTCACATTTAACAGAGCAATGGGAAAATGCAGGAGGCATCCACCACAGCCCGGCTGTCAGGAGCCTGCGAGCTGCTCTGGTGCCGGTTTGACTCAGTCCAGAGCTCCGATGGGGAAATCCCTGCTGTGCTCTTATCAGAGCTGCCTGATAACCGGTACTGGGTCCCCCACAGCACAGAGCTGCCCCAGCCACCTCTGCCTGTGCCAGAACAGGATGGGCCCTGCTGCTATTTGTCTTTCACAGAGATGTATATACGCAGACCTGAGAGGAGCAATGCAGTTGGATTGTCTTCCAAGCACTGCCTAAAAAAAATACCAATCCAACAGACACAAGCCCTGGGTGTGCAGCAGGAGATGCTGATGGACAGCCCACTATCTATTCTTGGGGTCGGCCACCTCCACCACAGCCCAGCCTGGAGACACACAGCCAGCACCTAACTTCCCCAACTGCCTCCTGCCATTACACACCCCAGGAGAAGTCCCTGTTGCTTAGCAAAGCACCATTCATCCCTAGCTTTGTGTTGCCCCAGGATCAGAAAGGGTTAATGCACTGCAGCTGGGCCAGCAATGCCCAGGACAAAGAAAGGCTTCATGCCACGGAGTCCCCAGTGCAGAACAAGGGGCCTTAATCCGATTCCCAAAGAAAATGTGGCTTTTACAGACCTGCTTTTTTTGAATCCATGGCAAGTGGAAGCTGGGCGGGGGTGGGAAGGAGATTCACTTCTGTATGGGTTTGAGGAGAAGGCGAGTTGGAGGAGGGCAGCAGTCCCCAAGCAGCGCCTGCACTGGGGGCACAGAGCACAGCCATCTTGGCCTGGCCATGGCCCTGAGCACCCCCAGACCTCAGCATCATTTTCACATTATTTACCAGGGAGCATCATTCCTGATGATGCACACACACAGGCTGCTGGACCACAGCAGTGACCAATAGAGGAGCATCTCCAGCATCACCCAGCCTTCTCACCAAGACACTGCCAGGAGCAGACGGTGCTCCCATCCCAGAGATGCAAATCAGCCACCCCTACATTCACCCCCAGCACAGCAGGGCCAGCCACATCCCTGCAATGAGCAGCACCTGCAGCCCAACCCCACTGCCAGGGCTCACTGCTCCATGCTGCGCTGCTGCAGGGAGATGCTGTGTGCCACATGCTATGGGCAGGCAGCCCTCAGGCTGTACTTTCAGCATTAACTCTTTCAGCTGAATTGTTATGTTTCATAGCTGTGAGGTTCCATGTACCACTCACGAGCCCTGCAGCCACAAAGGTATTTTGCTCTCAATACAAAAAGCCATGCAACGTATCTACAAAAGCATCCACAGTTCCAGAGTTATTGGCTGCATAGTGTGCCATGTGCTCCAGGTGTATTTTTCTGTTCCTGCCATGGAGCTGTGAGCAAGGCACACATCCTGCATGGCTTCATGCCTGGATGCTGTGTCCCACAGCCTGGAATCATGTCTGCATGGGGTAACAGCACTTGTTGGTTCACATAACCACATGGAGCAGCTCGCTCACAATCAGGACATAGGAGCCAAAACTTGCCATGTGCTGTAAGAGGATGCTCCTTCCCTCCTCTGCTCTGCACAAAACCTTCCCTGAGGCAGTAATAGCAAATCCAGCACAACGGTGCTCAGTGGGGGCTGGATGTCTGCAGGCTCCAAAGAGGGGCGAGCTGCAATGACCTCCATGTGGGGAAAGGCAGCCACAGGCTGTCAGTGCCCTCTGGCCCCGACCAGCTGCACACAGGGTTCAGTGTGCTGCAAAGGCTGTGCACACAGTGACAATGGCCCTGTTGGAGGCAGCTGGGGCAGGCAGCGCCTTCACAGATCCAGGGATGGAATCAGCCCCAGTGTGTCCAGCCCGGATGCTTCCTCCCTGGTGCTGTATGGATTTAGACAAGGGATGGGTTTAGAAAGGAAGCACAAAGCACTTCCCATCTGAGGGCACAGTAAAACCCCAAACTGCTGCGTGTGAAGATGCTGGGTGACAACATGTCCTTGGGGTACAGCAGAAAAGGTGCAATTCCTGTGGGCACTCAGCACACAGCTTCAGTTAGAAGCCTGCTGTGCCCAGCCCCCTGCCCAGAAATCTGAGCCTGAGCACTCCCCTTGTGCAGCTCCAACAAGCAGAGCAAGCTGCTGCTCTCCCACGACCATTGTGCAAGCAGCTGTCCCGAGTGGCAGGAGAAGAATAAGGAGCTGTTGTTAAAATATTAACAAACAAAAACAGAAAGGAGGAAAAGCATCCCCTCCTCCCTGGCTCTGACAATTCTCATCACCACAGCACTCTCAAAAGGCAGAGCACAAGGCACTGATGAGCTCCACAGAGCCAGCAGCAATCCCAACCCCAGCAGGCAATGCTGCATCAGCCCTTCCTTCCCACTGCCCACATGGACACAGATCTGACTCACCTGGGCTGGGGCAGGGCTCTCAACCTTAGTACAGACCCTTCTGTTGGGAGCCCAGCTTGGCACCACCAGCACCTTTGTGCTGCAGGGCTGTGGGATCCTGGGCACAGCATGGGATCTCAGCCAGATTGGAGTTGGGACCTAGAGGTATTGGCGCTGCAAAAGGAGCCCCCATTGGGCTGGTATCCCTTGCACCATGCCCAGACTGCTACAGCCCCATGTTGCCCCTATTGCCCTGCTGTGATTCCCTTCTGCTGCCTTCCATCCCCATGGCAAAACCCAAGCAGGGAGCACAGCTCCAGAACATGGGCAGGAGCAGCCTGGTGCCCACACAGAGCACAAGCAGCCTTCCACCCTGAAAAGCCTCAATGCAGGCCCTGACAAAGCGCTTTCCTGTGCTGCTGCCTGTGTTATGCCCATGGTATTTTCCCTCACTTCCCACCCCCGCTCAGCACAGCACTGCTCTCTCCATGCCCTTTCACTTTGCTCTCCCCTTATCCCAAGGGGATGCACAATGCCCATGTGCCGTGGATCCCTCAGCACAGCCACTGGGTGCAGATTTCTGTTCCCTGAGGCTGGGACAGCTCAGGCATAGACTTACCCAGAAGGACCAGGGGGGGAGGACACGCACTGCCTGGGATGCTGCAATGTGGCTCCCAGCTGCCTTCCGCCTCCGGAGCACGTGGGCCCACTGCCCCCGCAGCTCCCAAACTTCTCCAAAGTTTTGCCTGACTCTCCCCAAGAAGGACACGCAGCTCAGCTGCCCCCCATCCTAACCACACACAAAAAGCACTTGGCTTTCTCTCAGGGTAGCTAGTGTGGGGAAACCCTCTGACTTCAAAGGCGGCAGCTGCCCCTCCCACCCCATGCAGCCTCCCCCCAAAGCAGCCCCGTGGTTAAGGTGCTTGAGACATCATTTTCATCTTTTTCTGTCTTTTGTTTTGTTTTGTTTTTCCAACTCTGCCACACGCTTTTTGGGATACGTGGGGCAAAGCTGAGCCATGCTCCCATTTCAGGTCATGGAGACAGCACTGTCAGTGCAGTCAGTGGCTGCTCCAGAGGAATTTTGGGCTAAAAATGCTGCCCGTGCCCTAACTTGAAAAGAAACCATGGCATGTCCTGGAGCACAGGGAGCAAACCTAAGTTACCCCAATAGTGAGCAGACTCACAGTAGCGTCAGCACAAACAGGCTTTGCAGCTCTGCCTCCAGCTGCCAAACAGCAACAACAGCATCTCCCCTTTATGCAGCACTGTGATAGCAGCAAGAAGGGCAAGGGAGGGCTGTGTGCCTCCTCCTGTAAGCAGCCAGTAGGATCCACGCAGCACCGTGCAGCCTGCATGGCACAGAGCACTGGGAAATAGCTGCAACCTTTGGTTAACGGGGGGGGAGGTGGGAGGGCTCTGCTGCTCAGCGCTTGGCTGTGTTTATGCTGTGATTAATATCACCCCATGCACAGATACCAGATGTTCTCAGGGCAGGCTGGAGCGTATCCTACGTTACACCAAGACGGAATTTTTGGGCAACTTTCAGGGAGTGCTGAGGGCAGGAGCTAGTGGAGCACAGATTTTAGCAGATCCATATGAAGCCGTGCTTATCACACAGGCCAACATCCCGAGCTGGTTGCGATACCACAAGCTACACTTGCTGCAGTCAAAGCCTCATTACTTTTTTTGTCAATTACTCCAATTCCAACTGGGAAAGTCTCAAATCCCAGTGCGTGGGCTGTGAGCACAGGGCTGGCTTCAGCTCTGCCTCATGCTGCTCCCCACTGCTCAGCACCAGGGAGGAACTGCTCACATGGAGCCAGCCCTGTGGGCTCCCCATGGCCAAAGGGACACCGGGGGACAAGGGTGGTCAGGGGGAGCCGCCTCCAAAGCCCCCACTTCAGCTCCACAAAGCAGCTTCCCCATGCCTGGCTGTGACCAGGAGCACCGGGGTCACTGATGTGGGCGTCCTAATTAGTTGCAGAGGGGTTTGGGCTTGGAAATAACACAGAAGCCAAGCCTGACTGCATTGGAAGTGGCCATCCCAGCTCCTTGCAGGCCACACACTGCCCTACATGCAGCTGACTTCAATCAGGGAGGTTTCTCCTCGCCAGATGCTGGGTACAAAGAGGTGGGATGCATCCGTCCATGCTCAGGAGCAGAGGATCGTGCCCATCCCACCCAGCGTTCCACATACATAATGCCAAACTGATTATGTGACTGTGGACAGCTGCTATCACCACCAAGGCTCGTGGCAAACAAGTTAAACCAGAGGATAAGACAGTATCCAGGGCAGAAAACTACAGGAGAAGCTGTGCCTTCTGCCATTCCCCAAAGGTCCTCTGTGCCCTGAAAATCCCAAATGCAGGAATCCCAAGGAGGCAGAACCTCGTAGCATTCAGCTACAGAAAACAGCAATGACAAAGAGCATTCCTCCTCCCTCCAACCTCACTCACCACCTCCAACGCAGAGTCGGATGCTCACTGCAGCCGGGCAGAGCAGAGCGGGGTGCAGCACAGTGACCGCAGGCACTGGGGATACCAAACCCCACGCCGTCACCCTTCTACTTGTGCTGAAGCTGTGAGAGCTGTCTGACACCTCACACTGCTCTGGCAGACGCTGCCAGAGCAGGAAGGAAGAGTGATGTGGGCAGGCTGCCGGAAAGCCCTTGTTATAAAGGAACCCCTGAGTGATGCTCGCTCTGTCTCTCCTCCAGCTTTTCTCACAATGGCATTGTGCTGTGTGTACAAAACCATCGCTGAATCGTAAATTAACACCCAGAAACCAAAAGTAAAAGACCTTTGTTACTCACTTCTTCGAGCAAAGGTTAAACCCAGCTAAATACATCAGTTTTTGTGGAAAGGAGGAGGGTTTGGCAGGCAGTGCAAGGAACAGGAACGTGGGAATTCCTCCTACGGTTTGGCAAAGCGCTCTTCCTTCTGCATGGGAGCCCTGTGGGGTCTGTTCAGCCTCCCTCCAAAAAAGCTCCTCGCCAGTGGCCACAGGACCTGCTGCTGCCCCTGGGCTGGCAGAGAGGCAGGACCAAGGCACGCTGCCCAGAACTCTGCCAACCACAGGTGGCTGCTTGTGGAACATGTGATGGGCTCAATCACAATGTGAGCCCCACAGGGACATTTCCCAGTCCCTCTTTTTTATCTAGGGGCTTTAAGAAGAGCAGGGAAGAGCATGTGATGGGGGTCTTAAAATGCATGCCTAGCTTGCGTTTTGATTTTGGGGTATCTTTGCAGGTGCTTGGCTCTGCTACAGCTAACCCCCAGCTTTACAGCACCCACAAACCCAAGAGCAGCCCCTTCTTTCCGATCCAGTGGAAAGATATCCTTTCACAGGGTTTGTTCAGAACAGCTCTCCTACACACAAACCCATTGGACACCAAAGGTCCCCTCGAGCTCCATCTCCCTTTCACACACAGACCGGTGGTGGACACTTGCTACAGACATGGAGTTGGGGATGATCCACACTTGCAGCCCCCAGGCTCTCTTACAGGTACCTAATAAACAAAAGTAGCACCCACTGCCTCGTGGCCCTCTCCCATAAGATCCCCAAACCTCACCTCCCCAAGGCCAGCCCCAAGCCTATGAAGCTCACCATCCTGCTGAGCCCCGCAGCAACCTCCTATTCTTTCCTGGGACCCAGACCCTGCTGACCCTTCACATCCCTGAAGCACCAGCAGTACTCAGCCACCACTCAGCCACAGGGCGAAGCTGGACCGTTTATGGCCCAAAGGCAAAGCATCGTGGAGGGGCCCAAGAACAGACCCAGATCTGGAATTCGGGAGCGTTCAGGCATGCCTGGCGAGCAGCTCTGCCTCCCCGCAGTGAGGAGGGATGAGTGCTGCCCTCTGGCCCCTGTGCTGACTCTGCAGAGCATCTCCATGTGCTGCGTCCAAACCTTTCCCAGATGCTCCTGAGCCCCTTGCAGCACTGCAGCCCTGTGGAGCCATGGGAAGGGGGGCATGGAGGGGAAAGCCCTGGGGGAACTCCAGGGGTCAGCCAGAAAGAAGAAAAATAAATCAATGGTGCAGCAATTTACATAGCAATATTTCCTCCTTCCGGCAGCCCCGCATTCTCGCCGCAGCTGCTCAGCAGAATGCAGCAATGCCAAAGTGCCTCAATAGCTCCAAGAATCTCCCATGGAAGGACATTTCCTCTCCTTTCAGTTCCCTACGGGAATCAACCCGGGGCTGTGGTGTGGGGAACTGCTTCAACTTCTTCCTCGAGGTTTTGCTTTGCATTATGCAAGAGTAGCAGACACTGCTGCTTTTGGCCCTGCCCTGGGCTGTGCGCACAGCTTTCAGCCATCTGACTGCTTTCAGGATTAAACACAGCCTCATATTCCCCTCCTCCAGGTGGCCAAAACGCTCCCCACCAGACTTGTGCTTCAGACCCCTCACAGCTCCACTGCCCATCTCTGGACATGCTCCAGGGTCTCAATGTCTTTCCTGTGGTGAGGGGTCCAACGCTGAACACAGCACTCGAGGTGTGGCCTCATTAGTGTGTGGCCCATACAGAGGGACAGTCACCTCCAGCTCTGCTGGCTGCACTGTTTCTGATGCATGCCAGGATGCTGTCAGCCTTCTTGGCCACCTGGGCACAGAGCTGGCTCACGTTCAGCCAGCTGTCAGCTCATACACCCAGATTCTTTTCCTCCCTGCAGCTTTCCAGTCACTCTGCCCTAAGTCTGTAGTGATGCACGGGGCTGTTGAGACCGAAGTGCAGGACCTGGCACTTGTCTCGTTCAAGCTCATACAATTGGGCTCAGCCCATTGATCAGCCTGTCCAGATCACCCAGGGATGCACACCCAGCATGGACTGCTGCCCTCGTTGCTCACAACCTCTCCCATTTCTTCTCCATCTCCGCACATCCCTGCACGCAGAACCAGGCAGCTGCTGTTCCCTGCCTGGCCAGATAGATGGTGCTCAGCCACACCAAGTGGGGAATCGCTGCGCTGGAAGCAGTCACCACCTCTAACCGCAATAACTCAGCCTTGGTTCTGCTGACAGATGCAGGAGGTCCCACTGCAGCCCCAGAGTGACTCAGATCCCCACCATCCTTCCCCTTTCACTTCAGGATGGAAGATCGGCAAACATCAGCAGCAAACATTTCATCAAAAATCAGCACCTTCCCATTCTGATGCAAAACCCTTCCACGTTCTGATGGAACATCATTCTGCCTACGTTTTTCTTCCCACAAAAGCCAAACCCAGTGGAGCAGGGCACAGTTTGCCCACTTTTCCCTGCATGGCCCTCGGGTCCATTCTCCAGATGTGGGACGTCCTGCATCACCCCATGCTGTCCCAACCTTCACACCACTTTGGAGCCGGAAACTACGGCCATTTCCTGCAGGCACAGCTTTGCCCCGCAAACATTTGGGCCTCTGCAAATTGTTTGAAAATCAGACCTGGCAGCTGGAGCTGTGAAAGCAGAGGAGGGGCTTTTCTAGGGAGAATTCAGCCTGTGAAATCTACCCAATGCCCTTTGCTACAGAGCAGCAACAGTGGTAATAAAAGAGAAAAATCACTTTTGCATGTCTAAAAATGAGAAGGAAAAACAAACTGAATGTTCTCTGCCTGTCTGCGCCCCGAGGGACAGAGCAATGTTCTCCAGCACAGTCACAGCACCATTCCTCCTGTCTCTGCAGCCACGACTGGAGGCTTCCCGAGCTCTGTTCCTGCAGTGAATCCCAAGCAATGGCTTTGGTTTTGCTCACTGTGGTAGCGAGCATCCCACAGACCCACTGCCCCCACCCAGCAAGGAGGCTGAGATAACCCCAAAGTTGCTCCTCCTGCTCCCCCAGGTGGAGGCAGGGCGAAGCCCTTGGTCCTGATCCACCCTGCTTGGCCTCTGCAAGACATTTCAGCCCAGGAAATGAAGCAACGAAGCAGAGAGGAAATCCCAGTGCTCCCTCGGTGCTGTGCAGGAACCCTTCACCTCCCAACCCCAGGGCGTGCGCTCCTACGCTGCTAATTAACTTCCATTTGCTACCCAAAATAGGGCAGGGAGGATGGCTTCCCCTAGGAACACCAGCAGTAGGGCAAGAGCTCACATTTTGTCCCACTCCACAACATGGAGACCCCAACATGAGCACCCACATTGCCTCTCCCATGGCCACATCCCAGCCTGTGCCCACAGATGTCCCAGTCATCCTCTTGGCTCCTCCAAGGCCACGAGAAGGGGCACACGGGGACCTCAGGGTGGGGGTTGATGATCCCAAGGAAGGGCTCAGCAGCAGCTGAACTCGGTCTCCCACTTCCACCCCCATTTTATCAGCGCGTTGGGCCGCAGGAGGAAGTGAGTTCAGCCAGAGTTTGTCTAAACAATTATATTTTATCAGAAATGCTTCTCAGATAGACTCCATTTTTCTCAGGGCAGATCTGGATAACTGCAAGGTAATCTCAATTCTCTTTCCTATCTGAACAGGATGGAAAAGGGAGGACGTGGGCCAGAGCATCCCAAACTGCTCACCAACGCCTGCACCAGCAGCACCCAGTGCTCACAAACCAGGAGCCAGCACTCATCCCTCCCATTTACACACTTCCAAAGGTTACCTTCCAAATCTCATTTTCTCACTTCCAAATTACATGAATTCTTTTTTTCTGCTTTGATTTTTCAGCTTTCTTGAGTGCACCTGGGTTCCTTTCCCAGGCTTTTTTGCTACAAGTTGAGAATTTACTTTCCTTTCTGCTGCAAACCTCAATGAGTCACATAACTCCAGAGTGCTGGAGGAAAACAGCCTGGGGCTCTGGGGGACAGCATGGTTTCTACACAGGGACACGGTGTGACCACAAAGGACTTACCGTCAGCCCTGAGCAGCTTTCTATTGCCCAAGGATATCCAGGGAAAAGGAAAACAAATGACTAGACACATGGGCTTCTGGAGAGCACCAGCTGATATTTAAATTTAGGAGAAAGCAGACCGAAGAGTAGAGTGGACTGGAGGGGGCTTTGATAAAGAAACCATCCGATATCCTCACTTTCCTCCTGGACAGCTGCAGGAGATTTCTGCAAAACCAGCCCATAATCTGTGCAGAGCAGCTGCCCTCCTCCTGCCTCCACAAGAAGGGCTCAGCCCAATGCCACTTGTTGCATGGAGAAAGGACTCCTTGCAAGGACTGAATCTAAGCCCTCTTGCCACATTCACCTGCTTGTTATTATAAAAGATGAAACTGGAACATGTAGAGATTCACCCAAGGTGACGAGCAAGCAAACAGCAAAGGTAGGATCTTGACTATCCAGCCTCAAGCCATCTTCTCAACATTTTCCAGGCTCCCAGCTCCCAAACTTACTTCTGCTACTGAAAGAAGTGAGTTGCCAAAGCTCCTAGCTTCAAAAGAGCTGGTTATAGGGATCCACCCTGAATTCATTTCCATGCAGCAGACCTATGGAGAAGGGTTCAGAGGACACCACCATTTTGGTACAACAGCAAGAAGCAATTTAAGAGCCGTGAGCTGTAAGACAGCTGTAACTGAGAAAGCTGCTTTAAAGAGCTTATGTACTATTAACTTTTATCACAGCCCT
This sequence comes from Lagopus muta, assembly GCF_023343835.1. Lineage (NCBI taxonomy): Eukaryota > Metazoa > Chordata > Aves > Galliformes > Phasianidae > Lagopus > Lagopus muta. Next base: position 3,802,402 of record NC_064450.1, on the reverse strand, counting down.
CCCTTCCTAGGCACCATACCCTCTGGGATTCCCATCTAATCTCCATTGGCTGAGGTCTCCCCAAATTAAACTTCTCTTCGAGGAAGGAATGTCTGTCCCACTCTGTGCACAGCAACAGAGGAGCAAAGGGGAGAAGACAGAGCCTTCATAAAAAGTTAAAGCACCACAGATAAGCATCACAGACAGCCTGACCCACGCACTTAAGTAAATGTGCACAGCAAGAGGTTTGCAGAACAACCAGACCCAAGGGGAGCAGGTCTGCTGGGGCTGCAAAGCACAGCTGGAAACAAGGGACTGGGGCACAGCCTTATTTCTCCTCGATCACTTTATCTCTGGAAATAATATACCAGGGGAAAATTCATCTTGCCAACATGGGTGCTCAGCACGTATGGACAGAACCACACGCACCACCGAGAGCACTCCCTGCACAGCTCTCTCTCACCCACAAAGAGGCAGAAGGAGTTCGGATCTCAGCTCCCACTAAATATTTCTGCACCCCTTGTGAACTCAAGCCAGGGGCCGTGCTGGAGTTGCACCATGGGAAGCCTCATCCAGACCTCTGAGAACATTCAGGGGCTGCAGGGACCACCCAGCTCGCACACAACCTGGACGCAGCCTCTTGGGCTGCACAGCCAGAGCATAAATCCAAGGTTCTGCTTGTATGTGCTAAAGAATCAACAGTCTTTGAACTTCAAGGTGTTGAAAGATGCTTTGTTTTAGTAATTTTTGAGCCCTGCTGTACAAATTGCCTTTGCTATGCAAAGAACAACCCACTGCTTCGACAGAAGAAACTGCAGGCAATAGAATAGAAGTCAAGGAGGAGACAGCAAGCAAAAAGCCCCGTGCTGTCACTGCTGAGCTGGCACAGCAGCCTCGTACAGCTTGTTAACACTGTTTGCTTTTCACAAATACATAAACATCTGCAAACTTCTGCTGTTTGTAAGATGCTCTGGAGCCGTCCTTTTGGTCCAGCCTCATCTTTCAATATGTCTCTCCTACTGCCTTCATGCCACAATATGGTGAAACAAGACAACCAAGTGAGATATCTGTGCGTGACCCCACAGAAATCCAGGTAACTTCTATTCCCAGGTCTGTTCAGAAGACAAATGAAACAAAGGCCTACAAACCTGAAGGAAAGCAGCCCTCTCCCCAAGTCCCTCCTCTAAAAGCTGTAACAGATGGAAGAAAAACTGGGTCCAGTGGAGTCTGAGCACAGGCTGCAATCCAAGAAGAGCTGCTTCTTCCATTTATAGCCACATTCACTTCGACTCCATTGCAACATCTTGGACAATGCAAAAGTGTTTGCGGCTCTGTTTGTTTGCTGGAGGAGTAGAGAACACAACTGGCTTGCTGTCAAGTTATCTGCTTTGGACACGACAGTGTTTGATCTTCTCAAAACAAAGTAATCTCCATATAATCTCCATTCAGTTCCTCAATTCCTCTCACAGAGTTTACAGTGCTGGCACCGTACCCAGCTTACGGTGTCCTCCCAGCCACTGGCCAACAGAAACATCTCAGGCTGGGACACAGATCTAGAAATAGCATAGAAGAAAAGCTATTCCTTGCAGAAGGTTCATCGCCACTGCTGCCACCACCTCCCCCAGCCAACAGGGAGAAGCCACACAACCAGCGGCCAGCCCTTACTGTAAGAGATCAAAGCAAACTGTTTGTTTTATCTTGGTAAAGATAACGGATTTTATTTGCCTTATCAGCCTGTGGGATGATTAACCCAAATGTGAGAAAGCTGGAGGATGCCAAAGGAGTTGTAGGGCGGGGAGTGTGTTCCAGAGCACAACCACTATGGGCTCCAGACACACATATACCACAAGATAAACACAGCAACCCCTCGGTCTGCTCTGTGCATGACACCCACTGCTCCCAGACAGAGCTGCACATCCAGCAGAAGGTTGGGTACAGCAGGAAGGGCCCTGCATGGGGCTCACAGCCCAGACCCCACCAGGATGTGGGACCAGCACTGCAGCAGCATGTCAGCAGGCACACCTGGTTGCTTTCTCCCAGTCCAGGAAGCTCAGCCTTTATGCAGTCCCTGCAAGCTTCTGGGAGTAAGCACATGGATGCATGGCCTCGTGCACAGAGCCAGCTGAGAAGGGGAAGGGCCATGATTTCTCTGATGCTCAGCAACCACAGTTTCACCCTCATCCGGCTTCAAAGAAGACAGGGCAGGGAAGGGGGAAGAGTCCTATTTCCGATGGGAATCCACTACTTCGCACGATGAACCCCCACTGGTGAGATCACTGCTTTTCCTACAGGCCCTCAGGGACTTCCAGAGAGACAGTGAATTCTCCGTTTGTTTGCCATTTGTATCCAAAGAAAATCCTACATCCCCAATGGGTCTCGCATAGCAATGACCTGAGCTGAACAGCAGCCCACACGTTTGGGAGCAACATCCTGATGGTCAAGGATGGACAGCAGTGCGGCACAACCACATCACCCAGCCTCCTTCCTGCTCCAAATACAGCCCAAAATGAGACCAGATGAGCTACCCCAGCTGCTTACACATGGGCATGCACTGCTGCCATCCCCATGCAGACACCCAGCACGTGAGCACACATCCCTGTGATGGGACACAAGCATCCCTTCCGCACGCAGGCTCCTCACATGCTCTCCTTCCAAGTCCCTGCTCCTCCAGGACTCCATTTTTCCAGATTATCTCATTTTTGGCACCTGCCCTTAGCACGCGGATTTGGACTCTGTGTTTCTCATTCAGCCTCTCCATTTGGTATCTCAGGCTGTAGGCGCTTTTCCTGTTAAAAATAATAACAACAGCAGCAAAAGAAGAAGAAGAAGAAGAAGGAAAAAAAAAAGACTACTCATAATCTAGCCCAAATGTGTCAGCTGGTTTTAAGGAAACGTTTCCCTGCAGCTTTAATCTCCTCATACAGTTAAATGGCTGTGCAGCTCAGGGAGCTGGAAATGATTACTCACTGTTGATCCGCACAAGCCTGACCCCTTTATTGTGGCAGGGCTGCTGTGCGAGCGGCCCCTGGGTCCCTCTGAACCCCGCCTCTGTGCTCAGCATTGTCCCTACAGATCTACACCAAATGCAAGGCTCCCTAATGACCCATGCAGGACAACTGGGGCTGTGCCCCCAGCAGTGCCCCCAGCAGATTGCAGTGGGTCCCTGTTTTTTGGAGATGTCCTTCACGAGTTCTGTGGATTGGAAAGTTCTTTCTCTCTCTCTCTTTTTTTTTTTAGCTAACTCTAATGGAGCTTTTATATGAAAAATAAAGTTCTAAGGACAAAGCTTGCCTTAGGGGTCCAGGCTGGAGAAAAAAAAAAGAATGGAAAAGTTGAATTGTTTCATTCTTCTGAAGTCCCTGTGCTTTTCCTGCAGCAGCAGAAGGGAGCTTGCTGCTATCTCAGGGATCCTGGCACCCACACAGATGTCCCAGAGGGGGAGAAAACTCCATAAGAGCTGCACTCCTGTGCACATTTCAGACTGCTTTACCCATCACTGTGCAACAGCACAGAGATGTGCTTCATCCAGACGTGGCTGTAGCACAAGTCAAGCTTCTGCTTCGGGTGACAGCTCCAAGCACTCACATCATCCACCCCCATCTACCTTTCTAGCTACAGCAATGGGAGACGTGGGCAGCGAGGCCATGGGCAGAAACCAGAAAGACCATCAGGTCAGAAGGGCTTCCACTTCTCACTCAGGATCCTTTTAACCCATTGCTGCGATCCCAGAACCCCAGATACAAACAGGTCCACATCTTGGGGAAGCAGAGACAGAACAGAAAGCTGGCATGAAAAGCATGAACTTCTCTGCTCTTCCCTCCCAATCACCACAGACTTGCAAGATGCAAAGAACAACATGCTTTCCCAGATGAATAAGCCAACATTGAAAGCAACACTCACTCAATTCACAAGCCCTCAAACAATAACAGTAAAGCTGTGAATTTTCCAACGCGCCTCTGAAAACATGTTTCTGTGCCCAGCAGAGCATGGAACACAGCCAGCCCCATGTCGGGCTGCTTGTGTTCCTGCTGTCATCAGCTCCCCAAACTCAACGTTAAGCCCCACAAGAGAACGGGGGATGCACCTTAGGGAGCACAGGAGGAAGAGAGAGAGAGTGCAACAGACAGAGGTGGGAACAAGTATTTCTTGCTCCTGTGCCCCACCAGAGCTCCTCCTGCAGTCTCCTCACACTGAGAACCACTGCTTCCACCCGAATGAAGCTCAGAGTTGCAACCACTGCTTTCCTTCAGGGCCTGGTCAGGGAGATGGCCCTCCTCCAGCCACCTCTTCTGGGACATAGGGTTCAGCACAAGAGAGCACAGCTGAGCCCAGCAGCTGGGGGCTGCGTGTCCTGGCATGGGGCTGGGGGCAGCTGGCACATCCCCGGTGCAGCTGCTTGTGCCAGAGCTGCAAGGCATGAGGTGCCAGGGTGTCTGTGCTATGGGAGCATCCCATGGGTCAGAGTGGGAACAGGACTTCAATCCCTTGCCATGCACAACATATTTTTCACCTGAGAAGTTGTTCTGGGGCCAGAGTCACATGAGCAATGAGCCTGCATTCACCTGCAGGGCACCCTGAGGAGATGCCACCCCTACCTGGTGAGCAATGGCCACGAGGTCTGGGCATGTGCCTGAGCTGACCAGCAGGCAGGAGCCAGAGCCCTTCCTGCTCCTTTAGCCTCTCTTCCTGGCTCTTTTCGGATGTACCCAGACTGAAAGCTCCTTTTGTACCAGCACCAGCCTGTCCTGCTCTGTAAGGCAGACCCCAGACAGCCGGGCTCTTTGCTAAAACCCATCCCCAGCAGCTGTCCTGAGTTTCTGGAGTCCTTTTTGATGCAGAGAGCCCTCCCTTTCCCCCCTGTGCAGCTGGGGCGTTCAGCAGCTCAGATTCTTCTGCTCTTAAAGTGCCCAGCTGCCTGACATTCAGAGCTTGAGGAGCTCACAGCAGCCCAAACTCAGCAGGGTGAGGTCAGGCACAGGGCACAACAGAGCCCTTGGCAACTTCCTCATTACTTTTGGGGATAAAACCCAGTTAGAGAGGCCCCGGCTGAGCCCACGGTCAAGCCCACTGCTGATCCCCAGCCATGCCCAGATGGAGCTGCACCAGCCTGCTGCCTACTGGAGCCTTTCATTCTCTCCATCCGTGCTCACAGTCAGAGAAAACCACCCCTGTCTTACAGATCTAACATCAGCTTCAGCGTGGACACCTCGTCTGCTTCCAGACTGCACATACATACCAAAACCCCAAACCCCAGCAGCAGGGCCCATTTGAACCTCGCAGCATCTTCTGGGTAGGACCAATCTGAGACTGGCTGCATGCAGCAGCAATAGAGCTGGGGCACATGGCAGGGCAAGGCTTGGGATGGGATCCAAGAACACAGGAGCCGGACCCCAGGGCAGACATGGAGCTCACAGGGTCTCACCCTGGCACTACTCCCCATCAAAGCTCCGCAGAGGAAAGAGCAAGCACGTGATGAGGAATGGAAACATAATTAAAGGCTAAAAGAGAAAAATCTCTAAAACATTAAGGAGGGTAAATGACGGCCAGTGGGGGAGGGAAGCTGGCTTTCATGTCTAATACGGGATTAATCGAAAACAAGATGCAGCTAATAGAAGGCAGGGCTCCAGTTTAATACTGGCTCTGATCCATGATGTTATTAGACTTTGGCTCCAGCAACCAGCAGGAAAAAAGAAAAACCCTGACTCCTGCTAATGAAGAGGCTGTTTCTGCCCCACAACTATAAACAACAACATTAAACAACAACCCATCACAACAACACCTCCACAACCATCACATTTTCCAGCATGTCAGAGGCTTTCTGAGATGCTGCACAGGCAGGCGGGTCTGTGCTGGCAGAAGTGTCTTCTTCCGCAGGCACCCAAGCTTTTGGCATTTGCTCATTTTATTTCTTACAAGCTTGATAGCACGTCTCATTCCAACTGACAGCTCTTTCAGCCAACATAAAACCAAGTCTAACAGCCATGTATGTAGACACACGAGACAAGATGCAAGCTCAGCCCTGAAAGCCATCACTGCTCAAGCTGGAAGCTCCAAGCTCCCAACCCACCGTGCGGCCGTACTCACCTTCTTCTCTCTTTGGTGGGCTCTCCATCAGCACCGGCTGCGGCTTTGGCTCTGCCTGGGGAGGCTGTGGGGCCGGCACATGCTCCATGCTCTCCACTTGCCGTGCCAGCGGGGCTGGCACCTCGGCAGCCTTGGCTACCTGGATTTCCACGCGCTTGGTGGCCACGTCGGGCATGGGAGCGCTGGGCGGCTCCGCTCTGCGCTGGGGCATCTCGGGGATCTTCGATGCTGGGGCGTCCGCCCGCCGCAGTCCCGGCTCCTGGGGTTTGCCGAGTGTGATCTCAGTCCTGCGCGGGGTTGGCTCCGGGGCTTTGTGCCCCAGCACATCTGCTCTTTTGAGGCCAAACCTCGACAACCCCGAAGTGGAGTTCTCCACCTGCTTGGATGAGATGTCAATGGAGATTTCTGTTCTTCTGGACACCGGCTCTGGCAGTTTGGGTCCGGAGTGTTCCACTCTCCTCAGAGGGGCCTTGGGGGATCGCTGGGCTGTGGGGTCTGCATGTCTGGCAGATGGCTCCGAGTTCCTGGCACCGAGTTCCTGAAACTTCTGTGTGGAGCTGGACACGGTGGACCTGAGGAGAGGGTTTGGGGTCCGTCTTTGTGGGGTGGAGGAATTTGAAGACTGATCTACCTCCTCGACCTCAAAAGATCTTTTCAGAGCTGAAAGAAATTAAGAGGAATTCAGAATTTAGTTACCATCCATCTGAGCATCTCAAGAGACGCTTCCAGAAACCTCCGGTAATGTGACCCCATTACCGCTCCTCCGCTCTGCCATGAGGACTCACAATCCCATTTAACACGTGGGGGACAGAGGGACAGAGAAACAACAAACCCAGAAGTGAAGCTGGAACATGAAGCAGGAAATGCAGCCCCAGAAAGCCGGAGCAGCACCCAGCCCAGTGGAGTACAGTACCAAACACTCCAAACGCTTCCCTTCGCCTCTCCCACCCAAAGGATAAACACCAGCTGCCCACTGACTGCTGCCATCCAAACCCAAATCTGGAAAGTGAAAATCTCAGAAGAGAGAACCCAAATAACGCTGCAAAAAAAACCGAAGGTGGCAGTCACAAAAGCTCATATCCTTAAAAACTGTTCTTAGAGATCATTCAAGCCAAAGTGCTGAAAAACAATAACATGAGACCCCCACAGTGCAGGAAGGAGCAAGCTGGGAGGCCCAGATTCTACAGCCAGGAATCTTTCCAAGGAAATCTGATGGACAACAGTGTCAGCTTGCTGGCTCCGAGCCACAGCCTGACAAAGGGGACGGAGCATCACCAAGGGCAGCCTCCATCCGCCAGGCAATGCTCCCTGCCCCACTGTACACTCCCCTGGAAGGCTGAGCTGGGTTGCGCCACTCAACACAATGAGCCCACCCATCCTTTCCTCTAACAGCACACTGCAGGCGAGCTCCAGTCTTTGAAAGCCACACTGAGATCACACAAGACACCAGAAATGTCAGGGAGACTTGAGCACAGCCTTCCCTCCAGGCACCCCTGGTTACCCCTTGTCCTGCAGCCAAGAGCCCCTGGCACACACCGGGGTGCTGCAAGAGCAGCTCCTGTGCTCAGCAATGGGAACCATCTGCTGCAGCTGCCGGCAGGGAAGGGCAGGGAAGCGTCCACGTGGCAGCCGCTGCGGCTCAGCCTCACCAGCAGATCGTGATCACAGCTGCTGACACAAGTAGCTCAGGGCTGTTTTGCCTTTTTAGGGGGAATACCCAAAAACACTGTTCAGTCTCCAGCAGGAGAAGTGCTGGGGAGCAACAGTGTGCCTGGGACAGGCTGTGTCAGGGACACGACGCGCAGGCAAGCTGAGCACGAAAACCCCGTGCTGCCACTGGGGGGTGGCACCCAGCCAACTCATTTATATCTCCCTGGTGAGCAACACCTGGGCACAGAGTCCCAGTCCAACTGTTGACCCAATCCCCACCACAACCTCTAAACCGTGTCCCTAAGTACCACATTTCTATGGTTCTTGAACACCTCCAGGGACGGTGACTCCACCACCCCCCTGGGCAGCCTGTGCCAATGCCTCGTCCTGCACTACCATGTATTCAGGAGGAAGCAGAGATCTGCATCTAACTCTCAGTTATCACACTCCAAGAACAATGAATCAATTTTAAATAGTTCCCAAGCTGAGATTTAATCTGGCAGGTCCACAGCACTCCAGCACCAAGCCTGGGCTCAACAGATGAGTTCTCCACCACTTCCTTTCTCTGTCACATCCCTAATAACACTTCAACCATTCTTCTCCCCAGTCCCAGCTTCCAAACAACGTGGAAGGCCAGCCTAGGCTGAGTTTTGCAGGAAGGGGACATTGAAGGGGATGGAGCACAGCCACACACCACCAGCTCCCTGATGGCTGTGATCACAGTTCTGTCCATGGTGGGCAATTAAAGCCTGCTCATCACTCCTCCTGCCAGCCTATTCAGTTCCTTTTTATTTCCTTCAATAAAGAAGCCTAATTACCTAATGACAGATGTGTCTGCAGGAACAGACAGTTTAAAGTAAATGCTCTCAAGGAACCTGAGAGCAAAGGAAATATTGGCGAGCTTCTTTTCTTTGCAAACGCCCCTCTGGAAATGTCCCTATGCCATGTGTTTTGGGGATTTCTTTTTGTATCAAAAGCTTGTTACCAAGTCAAACAGCTGCTTCTCTGTGAATCACCTCTGCCATGTCAGCTCCTTTCTGTCCATTTGCTATCACCAAAAGCAAAGATGGCACTAGTGATCGTCATTGGGGAACACACAGTCTCTTCTGTTGACATCAAGCCCCTAAAAGTGCCCCAAGCCCAAGGCAATCTTGCCCACGGCCCTCAGCACAGCTCCTGGAATACAGCCATCCCCTGCCTTTATCGGAGGGCTGGGCTGCATACAACACCCAGAAATGGCTTTTCTCCAAGTCTTTCTGGGCCCCACTGCAAAAATGAAAAGAAGGTCAAAGCCCAGACACAAAAAGGGTTCAGAAAGTCTAAGGAAGAGCTGCAAAGCTGTGATTAGGGTCACAGAAGGCTGCCCAGTGAAGTCACCATCCCTGGAGGTGTTCAACAACCATGGAGATGTGGCACTGAGGGACATGGTTAGTGGCCACATGGGGATGGGCTAGGGTCAGACTCGATGATCTTAGAGGTCTTTTCCAACTTTAATGATTCTATGATAAGCCATCAAATATCATTTCCTATGCCCACACTGCATGGCAATGGAGTACTGGGGTGCTGGGAAAGCAACCACTCCTCATTAGGGCTGGAAATGGCTTGGACAACCTCTGAGAGCAAAATGAGCCCTGGGCCCCCGTGGTGTTCCTTCTGCAAAGGAGACCCTGACCTGCCTGAGGACAGCATGAAAGCTTGCCCATCTGCAGCTCTTGGGATGGGACATCCAATCTCCTGCTGCTGGTTGCATAGGGATGTTGGTGCCTGGGTTGACCTCCAGCAAGATTGGTCACTGCTCTGTGTCCAGCCTGACCCAGAGGGCTGTGCTCCCATTTCTGAGCACAGGTGACCCTCAACACACAGCTGGTTCTGGGATGCCATCTCCACTGACAACAGCCCCCAGCGTGGCCAGGGCTGTCCTGCTCAGCATCACCTCACTCCTGCTCCTTACGCAGAAATGAGAAATGGACCTCAGGAAGCAAAACAGCTCTCGAAAAAAGAGAAAAGCTTAAAAATAGCCCGTCCTGCTCAGAGCTAAGAAAGGAAAGCAAACAACCTCTGCTCCACAGGACCCTCCTCCCAGCTTCCTGCATGGAACGGGCCTATTAATGAAAACAACAGGAGCCCAAGGCCAGCACCGTGCAGTGCTGGGGCCTGTTGGCAGTGCCCAGATCTCTCTGAGGCTCCATTGCCACATCCCCACAGCCAGGGCAGAGCAGGGAGCTGGACTGCAGGGCCCTGTCCCTGCTAAGGCACCTTCCAGGGGACTTTTGGTGCTTGCAGGGTCTCCCCAGCCCCACCATCCTCCTGCCAGCTGGTGCTGGAGGCAGCGGAGGTGGAAGCAGTCAGCGCACAGCATCGCCCTTCCTCCTCTTCCTCTCGGGGTGCCTACACTGCGGGGAGTACACACACAGAGGTGTTGCCATTTCCACGCATTTCCTTTTAACCAATTCCAACCCAATTCAGGCAACTCATGATTCAATCCACTGGAAGGCAGCAGCTCCATGAGCCAAAAATCCCCTAAAATGAGGTGTCTGAAACGTTAGGAGGAAGTTTCTCACACGGAGGGTGGTAACACACTGGAATAGGTTGCCCAATGAGGTTGTGGATGCCTCATCCCTGGAGGCATTCAAGGCCAGACTGGATGTGGCTCTGGGCAGCCTGGTCTGGTGGCTGGTGACCTTGCACATAGCAGGGGGTTGGAACTGGATGAGCACTGTGGACCTTTTCAATCCAGGCCATTCTATGATTCTATCATTCCTTTTGGATGCAAACCCAACCCTACCCATGATCCCATGCCCTGGTTGCAAAGCACTTGCTGCCAACCCCTTTGTGAGGAAGCAGCGTGCTACAGGGACAGCTGGCAGCTCAGATCCAAGCAGCCCCAGCACTAATCCTTGCATGCAGGGTGGTGTGGGCAGCACCTGCTGTGGGGCTCTGCTGGCAACTGCAGAAGCTCTGTGTCCCTGGCCCCAAACTCAGCCGCCAAGTCTTTACCAAAGCGAATGCCAACACATGCATGTGCAGAGGCCTTCAGTGCTTTGGAAAGTAATTTTATCCTCAGAAAATGTTTTGACACATGTAAGAAAGCAAATCTGTACTTCCAAAATCAGGATTTCCTTTTGCTGCCTGTGCTTTCTCCTCACTCAAAGCTCCTTTCTGGAAAAGCACGGCCACGTCCCAGCCCTGAGCAGCGCCTCGACCTGCTGCTGGGATGCTCATGGGCAAGAAATACCCAAACTCACACCCTCGCCCTGGGCTTGAGCACTCCTTGAGCAAGCTCAGGGTCAGGGAAGCAGCAAAGTGCTTGTCTGTCAGTCTGTGCACTGTGCTGCAGCACAGGGGATGCTCACACTGTGCCCTCCCGGTCACGCTGTGGTCAGGCACCAGCGGTCAGAGCTGCTCTTTGGGGATCTTGCAGACTAGGACAGAGGTCTGGTTCAAGTCCCAGCAGCGCATGCAGCAGCCAAGATGTTCCCAAGGAGGCACAGACACATCTTTAATTCTTCTCCAGGGGGAAAGATCCTGGACACAGGGCTCCCAAGGGACACAACGGGCTGCACAGCTCCTGCCCATAAGCTCCTCATGTCCCTACAGGCACTGGGAACCAGAAATGACACAGCTCCAGGCAGCACGTGGGAAGGGGCAGCCAGCAGAGCAACATCTGCTCCTTCTTTCTTCCCTCTTCCTTTTAAACAGAACACCCCAAGTAACAGGCAAGGGGATGCTTTACACAAGGAAACCTCTATGCACAGAGCTCTGGAGGAGACCAAAATAAACAGAGAGGGATGCTGGTTCCTCTAGGACCTGTGCTAGCTGCTCTGCAACATGAGCCCCGGGCTCGCTGCTTCCCATTAAACATCCTCTGCCCCTCACATGGTTTCTGTAACCCAGGGGTTACATTTGCTTGCTTGCTTAAGCACTGAAAGCTTTCCTTGCGTTTTTAGACACATAAGAGCCTTATGGGAATAGGGCAGCCAGTCGTCCCGGCATTTCACACGATACAATGGTATCGTTTCAGAGCGCTGACTTTCTCTAAACTGCTACCAGATGGCGACCTCCTGTTCCCGGGGAGGAAAAAGGGGGAGGCAGCGACCGCAGGTGTCAGCTTTCAGCAGTCCCCCCCCCGAAACCCACATATTAACTGTTCAGGGCCAGCAGAGCTGCCCATAGCCCTGTCCTGGGCAGCAGGATGTTCCCCATGTAGACTGAGCCCCAGCTCGGATGGTTCCCTGGGTTACCATGGGAACATCTGGGGATGCACTGCAGTGCTGCTTACCTGAAAGCACCATCTTTGATGCCGATGGATGCCAGCATCCAAAGCAAAGGTGGATGCCCTATAGAATCATTGAATGGTTTGAGTTGGAAGGGACCCTTAAAGCTCATCCAGTCACAACCCCCCTGCAATGAAGGGGGTCATACAATCACAGAATCATTAAGCTTGGGAAATACTTCTCGTATCACCAAGCCCAACCCCAGCCCACCCCCACCATGCCCACTGACCACGTCCCTCAATGCCAGATCTCCACAGTTCCTGAACACCTCCAGGGACAACGACTCTCCCACCTCCCCTCTGCATCACCACTCTTTCTGAGAAGGAATTTTTCCTAATACCCAACCTAAGATCCTCATATCCAGCCTATCCAACATCTACAGCTCCATCAGGTGCTCGGAGCCCCGTGCAGCCTGACCTTCAGTGCTTCCAGGGATGGGACGTTCACCACTTCTCTGGGCAAATGAAAGGCATGAGACTCTGCAGCTTGCAGGAACAAGCACAATATTCCTCATGTACCCACAGGCCGTATGGATGCTGTGTATAAACCCAAAAGCTCCTGTAGCAAGAAAGGAAGGGAGCTGTGCAATGTATATGGAATGATGATCTGCTGTTGTGAATGGTTTGTGCGCACGCAGTTCCTTTTTCCAACTTCACAAGAGCATCAGTAAGAAGCTCTTTAATAGATTTCATGGTCTGACACAGAGATTGCATGTAGGATAATGCTGGCACCACGCTGTCACCACGCAGTGCTTTGTGAACTGTGCAACCCCTAACAAGAGCTGAATTATGGAGGAAATTTGTGGCTAAATGCGAGTCAGAGCTCCGACATGAGCAAAGCTGTTCAAGCAGCATTTTGCTCCTATTCAGCAGATTACAAAGAGAGCCTCAGACCGATGCAGCAAACCCAGCCATCCAGCAGCAATGGGAGCACAACTGCAAAGTTGGAAGCAAGAATAGAAAAAAAAAATAATATCCACATGCAGATTAAGTCAAAATCTCAGATTTCCAGTCCCTATAATGGAGCTCTAGAAAGGTTTTAGCTTTGATTCTCTGCTACACTTTGGCTTATATAACCACTAACTCTCAGCAAAACGCTTCCAGATCACACCAGTATATTTTACATCCCTTATATTCATTGTGTGTCCATGCAGACAACCCCATGCAGCACAGGGTGTACCCCGTGCCCCACAGGCTGCATTACTGGCTGTGAACTGCTCTCTGCACAGCTTTTGCCTCCGGTCTGTGCTCCAGTTTCCTTTCATAAAGGGAGAGAGAAGCAGGAAATAAATCTTCTCTGCCTCCCAGGGGACAGAGCAGATTTGGTTTAGTTCACTAATGTTTCCAAAATGCTTTACAATTACTGCCTAGAAGGCAAAATGATGACGCAGATGGACTTGCAGACCCCATATCAGCCTCAGTGCTGATTTGCAGGGTACCATAGCTATGAAGGGTTAAGAGCAAGCATGAGCCCTGCACAGCTGGGTTTAGGAAACTATAGCACTGAGCTGCTGGGCCAGACACCTCCAGAGATGAGTCACAGGTCCCAGCTCCAGGCACTCAAATGGATGTCAGAGCGACTCTGGCGGGTGAAGAGCCTCGCTGGCAGGGGATTGGGCGATAAAAGTGATTCAATCATTAAGTGATTCAATCTCAGCTTGATAATATGATGGGTGGAGTTGCAACATGCTGGTACTGAGAATAAAACTGAGATAAATGAGTAGAAGTGGTGAGAGGAGGGGGTCATCTGTGTGGGCAGTGCCCTGTGTGTCACACAACTGCCACCTCCTGCAGTGGGAGGACGGTTGCACAGTGTGGATACTAGGAAAAATTTCCACTCAGAAAGAGCGGAGAGGCATTGGCACAGCTGCCCATGGAGGTGGTGGGGTCACCATCCCTGGAGGTGTTCCAGAACCACAGACATGTGGCACTGGGGGACACAGTCAGTGGGGCACAGTCAGGGGACACAGCCGGGGGTGGGTTGGGTTTGGACTTAGTGATCTTAGTGGTCTTTTCCAGCCTGAATGATTCTATGGAAAGAGAACGTCTCAACACGGATCAGCTCTGAGTGCTGGCCAATGCCTGCAGCCAGCCAAGGAACAGCAGCACTCATGGAGACGTCCCCAACTCGTCACCTAACTCCGGTGCAGGAGCCAATGCCTCACCTTGGGGCATGCAAAGAGTCGATAGCCAGCCTGGATGTCCCCAGGAGCCCCAAGGGCTGAGCTGTGGCCAGCAGCCTCGCAAAGCAATCATGGTAAAAGCCTGAGTCACAGTGCCAGCAGACGAGAGCTCTCATCAATCTGGGGCACCTTTTTGGAATAAGTTGAGGATAGCAGTAAGCCTCCTAGCTGCCCGAGGGCTGCTCCTAACCATGGCCTTTGTGTAAGGAGGGAGCAGGGGCACTGCTATAGCAATGGGTGCGAGCTGCCAGTGCTCCATAAGTCTCCAAACAAGCTTACTCCCAATTTGGCATCATTGCTGTCTTCCTGTCCCCCTGTATCAGTGAGGAAGATGCACTGCAGAGTTTACTGCGGCACAGGGAGAGAGGTCAGGAAAGGAAACAAGCCTTGTAATGGTACTGCTTAGAGACATTGCCTTAAATATCAAATATCAGAGTTAGAAACATGAATATCTGAAGTGATTATGGGCTTTCCATTATTGCCTTTGGATTTCTGACAAGTCCCAGCACGGGCTATTCGTGGAGCTGCCTGGGCTCTGGCTCCTGGGAAAAGGCACAGAGCAGCACCCCACAAAGCAGGAATGAAAGCAGCACCCAACTGTGAGGCTGCAAGACAAGGGAGGCAGCCATGCTCTGACACTGCGGTGAGCATTTGTTAGCCAAGAGATGTAGGCACGGTCTCTCAAATGCAATGAGCACCTGGAAGAGGATGCCGCATGCGTTCCAAGACCTGGAGGAACCCAGGCACCAGCATAATTCTGGCACAGCCAAAGCTGTATCCTGGCCCAGGTGCAAAGACTCACCCACGGTCTGATCATAAGGGAACCTTTCAAAGGGAAGGGACAGTGTGACACTGTGTCCAAGATGGCTCTCAAATGCACACTGAGAGCTCGCCAGTAACACCAGCACTGGAAGATGACACAGAGCCAAGGACACTCTGCACTGTGCTGCAGTGGTTGCCCATCCCTAAGGACACACAGCCCAGCCCTCCCTGCACCTGATGGCTGTAAACACCGATATCTGCTCAATCCTACGTTCTACCATGGGCCAAAGACTGTCCCCACAGACCAGCTCACGTGAACAGAGAGATCTGCACCCTGTGCTTCCCCTTTCCCACTCCCTCCTAACCTCTGTATTCCCAAGGAACTAAATATACACAGGAAAAAAAACAACCCACAACTGCAGATCCCTGCTGCTGGATCCAGGCAGAGACAATTTTTCCATTTGGCACAAGAAAGAGCACTTGTGCTGGAGACAACACAGCTCCTGCCTTCCACTGGTACTTTCTGAACCTCTGCATGAAATGGGAGGGTTGGCGGGGAGCTCCCAGCCTGATCTGGGCTCAGAAATGCAGATCAGAAGAAGAGAAAAGAGAGAAAACTCTCAGCAAAGCTTAGCCCACCACATCGCAGAGCTGCAAGGAGCAACGCAGCCATGAGCAGACGGAGATGAAGGAGGGTCAGATGGGATTGGCCACAGCATGATGTTTTAGGGACAGCCCAGGAAACGCAACAATTGGAGTCCAGGAGCTTCGTTTCACTCCTAGGGCTGCGATGACCCGAGATACAATCTGAAAAGGCTTTCTGCGTTTCCTTTTCCAGGCATTGAGCCTCGCACACCATTCGTCACACAGCCCCGCGAGAGCTCGCCATGCAAACCCACAGACCAGGAGGGACACACAGGGAAACACGAGCCATTCCCTCCCCGGGCTCCACACAGGACTGCACTCAGGGCACATCACCCACACAGAGCTGTGGCCGTCCCTCTGCTGCTGCTAATATTAGCAGTGGGGCAGCAGCTGTGCAGCAGGGCCATCCCACCAGGCTGCCCGGTGCTGTCAGAGCTGCTCCTACCCAGGCTCCAGCCATGGAAGTTGCCTCCAAGCCCACTGTGCTACCCTGTGATTTTGGCAGTTACAGCCCCACAGGACTACTGTTAGCAGATTGTATCCGCTAGGAAATGTTGTGTTTCAACATTGTTACAAGGAAACAGATTTGGTGTTAACTGACAGCACTGGCAAAGAGCTCGGCACTGCTTGCTGTGAGCCATTTCCAGCACAAGGAGTCTCAGCATCCCCACAAGGGATGGGCTCTTCTCCCTCTCCAGTAACTACAAAGCAAGCCCCGTATGGACACCATGGGATGCAGGAAAACCACAGCAACCAAAAGCTATGAGCAGGGTGCACCTCCCCTTTGCACAGTCCCACCAGGAGGGCTGCAGCCAGACAGAACCACATTGCAGCATCTCTCAGTCCGAGAGGGATAAGGATGGTTTGGGCTTCATTCAGCATTCACACATCACACACGGTGTGCCACAGCCCAGACAATTGACTGCTGCAGGTCCTCATTCCCACTGCTCACAGGGACAGGGTTCAGGCAGAATTGAACTGGCAATGCTGCTGAAGATCTGCCAAAATCCATAAACCCACAACGGCGACGTTCTGCAAACACTGGCAAACTGCAAGACCTCGTGCTGCTCTCCTCCAGATAAAGCAAGGAAACTTGCCAGGCAAAGAAACAGCTTCAGTTCCTGTGCTGAGGAACCTGGTGAGCATGTAGGTGCCTGGACGTGGCCATCTCCATCAGGTGCAGGACACAGCCTGCTGTGCTATGCTCCCCGTTCATACATTGCTTTGATTTGGAAGCTGAGCTACAGCTGAATGTCTGTGAGCCCTTCCTACTCCAAAAAGGGCCCCTGCGCCCTTCATAAGAGCTGAGGGTAACAGATCCAGCCCACAGCCCAGCCCCTAAACCACTGCCTGCTGTAATCTAACAGCCACAGGCACCTGTGGGGCAGAGATGCTAGGAGAAAAGCAGGCAAGGACAAGGTGTTCAGGACAAGGTGGTTCAGGAGCACAGAGGGTTCTGGCTGCCAGCAATCCAGTGTTGCTGCCGCATGGTACTTTTGGCTGATTGGCCAAGGTTACGATACCTGGCAGACACGAATACTGCATCTACAGCCCTACAGGCCAAAAACTAATTGCCCTGCTCTTGGGAAGCTGCTGTGCAACCCAGAGAACTAATTAAATTGAGAAACACAGCCTGGATCCCTGCTGAAGGGCAAGGCTCTCGAAGTCTCTCCATAGGGAAGGGAGCACACAGCCTCAGGGGCTGAGGAAGAGCACCACAGTGCCACTGAAGGACACATACAGCCCAGAGCAAGCAGCCTCAGGGTTCCCTGGGGTTTCTCATTCCTCAGGGATTTAAACGCCATGGAGGCAGGCTGTGACCAAACCAGGACTGGGGAAGCTCCCAAGCCCCTGAAGGGCACTCATAGACTCACCTGTGAGCCCAGTTCCACAAACCCACAGTGTGTTGGGGCTGCTCCATGCCCCAATTCCCTTCGCCCCAGCCCTGCTGCAGGATGTGGCTTCCCTCGGCCTCCCGCTCACCCTCCACCCCCGCTCCGGCTGCAGAAGGGAGCCCAGGGGCTGCACAGAGGGGACACAGATGGGGGCTGCAGCTCGGGGTGACGGCACTGCAGAGCCCAGGACAGCCCACCGAGCCCCCAGCCCTGCCACCCGTTTCCTGCCCGACCTGGAAGAGGAACCGAGGGGCTTTCGGCTTCCCAGCAGGAAAAACAATACTTTGCTCCTTCGCAGAATGCAAGAATGAGTTCACCAGGAGGCGGTGAAGTTCTCTCAGCCTATAGCAGCACACACGGCCGCTGGATAAGCTTTCATCACAGCCCCCAGATCTCTACTATTTTTTTTTTTTTCCCCTTCTAAAAACCGCTGCACAGAGCTGAGTTTGGGGCACTGCCAGGACGCTGAGTGCGGGGACGTTGCCGCTTTTCCAAAGCTTTGCTTTTGAGATGAACTCCCCCGAACCACCCTCTCAATGGCTGCAGCAGAGACATCCCCAAAGCCTATCTGGAACCACAGATAGGCAGCAGCACACTTCCCGCTTGCTTCTGTTCTCCTCCCTTCCCTGGAAAGCCAGCGGGCACCCAGGAGAAGGCATCCATCCATCCATCTCTCCAAACACGGGCTGCAAGGGGACCCCCGGCACCGAGCCGCGCAGTGCCGTCGGGCAGTTGGAGCTCTGCCACGCGACAAACGCAAAGCTTTCTAAGGCAGCTCCCGCTAAGGATATTTTTGAAACTTGGGTTCATTATCCACTTCGCGGCTGCTTTGAGGCTGTGCTCGTATCCAAACTCTGCGAATCCACACAAGGGCCGGTGCCCGGGGATTCACAAACTTTTCGCTGCGTCACAGCCGTGTTTTCAGCTGAAAAAGCGAGTAAACCAACTCGGAAAAAGCAGCAGAGAAAAGCGTCCCGTACGATCCTGCGCTAACAGATAGGGACGGGGCGAGTCCGCTCCAAACAAAAGAGCCGGGGCAGCGCCTCACCCACCTCTGCCCCGCACAGCTGGGGCGGTGGGGGCGGATGCGGGCGGCGCCGGGGATCCTCCAGCCTCACTTCGCCTTTAGGGTCACCCGACAGCCCCTCGACATCCATCCCTCAGCCCCCCCCTCACCGCTCGGAACGGCCCCGCAGCCCCCCTGCCCACCTTCGAAGTCGGAGATGATGCCCTCCAGGTGCGCGTTGACGGCCGGGTCGGCCATAGCGAGGCCGGGCGCCGAGCGCTGCCGCCGCCGATGCGGCCGAATGAATGGCGGAGGGCGAGCGGCAGCCGCCGCCTCCCGCGGCCCCGGGCCCGCAGCAGCGCCCCGGCCCCGCCCGGCCCGGCCCCGCCCGCCCCCGCCGCACACTGGCTGCCGCCCGCGCCCGTCACCGCGCCGCGCCCCGAGCGGAGCCGAGCCGGGTTGTGGGTACGGAGCGCAGCGGTAAGCGGGGTCCTGGTCGGGTGCCTTCCAACTTCACACTCTCGGTGCGGATGGGATAAAACCATCAGCGTGACGCCCCGGAGCAACCCGAAGTAATGCGCTGCACCGCTGACGCTCTCAAGGATCAGCGAGCTCAAGTCGATTGCATTCTTGCAACTCTTCTCGTATTTAAGGAGGAAATCCTTTACGCAGAGGCGGTGAGGCCCCGGCACTGCCCACAGGCTGTGCTGCCCCATCCCTGGAGGTGCCTGAAGACGTGGAGGGGGAGCTGAGCTGCCGCCGGCCCATGGCAGGGGCTGGAACTGGGTGGTCTTTAAGGTCCCCAGCAAACCATCACTTCTTGAACCATAAAGAAAAGTTATGCAAAACAGCGGTACTGCTGCTGTCTATTTCTGCAGAAAGTGTGTGTTTCATCACTTCTGCCATACTTTGAATTGTACAGCCTTCCCACTGCCAGTCTGCAAACACCACAGGCTTCCCAATAGCACATGTGACCCAGAGCACGAAACCAATGGCACCGAATTCCCAGACTCCAAAAACTGCAGACTAAAAATAATAATAATAAAGCTGAGCAGAAAGCTCTCCTGACCTAGATTTTACATACAGTTAATAGCTTGAGGTTTTAATATATTATTTTAAAACACAAAAACTGCTTAGCTAGTCCGGAGAATGCATCTTTAATACATAAGTATCGAGTTCTAAAGGTAGGGGCAGTGGTTTTCCTCCTGCTCTTCACAAAAAGCACTCTGCTCACACAGCAATGGCAGAAACCAACACACCACAACAGTGCAGAGCAGTTTGCACCTCCGTGCACGGAAATATCAATGCCTCGTCGTGTGATGCAGCGTCTGTACAGACAGCAGCTCTGGGCTTCTAAAGGAGAGCACAAGACCCAGCCTGGGCTGAGCCTGCAGCTCTCGTGGTGCCAGGTCTGTGCTGGTCCCACGGTGCCCATTGCTGGCTGAGCCACACCGCCAGCATTGATTTTCAGCAGAAAGAGGTTTTCTTTCCCTCTTGTCAAGTGCAAAGTCACACCCGCAAACCATTCCAAGCAAGCAGAGATGCAGATGTCAATACTTCACGTTAGTTACTCTGCAAAGCAAAAAGCTGCTGTGGTAGAAATGGTGATGAGTCCCTTTGCTGGAGCTGAACTATTGAGATCGGGTTATTAAGGATCATTGATCCCTGGTTCACTGTCATTCAGAGTGTAAAATGGGGGAAAAAAAAGGCAAAATAAGAAAGACAAACTAAAAGTCAATATGGTAAGCAAGAAAAAACAGTTTCTATGTCAACGTTAAGAAGAATCAAGCAGCACATTTGTGATTTCAGAGTCTGCCCACCTCCATAGCTCCCATGAGGTTCAGAAGTAGACCCAGTGCTGGAGGTTGGTGGGCCTCCCTGCACTACATCATGTGGGGAACAGTGAGGGTCTGTGATGGAGCCCACCAGAGGCAATGAGAAGTGAACTGCTGGAAGAAAAAATGATTGTGTGGTTGATTTGGAGCAGTGAGTGTCGCAGTGCCAGGGGTTGGACTTGGAAAGATGTGAAGAAGCTCAGAGCTTCTACAGAAGAGTTTGGGCATTTTGCATTAGTGGATGCGTCCCTCTGTGTATCCTAAGGATGGATGATGCTATCACTACGGATCTAACCTGTGCTGTTAATGAAGGTTTTGTGAATCAACAGACCTGGAGAAGAGTCCCAAGAAGCAAGAAATCCTGACCATAAGAGTCCATGTTCATTAAAAACAGCTGCCAGGAGGGGATGTGTTGCACCCATATGCACGTAAGGCATGGAAAGGGGGGAGTGAGATGGAAAAGTACAGCAACGAATAACAAGAATATCCAGAGTTCTTGCAGTAAATATTTGAAGCAGGAAGGTATGTAAACAGCTTACCCCAGTGCACAGCTCCCCTTGGGGAGCTCAGCATACCCTTCTCTCTCCTTTCTGCACCTTCATCTGGCTCAGACACTGGCACAGATTTTATGGAACCGAAAAATCACTCTCCTATCCAGGCCACAGTTAAGAACCAAATGCCAAGTCATTGAGTCTGCTAGCTACATCCAGAACCCAAGAGCTTGTGTTTAGCTGCAGTGCTGCTCCCAGAAAGGCAGACATCCAGCCCAGATGGATGGAGCACCACTGGTTCCCTGCACTTTGTGTCTGGAGCTCCTCATCAGGCTGGATATTAGCAAAAATTTCTTCTTGAGAAGAGTGATGAGTGGGCTGTCCAGGGAGGTGGTGGGGTCACTGTACCCAGAGAAAGGTAGATGTCACACTGAGTGGTGTGATTTAGTGGTATGGTGGTGATGGGCTGATAGCTGGACAAGATGCTGTTGTACAAACCATTGGTTGCAGGAGGATGAAAAAAATGGCTTTGCTCACAGTGTGTGACAGCAACCTGTGTCCTATACAGCCCACATCACTGCAGGCACCGACTGCCCAGCCCTTCTCTCCACCATCTCTCTGCCATTCTGATGAGCAGTCAGCTTCCTGCAAAGTTGCTTTGCTGGCCCCCAAGTGGTTTCCTGTCCCTGAAAATGCAGCTGATGAGATCACTGGCTTGTAGACACCCAGCTAAAAGTGGCACAATGCCATAAGAGCTGGAAGAAACCTGGGCTCTTGTCACCACCACTGTCCTGATGCTGGGTCTGAGGGACCACAATGTTCATCAATGCAGAAAAGACCTACAAAATCACCTCAAGGAGGAAAAGCCTCAAGACAGAGAACATCCTAAGGAGATAGAAGGCATCAGCATTAGAAGGACCCTCACCAAGACAGGCTGAGGCAGAAAGGGGACTTTCCTATCCACTCATATTAACCAGCACTGTGCAGTCTGCTTGCAGGCTGCTACAAAAGCATTCTTTCTGGCAGATTTTCTTCCTCCTACAAGTCAGGGTTTTTCTGAGCAGCTCTTATCAGACCCACAATCTGCTGCAGTCATGAGCGTCAGACCCGGTGAGACGAGGTGCCATGAGTCACTGTGGCTGCGAGAAGCAAATGATCCAGCTCACAATAGCAAGTCATTCATCCCAGCATCTTCCTCTTCCACCTCCTCCTTTAATTAGCAAACAGAACTCTTTATGAGTCTGGCTGCTTCTAATGAAATGCTTTGAGACTTACTGACCGAAAGTACAGCATAGGTGGTTCCTAATAGTATTTAGCTGCTCCCAATGTCCCTATTGAAAATCCAATGCCTTTTCTTGCTGCCCATGGTGGATGTACCCCCTGCCCAGCATGTGGCTGCTGGCACACATGCAGCACCAGTGCGGGATAACTGCAAATGTGCAGAAACAAAGGCACAGCAACCCATACAAAGCATGTTTTGAAGGTGAGGGAAATGAGAAGTCACATTGTTCTAAGAAAGGGAATGTTTAAAAAGGAGAGAAAAAAGGAGAAAAAAAGAAAAAAGAAAACAAACAGAAAGCAGAAAAAGAAGATAAAAGAAACAAAGCAGAAGGCTGTTGCAATGACCTTCCTTTCCACTCGTGCTCCTTGCAGCTTCTGAGATTCTACACCTCTGCCCCAACACACTTTTGTTCCAAATCCACCAGGAAAAGCTGTAACAATCCTTATGGGTCCCTTCCAACTCAGGATAGCCTGTGATTCTCTGAACACCATTTTAGAGTTGGAGAAACTGAGGCACACAGCATCCACCTCGGTGAGAAGGCTGCAGGAGGACAGGGCCAGGCTGTGGTGCTGCTTGGGTGGTGGCAGTGTGATGGGACTGTGGGGATGGACAGGAAACACAGACGCCGTTCCCATCACCTCTGCCTGTGCTTTCATGGGGATGACGCGTGAACTCAGCCCTGCTGATGACGCAGGAAGTGTCATGAAAAATGCTCTTTCCCAGATTCAGACCCTTCCTGCTTCCAATGCAGTAGGAAGCAGAGTGAGGACGGCCGTATTTCAGTGCTGGTCACACATCTCTTCCTCTGTAAGGAAACCTGCTTCATGGGAAAGGCTTAAAACCGTAGCGCAGGTTTGCTGATTTGAGGCTGCTGGACAATTGGCTGGTTTGCTGGGTGAAGGAAATGCAGCCAGACATCATCCTCTGGTGCACAAAAAGAGCTGAAGGCTGAAAAACAGGAATGGGTGAAACCTGGAAGGAGGGACTGAAGGACAGTGCCTAAAGGCTTTTAATGCTCTTTGCTCATGATAGGAGCGAACCACAGGAAGGACATCAGTACACTGTGGGTGCCAGCATGGCCACAAGCCACCAATGTGATGCAGTAAGAGCACTCCTGAGATGAAACAAATTAGGTACTTTCAGCAGCAAAGGGGAAATCACTAATCTCAGGTCATCCTGGGCACCCAGCCTGCAGTGGAAACAAGCAGATGGGGAGGGTGGGGGGGGTGTCAGAACATGGGGTGTCACTGCTGGAAACATCACTGGCGGATGCACCACAGGCAGAGATTGCTGTTGCCAGGGGAACAAATACACTGAATCCAAAGCCAACCCCTGGTGATGGTGTAAGCAGGTCAGTAAGAGCTGCAGGCTGGAAATGAGAAGGTATTAACAGGCAGCGATGGGAGCAACGATGGGACTTCCATGATATGAAGGGGTAAAAAGTCATGCAGGTATCAAGGTGGGGCACAGCTGCTCCTTGGAGAATGCAGTGTGATGCAGCAGGGCAGAGAGGGGTTCTGGGCTGTACCCAATGCAGCAGACAGGGAAATGAAGGGAAACATGGCTCGTGTTGGTTAAAGGACAGTGAATGCCTTCATGGGAAGCACGTTCTGTCATTGGAGACACCCACGGTCAGTCTGGACAGAGCTCTGAGCACCTGATCAGGTATCCCTGTTCACTGCAGGGAGTGGGATCAGATGGCCCTTAAGGCTCCCTTCCAACTCAAACCATTCTATGAATCGCATCTGGTTGAACCTCAGGCAGCCACAACAGCCCCAACCCAACGCCTTTGCTCTTGTCGTTCATTTTCAAGTCAGACCATCTGAAGAAAATGGGAAGTGCAGTTGTTCAGGATCCAAGCAGGATCCTACGTAACCTATGTCATTCAGTTATTGAGTAAAGGCTTAATTCTTGTGGCACAGCACGTTTCCAACTGCAGAGCCCTCCCAGGCTCTGGGCAGTCCCCAGCCACTTCCACCACATGGTGGTTACATGGGATAAGGGGGAGATGAGCATCAGCTGGGACACCTCAAATCCTTATTCCTGAAAATTTCCCATTAATCCCTAATTAGGAACTCAGCACCCAGGACATCAATCCTGTGCGTTGCAGCCAGGCTCTCCTGTAACCATGGCAGAGAGAGGTGTGTGAGCACACACACCTCTGCTTCTTTCAGCTGCCTGCTCACAACCTTTTCAACCCCAAACTTCCCAGCCATAAATACACCAGCTAATGGCAGGAAACTTGCTTTTCTTAATACTTTTCCCTTGCTTCCCAGTGGGCCGTTTCCAGCAGCTCTCACTCCCTGCACCAGCCCCCGGTTACTTCTCCTGGCTCTGAGATATTTCAAGCACGCAATGAAATCTGCAGCAGCACAAAAGCCCTAAAAACCCAAAGCAATGGTCCAGGAAGCACCACGGATTGGGCTGCAGGGTAACGGTGGCCCCTCTTCTCCCTTTTTACCATCAAAGATTTCATTATTATTATTCTTTGTGGACAGAAAGCAGCTCGATAAGAACAATTCCCACAGCAGCTGCAGCCCCACACCCACTCAGCTTCCTCCGGGAGCTCCCGCACGGCACTGAGACAGGGAAGGAAACGAGGGCAGGCGGAGGGGAGCGAAGGGAAAACCAACATCACTTTCCTTTGAAAATGATGTGGAACAGCCGCTGAGCCCCCCTGGGAGCACTCAGCACCGGCAGCCCCAAAGTTGTAATGCAGATGCAGTGATCCACATCCACACCACACCGAGCACTGCCAGCGGTTCTCCTTCCAGCCAGCAGCCATGGACGTAGGGCACAAGGACCCCTGCAAAACCACTACAGAACCTCCTCCCTCTCCACAGGGATGAGAATTATTGCTGATAATGCCTCTCCTGTGTCATCACTGCAGCTGATGCTATTGGATGGCTGGGGAACCCGCATCTCCACACTGCAAGAATTGCTCAGCACAGACAGCTCAGCCAGGGGCACACACAAAATTAGGTAAGATCAGCCCATAACAAGCTCCTGGGCTACGGGGGTGCAAATGGGAAAGAGAGGACTCACCTATCCCAGAGTACCCAAAGCTGCCTGCAGCGAGACCATGCATGTGGGCAGAGTCTGTCTTTGCTTTAATTCTAATTGCCCTCCCTTCTGCCTGGGGACCCAGAGATAGTCAGCGTGGAGCTGTGGCCAGGGCAGGACACCTGGTGCTTCCTCAATGATGCCAGCCCCAGCACTGCATCCACAAGCCCCCTGGCAGCTAGCACACACAGGTGGGAGAAGTGGGGCATTTCAGCCTCCATGAGGAAGGATTCAAGAACAGTGCAGAGATCTGCTGCAGGAAGGCCAAAAGCAGCCTTCTGCCTCTCAGCGTTTGCCCTAGATGGAAAGGGGCCTGGGGGCTGAGCACCAGCTCAGCGAGGCGGCACGCAGCCAGCCAGGAGCGGGGACGGGGACGGGGGGGGGGGGGACGGGGGGGGGACGGGCGGAACAGCTCTGCTTCAGAGTGAGGGAGGATGGGGGAAGTTCCCTGCAGGGAGACCCCAGCAGAGGGATGGGGAAATTCTGGGGAGGTACTGAGCTGGGGGCCCAGGGTTGGGGCAGGCTGGAGGCTCTCCAAGCAGCACATTGCCATCCGGACATGCACCTGGGCAGGATGGGATGGCTGCGGGTGTCAGCTCCCATTTGGCTTCATGAGGTGTTGTCACAATGTGAACTCTGGACAGGAAAAGGCTCTGTTCATCCGCTGCGAGGTCCAGTCCTGCCCAGGGCTGGGCAGGCTCCCATGCAGTGACACTGCAGGGCTGTGTTATCTCTACCTGCACACTGTCCAAACTCTGCTCACACCCCTGACACCAGCAGGGAAAAGGGAGGGTCCAAATGCTGCCATCACACCCAGAAATGAATCAAAGCGAGTTCTTAGGATACTTGCACACTGCATTTTCTCTGTCCGTAAGCTGAAGGGATGCTGTTATTCCCAGACATTTAATAATGGGGCAGACCAGTCACAGAACCACAGAAACATCAAGGTTGGAAAGGACCTACAAGATCATCCAGTCCAACCATCCACCTATCACCAATAGTTCTCACTAAACCACATCCCTCAACACAAAATCCAAACGTTCCTTGAACACCTCCACAGTCGGTGAATCCACCTCCTTCCTGGGCAGCCCATTCCAGTGCCTGACCACTCTTTCAGAGAAGCAGTATTTCCTAACGTCCAGCCTAAATCTCCCCTGGCGCAGTTTGAAGCCATAAGATGACATATATTAAAACAAGAGAATAAATGGCCAGAACTGAGCTGAGCTTCTGCATACCTTCTAAAAATGCTTCAAGGGATGGAATACCTCTGCTACAAGGGCAGGCTGAGGAAGATGGGGCTGTGCAGCCTGGAGAAGGGAGGGCTCTGGGGAGACCTGGCCTCTCACTGTCTCAAGGGCAGCAATAAGAGAGAAGGGGACACGCTCTTTAGCAGAGTCTGTTGTGATAGGACAAGGGGAAATGGTTTCCAACTAAAAGAGGGCAAACTCAGACTGGATGTAAGGAAGAAGTTTTTACACCACAGGCAGTGAGGCAGTGGCACAGGTTGCCCAGAGAGGAGATGGTGCCCCATCCCTGCAGACAGCCACGGTCAGGAGATGGGCTGTGAGCACTAATGGAGCTGTGGGTGTCCTTGCTCAGTGCAAGGGTGGCCTTTAGGGATTCCTTCCAACTCCAGCCATTCTGTGGTTCTATGACCATTGGGACAAAAAGGTACCCAGTTGGTCGCCATCAGTCTGCAGGCAGAGTTAAGGCACACAGGAATCAGAGCTCTGGGCCAGGGATGGCTCCGGCCACACAGGATACCTCCTTCACCACCTGAGGAGAGCTTCTGGCAGCGCAGCAAAAGAAGCATTTAGTAAAGCTACAGACTCACTTGGAAAATCTTGAGGACGATGAGCTATTTTGCAGCCAAGCTTCATATAAACACGTTGATAACGATGTCAGCATTGGGGCTGGTGATGAATATGGCTGCACGGCAACAACAGCCCTCTCTGTCTGCTCCAAGAAAGCCTCTTTCTTGCCACGCACATGTTTAATCCATGATCGGTGTCCGCTGCCAGCCACATTCACACCTCCATCTGCTCACCTCATATATCTGCTACATATCCCAAGATTAGTTGGAGCACAGGCAGAAATGCACAGCTCGCTTGCAAATTCTACTCTGTTATGTGCTGCCTGCACTTTGCAGAAGCCCCCAACCTGACTACACCTGGACATGATGATGATGCTAACATAGCCTGAGGTCGTGACAGCATCCCAGGTCAGACGTGAGCAATAGCTTTGGTATTTGCAGCTTTGGGAGCCTCATCTGACTTTAAGTCCTATTTCTGCACCTGATGTGGGGGATGCAGCTGCACCCTGCAGCCAGTTTGGGCAGACAGCCCAGGGGACATCCCACCACCAAAGCCAATGTCACCTCTTGCTCACAGAAACCCCACTGTACCCCTCTCCCTGCACCACGTCCTGACACCAACACCATTCTAGCAGAGGAGATGCCAGCAGAAGATGAACTCCTGATAAACACGCTTGGGAAGATGCTTTGCTAAGTTCAAAGAAACAGCCATTGCTGCTCAGTTGCAGCCACCACCCTCGACCCTGCAGACACGCTGGTCAGCTTCAACCTGCCACGGTTCTCATGGTCATCCCTGTGTAACAATTAACTTTTTATTAAAACCACGGAGCAAGCACTCCAAAGCATAATGAGTGCTCATGCTGCTTTCCACAGCTGGGATCTGTACAAGCCCTGCAAAGCCTCCCTTACCCGCTTGCAAGGCACAAAAGCGTGGGAGTCGAACAAGGATCAGTATTATCCACTAAACCACAGGATGAGCTTGCAGGAACTGGCAGCCTGGATGGCTTCCAGCAGCTAAAGAAGGCAATAGTCCAGCCCCGTTCTCGCACGCCAGCAATGCCGAGTATCTGTGTTCTTAAGAATGTGAAGACAAGCCGTCCCCATCCCC
Organism: Lagopus muta; assembly: GCF_023343835.1. NCBI lineage: Eukaryota > Metazoa > Chordata > Aves > Galliformes > Phasianidae > Lagopus > Lagopus muta. The sequence continues at coordinate 3,774,333 of NC_064450.1, read as the reverse complement.
ATCCCATCCCCAGCCATCTCCCCCAGCACGCCCCTCACAGCGCTAGCAAACAATTCTCTCAATTTTCCTGAATTAGGCATTTAAAAGGGACGTTACATGCAGTGCTTTCCTTCTATGTCTAGCAGCCTTTAGCTAATAAGGAGAAGAGCTGGCAAAACTCAAGGAAGGCTGGCAAGGAATAAAGCAAAATAAAAATCTCATCTTGTAAGGAGACAGCAAGTGGAACTGGGCACAAGCACTAAGGAGAGGCACAGCCAGGGTCTGTTGGGAAGGTCTCAGTGCTCTGTGTGTAAGAAGGATGAGTAACGGGGTGAATAGGGCTTCTTGCAGCCAGAATCGTTCCAGACCAGACACAGTGAAGGTGTCCATGCTGGCTGGGGCTTCCTGCTCAGCTCCCAGAGCTGGGGACCTTTTTGTATGTCTCATACTTTACAAGACTGTAACTGTCTTTCAGCCACGTTGAAAGCCAGACAGGATTGCCTATCTTCTTCCCATCACCAGGGCTCCCCCAGCCCACACCAGCACCGGAGGATGAATTTCCTGCCCCAGCAGTCAGACCTGTTAGGCACTCAAGGCGTGCTTGGACTGCATTCCCCTTGGGTGCCTCTCACTGCCAGGTCACTGGGACAGCCAGGCATCGCCCAGCAGCTTCACAGAGCCAAGGGTCACATAGTGGACAGCAAAATCTCCAAGCCTGGCAATAAAAACACCCCTCGATGCATTATCTGTGCTGTGCTGCCTTTCCCTTCCGATCTTCACACCCAGATCTGGGAGTTCCTCACAGCCAAGCCTGCTCAGAGCCAGAGCTTTCTCAACTTGAGAGCCAAGAAGAGCCCCCTAGGATTACAGCTTGTTGCTCTATTCGTTGTCAGAAAAGCACAGTGTGTCAAAAATCCCTAGAAGGGCAAGGGGCCATTATTTATGAACCAGATTTATTGTCACCCTCCTTCCCCAGGGCCCCTGGAAACACATTCCATGTCTCAGAGTGCCCTGGCTTTGAGGCAAGCCCACGGAACGCAGCTCCTCGAAGCCCATGTCCTGCTTCCCTGCTCCACCCAGCCCTGGGAGCTCCCAGAGGTGGGGCATCCTTCTCTGCCTGCCAGCATGGAGATAAACACCACTCCTACGCTTCCATGGAGAGGAAAAACCTGAGCATGGTGCCTTTGGTCCATGCAAAATGAATGGAGAGGGCCGTGATGGGGGTATTTTTGGTGGCTGAAGTGATGGACAGGCTTGCTTGAAAACACTCCTACCCACATATCAGCCGCAGCCTCAGCCAGCAGTGGATTTATTTCTATTTCTTTGTGTCTAGGCAGAGAGATGCTAAACTGGTAGTTGTTTAAAATACACTAGTTTGGAGGAGCAGTGCTCTGAAGTTCAACTCAGCATACAATGTGAACTCCTCCTCGAGTTCAGACAGCTTCTGCCCCCTGAAGCTACCCCTAGTTTTACACCACTGTGCCCCAAGGGTTTTAAGCCAGAAGCTGTAAGATGTGCTGGTAAAAGCTTTCACTTCAGATACATTTGTACATCAGCAGCCAGCACTTTTTATTTCATGGGAAATTCTATCAGCCAGGGACTTCTGACTCAGAACCTGATTTCCCATTACTGGCACTACCCAATGCTTGCTGCTGTCAGGGCACAGAGGGTCTCCAACCAGAACCTGAGCACCAGTGGCTGTCCAGAGAGCTGCAGCCTTGCATGAGGGAATCCCTGGAGGAAAAGAGGTGAGTTGCTGGGTTTGGGTGGTTACTTAGTGCTGCTGAGGGCTGTGCTGTCTGCACATTGCTCATGCTCCCTGAGTATCTGCATCACCCTAAAAGCAGAGCAAACCTCCCCCCTGCAGGGGCACCTTGTAGAGCTGGGGAGCAGAGCTCTGCCAGCAATGGATCGAGGTCTGAGCTCTGCTGGGAGGAAACGAGAGGAGTGGGAGGAAGGCAACAAGCCAAAAAAGGGAGAGTTCAGTGTGAGCCCCACTCCTACTGCTGCAAAGCACTCTGATGTTCCTCCTGCCTCTCACATCTGGTTTTCCCAATAAACGTGCTTCATCTTTCCATCCCCCAGCTCAGAGCAGCCCGCCGCTCTCCAGCCATGCAGCTCCTCGCTCCACTTCAGCCATTATGACCCACATTGCCCACTCTCAATCGTCCCCTTGCCCCGCACCCGTGCCTGCTCAGCTCCTCATTAGTGCAGGCAAGATTAGGTTTCTTCTCCAGCTGCAGGCAAACGGCCCCATTTCTGAGCTGTCTCCAGACCCTGCAAGCAGGGAAGTTTCCCTTCTTCCAAAATACAGCCATTGTCTCAATGGCAGGGACACAGCCCTGTGTTGGTGTGGTTGGCAGTGGCACAGCCACAGCAGCTGCCATGGATCTACACATAGCTCCTAGGCAAGAAAGCAGCAACAGAAGCAAGCACAGAACACCAGAAGTGGATCTTACCCAGTTTGGGGACTGACTATGGGATAAAAGGCCATGGGTGTCCCCAGGGGCAAAGGGACACAAGCTGGGCTCCAGCACAGCCCTTCTGCAGAAATCCAGGCATTGCTGCAGTGCTCAGCCCCTGTGTGTGGGGCAGTGCAGAGGGAAGGGTTTCCTGGTCTGTGGCCAACACTGCTGTTCCTCCTGTGAAGGATATTGCCCTCCCCAGGGTGTGTTTCATTTCAGAGCACGAGACACACAATTAATTTCCATAGTTCACTTTCCCTCTCCACCCACTGGGGATTTTTAAAGTTTTCTGGAAAACAAAATATCCCAAACACAACCAACTATCTGCTCCCCAACCTGACAGTTTCCAGGAGGGCCTTTCCCTGGAAAGCAGATGCCAACATGGGTGTCAACAAATCCCTTTTAGGCAGCCAAATTTGAGTCTAAGCAGTTCTCTTCTTGAATTGTGCAAAATAGTAAAAAAAACCTTAAATATTTTATATACTGAATACTTCCTGCCTCAGTGCCCAGCAGTTCATCTGCTCTAAGGTTCTCTGCTTTGCCCCTACTCCCATACACCACTAAACACAAGCCCTCCTGATGAGTATTCCTACAAGCTTTGCTCGCTCCAGTTCCCTTTGACCTCATGGAAGCAAGAGAAGGCACAGGGAAAAGGACAGCAAGAAAGCAAAGCTGTAATGCTGTAGGATCAGGGGAAGGAGACTCAGGGTAAGAAATTCAACGGGCGCTCTGCCTGCTTCTCCTTTGTCCACCAGATGGATTTCAAGTCCAACAGGAATAAATCCCACATCCTTGCTCTTCGGCCTGTGATTCATGTCTCCAGCCCAATGCACAGCTACTGCCGAGCCCCACAGCTCAGATCAGCCCCAGCCACTGCCCCCAGCCCACGGGGAGCTCCATCCTTGCCCCACATAGGTGTGCCAGCTCCTCAAATCCCCAGCTCCACAGGGACAAACCCCTCAGAGCTGTTTAGCAGAGGATCACAAAGTGCTGGTCTGCCTCACGTTCCACACGGGAAGCTGGAGCCCTCGTGTTAAAGGATTTACACGAAGCCACAAAACCATCTAGCAGACGAGAAGGACCCCAAACCCGGCTCCGAGCTGCCGCACCATCACTGCCTCCTGCTTCAGCTTTCATCCTGACCCATTCCGGGCTCTGCCGGTCCCCGGTCACCGCCGTGCAGCGCACACCGCCACCTAACGGCCCCGCACGGGGCACAGCGGATGGCTGCCACCAGCCCTGCGTGTCCCGGCCACGCGGACATCCCGCAAAACGAGAGCCGTGGGGATGGGGATAGAGCAACAGAGTCCCTGGAGTGAAAGGGCTGTGCCAAGGGGGGAGCTGGGGCTAGAGGCTCTGGAAGTGGCAATGGAGCTGTGAAAGGTCTGGAGCACATTTCCTATATGCAGTGGCTGAGTGAATGAGTTGTACGGAAGGATAAGGTTTCCCCTTCTCAGTCTGGAGAAGAGGAGGCTCAGGGGAAACCTCTCTACAGCTCCCTGACAGGAGGTTGTGGTGAGGTGGAGGTCGGCCTCTGCTCCCTGGAAACAGCGGTAAGATGAGATGTGATGGCCTCAAGTTGCACCAGGGGAGGATCAGGTTGGATAGCAGGAAAAAATTCTCAGAAAGAGTGGTGATGCAGTGGCACAGCTGCCCAGGGAGTGGTGGAGCCACTGTTCCTGGAGATGTCCAAGAACCTGGAGATGTGGACTGAAGGACGTGGTCAGTGGGCATGGTGGGGGTGGGCTGGGGTTGGTCGTGGTGTTCTGAGAGGTCTTTTCCAGCCTTGGTGAGGCTACAATTCTATGATCCATCCTTATCCTGCTGGGAATTAGTGAGCAATCCTGCTGCCACACAGCTGCAGAGCCCACTGGGACGTGGGTAACCTGGCTGGGAGCAGTCCTGCAGTCAACACAAGTCTCCCAGGCCCTGAGCCCAGCCACTCTTCAGAGCAATGCAGGTGCGAAGTGAAGCCAACCCAGGGGCTTCTGCAGGCAGCCTTTTTGCTCAGGTGCCAGAAGCAGCAGGGATTTTCTGGGGAGCTCTTTACAGAGTCCAGCTTTGCCAAGACCAACTGAAGCTACTAAATGGCCTCTTCTCTAAGGAAAACATAGCCAAATGGGTCTCTGCATTGGGAAGTGGGAGACGCATGCAGCCCTCAGCAATTCCCTTCATCTCAGTGCAGAGCATCAGGACCTTGTCTCCACGTCGGCACCCGAAGAACTCTGATCAGAGCAGGGCTCCCTCCAGCAGTGCTGCAGCAACACCAGGAACTGAGCCGTTCTCACAGAACACTCCCAGCTCAGCACTGCCTGGCCCCAACATCCCGCCTGTGCCAGCCACTGCACCAGCATCAGGACTCAGAACCCACAGTGTGTAACCCTGGGCAGAAGGAGAATCTGAAACTGGCAAAAAGCATGCCCTGCACTTACGGAAAGGAAATCCCACAAATCTCACATCCCAGGAACCACGCTTATCTCTCCAAACATCCGTTTCCCTGGGACCCAGAATTCACTCCAAGCACTACTGCTTTCGTTTATGAGGTATCTGGCAATGATGTAATCACAAAATTGACACAGAGCTGTTTATGTAGCACCAACTTCACATGGACATGGATGAGGCTTAGCAAAAAATAAAATCAAATCCACTTATAGGCTTACTGCATGATTATTGCTTGTAAAACTAATTCATTTTCTCCACCTGCAAAGCCATTTCCATTCACCCCCAGCCACAAGGCAGACACCCAAAGATCCTTCCCCAAATTCCCAGGGCAGTGGGAGCACAAGTGTGTTTTCCAATGGATACTGGGAGGAAGCAGAGCAAGTTGGACTCCATGACTCCCGTGGGTCCCTTCCAACTCAGGATATTCCATGAAGCTATGAAATCCAACTGTATGAAATCTTAACCTGAGTTTTCTCAGGTCTCAGACCAGCCCTATAATGGGGCTGCAGTGCTCACAGCAGGAGGTATCACTGCTCCCTAACAAGCAATTCTATGCATTAGTTACACGGCTCAAGCACCACGCGGAGAAGCCAACAGGACAAAGATATTGTGCTTCTGAGCTCATTAAGGCAACAGAAGACATGTGTTGACCCAGACATACTTCCCTAACTACGTACTCGCTTCTACTCAGCATTGTGGTATGCTGGACCTTGGAAGAGCCCTGACTTGCATGAGAACCGTCCTCCCTCGGCCTGGCAGCATGGGAATCGTGCTGCTGGAGGCTGTGAGCCATGCTGGGGAGCACAGGGCAGGGCAGCTCTTGCACAGGGTCAGGCACACTCAGCAGTGCACGCTGTTAGTGCACAGCCAGGCAGGAAGCGTGCCACAGCGGGCTTATATTTAACGAGGATGAGCAGTGATTCCAGCAAATGTAAAGCAGATATCAGGAAATGGATAATGCTTCATACCTTGACATGCCTCAGACAACAGCGGGAATGCACGCACCGGCCAGGATGGAGCAGGCAGCCAGGAGCAGGCTGGGAGCAGCACAGAGCGTGCTGCAAACACAGCAGTGGCAATGCTGGAGCTTGGAGGAACCCAGTGCCTTCCCCAGAGAAGGCCCTGTTTGAGGTCACAACAGGTGACAGCACCTGGGAGTGGAGGAAGGTGGGTGCTTGAAGAAGAACGCTGATGAATAAAGCTGCAGGTGGTTCACAGAATCACAGAATGGCCAGGGTTGGAAGGGACCTCAAGGATCATGAATCTCCAACCCCTCTGCCACATGCAGGGTCACCAACCTCCCCATTTAATAAATGTGGTTTTAGGAGCACATAGCAGTCGGGGACAGCATCACACACCACACACAGCAAACTACACGCGTTGGTGCTAGGCAGGAATAGGAGCAGCACCAAAAATCTTGAAGCAGAAAAGATAACTGAAGTGATCAGAAGCAACTCCAACCCTGCTGTCCCGCTTCTCACTTTGTAAAGATTCACATTGTTAAAAGATGATAAAACAGCATGCTGTCTCCTAATGACCATTGCATTGGACCTCTCCTTTCCTTCTGCCCAGGCACACGGTACATCCCACATGGCTCTGAAGACCACTGAAGGTGTTCTGTCCTCGTGCACTTTGTCTGAGAGCTGCTGTCTGCCTTGCTGCTCTGACCAACTATGTGCAGCAACATATGCACCATGTTACTCAAAAGCAGGTATATGCACACACAAACATGCATAGCACCCACAGGAGGTACTTTGCTTAATCAAAACGATCACCAGCGGGCTACACAGCACTTCACTTGTTCTGGAGTTGAACAGATTTCTCACAGCATGCACAGTTCTCCCAGCCTGCTTCAAGCCCTTCCTAGGACATCATTGCAATCAGGTGTTGCAATCACTGCTAGTCACTTCTACGTGCAATTATAAAGGTGGCTTTAATAGTTTACCTACGAGATGGCACTTCCTTTCCCATGCACCCATCCTATATCAACACAGCAACCAGACTCTTCCTTTCCTTTTAAGAAGAAGAAAAGAGCCCCGTGGCACTAACAATTAAGGCTTTGTAGAAAGTTGTGGGCTAATGAAAACAGCCATCTGTTGGGGAAAGCTGCCCCCAGCCGAGCAGCACCCTGCTGCCACCAGAGCCATCTGGAAAGGCAGAGAGCAGGATCAGATGTGAGCGGGACTGCAGCCCCCGAGCACAGCTGTCCGGCCCCAAACCATGGGAGCAGGATGTCTGGAAACTCATTTTTGTCTTTTTAAGCAGTACCAGTTTGTGGAAATGTGTTTGAGGGGGGGGGGGGGGGGTGAACCATATTGAAAGGAAAGATCAGGTTATATGAGATGTGTTTCCTATACCTGCACTCAAAGGAACCACTGGAGCCTGGTGCCTTGTTACAGGGACAGGGAAACCTCACTGCCATGGAGCAGCTCCAGCATCACCCTGTGCACTCAGTGCCTTTACCCCAAGCGCTTGTTGTCAGCATGGGATGCTGGACCAGGGACACTGCTCCCCTCCAGGAAAGCCTGAGCTGTCCTTGTGCAGAGGACACCCTGTGGGACGTGCTGAGCTCTTGCAGCTGTGGGAAAACAGCCCTCAAAGAGGAGAAAGGCCCAATTCCCACCCGCCCCGAGGTGCCCTCACCCCATCCGGCAGCAATACAGTCAGCCCAAGTCAGCTCTTCCCACCCACAGCAGAGTACTAATTAAAAGCATGCTCAGAGCCAGAGCAGTGACGAACGCAGCCCCCAGCACTGCACAAATCTGCTTTCATCTGAGTCATGTTTCAGTTTAGTCACTGAGGCCGGAGTGCTGCTGCACTGGGGGCAGTGCTGGCCTGGCCATGTAGTGCAAGGAGCACCTTCTGAACGGGGCGAGCTGCAGCCTGTTCCTCTTCTCCCCAGTGACAGTGCACATTTTGCACAAAGAACCTCACTGAAGCTGATTTCCTATGCCCCCATGCATGGGTTTCACATTCTTAGCAGCCCCTCTGCTGTTGCCATGCTGAGGGTCTTCCTCCACACGTCTCCCTCAGCCCCTCCAGATCAGGATAGACAGGAACAGCTCTTCTTCCCCCATCCCCCTATCCCGTATTTCATGCTGAGCCACACATCAGGAATGGTGCTGAGACAGCTGGCACATCTCTCCCATCCCGCAGGGCACGGCAGCCATGTGCCCATCCCATGCCAAGCCCTATGGGCACTGTGCCTTAGCATAAGGGCTCAGCTGTGCCTGCCCCTGTGCCTGCCCACAGCCCTGGTGGTGCCACACCAACACCACTCACAGAAAAGCTGTTTTCAGCAAGGGACAGAGAAACACGTATGCACTTGGACATAGGCAATTTGCAAATATCACTCGTGACCCCAGAGATGAGCATAAGCATCTTTGCACATATATGCTCACCTCAGGTCTTCCTACCGTCTACTGCTGCACTCCTGGGAGCAGTGACAGCCAGCCCAGGCACGAGGGCTCATGCTGCATGCAGCAGCTGAAGGGTGGGAGAGACCCACCTTCACCACTCCTCTGGAACAAAGAACCCCAGATCACACCATCACCCCAGAGATCAGTCTTTCTTTAAAGCCCACGTAGGGGAACCAGGGCTGCAGGGAGAACACAGCAGGAGGTGTGTGAGACCAAACTGCAATGGGACCAAAACCACCCTGCTGTCCCCAGACCCCCCACATCCCTGCACACAGCAGCAGAGGACTTCCCAGCCTGCAGCATTGCCTCTGCCCCAGGAGCAGCTCTCAGGAATGCTTTGAAGTGGCTCGAACCAGAGGAGAAAGCATGAACAAGAAAGATGAGGGACAAGGAGGCATCACCCACACTATGCAGAAGTGGTGAGGAGCAGTGGGTGCTCCCACAGGTAAGCGCCCTTCCTGGGACCCTCCACATACACCCAGAATGGGGCCCTGCAGCTCTGCCTGGGGGTTGGCCATGGCAGCAGCTTTCTCTGGCCGCAGTTTCACTCCACCCTGGATGAGCGTTTCCTCTCATCCCTGTGGTTTCCCTTTAGCAGCGATGCCCAGCAACTGGCTGGGAACGCCCAGCAGCAGGCTGGTGCCCGTCAGCAGTGCACGGAGCATGGACACCCACGGTGACATCCCGCTGGAGCTCCCAGCACCAATCCCTGCCCTTTGCCTTCCCTCCTTGGTCCCTGCATGGAGCCTTGCAGTGCAGCCTGCCCTATCTCCCTGCTGCTAAGAGGAAAAGGTTACGGTCACAGCCACCCTGTGCAGAAGCAGCTTGCTGAGACGCTGATGCACCCAGGAGCGCATTTTGGAAGCGCTCAGACATGCACCAGGATTTGCACGGGAGTGACTCACTCCTCTTTCAGTTCCCTCCATCCATGCCCACCCCAGCGCCTCAGGCTCCACCAGGTGAGCAGCAGCATCAGCAGCAGGATGCCTGGCGGCAGCTGGGGCCACATCCATCCCAGCCGGGCAGGCGGCAGCACAGGGCAGGCAGAGAGCTCAACCACAGCACACAGCCACACACACGCACTCAGGAGCCAACCTTCAGGGCAGAAATTCGTCTCCATGCCAAGAGCTCGGCGCTTTTCCTCCCTCTTCCCGACTGGCAGCTCGGAGCTAACAGGCTCAGCATTCATCCCCCCGCGCCGCGCGGCACATGGGAACAGAGGGGGGGGGGGGAAGAGAGAAACTCAAATGAGATCCAGACTCGGAGAGCAGTTTCTTTTTTCCCCCACTCGCTCCCCCCCTGGTTTCTGTTGGAACCACCTTCTGTCTGGAGGGCTCAGGAGGAAGGGAAAAGGGGGAAGAAGAAAAAAAAAAAGAAAAAAAAAAAAGAGGCAAAAAGGAAACGTTGCAAAAAATAAATAAATAATGGAATGTGCTGAAGGCGCGCTGGAGCAGGGCTGCTGCTCCTCCTGAAGTGCAGAAGCTGCTGGAAAGGTAGGAGGGCAGAGGCAGAATAGAACGTATTAAAGATCAATAGCCTACCTGAAATCCGGTCCCTCTCCATTACTACAGGATATATTTAGCATCCGCGTGTCACGGCCGTCCCTTTTTTCGGTGGCGTCCCCTTCTTTCACCCACTCTCCCTCCCTCCTTGCCTTGCCTCCTCCTCCTCCAAAAAAAGCTCTTTGTCTGGTCTAATTTCTTCAATCTGTTGCAATCATGAATGCATCCAAATTACCACATTTCCATGTGCTGATCATATGTTTGTGCTCCAAACTGAAGTAGCTTTGTCTCTTTGAAATGAAAAGAAAGAGGAAGGGAGGAAGAGAAAGGAGGAAGAAGGAGGAAAAAGGGGGTGCATGACCCCAAAATCCTGGAACTCCCTGAAATACTCCACCAGGCACAGGAAGAATGGAAATCCCAAGTCCTCTGTGAAACAGTCTTAAAGCCACAGCTCGTGAGTGTCCGGGGGAGCACTCCGCTCTCCGCAGCTCTCTGTTAATATCCACCAGGAGATGCTTAAGGAACTTGGCTCCTCTCAATAACAGCGCCAAAAACTCATCCAGCGTCTCCAACCTCTCCCCGCTTCCCCAGCTTGATTTTGCTGCTATTTCCTCTATCCCCTCCTCCTTCCTTGGCGAGAACGTTTGCGAAGAGCAAAGCTCCTGCGCGTTCCCTCCACCCTGCCAGGTCTGAAGTTTCGATTCATGCATAAACTATTCTGCTGATGAAGGCTGACTTCATTCCCGGCGCAGCACCGCGGGCTGCTGCTGCTCTCTGCACATGTTGACCCTCCCCTGTAGCCGCCGGAGAGCTTCACGCTTGCTCCTGGCGAGGATTCCCTGCTCTGCCTTGGCAGTCCCCTCTGCACAGCCTCGACGGAGGGATGCGATGGGCCGGCCTTGCGGAAACTTCCACTTGGCCATTGGCCAGGGCAGGCAGCGGGACTGTGGCTGCAACATGGGGCTGCCCTGTGCTCCCTGTCTCCAGCCTTTGGGCACGCAGGGGGGATGCCCCCCAACTAGCCTTGGGGGTCACCGCTGCTCCTCCGTGGCCCCAAAACGCAAGGATGCAGCAGATGTCCCCCTAAACGCAACACAGAACTGCTGTGGAAGATGGGGAGCACTGAGCAGTGGAGCTGACTGCCTACAGCCACCCCCCCCGTGCCACCCACTGCAAGTGCCTATTGACATCCTGTAGCCTGAGTCACCCGGCCAGATGCGAGGGCACAGCCTCTGTCCCCAGGGCCAGCCAGCAGACAAGCTAGCTGCAGCCCTCAGTTCCTTGTTGGGACATTGGAGCTCAAAGCCTGCACCTACTTTGCACTGCTTTCCAGTGGCAACGTGAGAAATCCCAGCAATCATGCGTGTTTCCCCATGGAGCAACTGATGGAGCATCGCTGTCAACAGAAGGAGGAACAAAGCACATGCTGCATGGCATCTGGCAAGCAGCACAGTCAAGCCAGCAGCAACCCTACAGATAGAAAAAGCTTAAGTGGAGGCAGCACCAGGAAGCTCCATGCCTTAGGAAAGTTCTAATCCCCAATGGTCAGAGCTTGAGTTATTTGCTAGGCAGGAAAGCTTAGATTCCTTCCCAAATTCTTGTTCTTTCCCTATTAATGCTTTGCATGTTTCTGCCACCAGTGCCTAAGGCACTAAAGAGGGGACAATGAGCAAAACTTTCCCATGCACAGCCCAAAACCACGCTTCCTGCCCAAAACTGCAAAGGTGCCCAACACAAAGCAGGAGCCCAGAGGAGCTGCTGACCCGTGCAGCACAAAACCCAGACCTCTGCAATCACCACCATCCACAGCCCTCATGGCTGTGTGCCTTATGCCATAAGCAGGCTGACGCTGCAGAGGAAGGGAAAAACTCAGGAAGTACCAAGAAAGGAAGAAGGTGAATGGAAAGGAAGAAGGGATGGGCAGCAGGCGTGCTTCAGCCTGGGGATTTTAACCCGTCGAGAACCAGGTGAGCAGGAGCAGCAGAGTGAAAGGATCATTCCTGTAGATTGGCACAAGACAGCCAGTGAAGTGGATCCCAGTGATGATTAATGAACCTCAACTTTAATCTCATAAAACCTCAGGGTGGATGCTCTCATCCAGGCTCAAGTCCTCAAGGGAATTTTGCAGATTCCCTTTAAAGGTGCAGCCATGCCGCTCTACAGCGTGGAGCTTGGAGCTGGTAGGAGCTGCAGGCTCTGGCAGCAGCCAGGCAGCAGCGTGTAACCCAGCCCTCCTGCTGAGTGAGCTGGGAAGGCCTAGTGCTGCAAGTCAGTGCAGGGAGCAGAGCCTCAAAGTGCTCTGACAGTGGTGCCAGAGAGCTGCAGGGCCTGGAGGGGCAGGGAAACGTGGTGCGAGAGGTTCCTCACCACTCAGATTCCATTCAGTGACTAGGCAACACAGGCCTGAGCTCAAACAGCGCACGCATCTTGTCCCATCCCATGCATACTAGGGAGGAGTATATCTTTAAGAGGAGCCCTGCTCTGGCTCTCCTCTGTGCTGGCTCTCAACTTCTTTGCCTGAAAGCTTCAAACTGCCGGAAATCCCGAGCATATCCTCCCTGGGCTCTCTGCTTGTGCTTTAACACTCATGTGCTGAAGTATTAATAGCAGCTGGCAGCGCAGAGTGAAAGGCGAGGCGAGGCAGGAGGACTGCTTGCTCCCGCCTGATGCACGTTAACTCTTCCAGGATCCTCAACAGATGCCGACCTGCCTGGACTGCTTGCTGCCATTGGCCCAGCCCCAGAGAGCACTCGCTTCATAGAACCATAGCATGGCTGGAGTTGGAAGGGATCCCTAAAGGCCATCCTGTCCCACCCCCTGCACTGAGCAGGAGCACCCACAGCTCCATCAGTGCTCACAGCCCATCCCCTGACCTTGGCTGTCTGCAGGGATGGGGCACCACCACCTCTCTGGGCAACCTGTGCCTCACCACCTGTGGTCTAAAAACTTCTTCCTTACATCCAGTCTAAATCTGCCTTCTTTTAGTTTGCAGTCATTTCCCCTTGTTCTATCACACAGACCCTGATAAAGACTCTGTCCCACTCTCTCTTACAGCCCTCCTTGAGATACCGAAGGCCGCTTTCAGCTCTCCCCAGAGCCCTCCCTTCCCCAGGCTGCACAGCCCCAGCCCTCAGCCAGTCCTCATAGGGCTGTTTCATCCCTGGGAGCATTTCTGGGGCCCTCCTCTGGATGCGCTCCAACAGGTCCAAGTCTCTTTTGTGCTGAGGACTCCATGTCTGGATGCAGTGCTCCAGGTGAGGTCTCACAGCACAGAGCAGAGGTGCAGATACCTTTCCTGACCTGCTGACCACACTGCTTTGAGTGCAGCCCAGGGTACGGTTGGCTCTCTGTGCTCCATACTTTCATCTCCAAGCTTGTATGGATAGCGGAGGTTGCTGCGACCCAGAGAAGGGCTGTGCTCCTGTCCTGCACACGGGATAAATATAGCAAGGATCAAATTAGTGCTCTCTGCCCAAGGCACAATTAGGGGTTTTGGGAAATGCCAGACACCGCCGGATGTGTGGCTGAGGAGGCTCACAGCACGCCTGTGGTGCGCAGCCAGGGCTGGGGAATTTGCCTCTGCCCACGTGACGAGGGACACCGCGATGGAGGGGAAGAGGGAAAGTGGAGCAGCCATGAGCTCTGCCAACATGCCCAAGGGCAATTTGCAAATTGACATTTCAGCAACAAAAAAGATGAGGAAGGAAAACACCACGAGGAGATGCACATATCCGATGGAGAGAAATGTGACCACACAGCACAGTAGGTAGCCAGGAGTTAGCACACCCCAACCAGGCCAAGGCACACCAGTTCTCCTTCGGTTCCAGTAATTAAGGAATCACTATACCTTAATTCTCAGCTTGCACACAACAGCCTGCGCTCCCTCCTGCATTCTAACTAATGCATATCTCCACTTGAAGCATGTGGCATCCCCACAGGACCACCCCAGGCAGCTCCACATGTCTGCATTATGCAAGCACAGGATGTGTGTCTGTGCAGCAAACCAAGCACCTGAGCCCAGAGCAGCTTTCCCACTTTAACTTCTTGCTGCCTAGGGTTTGGCTTTCCTGCAGAGACACATTCATGGAGCTGCACTATTGTAGGAGGGATTCTCCAGGCTGACCTGGCTTCACCCTTTTGCTGCTTGCTTCAGGATGAGGAGGACAGAGAGGACACATGTCACCAGGCTTGTCACCAGGAGCCTGAGGAAACGAGCAGTGTGAGTGCATGGGGATGCTGGCACAGAGAGCTGCGCAGCTGGTGTGCCCAGTGTGGGGCAGGGAACAAAGGGGAACAGAGACCGCCTGAAGAAATGTGTGTGATCTCATGTAGGGACACGTCCAACACAACCAGGCTGCAGCCACAAGTCCTGGGTTAACCCTTGTGCAGATCTACCAAGGTGAAAGGCGCGGTCTGTGTTGAAAATATCACAGCACAGAGATGTATGCTCCCCCAGCTCACAGCTTGGTAGTGAGTGACACATGGCACACGGCAGCAGGAAACCAAGGCAGGATTCAGCAAGACTGGGATAAGCTGAAGGTCTGGATGGAACCTAGTGCAGGAGCTCTCAGCTCAACTTGCTCAGGCATCAGAGTATCACAAAATAGCTCGGACTGAAAAAGACCTCAACAACCATCTAGTTCCAACTCCCTGCCATAGGCAGGGCTGCCAGCCACTAGATCAGGCACCAGATCAGGTTGCCCAGGACCCCCATCCACCCTGGCCTTGGACACCTCCAGGGATGGGGAACCATGGCTGCACACAGAGGGCTGTGCTATGCTCACTCCTGAGCTTCAGGAGGGATTTGTCAGTTCTGACAGTATTTCCCTGGGGAAAAACAACTCAGGAGACCTAATGGTTTTTATAGCACTCTGAATTAGCTTACATAACTGTAATCATGCACGCTTGGCTAGGGAGCCGCTGGCTTTTGGTATTACTTTTATTGTCACTATTTTGGTTCACCTTCTAAAGCTGCTCTCTTGAACAATGAGCACAGAGAGATCGTCCTCAGGCCAAAGGACTAAACCAAGAGATGGAAACAGCACAACCTATTGCCATATTTACCTTAAACTCATTACAAGCGTTTGAGATCCTCACTGCAACATCTGACTTCATCAGGGTTCACTAATTTGGGATGCCCAGTTGAATCTAGTGCCCACAGCCCCCCACCAGGACACATAGCTTCTCATTTCAGTGCCTCAGAAGGACTCCCAGTCTCATAGGCAATGCAAACAGTGCTATTTTCAGCATTTCTGCTGCTGTCTTCCTCTGTGAAATGGGAATGTCAATTCCTGTCAAAGGGAAACCACCAGACTTAAGCAGGGAAAAGCAAAATGAGAAAAAAAAAAAAGAATTATCTGTGCAACAGCTCTGATAAGGAGTCACACAGAGACACTGCCCCAGGCTGACTGATAATGAAGGAAGCATGGCTCTTTTCTGGCACTGCTGAAGCATTTTTCACAAGGAGATGAGTGTGTCATCAGCCATGGAACCCTTCAGCAAGTGCCTGTTTAATTACATAGCCCTGAAATTAGAGCCGTGCTAGAGCTTGGCACCACTTAAAGGGTGGACGAGGGACTCAAGATGACCCAAAATCCAAGCAGCCTGACATGGCTATAAGGCCTGGAGGGAGTCCCATCATAAGTATTTAAACAACATTAAACCAACCGCTTCGATGATGGGTTTCATGACATCAATGAGTGCCCCTTTATAATGCAACCCAGATAGCTGGCCTCGAGCTTTGTGCCTCTCTAAATTATGCTCCCAAAAAGCCCCGAGACAAGCTGTGGTTGACTCCCAGCCAGCTGCTGACACTGCAGGACAGGGCTGCACTGCCTGCCTGGGATGGGAGCAGCTGCCTGCTCCACACAGCCCAGCAGAGAGACAAAGGCTGAAACAGGAAAGCAGAAGCACCTGTCCCCCTCCTCTCCCTTTGGGGTATCTCACAAACAAAGCACCTGACCTGAAATAGCAGCAGTGCAAGAGCAGCACAACGGGATGGCATCCCACTCCCTCCTATACCTACGTGCCCAGGAGGGATGTGCTGGTTCAATTAAATCAGTAAGTACACCATTCTTTGGACCCTCTTATATTGCCTCCACAATGGGGAGTTCCTTCCTCATAACAAACCCAAACTGCAGCCTGGAAGAAAATCAAAGTCCGAGTGCAGCTGACAACTGAGAGGAACCCAATGCTGATACCTTCCACTCCAGCTGCTCTGGGGCTGTTCTCTGCTGCTTGGGAACACAGCTCTGCTCCGGATGGCAAATGTCAGCAAATATTTTCTTTCAAATCCATCACGTACAGCTATAGGAAAATGAAGTGGGAGTAACTTCCCTAACACATAGTTCTTATCCTTGCAGAAATATTACCCTAAGCTACCAAAAATCAGGTGACGGTGGCATTTTAGAGGCCAGCACTGCACTCTGACAGAGCCCTTCATAAAGGGCTTCCCATTTCCCTCTCTCTGCCTGTTTCCAATTGCACACTGAACAGAGCCTCCAAACCACTCACAAAACTCAGCCTCATCCAGGCTCTCATGTCTCAATTGGGGGGTGAGGGTGCCAAACCCCATCACTTTCCCAGCCCAGGTCTGGCTGAAGGCTGCACCCCAGGACAGAGCTGCTCCCCATGGGAGCTGGAGCCCCACGGCCAGACCACCCCAAAGAAATTATAGTTCCCTATAATCCCATGGGGACATGGATTCCTTCAAGAAGCCTGTTTCCTATCCTAAAATAGGTGCTCTCAGACACTCTGATAGCCACCAGCTCTCTCCACTGACCATCAAGAAGCCCAGATGTGTCCCACCACAATGGCTTACCCAGAGCTACACAGAAGCCCTGCACGAAACAAAAACTGAAGCTCTAAACTCTCAGCATTGCTGCTGAGCTGGTTGCCAAGCCACACAGCTGCCTTCAAAGTTACAAGAAAAACCAAGAGGAGTCATGGAATAAAGTTCCCAACAAGAAGCCAATGCCAGATTTGGGGTCCCAATGTCACTGCGTGTCCCAGGGATCCGATGGTCTGTGGATGACTGTGCAGCTATCTGAATCCCAAGAGCCAGTGGCTATGGAAATGCATGTCATCCCTTTCTTTGTTTAGGGTGGCAAAGAGCCCAAAACAGCCCCCTTCTGTGACGCTTCATTTACAGCCACTGCTCAGTCATCCCAGTCCCAATTTATCTTGCATAGGAATAAAAGCTTCTGGGTACAGGGCCAGATGTGCGGAGGGGAAAATCTGGATCTGAAACAAGGGGAAATTGAGTTGCAGTTATATAGAGTCATAAATATTTACTGCAATGTAAAATGGAGCACTGAGTTGCTCATTTGATTTTAACTTAGAAAAAAAATATTTAAAAGATCTCTCACCGAAAAAGTGGAAAAGTATATAATTAGAGTCTAAAGAAAACAAGATTGAACAAATGTGCTGTGTCTTCCAATTTAGATTCTCCACACTCCAGTTACCTTTGGAGCTGTACCAATTCCCCTTTCTGTCCTTGGACATATGTATAGGAAAACATGCTACACGAGGGCTACAACTGCAGTTTTGTTGTTGCACACAGCAGACAAACATGCAGTTCAGTTCAAAATTTGCAGCTTCTGCACCAGTGGCCACGTTTTGAGGCAGTTTTTTGCCACTGCATTGCAGCTCAGCTCCCTGCTTCTGCTGCCATCAGCACCCAGACCAATACTGACTCCGTGCTGATTTATTACACAATGCATTTTTCCAGCTATCCAATGTCAGTTTGTGGCCACAATCCTGTCAGAGCACATTTACATCCACTGATACATCACAGCATCTCAGTGCTTTGCAACTGTGAAGCTCCAGAGCTGAGAGTGGCCATGGTCCCTGTCACCATGTCTGTACCGTACCTGCAATACCTCTGGGCCTGTCCCTACTTCTGATGAAGGCGAGCCAGACAGTGTCATAGCTTCCAAAGCCCTTAAGAGCACCCTAAACCAGATGCCTGTGACTAATCCCCATCCCACATGTGCTCATGCCCAGATACAGCAGAATGTTGAGGTCAGTGCTCCAGGAAGGCTTCCGAGGGTGGCTTTCTCCTCCCCACAGCACAAAGGGAAAAGCTGACAACAACTGTTTGGATAAATCCATCTGGGAGCTGAGACAGGATATGAGGGCTGAGAAGATGAATTGAAATAGCAAACAGAGCCCACAGGGAGCAACTGTTAGTGACAAAGATCGAGGGAGTGGGAGCGGATGGAAGCTCCAACCTCAATGTGGGCAGTGCTGGGTATGGAGCAGGCAAGCAGGGTTCTCTTCAAGCAGAGGTGAGCAGCAGCATCCCAGGGAAAATGATGGGGCGATGCTAAAGGTGAGGTTGTACCTCAGGTTGGATATTAGGAACAATTTCTTTCTGAAAAGAGTGGTGAGGCATCAGCACACACTGCCCAGGAGCGTGGTGGAGTCACCGTCCCTGGAGGTGTCCAACAACCATGGAGACGTGGCACCGGGGGACGTGGTCAGTGGGCATGGTGGGGGTGGGCTGATGGCTGCAGTTGGTGAGCTGAGAGGTCTTTTCCAACCTTAGTGATTCCATGAATGCTGTGCAGCTCAATCAGCACACAAACTGCAGAGCCAATGGATTCAGGTGCTCCCAAGCTCTACTGCATTCCCAGAGGCTACAAACACCTTCCAGAAGGAACCCCTCCCACCTGCTTCCTTCTGAATCAGAAACAGCTTCAGAAACATTACGCTGCAATTAGGAGTGTAAATTTAGTCATAAGCACATATAATCCATAAATCTCCACATCCAATAAAAAATAATAGCTAAAGAGAGTAAGAACGAGACGCTAATTACTAAAGCTGTATTTCAACCTCGGGCCATTCCTGCTTTCTGTTACCTGCTGTCAGACCCCTGGAATTGAGATGGGCTTTTCTAATTATTCTCTCTGGATCCATTATTCAGTAAGTAATTAATCTTTTATTTTACACCGCTCTCTCTTTTCACGGTTGTTTTATATATACTGCTCTCTTTTATATAAATGCTGCTCTGCTGCTACTGCATGGAGAACTCTGCATCTATCAGCAGCCTGCACTGAATAGGAGGCAGAAGCTGCATTTTCCAGGAGTTACTCCTTCCATTCTCCCAACTCATCTGTTGTCAACTGGTTGGTTGGCTGCATTTGTTGTTGATTGGTTTTGTTTTTTATTGGATGAGGATGTTTCAAAACTTAAAGAGCCCATGCAACTCACTGGGGCTGGGCTGGTCACTGAGCCTGCGCAGTCTCCCACTGGAGGTCCGGGTGATTCCTGCGGCAAGAAGAAGATTTACATGAGCCAAGGGATGCAGGTGAACATGGCACGTGCCTCAGTTTCTCTTTCTTAAGCACAGCAAAAGTGGGCAGGAAAGGAATACTTGCTCTGAGCCCTCAGTGTGGGATGCTGCGTTCTGGAATGACCCCAAACACTGTAATTTCCCCACACAGAGATTTCCTTCTGGGGGCTCTGCAGGAGGAGAAGGGGCTCCAGGCTCCTTCCATCATCTCAGCACAGGGATGTGAGCTGGTAGCCTCCAGAACGCAGCAGCCATGTGGGCTCCTAGCTCAGCCCTAACTCTGCCAGGTCACACCAATGTTTTTAGTAGGAATTTCCATTCTGCAAATTGCTAAAAGTCTCCCAAATCTTCTCAGTGATGGTGTTATTTAATTGCAAGTGATAGACTTCAAATAAGTATCTTCTCACCAATCTGTTGGACAAGGATTAAAATAGCATTAAAATAAGCTGCAACACATCCCCCTGTTGCAGTATGGAACATAGCCTCAACCTTACAAACCTTGTCAGCTGCAGAAGTTTGCATCATACACAAAAGAGGGAAAAAAAGTATAAAAGGCAGGAAAACATCCATAGCAATGAGCCTGGGATGGAGGGAGGGAAGGAAAAAGCACTGCCTGGCAGCTTGACATGGAAAAAACGTCTCATGCTCAGAAACTTCTGCTTGTGTGTATGCATGTGTGTGTGTATTTTCTCTCTGCCTTCCTCTTTTAACATAAAAAGCCTCTGTGCCTACGAAGCCACGCAGCTGAACCACAGGGCTGCTCCTGGGGAGCTGTGGTGGCACAGGGCAGCCCCGGGTGCTGTGCTGCTCTGCACATCACTCAGCCCACACTGCCCATTACTGACACAGAGACAAGGGCTCATGAGCTATAATCAGCATTAAAGTTTTTAACCAGTGTCTTATTTTTTCTTTTAACCACAGTCCCTGATTTTTTTCTTAATTATTCTGTCCTCAAATGCCTATTGCTGCTCCGGCAAAGAAGGAAAAGGCATAATTCCTGTGCTCAGCAGGGCTCTGAGTGCCCCTTCTCCAGGCACAGAGCACTCAGGTCCTGGCACAGAGAGGCAACACCTCTGCCCCATACATGCACATTCAAGATGCTGCACTGAAATCCCGCTTTAGAAATCGCTCAAAACCCAGAGAAAAACATCCCTGACTGGTGACACACTGGGGAAAGCAGATATGCAACCATGGCGAGCTGGTTAAATACATCTTTTCATGTTCAAAGGCTTCATCCAGTCTGCGGCAAAGCAGGATGGAAGCGGAGCGAGGAGCTTACAAGCTTGGACAGGATCACACATAGGAAATGGGCTTCATTCCCTTCAGCAGTGGAAAAACACACACACGGGTTGGAGCGTCCACGCGGCACCACTGCAGCATCCATGCATGGCTGAGCAGTACCTCTGGGCAAACACTTCTGAGAGGCCTGTTGTCTACCCTGCCAGTGCTATCTGCGGTATTTAAATACATAAGCAAAAAGGTGGGCAAGATAATCTGGTCTGTATTGGAGATGGGATTAGGAGGAAGTTTTTCCGACAGCTGTTGCTCCAACCTTTGCGTCACACAGTATTAATAATTCATAATAATGCATAATAATCCCCTTTCAATGGAAGGGGAGCAAAGCAACAATTCATCCAGCCTGTCCAACATCTCAACAACGGATCTGGAAAGAGGAAGCAGCACCATGCAGCCCCAGACTACGATGCCTCACGACCCCTCCACCAAGAGAGCATCCAGACAGCTCTGGAAAGCCAATAATAAGCAACATGGAATGCTGGCAGGCCAGCAAGACAGAAGAGAATTTCTGTCAAAAAACAAGAAAGCAATAGCTAAAAATATGCTGCTCTGAGCAGGCTTCCAGGAAGCCAGTGATGTGGGCAGGACTGGAGCATCAGCACACCAGCAGCATTCCAGGGTTATCTCTATAGTGTGGGAGCAGCAGGCTGAGCCCCACTTTGGCCCATGGAGCTATGAGACGAAAATCAATGCTTTCCACCCCAGACGTGGTGTCTATGAGCCCTCCCTCTTAACACAGCTCAAGTGCCCTCCGGCCATCCTATAAATTTAACATAGTGCACTGGACTAAGAAACATAATGAAATGTGCTTTATTTGGTTGAAATTTGGAATGCTTTCCCGCACTCCACTGGAATGACTTCAAATTAGAAGAGTCCACAGCTAAAACAGGTCCATCCAAGAACAGTTCATTCAGCCCAGCAGATGTGTGGCAGCAGCACAGCACCATAACTTTCTCAGAGCTCAGCCTCACCTCGGCTCAGAGGCTGAGCAGTAGGTTTCCACATTTATCATCAAGGACCAATCCCCTCCAGACCTGCAGGCTGGGACCATCAGGCACACCTGGCACACAGCAGCACTGCAGGCACACTGGGTTGAGCTGGGTGCTCCAACACAGCTACTGAAACCAAAAGTGCTTCAACAGGGCCATGTCAGTGCAAGTGAGGTCTCAGGCAGGCTCGTGGGGAAATCATAGAATCTCTTTCTATGGAAAAGACGACTAAGATCATCTAGGCCAGCCATCAACCCATCACCAGCATACCCCCTAAATCACTGCCACCAGCATGCACGGCGCTGAGTGTTCTACTACTTCATGCTCCTTGCAGCTGCTGATTTAACTCACCATGGGTGTAAAGCATTCCAGTATGAGGAGACTGAAGCTGATGTATCTGGGCAAACTGTCCATACTACAGTGCAACCTTCCCAGTTGACTTGGTTGAACCTGAGACCAGCACTTAGATGTCAGCCGTGTCAGAGATGTACAACAGCAATACAGTCAACACGCGCAGCCTCCAAAATAAATCAGAGCTTTTCCATGATAAATCTCAAACTTTCCAACTCTTCCAACTAACTTTCCCAATTATTCCCAACTTTTTCACCTATTCCTAACGAAATGTAATAGTAACAAGGCAGGCCACCTGAAATTTATTTTCTCCTCACAGTAAGTGATTCATGCCTCTACACTCGTACCATGTAGAAATCAAAGAGCAAGAGACTAATTTCCATCATCGAGAGAAACCATGGGGTGAGGACAAACAGTGGAGGATGTAACCCAGAATATAATAAATGAACCCAGACCAAACAAGGGTTTTGTTAGAAACAGATGGGCCAAAACCAGCAGAAGGCATCCCAAAGCTGTCCCAGCTCCTCCAAACAGTCAGCATGACCTTGTTCTGTTCAGTTGCTGGTGGGTCTGAGCTGACATCACATAGGTTCCTTCTACACCCAGAATAAAGGCAGTACAGTGTCAGATTTACTCTCAGGACCATCTGTTTTGGACCATATAGAGAGTGAACTCCCTCTCATTTTACCTGTATCTCAGGTGCTATCCCAATAGTGAGAGAACTGTCTTTACCAGCAGCTGTATCCCTTCCTGCTCCACACAAACAAGATCTATAAGCTCTTTCAATACAACAGCTGGGGAAGACTTCATCAACAAGGAGGATGGAAGCTGTTAACAGAGACAGTTGTGCATAGCACAGCCTCAGCAGATCCTCCAGTGTCAGAGCTGGAGACCAAACTGCAAACTGATAGTGCTGATATTGGACATCACAGACCTATGTTGGACATCATCACAGCCCAGTGTCGGAAATTACAACCCAATGTTGGACATCATAGCCCTGTGTTGGACATCAGAGCTCAATGTGAAACATCATGGCCCAACACTGGACATGGCAGTCGATGTTGGACATCACAGCCCAATGTCAGCATTGCATACAGCCTGGCGTGACTGGAGCAGCAGGTGACAGAGAGGCTGCAGAGGAGCTGGGGACCATGAGGGAAGGACAATCTGTTAGCAGAGACCAAATACCTCTGTTGTTTCAAATCCATCTCCAGTGAACCACACAATTACAGCCTCAGTTCCATTAGCTCAAAATCCACTCGCAACATTGCTCCTCAAAAGGAGCGTGTAAAAAAAGAAAGAAAAATTCAAGCTTACATCCAACACTAATCAGAACACTAGTCACCAAAGAATAAAAGACACCTTGCTAGACAAAGACTTCATCCCCAGTGCATGGATTCATTCTGATTCACATATTTTCAGCAACAATTTGAGCTTCACAGGGATGGAGCATAGCTTGCACCCAGGGGTGAAGGTTACACACAGAGAGGGGATCAAACCCTTCCCCAGCACAACTACCAGCCCCTGGATGCACCAAGGCTGAGCACTGCTAAATGGCCTGCGCCATCACCAACCTGTCGTGGGAGCTGGACAGAGCTGGGCTTGGTAAGCCAGCAGTGCTAATTGGCACAGCATCATTAACACAAGTAGAGTGGTGAATTCACACACAGAGAGAATCTGGCCCAAGGATTACAGATAATCCTCAAAGAAACCACAGGAAAATTGACATTAGCAAGATGCAGATATTCCTACCACAACATTATACTCCTAGCAGAAGCCAAATACATTCTAACACTAAAAAAATGCTCCAAAATCTTGCTCTAATGATAAGAGGCAGCAGCAATTAAGCCTCAGTTTTTCCAAAGTCAGAATGGTTTCCCCAAGCCAATGAGTGGCCGGCCCAGAGCTCAGCAAGGGTCAGAGGGAAAGGTCCTGCATGCAGTGGGAGTTAGCACACGAGCCTTTGATCAAACTCAGGCATGGATTTAAGTTTTATCTCCAACCATGGTAGTTCCCAGGAAATCAGTTAACACATCCATAGAGATCAAGGTTGGAAAAGGAGAGTTTAAAATCACCTTGAATGACCCACAAAACCCACAGCATATCTTTCCATCTTGAATCAAGCCCAGCTGACCTTGATTCAGCCAAGGGTTGGCTGTTCAGAGATATTCAGCCTGTATTCAGCAAGGCTGAAACACTGGGACAACCCAAGCTGCTTTGATTGTTCAATGGTTCAAAGCCTTCCAACAGCACATGGTCCATGGGTCTTCATTCTGAGGTGAGCAATCTCATCTCTGAGCACTCAGTTGATAGAAATATCGAGATCATTTCACTGCTGTGTGTGATGGCCTTCACTGCCCACAAATTCCTAAACAGCTGATAGTCGTTGAGAGATATGCTGGACAACCATGAAAGCACAGAAAAATTAGCACAAGCAGTTTTTTTTCTTATGAAAAAAGCATGTTAGTCATCATCTGTGGTCCTTCTGGCTGGAGTGTTCCAGTAATCCAACGGGGCAGCGGAAAGGACGCCACGTCACCATGCTGACATATCAGATGATTTGCACAAATGCATATTTATAATGCAAGAACCCACACATTGGAAGGACAGGCAAAAATGGGTCAGCTGTGTGTGCTGTCCGTTTTGCTGGTTTATGCAGTTATTTTCTGTAGAAGAAGGAAGGAACAGAAAAGCGTTCTTGTGAAGCCATGCTGACTGGGAAGGGACCTTATATCCACTGACAAGTCTAAAATCACTTCCACTTCACTATTGAGGTTAACCAGATTTCCAAAGAGATGTTCCTCTAAATTTAACCCGTCTCCACCACTATCCTCGTGTGCAAACAGCATTAAGCTTCTGAAACCCAACAGAGCAGAGCAGCAGGACCTACGGAGAACCACAGGGCCCTCATGGTCTTTTTGCTAAATGAGTGGGTTTTGCAAGGCTGGCTCAGGGCTTGCAAAGCAATCACAAGAGCAGCTTGGATCTGGTCCCATTCATTTCTGTAAAACCTGCAGCATTCCTGTAGAGAAAGGAAAGGGGGAAGGCACCACGGCTCATCCAAGCTGTAGCTTTGCTCAAAGAAGGAAATAATCAAACTCTTACATTAACCAGCTGCCACCAGAGCTTCTGCAAGCTCAAAATGTGTTAGTTAATGATTAGCATTAATAGCACAAGAGTACCCAAGTGCCTGAATGGGCGAGGGATAGGGCATGGCATGCAAAGCACTATGCAAACAGAGAATAAAACAAATGATCGCTGCTCAGCCCTTTCCCTTTGCGTTCCAAAAAACCCCAAGCATTTGCAGCATTCAGACCCACGCGTGCACCAAACCTTCCCAGGTTCATCTGGCAATAGCCACGGATTAGCTAGAGAAAACCACTGTCAGATTTAAAAGAGGGGAAAGGAATTTTAAAACTGCAATGTGGTATTTCCATATGGAACAAATACTCCCCAGACGCCCCGCTGCTCTCCTCCCCACTCCCACAGGCTCTGACCACGCAGGACTCCTGGTGCAAGCTTCCCAACCCAGCATCTGGCTCTCTGCTGTGCTCTGACACTCTGCTTTATCACATCAAGCAGCATTATGTTATTTCAGAGGGAGGGGAGAAGGAAATCATCCTGACTTAGATTTTAAATCCCTTTCTTGCCACCTCTTTGCAGCCTCAGTGCAACATACATTTTATTTTTCAGTGTGCACACTGCTTTCCTTCGCTTATTTTAGACACTCAGAAATCAGAAGGTTCTGCTTCACAGGGTGTTCCTGCAACAAGCATCCCTAGATTCATCATCTCAGCCCTGAAAGCCCAGGGCTGCCATCAGGATGCAATACAGACCCCTTCTGTTTGCCAGGCTCTGAAAGGCAAATGTTGATTTTTCCCAGAGAGTGATGGGACCGCATTAAGGGGAAAAGGCAAGAACAAAGACATGGCAGCTCACCAAAATGCTGCTGCCAACATGGTACAGAGGTGACCCACCAGGCTGCTTGGCCATTGGGACACCCAGAGCAGCGCTGTGCATTACCCAACCTTAACCAACGTCTGCTGGATCACAGATGCAGGAGATGAGGGACAGCCTCTGTAACACCCTGACAAAAGAAACCAGCTTCCAAGACAGCTCTGGGTAAGAAGTTTAAGCTTAGATTAAGCTTGGAACATCAAGCATGTATATGCTTCCAATGATCCTGCCCCTTTGCAAGGAGTTGCCCCTGGAAGCACCAGCACCACGAGGAGCCAGGGACCCCTGGGCCATGACTTGCTGCACGTAACTTTCCTCCTCCGCATATCCTTCTCTCTGCCTGGAAACGAGGTGTCAAACACATTCCTCTGCTCACAGGAGCAGGAAGGATACATTATATAATGGTTTTACATTTTAGTGCTTGAGTCATTCTTCACGGTACAGCTATCTATAGCCTGCAGAAGTAATGTCCACTGTCCTTAAATGTCTGGGAAAGAGGGAAATTACAATTTGAGACTACCATGGAGCCCTACATCCATATAATTGAGGTTTTTTCCCCCCTATAAAATCCATCCAGAAGTAGCCAAGGCAATCCAATTTCATAACCTAGTAACATTCTTTGAATGTTTTCCCTTGTATCTTACAATTATATTTAATAGTGTCTATAGTGGGGAAATTGGACTAGAAGAGAACTTTGGCCAATTTTTAGGAAGTATTGGAGTGCCTAATATTGTGGAGCAGCTTACACTGGAGTTTGCAAAAGTTCCTTTACAAACTGTATTGAGACTCCATCTCTAAACTGAGTACATCCTAAAACACTGATGCTGCATTTACAGCTCCCTTTTCCAAGTGAGAGGAACTTGTGGAAGGACAGAGCAGCCTTGAAATCAGCTCTCAAGCAGCTCAGGGCTCTGTGGGTTCCTGCAGCTGCCAGCAAGGACCAGGATTCTATAGGGAAAGGTAGAACACCTGCCACCTCAGCGTGGCTCAGCGCTGGTGAGAGGCAGTGAAATCACTCCTGGCACAGGTGGAAGCCATTTCAAGGCATGGAGCACTGCCTGCAGCCTCCAAGGAAGCTTTTCTCTCACACAAGAGGGCTCACACAAAGAGGCACAAAGCCCATTCTGTGGGTCTTGCTGAAAGGCAGCATTGTGCAGGGCAGGCTCGGTGCATCGGAGCCAGGCAGCAGAGGTCAGGGCAGAAACCAAAATTCCTTCCACGAGTCGCTCACCGCAGAGACACAAATTTTCAGCCTCCGCTGTGAAATCCTTCACCAAAAGTGCAAATGCTGCTATCTGTGTAACACAGATATATGTGTACATACAGCCAGGATGGAGATGGACTCTGGGTTGCAGTGAGTTCTCTCCAGGCCCATCTGCAACCATGGAACATCCCAGCCCATGCACACGCCATAGCATCATGACTTGGGCACTTGCCAGGCCCCCCAGCAGCACGAGGGAGGCTTCCAGGCATGGTGAGGCATGCGGACTTGCACCATGAGTCACTAAACATGCTGTGTAACCTGCCATGGATCGAGTTGGACAGTTTTCAGGCATTTTGAGACACTGGGTAGGGTTGGAGAGGAGATACAGATTAAACTGAAGGAACTGAATGATCCAGCCTGAACCCCCTTCACCTTTAAGGACAGGAAAATAGACTTCATTTTCCTCTCCTTTGCCTGACGACTGTGGAGATGACTCCGGGAGCCTCTCTTTGCTGGGTCTGTGTGGCACAGCCCCATCCATCCTGCCCAGAGCTGCCCCAGCTCGCTGCTCACTGCCAGGTGGGACCTCCTTACCAGCCATGGCTGAGGGACCAACATGAGTCCAAGGAGGATGCTCAGTGGTTGGAATTCCACCCTTATCTTCAGGGGCTGAGATCATGGGTGGAAAATATTTCTGTGTTGTTTCAGCCTGTTTCCTGCTGGCATCCCTCTCCACAAAAGCACCTCTTTGTGAAGAGTTCTGGAGCCAGAGAATAATGCTCGTTGGTACAGACTAAACATATTGACCGCCTTTGAGGCACTGGCTCTGTAATGGTGCTTATCTTTAATGCGACACAGCTGTTCCCCAAACAGCTCCATCACAACCGGGTCCATGGGAGCAGCCCCAGCACCCAGCCCTGAGGGATGCCGCCCCAGGTGACACAAAGCTGTCACCTCCCACACAGTTTGCAGCCACCTGCTTTGAGCTGGGGATTGCCTATGCAGGAAGGATGTCTGCTAAGATTAGCATGACAAGCAGAGGTTTCAAGGCCAGGATCTGAGCTTCAGGCAGCATCTGCTGAGCACTTAGACAAAACACATTCAAGAACCCCAGACATCCCTCCTAGGAAGAATGAGGCGCTGTAGTGGTTGATTCACCTCTGTCCCAAAACGCTTTGGAAGATGGGGTGGTTTATCTAACAGTCCCCAGCTCAGCTCTGCTTTTAGATACTTTGAACTAAGGCAAAACTTAATTCCACCTTGGATTTTCCTGGCCTCAGTCCTCTGTAATACGGGATATTATGTCTTTTCTAGCTTTAAGTCGATATATGAAAGACTGAGGGCTTGCATTTACAGTAATAAGCACACCTTGGGTTCTCTGCACAGTCATTAGACAAGCAGCAGGAGGCAGGAGATCTGATTATGCCCGAATGTGACCCCACAAACCGAATGAAACAACATATTTCTCTGCAGCTCATTTTTCTTAGCAACAGAGCGGGTATAATCATATTTCTCACCCAGAATCTGCAAGGTGCCTCTCCTAGCCTGGGGAGCCCAGGGAAAAGGCAATGCTCAGCCACACTGCTCCAGCCCCAGTGAGTACAACCTCTGCCAGGACAGCCCCATCCCTGCCTCGGGGGCAACGTCACCAACCAGACCCCAAGTTTCCATCTGTAACCTCCAGGGCAATGGGCATCTGCCACCAGCAGCTTATTCCGTAAGAAGTGGAATTAAAAACAAACAGAAAACCAGCTGAACCAGTGTTTAATCTTGCAAAGATTATTATTACATGATTTGAAAAGCAGAGCTTCCAGAACATAGAGCTTTGTTTGGTTGTCTTATTTTGCACGTAATCTATAGGCATCAGGGCTTGGAAGCTTCCAGGATGCTCCGTGGGACTCTGCCAAGGCAGTTTTTAATCTAAAGCTTGATGTCCCAGCTGTGTTTTGACCTAGGGATACAACATTCATTCACCATCTGAAATGTGAAATGCAGTGCTATAAAGGATGATCCCACATTGGGATGAAATGCCACTATGTTAGACAATATTAGAATTCAACTTAATCCCAACACGCTGGATTGTTCCCATCAGATGAGGCTTCCAGAGCCTTCACCATCCCTTAGCACAGGGCTTATAAGCAAGCATTCCCCAAGGCTAGAATGCAGAGGGGCTGGGGTCAGGCTGACAAGCACAAAGAGCCCTATGTCCTCTACCTGTACTCTGACCGTACAAGGGAAGCTCTGAGGACAACCCTACAAACCGTTCATGTCACCTCTGCTACGTGTGGGAAAGGTGAATTCCTGGGCAGATGTTTAACCCCGCAGTTCAAAGAGCAGAAATCAATAAACGCCTCGCTGCTCCAGAGAACTCAAACTACCTCACCAGCACATCTGTAACACTTGTAATAAGAAAGGAAAACTGTAAAATGATTCAGGTGCTACCTGAATAGCTCTTAGAATCATAGAATCATTAAGGTTGGAAAAGACAACTAAGATCGAGTCCAGCTGCCAACCCAACCTTCTCAGAATGCATCCCAGCACCACTCCTGCTTTCACTCATTACAACCCAGTACTTCTGGCTATTCTCATTCATTCTAGCACACCTCTCTGCAGATACTGTTTGCCCTTGCTGTTGATGCTTTCTCCTGCATCCTTATTGAATTTCATGCTTTCTCCTCTTCCTGCCCCAGAGCTGACCAGGTTTGGCCCAGGAGCCCCCAGAACGCATGATTCAGTTCCTGACCTCATCTCCTCTATGTTGAGAGCACACTGCAGAAATAACAGATGGAGGGGCTTCACACAAACATTTACACAGGGCAGGGAATGAGGACATTTCACTTTCACCCAGGACTAAGGTTGGGTTTTCTTCCTGGGGCTGTGGCTACATCTCAGATCAACCTTCCAGCTCCTCTCCTCCCAGCACACTGCTATAGCTGTGTTACAAACCATGCCAAGAGCAGCCCACAAATTTTCTACCAGGGAATGGGAGCAGTTTGTAAAAGAGTCTAATGCACATGCTTGTCATAATAAGCACCTGAGCTTTGCCATAGGCCACGGCACTCCTGTGTTTATAATCACAACCCAAAGGGCATAAAAGGCTCAGTAAGATCTGAGCATTAATCCAGGCTCCAGACAGATTATGAAACAACTTTTTACCATTGTTTTCTACCACCAAGAAAGCACAGGGGCTCTTGTTTTCCCATGATTATCTTTATAAATTTAACAAAACCAAACAAAAAAACAACCATAGTTCTGTCTGTCATCCTCCTCTCTCCGTGCCTGCCCACATTACCCCCAAAGCATTACTTGTCTCCAAAAGCATTACATATATCAAAGCCTGACTGGCTGATGCCACCATCCAGGACAGCAGCTGGCACGTGCTGGAGCCCATGGTGAGGGCTGGAGCCTTTGCAGATGCACTGAACACGCAATGGCTGAGCTCATCCCTCACCACATCAGCTGCAAAAATCAGCTGTCAGTTTATTTCACATCACTGTTCAGGGGTTTATCTGACAAAAATCCACTCCAGGAAATAAATCACAGCCTCGTGCTGCAGCTGCCAAGCACGAAGGGGAAGACCACCCAAGCCATGACATCCCCCTGCAACCGCACCGCATCAGCAACCTTCCCCTGCTCAGATGTGGGAGCTGCCAACAAAGCATCTCACTTGTCAGTGCAGCAATTTGAGAAATTGTTTACAGATGCACACGTAGCTGAATGACAATTAGCATCAAGGGACAATTAGCTCCAGTAATGTCAGCCCTTCAGGCTGCGCGAGCCTGAACTAATACAGTCAATAGTCAGCAGTTCTGAGAGTTGTAAGCCATCAGCTGGAAGAAATACAAAAAATAGGTGTTTGAAATCCAAGGGCAGAATGCAGAGGGCCTGGTGCTGCTTGGGCACAACTCAACCTTACATGACAGCATTACACCCACCTTGATAAAACTTGCTCTGTTAAACACATGGAGGGAGGACACCAAAGATAAAACCCCTTCATGTGGCAGACAGAGCTGTAAGAGCACAGAGAGGTCTGGTTTTAAGGATTTTCTGGTGCTTCTAACAGCTGAGCTTAGATAAAAGCAATGCATCACATGTGACTCCTTTTATTGTCAGAGCACTGAAGATCAGTGAGGACAGAAAGATTACCCAAAGCAAAGCAGAGAGCAGGGAGGATGATGGCTATTCAGGACTGTCACATTTCCAAGCTGCAAGTGAATTTCTATGAGA
This sequence comes from Lagopus muta, assembly GCF_023343835.1. NCBI lineage: Eukaryota > Metazoa > Chordata > Aves > Galliformes > Phasianidae > Lagopus > Lagopus muta. The sequence continues at coordinate 3,743,207 of NC_064450.1, read as the reverse complement.
GCAAAGAGTAATAAGTCGTTCTCACTTGAGCTGAAAATAATAAAAAACGTTGCTTTTAATTTAAAAAGTAGGAAGTCATTTCAGAAGGAAAACTGAAATGGAGGACCAGGAAGCAAAACCCCAGAGCATGGCAGCCTAGGGACAGCACTGCACACCGTGCTGGTGAAGGGCACCCACTCTGCTCATGGGACACTCACTCTGCATGCTCACACGTGCTCTGCACACCCACATCTACACCTCTCCTGCAGGCAAACCAAAGCCTGCAGCCATGCTAGCTTTTCAACAGCCTTAAACCCACCTAAATAAATCTCCGCAACCTCCCATGGTCTATAGCATGTGCAGGTCCCTTGTCCTGACTTGTAACCCCCCCGAGATCTGTTATTCTTCTCTATCTGTACGTGTCCAGGCATTGCAGCTCAGCCACTGAGTCATTCAACAGCAATGGCTGAGGGCACCTTGTACTCATTTCCTTTGTTTATTCTGTGCATTATATAAAGCTATAGGCAATCCCCATTTCCCTTGATAACATCAAAAACAAACTCACACCCAGGGGCTGCTCAGGAGGACAGGACTCCCACTTGCTCCCCACATGCACTCAGCGTTCTTTGGCATCACTGCTGCAGCCTGCAAGGGGATGTGACTGTGGGCACAATGAGGAGACAGCAGCCTCCAGCACCCATTGAGATCAGCCTTGTTCCCACTGGGAACCAGAGGAGCAAATCTGTTTTACTGTGTCCCCAGTCTCCAGAATAGCAGTACTCCCACACCAGGAAATTATGGACTTTCTGCAGCACTACTGTGACCTTTTTTATTTCCATTATGCTTTTGACTCCTCCTTCTACCCTCCTTCTCTAAACAAATCTCCAAGCTGCACAAACTGTTTCCTGTAAATAATACTCATCTGACATGGACAAGGAAAAAACATAATAAGAAAAATCTTTTGCTACTGGTTCCAGCTTGCAACAGCTCCACAGCTCAACTTCCACCTGGGAGCCCTGAAGGCAGCACAGTACTCAAGGGAAACAGAGGGAACAGCTGCATGCAGTACTGGCATGGGCTGCCCAGGGAGGTGGTGGGATCACCATCCCAGGAGGTGTTCAGGAAAAGGGCAGATGTGACACTGAGCCATCTGGTTTGGTGCTATGGTGGGGATGGTTGATGGTTGGATTAGATGACCTCAGTGGTCTTTCCAACCTTAATGATTCTATGATTTTATGCTCTAGGCATCAGATTTGAACCTGCCCTCCCCAAAATTAAAAGCAGCCACAGAGGATGTTTGTGCCACACATCAGACTGCTGTAACACAATGATCGTTGTTAAAGGGTGAACAGTAACTTCCCAGTGAGCCCCATCTTAGCCTTCAGTCACCACTGGACAAAGTTACCTTCCCCTCCTCCTGGTGCCATCACACACACCAATGCTGTCCTCTGCTCTAGAAGCATCTCTGGATGTCCGGACCCCCACTGAGCTCTGGAAGAGGTTACCTCACATATGTGAGCATGAAAATTGCACTGTAAGCGCAAAGCCAGGCATCTCTTTTGGGTTTGTGCAGGATCCAGATGCCCCACGCACCATTGATTCCCTCTCTGTAACATAACGTCTTTAAAGAGTGCTTTGAGCCATCGTCATTGCAAAGCCACTGCAGTGTGGGAACAGGCTGACTCAACAGAGCAGCACTACCTCCCTCCCACTGCACCACTGCTCTCAGCACACAGCTGCTGTAGGGAAAGAGGTGGCACAGACAGAGCTGGGACCCCAGTGCCAGCAGGAGATAACATCCAAGTTGTGCTTGAAGTGGATGGGGAGCTGGGGAGTGCAAGGTTTCCTCACTCTGCACTGCACATCTTGGCCTTGCTTACTCCAATTGGGAATGGGAAGATTTCCTATGAGGCATGAGGATGTTTTGCTATCTGAAGCAACACTCCACCACTGCCCACACATGCCAGCCAGATCTGACAGTGGCAGAGCACCCAACCCAACCTGTCCTGCCCATCCTGCCACCCCCCACAGCACGGCACTGCACTCTGAGAACCTCCCTGACAGCATTACATCAGCATCAGGGGCCATCAGAAACATGACTGCCACACAGCAAAGTGACTCAGCAGGGACAGTGCAGCCACTGGTGTGATGTGATGGATTGAGTGGCAAAAAAATAAGGGAAGGATCCTGGGGAAGAAATCCAGCAGGCAGAATGTGTAAACATGACTGAGACCAGGACTGTTGTTTACTGGTTGGAAAATGTGAGTGTGAGGCATGGACTACTTGGTGATGCAGCTCCTGAAACAATAAGCAAGTGTTTGCCATACACAAACTGGATCGTGCCTGTTTTCTCTTTTGTTTGGGGATTTATATAAGGATGGGAGGCTGTGGCCATTGGATATCAACTGGCTTTCATGCAGGTCACATTTATGGCTTCTAATCCATGCAGCTGAGCAAGCCAACCTGCATCCTGAAATAGGGTACAAAGCCTTTTGTGCACCAGCCTCCTGCTATTCTTGGGTTACCAATAAACAAGTTCATTCTGTAATCCTTATTTTCCTTCCTGTTACTTCAGTAACACAAGGTATCACAATGCCCTCACAAAACCAAGTAACGTAGAGCTTGCAGAACCTCAGGAGAGCCTCTGAGCTGGTAGAGGCAACACTTGCACTGAATTCAGGTTTTGAACACAAAGTTTGAATGGGCACAGCCTGAGGATCCAGTTCCAGTGTCCGACTGGGAGTCCTTGAGACAATCATTTATTTTAATGATGGTTTCTTGGCCCAGCAATGCAGGTTTTGAGGATCAGGAGCTATCTATAGTTAAGCTCAAGGAAATGGCTTTTTTATTTTTCCATACCTCAAAACAAAACACTTCATATTTCTGTTACAAATGACAATTTTAATTAAAAGAAAGCTTTTGTTGGATCCAAACCCTACCCTTTTCCTCTCGATGTTTTACTGGTGTACTAAGGAAAAACTGCCTGAACAACCCTGCATGTTGCCCCACGGGTCAGCCTGACAGAGTGCCAGGTAGATCAGCAGGTCCAGCTCAGGGAGAACAACTGGGCTCTGCAAACACTGTGTCATCAACTGCCACACCTCACAGCTTTTATGACAGTGGGGTTAAAAGCCACTGACGGAATTTCACAGAGCCTCTCTCAATGGGTGTCAGCCTGGAAAAGATCCTAACCCTAAAGCAATGATCAGGTCACCATTCTGATACTCTTGAGTTTCTTCCCTATAACCCTAGCTCAAGATGAGGAGTCATTTCCCTACACGTGCCTTAGCACTACATGAGGATTCTATAGCTGAGATGAGACACAACCACACAGGATGGTTCTGGAGGTGCCCTAATTAGTGTAATCCCTATTTCAATACATGCCAACAACTTACAAACCTGAAACTGCAAGCAGCCCTTGGCCAAAAAAAATTTGTATCATCCTTGAAAGCAACTATAAAATCATTTGTCACAAATCCTGACTGTTTCTTCTCTGGCATTGTTCTAGTACTTAAGAAATGGAAAATGAGAATCCAAAAACCCTTTTAACCCTCATATTTCAACCCTTGTGTTTCTCCTCCTTAAGAAGCTGAAATAATAGACATTCCAGAAGAAAACATTTAAGAGTTGGCTTCAACAGTGGTTATTTCTCAGTTTTAACTTGCTATGTAAAATCTTTTTGCCCTCCTTCCAGGAAGTTCCAGGCAAACAGCACTGCTGGGCTGAGCTGCAATGCCTGCAGCTACGGCACTAAGATCTGAACCTCCCTTTACCGGTAAGAGGTAAAGCATCTGCAGGCAAGCTGCAGCCCAACCACGCCTATGTGGCATGTGCAGAAAAGTTGTAGCAGATGGGTAATGATTTCCTCTGAAGGGCTTCAGAAAACTTGCCTGGAGTGAGGAACAACCTGGTAACAGAATGATGATGTGCTAACGGAGGGCAGAGCTGGAGCTTCAGCCTTGAGAAGTGAAGACTTCCATTTGGGTTCAGTGGCACCTGGTCCATCACACTTTGCCCAGAGAGGTGGTGGTGCCCCATCCCTGCAGACACCCAAGGTCAGGCTGAATGGGGCTCAGAGCTCCTGCTCAAACTGTGGGTGTCCCTGCTCACTGCAGGGGGGTTGGACCACATGGCCTTTAAGGGGCCCTTCCATTTCAAGCCATTCTATGGTTCTATATTAAATCAGAATGTATGGAAGATGTGAAAGAAGTGCTCCCTAACCTCAAAAAGGGTTCAGAAGCAGCTAATTATCCCAACTTCAGCAAAAAAGCAAAACACTGTATTTCCAGCCTGTCAAGGGCTGTCAGCACTGCAGGCTTTAACTGACTAGTTACTTGTCTGTCATCTCCAGGATCTCTCTATCAGCAGGAAGCCTAGAGGCTCAGCAGCACTTTACGCTCATCTCTTCGAAAAGTAGCTTGGATTCCAATGACATTTCCTGAAGGAAGTCACCACTGCTGATCCCCCATGTATGAACCCATCAGATGTGCAGGACGATCAGGGCTGCCTCTGCCCAGCACACTGCTGGCTGCTCTCCAAGGCCTTCCCAGCATGGTAAATGACTCACCCAGGGCCTTCCTTCCCTGTGAGTCAGGAGAGGTGAGAGCCCAGTTCACCACTGCTGAAGGCAGAGCCTTCATAGCACTCACAAGGGCTGCGTGTGCTTTTTCCAAAGATCAGTGGTGGCCGCAGTGCAATGATGTAATTCTTCCCTTCTTTTTTCCATAAGTGGCTGCTACATACCAGTCAAAACCCCACACAAACAGTTTTTCCAAAATATAATTGCAGTCCTTTTTGAATTAAAGGTATTGATCAGGTGTTGATTGATCTTAATTTTACAACACTGTACTGACATGGAGGCGAACACTGATCAGAGATGCATCACTCATATCAGGGGCTTTGCAGGACCACAGCTTCACCCCAGCAGTCAGCCCAAAGCAAACAGAATGCTTCAGGATCATGCAGCCTCTTCTGCAAGGAGCCTTAATTTCAGGTCCTCAGAGCCCACAGTTGTCGCCCTCCAGGGCCTCTTAGCCACTACATGCACTTTAGGATGTAGGTGCCAGCAACAGGCTTCCCTACATGCAATTCCATTAATACCAACTGTAATCAATAAACACCGTTGTTAACATGTTGTAAAGTCTTCTGTTGTTCTTGGCATACACAACCTAACAAAACCTCCCTGGCAGTCCATTCAGTGATTCTAATAAGAGAAATGTACACATGAGAGATGTCCCCGATCCAGTTAGCAGCAACCAGGCTGCATCGCGAGCACAGAAAACCACCAGGTCCCGTTGAGCCCTACTGGCTGCTGCATGGCTGCAGGGGCTCTTAGCACAGAGGCTGCCCAGACACATGATTCAGGACAGAGGCCAGCATGGACTGTGCACCCAAAGCCACCTTGGTGAAGCCAGGACAGAAGCAGACCTACAGAGCAGCCACAGGCAGGAAGCTGGAGCTGAACAGCACAGCCATATCCTGCACCTGGAGGAGCCACTGGTGGGCACCACAGTGCACGGGGTGGTGGATCTGTGGCGTGGATTCGCACCATTCACAGCCATCTCTCAGTCTGCCAGCAAAGTTTCAGAAGAAGCTTAGAGAAAAGCTGTCAGCTGTGGCTACCTGCTCTCCAGCAGCCAGGGAGGAAGGAGGCTGACTGAGCCTGCAGAAGCCAAAGGCCGAGAACCCTCACCCTGCAGGACAAGGCTGCAAAGCTGGAACAAGGAGCAGGGAGAAAACTGCACAGTGTTTGGGCCGCAGCTCTCCTACATGGGGGTTTGCACTGAAGGCAGCCGGTGTCACAAGCAGTGCCACTGTCCTGTTTTAATTCCAAGCTGCAGCTCAGCACTGAGTCTGCCCTGTGCTGGCAAAGGTGTCCTCCAAACAAGCTGCACGCCACCAAGGCTGGCACAAGCTGCCACCCTGGATTTGTTCTACTCTTTAAGCCTTTTCCATCAGTCAACAAGTTCTGTTTCTACACAGCAAACTCGTTCCATTCTCCACCACAGAACCACTCGGAGGGAGAGGGGCTGATTCAAGTTGTACCTCTGTTTTGAAACCTTTTTCTTTTCCCAGTCCAGACACAAAAGGAGAGAGCCGAGAGAGAGGAGAGAGCCGCAGCTCACCTGAGTATGTCGATTTCCTCATGCTGTCCCTTCGGGCTGCTCATAGGAACGTCGTGTGGTCACAGCTCAGTCCTTTTGTCAGTGTGGGCACAGACAGGGAGGGGACACACGAAGTGCCACATCCACACGTGCGGGCGCAGCCGAGGGGCAGCGCAGCGCTCCCATTAATTAGCGCACACCTTTCCTCATCTCGCACACAGTTCTGGGCTGTTCCAACTCTCCTGGCATGGACAGGGGTAGAGCGGGACGCAGCCTCCCTGGTGGTCGCACGTTATCACCTCGGAAAGCAAACGGGAGCTGTGGGTTATTGGTGCCAACCTCCAGCCTTGGAAAAGCCGCTGCTGTCAGTCACAGTGGAATGGAAGGGAAGGGAATTTCATGCCTTCAGCCCGGCACACCCCACGGCTTTGACTCGGCCCTTTGCTGCCAAAACAGCTCTGATCAGTGCTGCTCTGCAGCCCGGCTGATTCTAGTTCAAAGTGCATTATTGGCCCGGCAGCACCCGGCAGTGTAAACATCTCTTTCCTCTTTCTGTCCAGTCGTAAAGGGCCCATTCAAGGCTGCAAGCCGAGTGAAACTCTCATGCAAGCTCATGCCTTGGGGAGAGATATATGGGAGCCCCATATGGAACAAGCAGTTCCCAAGGGATCTGGCATACCCCTGTCACCTGGCTGTTACTGGGAAGGGGACTCAGCATGCAGCTCTGTCACAGCAGGAATGTGCCGGGTCACTCCCTTGTGAAATGCCCCTCAGACAACTAGTTACATAAATGCAATAAAGCTGGGGGCACTATGAACACAGACAGCAAGAGAAAGCGAAGACTTGCTGCAACTAAAGGCAGACTGAAGTGCTGAAGGAAGGGCTGAGCAATTGCTACCGAGATTTCCACCGCCTGCTGGATGACTCACCCACACAAAGGACAGAGCACGGGTGCATCCACATGAGAAACTTCACCAGATTCAGACAGGACTTCAGTACAAAGAGATTTCTTCATGCTTTTGGTGTTTTGGACTTCTCTGGAAAGTCCAGAGTAGTAGAAAGTAGGAAAAAAAAACAATGCCCCGGCAATAATGCTGGCATCCCACAGGAACAGAGCAGGTGAGCAGGACTGTGAGGCTTAAGTAAACATATATCCAAGCCAATAGTAACAATATACGATTCTCTTCACAAGTTCTTTTGAAACTGCTAGTCACAATCCATGCGGGAGAAACAATGCACAATGGCTTGCCCTGCCTCACACACCAAGCAAGGGCAGAGCCAGGAGCAGAACCCATTCCCAGCACTCATCCTGTTGCTCTGTTCTTGCCCACATCTCTCTGATGACCACGATTACCTTTAACACTCAGCACTCATGGGGATATATTTTTGCAAAATGTCAAAAGACAGCATTTCTGCTCCTCTCTCATATGGGTGTATGTGCATGTGTGTCCGATTAAGTGTGCAATTACGTGTGCAACTCAGTGCACGGTCACACGTGTGCCTGCTGCTGACAAGACTATCAGAGCTGCAATGTGGGCACAGCCTTCTGATCAGCCCGGCTGCACAAACACAAACCACAAATTGTGCAGCCGGCCCTTCTGCTGCGGGGCCAAACAAACATGATGAGACAGAAAATGGCTGAAAGGATTTTGCCTGAAATATAGCCCAACAAAGGATCCTTTTCTTTGGCTGCCTGGGCCTCAGAATTACCGAGAGAGTCAGTACTTCAGCTCAGAAAGGCAGGTTAATGTTTAATACAATGCAGAGCCCACAGGCCTCAAGTAGGTAAGGCATTTGTAGCTTTTTTTCTGCTTCTAAGATTAGTGAGGGAATTTATTGTTCCTGAAAGCGAGGGATTCAGGCTGCTGGCTCAGCCCAGCCACAGCACAGACAGGCACCGCTGAGCCTCCTGCACCAGCCCTGCAGGACAACCCCACTCTCAGCTGGTGTACAGGCCAACTCACACTCTGTCCTGCCCCAGCCTCTGTGGGAACCCTTCTGCATCACACATCCCACTGTGGCACTCCTGCATAAGCACAGTGCTGGTTGTCAGAGGCTGCACCAGCCCCATTCATTTCTGTCTGGCAATGCCCTGCTCCATGCACATGCGCTACCCGCACGCACTCAAGCTGCATCTGCTGAGCCTACCCCAGCTGTGATGCTCTCCCCAGCTATACATCTCATGACTTTGCCTGTAGCACACACGTTGTAGCTTCACAGCAGGCACAAAAAGCATTTTCTGTGAGCAGAATGTGCTCTCTCTCTCTCCCAGTAGCATCCTCCAGGCAAGCACGTTCCCCAGCATGGGGGGGTCCTGCACTGAGATATGCAATCTCCCAAGCTAAACATCATGCAGTGAGCAGAGGAGGGAGAGCCGAGCACCGCCAGCTCCGGCCGGTGGGGCTGGGGCAACGAGCCAGGAACTCAGCAAAGGGTCAGAGAGAAAGAGGGAGAGACCAGGGGAGACAGCAGCAGCAAACAATGCATAATGCAACCAGGACACAGAAAGAAGGAAAGGGTGGGCACCTGGGGAAAAAAAAAATAGAATCCTGTGGACTAGAACAAAGTTGGACATAAGGGCATGCTGAGCTGTGCAATGCCTCTTCTACTGATTCATTCCATTGAGTTTCCCATCTTGCAAAAGGGGAGGAAAGCTGAGTTTTCTCAGGGTGTGGGGAGGCTGAGTGTTGCTCAGTGCTGCCCTGGGGCTCCCAGGCATTGCTGGTAGGCAAAAGGCACTGCTATAGCAGAGCAGAGCAGAGCTCCCCAGGTGATCAGCAACGAGAAGGCAGAATTTATGCTGCAGAGACCTGCGGTCAGCATAGAGCAGGGCTGAGGCCTCTATTTGGGGAACAGTATCTGAGTGATTTAGAGGTGGAAACTCAGGTGCTGGGGCTATAAACCACCCACATCTCCTCCAGCTCTGTTTGTTTTATATATGATCCTCCCAGCAACGTTCTCCTGCCCAATTGCTCTTTTCTGGCTGCATTACTAGGGGAGAGAATGCAAAGTTTTCCACCCTGCTCTCTGCCAGCATCCCATCCTCCCCAGCACAGGGAGGCAGCAGCACAGCATCCAGGTTATCTAAGCAGAAGTTACAGCCCAGGGCTGACTTGTTATTATTTAGCATTGCAGCTGGAGGAAAATGAGGCCTGTCAGCTCCGAACTTTGAGTTGGTCTCTTTCAACAGCACACCTCCCCTGATCTTTGAGGGGGTGATAGAAATCAGCTCCATAAGCAAAGTTTCTGATAGCGTTCCTGGAAAATACGGGCTTCTCAGAGCACAGCACTTGGAATGTCTCACGGAGTGATGGGTAGTGACCTGGAACTGCCTTGCCCACTTCTCCTACACCTGGGGATAATCCAACACAGTTTACATCCACAGAGCCTCTGAGCCCTGACTTTGAGCACAGGCACACTCAAATCCAGTGCCTGCTCCATTCAAAAGCCTGGTTCTCAGGCTTGCAAGGAGGAAATTAGGGAAAAGAGTTATGAAGTACATTTTGGGTGATGAATAATGGGGATAGGGCAGCAAGATTTGTCTGAGAAGAGCTCAGGTCCACACAGATGGAGAATCTCTCACTTAAAATTATGTCTGGCATTTTGAATCCATGTAACTGAAGAAGCAAACAAAGCCCATCTACCTGTCCCGTGGTACAAAGTATGTGTACAAACACGTGTGCAAACCCAGTCTGGGGAGAATAAACACAAAGAACAGGAGGGACATGAGCCATTGGCAGGGAGCACAGCTCAGATTTTGCCATATTGCAGTTCTGAGCCACTTTGACCTGGATTTAATGCAGCTTCCTTTCTGCCTGCTCCTCAGTAAGAGGACACAACTGCTCAGCTCCTAAACATCAATTCACAGACAAAGGAAGCAAGGCAGGTGTGTTATCTAAAGCCTCATGCATTAGCTCTCTGCTGTTCCCAGGAACTGATTCACTCCTTTAGGACACATCCAGACTTTCTCTGCAGTCTTAAATGCACAGGGCTGAGAGGTAAATAACTTAGCAAGGTGTTTCCCAACTCCTTTGCCTGTGATTCCATCTGACAAAACAGCACAAAGCCCCCGTGCCACAGTACAGTCATATACAGTCCAGTGGGCATGCTGTTCTCTTCTTTGGGCTGATGGTTATGGTGAGGAAGCAAATAACTTAATGAAGCAATTACTCATATCAAATCAGCAGGTTTTGTTCTTTTCTCCTGCCTTAATTATGAGGAACCAGGAAGAACATCCAATTACTTAGTAATGAAATTCTGCCTTGACTAAGATAACATCTGCTCAACCACAAGGTACTTCAGATGGTTATTTCATAGAACAGCCCCTCCCATGGGTAGGGAAGGGAACACTCCAGGCTCACATTAAAGCTGAAGGGCCCATTAACAGACAAAAAGGGGCAGAAGTCAGCGCCCATACAGTAGAAGAAAATCTTTCTGGTAGCCTGAGTGAGAGGTCATAAGAATTTTGCATTCTGAATGGCAGCCACCTCCGAAAATAAAGCTCCTGAAAGTGCTTCACAAGTTGACCTACAGGAATATCCTCCCCTAAGAATCTTTGAAATCCCTCAGCTGCTTTCAGAAATGCCAACCGAGCACTTTTAGAACAAGCTGGAAGTCTGAAAAACAAAACCAGGTCAAAGTCAAACTCTCAAACCCCTCAAAGCTTAATCCATTTGTCACCATTGTACAACCCAGTTATATGGCTTTTATGCTCTGTGTTCTAGTGAAACTACAGGAATGAAGCAGGAACAAAGCTTTGTATCAGCTGTGCCCACGGGAGATCTGGATCTTACTTGTCACCAAGTGAGAACAGTGGTTTTTGTCAAAGCATGAGCTCTGCCCAAGCTCAGCCCAGTGCCTGCACTGGGTCAGGCCGAGTTATCAGCTCTGTTTGCACAAGTGCACTTTACAAAAGTGAGCCTATGTCCTTAGGGAAGGAGAAGAAGTGGAGTGGAGACAGAGTGCTGAGCTCTGAACAGTTGGGCTGACTGTTCCTGCTGTGCTGCAGGGAGGCACAAAGCATGGAGCAAATCTGCTGCAGGGGAAGGGGACCACACAGCACCCACTGCAACCTGCCCTCAGAGCAGTAACCAACCTGAGCGTGTGCTAAGCAAACAGGCACGATCATTTTGCTGTTATCATAACTGCTTTTGCTTAGAGACACCCATAGGTATCTAGAGAACAGTACAATCATGCTTAAAGCTGTGCTTAATTGTCTGCTTGCCATCATTTATAAATCCATCCCTAAATGCAGCCCCCAGTATGATTCGCAGCATATTCTTCGACGCGTGAACTTACACATTTGTTTTCCACATTTGCAAAGGCACAAGGTGCCCCTTCCCCTGCTTTGGAGAGGCAGATGGACCCTGCCTGTCTCTTGGAGGGAAGCACTTAACCAGAGCCATGGGGCCTGCTAGAACTGGAAGAGGGGAGAAAAGGAACTAGAAAAGAGAATCAACAATAAAAGCCCACAGAAAATGTGGATAAGGGAGAACCGCAGAAGGATCAACAAGAGCCTGCCTATAATCGCTACCAAAGCAATTACAGAATTAGGGAAGATTTATAACAGACTGAAGAGCGGGATACTTGGCACACGACATGGAAAAGCTGTAAGGAGGGAATTCTGTATGCTGGCACCGAGCTCGAGAGCTGCAAGTGATGCAGCCTCAGCAGTTCTGTCCCATACAGAGCAAGCTGTGCGTTTTGGATGTCTTTCCTCGTACCTCTCAGCTTCCAACTCTTAATTTGGTCCAGGCATCGATTCCAAGATTTAAAAACCAAAACAAACAAATATTATTTATGCAGAATGCTGAAAAAATATAAGGAGTGATTAATAATAGCCACCGTTTCCTTGATGCCATAACACACTGCAACTTCTAGCTAGTGTTTGCGGCTCTTCTGGGAGGAAATTACTATTATCCAACTTCACAGGTGGGAAAACAGAGGCAGAAAAGAGCTACAGAAAGCAGTTTGCTTAGCCCAGACCTATGGTTATGGTCCTGGACTGTTATATCAGATATTACTCCAGGTATTCCTGAAAACTGGTGCAGGCTTATCTGTGATGCAGTCACCCAGCATTATCTATCACTTATGTCTTTTCTCTTCCATGTTTGCTAAGGACTATTTCCCTGTTGCTTTTTTGTTCTTACATTGACATTGCTTTCTTTTCCATGGCTCTTTATCTTCCATCTATGTCTTTTAGTTCAGTATTCAAGAGGACAATTTTGATTTTGTAATCAGTGACTCAAATACCCACACAAGACTTCAGGCAGTGGACAGACCAACCTCTCAAAACCAGTTCACTCATTTCCAGTCATACATGAACAAGCCCTAAGCTCATGCTCAGTCCAAGATTTCTAAACTAGCAGGTTACAAAGACCCATGGAAAGCTCCAGAAGGGCCTAAGGGATTTTCCCCATTCACAGTGTCAGGAACAAATCTAAAAGGCAGAGGAACTACAACATCCAGTATCTTTCAGGGCAAAAATCAGCTTTACTCAAAGCACAGTGGTGCCAGTTCTGGAGCAGCCAGGGCTGCCTGCACGCCTGACTCTGCACTGATCAATCAAAGTGAATCATCACTGTGAGAGACAAACTGAGAAGTAATTTAGCACTGAAACAAGCCTGCTGCTGCTCAGCAGGTAACAGCATGACTGGGATAACGTATCCTCCTCAAAGGGACTCATAAACAGACTTGAGAAGGAGGGAACACGTGCTGGGGCTGTGGCTACAGGAGGCTCATCATGCACCAGGTCCTCCAAGTCCCATAACTGGCAGTTCCAGCCCTGTTGTTGCAGGAGATCCCCTTGGAGCCTAAGTATTTATTTTCATCTTCTACATTTTTGGAAGATATCCTAACCTTTACAAACCAGCTTTTTATTTTATTTTTTTTGTAGCACTGAAGCTTGTAATTTGCAGGCAATTCTTATATTTCAGAGCTGTACGGCAACATTAGCGATGAAGTGAATAAGCACAGCATTAAGGGTAACAAAGAAAACAGAGCTGGAGTTTGCTTCCAGTTCTGTGCTCAGCAGTAAGAAGTACAGGCGAGTGCAGGGAAGCCATTGCCTGAGCACAGCAGAGGGCTCTACTCTCACTGCAGTGTTCACCCTAAACCCTGAGCCCACAGCCAGGCAGCAGCTCCTGACCACCGCCAGCATTTCAGTGCATTTTGGGCTTTAAAGAGTCACCTAGGGCTCCATCCAGCTACAGCATGAATGGTTTCCTAATAGAGATGATTTCAGAGTCTGGAGCGGTTTCAGGAGGAGCTCGGAGCTGGTTGCTGCCAGGAACTACGTGAATGTAGCAGCAAGGAATGCTGCTCTCTCCTCTCCCCCTGCGCCTCCATCAGCTCAGAGCAAAGCTGTGCTGAACAGGGTCGGAAAAAGTCAGTTGTCATCCAGGAACCCCGTGGGGCTCCAGCCTCCATTTCCACCCAGGCTGCAAAAATAAATGGTCACCTGCTGGCAGGGTCGTGGCACCAGCAAACCCGCATCTCACCCAGGGGCTAAGGAAAACAGCTCTGCTCCAAGGAGGGGAAAAGAGCAGGAACTATAAAAGGAATATTGTATAAGTGCTAGTGCAAAAGCCTTCCTGCTGTTGTTACATTTTAATAACTCATACTTCCGAGCGGAGCAGACTGGAGGCTGCCTGCTGTGACTGCCAACAATGGCACCAGCCAGACCCGCAGAGAGCTCTTCATGGTGTGCCCAGCCAGCTCAGCCTGGCTGCAGCTCCATACTGCTCCCAGCCTTGGCAGTGGGCACAGCACTGTCTCCTACTATCATTTCCTTGCCCAAAGGATTCAGTTTTTGCTCAGGTTTTCATTAGCATCTTGCCCTCTCCAGGCTGCTTTACAGATCAGAAGGTCCCCCAGTGGGAAATGCACAAACACAGCCACCACTGGACTCTTGGGTCTCTGTAATGAGCTAATAATGCCCTGTCCCTGGAGACACACAAGGTCAGGCTGGCCGGGGCTCTGAGCACCTGACTGAGCTGCGTTCATTGCAGGGAATTGGACCAAAAGGTTTTTAAGGGTCCCTTCCAAGTCAAATCATTCTATGACTCTAACTGGGTTCAGATCCCTGATCCTCACGTATCCAACTCAACTTAGAAATGCTACTTTCTTGCTTTCACTTTTCTTTCTCCATGAAGATAGAGAGTACAGAAAGTAACAAGAGAGATATTCACCAAACTCCAGCAGTCACCTTTCAGGACAGAGTGCAGCTGAATTCTAAGGAGAAGCAGAAAGGGTGTGAAGAAAAGTAGTGGAAGGAACTGAGGTGCAGCTTCAAGATTTCCCTACCTGCTCGCTGATCAGAACCCCACGTGCATTCAGTTCTTCCCTGCCCTCCCACCCTGCAACCCACCAGTACCAAACCCAATTTCAGATCTGTTAAATGAATCATTCTGAAACATTCAGCAAATTCTGGTTTTATCATCTCTTCATCCAGCTGCGGCAAACTCTGCAACCTGACCTGTGGTGGCCGGGCTTTATGGCCACCTGGTTCCTCCCAAGGCACCAGACCTCGGATCTTTCGCTCTGATCTACAGCACAGGCATCAGTGCAAAGTTTTTAGCGGTCGCCAGATGGAGCTATTGCTGGTAATACCCATATCTAAAGGTGTGAAGAAATACGGAGAAGGCAGCCAGCAGCGAGGTGCCTGTCTTCACAGGCATAAATCAGCCCAATCACTGCCTACAAATGCACCCAACGCTCAGGTGCTGAGCAAGCTATGCACAAGCAAAATAAAATAAAAAAAAAAATAAAATACAACAACCCAACCATAAAATGAAAATATTGCTTCTTCTATTAACGCCAAAACTTTTTTATTATTAATGATGTATGACCAGAGCCTCACCGTGCTGATTTAGAGGCTACTAATACCTGTGGCCTTTCAGCAACCTGATAGCAATCCATTCCTGTAGGTTTTCAAGTAGCACATTTGTCTTGCTGCTGAACCATGCCCATTTCATTGACACTTCTACTTCTCTAACCACAAAAGCAGCTTTCCCCGTGACAAATTACACCACATATACACCCAGCAGTTCTGGAAGGGCATGCCTCTTCCAAGAAGCCACGAGCACTTGCAAACCTGTCTTATTAAATAGAGGAAGAAAGCAGCGTGTGCAGCTGCCAGTTATAATTGAAATCATTTTAATAATTCATACCTCATTACCTTGCCACATGGCAGTTCAAAGACCATCTCCTACTCCTTTAACCCTTTTCTCCTGCATCCTTCGGTTTGATTTCAGTTTAATCAGAGAAGAAACAAGATGGAGAACACTCATCAGCACTGGCCCTTGGGAACAAAATCCAGGAGACACAGTGAGGCTGGGATCTTAGTGCCCTTTCCCCTGCCTTTATTTTTCCTGTTTCAATCCATCGCTGCTAGATGAAACAGAAAATAAGTTAGTAAGTTGTTATACGCCCCAAACTACTGGCTGAAGCTGGAATTGCATTATGGTATGTCTAGGTTACTGCACCACAAAGAGCTAGGGGAGTTTTGTTACTTAGCATTGTTGGTCTGTTCCTATAACACCGTTATGGTTTTGTTTTTAAGGTTTTGAAAGTTCCTTGTTGCTCCCTTGGCTATTTGGGGAGATACTGTATGATATCAGCTTACTACTTCTATCCTATACAGTGAGATTGCAAGCAAAGTGAGGTCTAAAATTATTTATGGCTGCAAGCATGGTCCTGTTCGCTTATGAAAGGGGAAATAACCCTGTAAAAACACATTCATTGAAACACAGTGTGTATTTACACAGGAGGTGTCCCTCCCTCAGAAGTTAAACTTGTGTATATGAGGGAGACCAAACCACATACGTGAACGTGCATCAACATGAGCAAAATAGCACTAGCATAAGATTTCAACACAAGAAATGCCAACATCAGCAAAGTCTATCATTTGTAACTAGTTGCTCAATACGTCCCAGCAGGCAGATAAATTCAGCTATAGATAAATCGGCTGATAGCCTAACGAAAGCTGTAACATAAGGAGCATTGCAATCTCTGCTGTTACCACCACCTACAGCACACTTGACCCAGCCTACTGCAGGCTGCCAGCGTGCTGAGCCACGTGCCTACAGCACAGCACAGATCCACCCCATGGATCAGCACACAGCATCCTCTGTGCCCCAGGGCTGCACCTCTGCAAAGGCACAGGGAGGAGCTGGCAGCACAGATGTGACAGAGCCCTCAGAACCCAGCATACATGCACATTGATTGAGACAGCGCAAGCTCCTGCAACACAGATCTCAGTCAGCTGACAGCAGAGCCAGAGCAGGGTCACCTTGGGGAACTTTGCAGGTGGACACAGAACTCAAGGCAAATGAAGCTTGAACAGCTCTAGTGACACGGCAAGATTTACACCGTCTGACCCATGGTATTTTAGTACCATCCCCATGGTTTGTCTGTTGAGCACACACAGCTGCTTCCACGTTCTCACTGCTCTCAGCAAAGCATGATTTACTGCTTACTGTCTATAAGGCTTTAGCCGTGCCTATGGACAGTATGGCTTTCAGTGGGTGGGTGACCCAGGGGCCTTTTTCCAGGACACCCAGCAAGCACAGCCCAGAAGTGCACGTTGGAGTTGAGCAAAGGTATCTTTACAGGAAACACAGTAAGTAGTCTGAGCAGTGCTCTAGAAGCTGCACTTTACCTTTGAAGCCCTAAAATAAGGTCTGTTGACATACCCTCTCTACCTACAGGGTGAGGACAAACATGATTGAACACTTCTTTCTTTCATGAACAAGCTCTGAGCCAAAGCACTCTCTCTTCATTTAGCAAGAGAAAGACATGTACAGCCAGCATGATTCACCAAAGAAATGTTTTCCAGGTTGAACACTGGGAAAAACTTCTTCTCAGAGAATGTTGAAGCATTGGCACAGGCTGCCCAGGGAAGTGATGGAGTTGCTGTTCCTGGAGGTGTTCAAGAAATGCGGAGATGTGGCTCTGTGGAACACTGTTAGTTGGCACGGTGGGGGGAGGTTGGACTTGGTAAGCTTAGAAGTCTCTCCCAGCTGTAACGATTCTGTGATTCTAATGTGCTGTGCATGGGCAGGGTGCTCAGCTGGAAAAGCCACTTCAACCTTGAGACCCAACACGGCATGCACATATACAACTGTGCAGAACCAAAACGTTCAGATGGGCATTTGTTTTCAAAATACCAACAAGAACTCTTAGGTTCTCCTTTTTTTTTTTTTAAATCATGACTGACCATTAACAGAACTGCCTACTGACAAAAATTCACGATTCTCCAGTGACATTGGGTTAGATTTTCCAGTTTGTGGAAGAGTAAAAGAAAACTTCAGTCAAATACAGCCATCCCCTTATTCAAAGCAGAACATTTTAGAGAACAGTTTGGCTCCACTTCCAGTCTGCATTCAGTATTGAAGAGCCTGGGGCTCCTCTGGTCTGGGCAAACGGCCAGAAAGTGATTCTGAACAGAAAAAGTAAGCAAAGTCATTTCTGATTCCTGAGCAAGCCAGGTGAAACACAAAAGTCAGTCAATTAAAATACAAAGGTCCAACTCAGTTTTAAAGTATTCTTTCCACTGTAACAACATTAGCAATTAGTTACAGTCAGAAAGGCAAGGCAACTGATCTTTATTTTGGTTGTGTTCTTTTAAGGACACGGACTGCTGCCAACACGCAGCGTAACTCATACAAAGGATCACAAGTGAACTGTGATCATGGAATGGGTCACAGCAGAAGTCCGTCTCCCCCAGTTCATCTGGAGGTGCCAAATCCCCTTTCTGAGTTGCTATGAAAGAATCTGCTCTCAAATTCATCTTCTCTGATCAAAGCTGGCTGCTGATCCTGTCTCACAATTCCCAGGCACGTTGCACCCTTCTGCCTCCATCCAGCTTTTTATGGCTGAATCTCCTCCAGCTCTTCCTTTCCAAAACCATGTTAAAGTCTTTTAAAGGACTCTGAGCATCATCCACTGCAACAGAAAGAGAAAGCTGAGCATTTCCCTCCTCCTCCCCTGGCTACCCCAGGCAGCTATGCTGCCAACTTTCAACACATCCTGAACATATATTTAGTCTGCAGTAATTTGCTTTGCACAGGCTCACACGGGTTCCAAGTGCAGGGATTACATATCCAGAGAGGCATCCAGCAGTTTGAAGCTTCAGAGATTCAGCTCATCATTATACTGGTGTCAGAGGAGGAACCGCTGGTCCCAGGCACAACTGTGGGACAGAGGAGGCAAAGAGCAAACAGGAGACAACCCCAAATCCGTATCTGCCTGTGCTGTTGTAGCTGGGTGAGAGTTAGCATTACCCTGCTTCACACACAGAGGAAAAACGCTGTGGGCTCCTGGAAGTCCTCCTCTGTGCTCCTGAACAGGGCACAACCAGAGGAATCCCATCCCTTCCATTTGTTCATATCCATAAGGTCCAGAACCCAGCTGTAACTGAACACATCACAGTTACTCCTGGAGTTCCTTTTATTTTTTGCCCCTAGACCAAGCAGGGTCTCCAATCTATGCACAGAGATAGACCTGCTGGACCAAAGCAAAACAGTCTTGAAGGATCACCTGCAGTGACACAGCGCAGAGATGTGCTCCAAGGCTTGAGAACAGGTCAGCAAGAGTTGGGTGAGTGGCAGCAGTGCTTGTCATTTGCTTCCTATATGCTTCATGGCAGCAGATGGAATTTATACGCACTTCCAAAGCTGAACATAAGTCCTCTTTCCAAGTTAGCCTTACAAGCAGGCTAGAGTTGAGCAGCAGAGCCTTCACTACCCTCAGCCCCACACTTACATCCCCAAAGCAGCAGACTGCAAGTGAGACTGGATTTGCAGGAAGAGGATGTGCTCATCCTGAAGACAACTTTTCTCTCAACACTGCTCCGTTTGCAATCAGAAACCATAATTCCTGCCTGGGGCAGAAAGAGTTTATTTTGCACTGTGCTGCCTCAAGATGTGAGAAGCAGTCAGCTGTGAGCAGCCAGGCTCTTGTGTGCCTCATTTGCAGTGCACAAGGTGAGAATGGCTACAGTCCACAGACACATCACTACAGCTCTGAAAATATGCAAAGGAAGGAGACCTCAGCAGGGACTCTATCACATGAAGAAAACCTGGAAAAACTGCCATCAGATTCAATGGTTTTGCAGCACCCCAGGCACATTCTCTCAGACAGCAAGTCCTAGTGCCCACCAATTGGAGCACCCACCAGTGCTGCACCACAGCTCTGCTACAGATCACAAATGTCAAACAAGGCTAGCCACCACTTACAAATATAAATCAATTAGGTTATTTTCTCTCTGGAACGCATCCTCCAAGAAGAATGCACACCCCTCAGCAGATGAATTCTTAAAGAAATATCACCCTCTTGTGTCCAAGCTGAAATTAGCAAGGAATGCTGCACAAAGTGGGAAATAAAGCAAGCAGCCTATGCTGCAAAACTGCACAGCAGCCATTTGGCTCACTACTCTTGTAGTTTGGAAAAATGGCTTTCAGGATATGGACAAGGGGCTTAGAGGCCAATGTAGAGGACCTACCCTGCAGTGAGTTATAAAAACTGAGAAGCACTGATTCTGCAAACACATCTGATAGCACTGAAATTAACCTTGCACATCAGCCTAGCACTGAGATCTTCAGCCTTGGCTCCTGGCATCTCCATCCAGCATACATCATTGATGTTTGTCAGGGTATAGAAGTGAAATAGTGATATATGTTGTTACCAGTGCTCTTCTATACAGCTAAACTCTCACAGAAACCTGTTAGCTCAATGTGTTCCCCACCTGTGACAGCTCTACGCTTCTCTTCCAGCACTGCCTGTGACACTGTGCAAGCTGCATGAGCTGCAAAATCATATTTACCAAGGTGCAGCCTTGGGTGTGTTTTTTTTGCTTTAAGTTTTGCTTTCACTTTCAATTGAAACATCAGTCTGGCATACCTCTCACTTCAGAAATGAGCTGTCATCACTACCTACAGTTTCACGTTCTCATTCTTGTGCCATGCTTATTTAACCCTTCACTTAACCCTTAGCAAAAATAATCTGTCTACTGGAGTGCCTTGAGTAAGGGAAACCCGATTTCCTCAGGTAAAGCCCCCCCAAGTGCACTCAGAGTTGTTTCTCTCTAGCAACCACTGCAGTCCCAATGGGACACCTTGTGCTGGTCCTTGCAAACCTTGGGCCTGCTACACACGTGCATATTTTTAGAAGCTACAGAGACAAGACATGGACTTGTTCACGTGCTTGCTTGATCATAAAGAGCACTAAGACACCTGGGGAGAGTTACCACTTCTTCCAGTTTGTTTGGCTGCTCCATTTGGTTTTGCCTGCTCACTAGCAGCCAGCACAGAAATGCTTCCTGCTGCCCCAGCCAGGATGACATCTTGCACACTTCCAGTATGAGCGAGCTTGTTCACTCCCCCCTTGCATGTTTCTGTCCATCTCCTACAACTACTCCCAAAGCACCCAACACCAGCAGTTCAGCTTGGGAAAAAAAAAAAAAGAAAAAAAAAGTGATAAACAGCAATAAAACAGTCTACCAGAAGCAAGATCTCCAACGTGTGTCATTTAGATTGAATTGGAATGCTAATAAGCATTAAATGCTATTCTAGAATTTCAGATGTGTTTAATGCAAGGGGATTTGCATATCTACCACTGCGTTTTTAATCCTTGATAAATGTGTAGAATAATCAATTACTCAATGAACATACAAGAGCTGGCTGATTAAATCTCAATTATAAAGGCAAGTCTTACCCGCTCTATTTATTATGACTATTCTCCCAGCATTGCCTAATTAAGCCATAGTTGATTATGGGGTGGAAAAACATTTATTGCAGATATTGTGGTTCTGTAACTGATGCATATCTGCGGCCTGGCTGTTAAGCCTTAATAAATACATTTTAAGCAGCTAATTGTTTAATTAACAACAGTCTCTTCCAATCTCAGCGTAAAGCATACTGAAGTCCTTTCATGAGCAAGCTAATAGGAATAAAGCCATCGGAAGCTGCTGTGTTGTTTTCACCCCCTCCCACACTTGCCAGTGTTGCTGGGGAGCTTCCAGCTCCTCCAACAATGCTTTGGAAAGGGACTGCTGCCCAGGCAAGGGGTGCTGTGCTGTTCCATAGCCAACTCCAGCTCCTAGGGATTGGAAGCAAGCACCCTGCTGCTTCTGTGAACTCCAAAAGCAATCTGGCTCAAAGAACGTGGACAGAACCTCACTGCATACACACAGTCATAACACCATCTTCCAAGTCTGCTTGCAAATACACAGGTTGAGTAGGAACATTGTAAGGGGAGATTTAATGACAGCCACTTCAGCTCTGGCATCCGGTGCTTGTCCACAAGTTGTGTAGTTCAGCCTACAAAGCCGCTATCTTTTGGCTGTGGTTTGAAAACAAACGTTGCTCTAATAATCTTCTGTTTTCTTCACATCAAAAAACTCAACCCACGTTATCTACTGAGTGGTAAGAGCACTGAAATAGCTCAGACTTTTTTAACGCTTTTGATAAATGAGTGTAAGATTTGGTAATGCAAAACCAGTAGGACACGTCCACAGCAGAATCCGACATAAGCAGACAGAGCAAGAACAGTTTTGCTAAGCACTAACAAAATAACCTGAGAGCTCCTCAGGGCAGCCTGCAAAGGGAGCCCGCCTGCCTTTCCCAGGGTGCTCCTCAAAGCAAGAGAGCCTTGAAAATGCAGTAACTTCATTATCCATCTGTTTCCTATCAGAGGACGATGTGCTATGGATTTTTTTCCCCTAGAAGGCTGTAGATGTCCCTGTTCATTGCAGATTGATCACCTTTAAAGATCCCTTCCTACTCAAGGAGTTCTATTCTAAGAGTAGAAGTTTCATCACTTTGTTCTGTAAATTTGAGGCCATCTATTTTCTCACCCCAAATCAGAATTCAAGTTCCATAGCAGCAAATGGCACACAACTGCCTTTCAGAGGAAGGAAAGGATCCTCAATCTCTAAGCAAGAGCTCAGGTGCTTTGCAGCCTCTGAAAAAATATCAGGCACCATAATACCTAAATCAGAGTTTCGCCCATAGAAACAAGCTCTGAGGTCAAACTGGCTCAATATTCTGTTTGTTACTCAAAGGAGAGCCCTCATATTCTGAACCTGGGGGGGCACACAGAAGCAGCATGCTTCCATTGCACAGTGGGGTTAAAATGCAGCCCCCACAGGATAAAGCAGCTGTTGGAAAGAAATACAGCTACCTGCATTATCTACCCGTGGCTGATGGTAGAACTGCAGAGATCTCTCTGGAGTGGCTTCATCTGTTTTCTGCTGTGGGCATTATTTTCCTGGGAGGAAGACTCCAAGTTAAAGATCCATCATGAAGATGAATCTTCAGTAGAATTTTAATGAAGCGTGTAGAAGCAATGTAGAAAATTAAAGAAACTTCTGTTTTATCCCTGGTATCTAAATCCTGTAGGCAACATGAAAGCCACTGAAATACTTCTGAGCCTGAATAATGTAAAATGTGCAGATGAAAATCTTCCTCTGATGAATATTTGATAGGAAGAGGTGCAGGATGGAAGGTGAAGAGCATGCCTCACATCCAAGTGTGTCTATACGTACATCAGGAAAGCTCCAGAGATTTAAATGCTGCCACTGACATGGCAAAGCACAAATGTCAGCTTCTGTTTGTCACTGTCCAACCACGGGAGCACATCCTCCTCACTAATGTCCCCTACAGGTGGATGGTCTGCCCCCAGCCCTGTTTGCTTATCAAGCTCCCCCCCACAATGCACTTACCTGCTTGATCCTGGATTCTTTCAGGAATTATGTTCCCTTATTGAATTAGAGATGTGCAGCTTTCATTTAACTCTTACAACTCTTGCATTCCTACCAACTCTACACAAGTTTTGTTACAAGTGTGTCTCTTCCCAGGCAGCAGCTCCTGCAAGATGCCCTGTTCTGCACCAAATGGTACCAATGATACTGCAGAATAGCTGCACTGCCTGTCACAACCAACCACACTACATTTTCAGCACAGAGTCAGGTCAGACAAGTAACAGGGAAGATTCAGCTCGAAAACAGACTGTATGGATTACACCAGCAGCTGGAGACTGCAGGAACAGGTTAGGCAAGCACTAGTTTCAGGTATCTTCAGTTATTTCCCATAACAGATAATTGATCCAAACATCTCTGATTCATTCTAGCCCTCATTTTAAAATAAACTTTATGGTATTTCTTGCTGGTCCTAGTCTATTGCTACTGCTTTAGCACCCTTGAAAATGCCTTTGGTGATGTTCCAATGTCTTTATCCATTTCTTCATAGATCAGAAAGTTCCTTCCCTCATTAATTGGGAAGCCAAGAGGAGTGGCAAGCAGTGTTACAAGGCAAACATGGGAGCTGATACAATAAAAACATGTATAACCTTACACAATCAAACACCAGCATGTAAACAGGGCTTTTCCTGTTAAATAGCAATGCCAGCTACTATAGCATTCCTCATTTAAAATCTTTTAAACTGTCTTGCTTTTTTCCTCCTATTTGCGAAACCATTTGAGACCACAGAGTATTAAGTACAGATTTCCTTCTAATAGCCTCTGGTAATTCCCTTTTCCTCCAGCTGTGAGGGATCTCACAATAACAACCCTCCTTCCGTTTCTCCCCAGCAGGCCAGGCTTTTTGGTAGCACTCAAGGCAGATCTGCCTTCAGTTCCAAGTAGCAAACCGAAGCACCTCAGAGATAACACTTGTTGTTGCTGTGGTTCCTGATGACAGCTCTTCTGTTGCAAAGGAAATGGGTAACAAAAAAGCAGGCAGATGAAAACTAAGAAGATGCAACTCTTGACTCTCACAAAACCACCTTGCTGCTAAGATAAGCTTCATGGAACACTTTATTCTACAGTGTTTAATTGTCTCAGTGCTGCATCTACCTGCCTTCTTGAACCCAGGCTTTGCAGTATAATTGAAAAGGATGAAATGACCTTAGGGGCTAATTCACACACTGTTCAACCTTGGGACGCTCAGGCAGTTGGGCCTCCTCACAGCAGCAGAGCATGACCATCACATCACAGCTCAGAGTGCCTGGTGTGCTCTCAGATAAGAAGCCTAGGGCCAGCAGGCAGAACGCACGGCAGAACCATGCATGAAAGTGGCTTCAAGAAGCAAAAGCACAGCTTTTAAGTGAACTGAGCATTTGAAAACCTTTTTCATTTCAGACTGTCATGGGCTCATACCTGAAGTACCCAGTACTGCAACAAATATCCTTCCTTTTCCCCATCTGAACAACATACTGCAAACACAACTATTAAACCTCCTTGAACCCAACAGGTAGAGAACAATATATAGAAACATGATTTTTCCCACCCAGCTACCAGTTTTCAATTACTAAAACAGGCACTAGTGTAATTTCACGTTTACCCTCTGTGTCTAAACCAGCTTCACTTTCAGTACTCCAGGCTGTGGTGTTTCCCTATCTGTACTTTTTCCTGTCAGGCTGGGAGCTCAGAACCTTAAGTTACACAGGTGCACCCACTTGATAGTTAGCACACCTGGTTTTAAGCAACCTCAGGCACAGATAACAACTTAACAGAGGTGTGCAGATGCCTATGGATTTACTCAGGATCTGGGCAGATGCATATAGCCCTGTGAAAGGTTGCAATGTTGCATCAGTATTTGAGCAATGCTCATTCACGTACTTCTCTGAACTCAGTGCTGGGATACCCTTCAATACCTTGCTCACGATACACAGACCGGACCTAAGCATAATGACACCTAAGCAGTGGTCTAACTGTGGTCAGGGTGCACGAGCTCAGGAAGCAGTTAAAGCTGCCACAGCCATCCAGCAAGTGCAGAGGAAAGACATGCAGGTGTACTGTAGAAATGCCCATATAAAGTGCTGCAGCCTGTGCAATGAAATACTCTTCCTCTGAACAGAGGGGTAACAAGTGGTGATAATCATACACAAAATCCCTGCTCTAATATCAAAGGTTCCAATTTTGTTACAAAAAAATCACAGCAAAAGAGAAAACCTCAGATCATCCTTCGTGAACTAAAAAAAGGTTGTCTTGTCTTAATGTTTCAGTTACAGAAATGTTCCTGTTGCCATCCATAGAGAACAGAGCCCAGCCACTCACAACATGGCAGTGGCATGTGTCAGAAGTTCTGCTGCACAGACAAGAAGGCACAGTGTAAATTCAGCAGTTTTTCTCTTATGTCACATCCTAGGAGGTAGATGAACAACCTAGAAATCCAGACTTCTTCTCATAAAGGACTTAAAGTGATGCCAACCTACAGCTGAAACATTTGATTGCCACATCACACCAGCCCTGTTTAATATCTTTATTGATAACCCAGACAAGGGGATTGAGTGTAACTCAGTAAGTTTGCAGGTGACACCAAACTGGGAGGAAGCATCAATCTGCCTGAGGGTGGGAAGGTCCTACAGAGGGACCTGGACAGGCTGATCACTGAGGCCAATAGGATGAAGATTAACAAGACCAGGTGCTGGACCCTGCACTTGGATCACAACAACCCCATGCATTGCTGCAGGCTTGGGGCAGAGCGTGTTGCTGGCCTGCAATACCTTGGCCTCCCAAGGGGCTTTTTCCACCAACAAGCCTAATGGCTGCAGCCAGCTGTACTGCAGAGCAGAATGTAGACAGCAGCAGCACTGATGCAAGTTCAGAGAAGAGTAAGGCAGCTTTTTCAGAGAAGGGTCACTGAGGCAGTTTTTCCACTCTACAGCAGCAGTATGGGAGACCTTTCTAATACACAGGAACCACAATGTCCTGTCAGAACATTACCATCAGTCTCCCTGTCTGCATGGTTATAAGCCAGACCGCTGAGAGCCCACCCAGCAGCAGTGATAAGCAGCAGATATAACATCTTGAGCATCTCTGCAGCACCCAGACTTCTGTATTTTTACCACAAAGACCACAACATTTATCTCGAGGCATTAAGTTGTTTAAGAGACTCTTGCTGAAGACAATAAGTTACTATTGAATATAATTAATTATAACCAGTTATGCCTCTCTTTTTGTTCCATGAAAGTTGTGCCCTCAGGTCCAAGTGTTAGAGCTTGACACTGAATAATAGCACTGGGAGAACAGCCCATCTCTGCCTCCAGCCACATGAACAAAGACATCTTGTTAACTCGCCATGATCGTAATAGTAAGATTTACGAACAGATAAGAACCAGGACAAGAGAAAAAATGATTTTAAAAAATAAATAAATAAGTAATGCTTTCAAGGATGGATCTCACCAGGCTTGCCTGAGAAGCCTAAGATGCAAAGCCTCAGTTTGGACTGCACATTTAGTTTCTGTGAGCTGAAAATTTCCTGGAAACTCTCCTCTATTTCCTATTTTGGAAAAGAAAGAAATGGCACTATTTCCTATCTATCTCTGCATGCAACATTTCAATTCACAAAGCCACTCATGCAAGGAAGAAATATACAGCCATCAAAGGAAGGCTTCTGGTTTTCATTTTAGCCTTGACAAGTACTAGAAGCTATAGTCCAAAGGCTGTTAAGAGTTTGTTCAATGACTGATCCCACTTCCAGGAGGCTCTCTACAAGAGCTGCACTTCGAGCATACTAGCATACACAAATTAGAGTAGCAGAGTTATCAACAGAGGTGTTACAAACATTTCTTAATATATTTCTTTCATGGATATTTGGATACGGATTTCACCATCTAGCCTTAAAAAAAATAAATAAATGCATAAGAACATAACTGTATACTTTAAGTGTCATCTACCTACAGACCAGCTGTCAATCATGGCTCTGATTATAGATAACACATTGCAAGTACAAACCACGACAATCTAGCTTGTCTGAGAGTTGTAAGGCAGTATGTGTACAGAAAGAATACGTCCAAAAACAAAAAAGTTCTCCTGCTTCTTTTCTAACCGAAAGTAGCAATAAAGCACAGTGCTGGCCTTTACTTTCCCTCATGGCTGCCTGGAAGTTGCAGGTGTTCTATCAGCTCCCAGCACAGAGCAGGACTCTGGCACGTGGACATTCAGCTCTTTTCTCCATCACAGATCACTCGTTCTGCTTAACAGCCTCCTTGTGCTCTTCCTTGCCATCAGATTTCAAGCACGTATCAGAGGAACTTCAGTGGAAAGGTTAATGTGCTTTCCTAGGTTAAATTTTACTTAATCTATGAACTCCACAAGTGCTAATTCACTCATGCTGGCTGCTCTCTCCAGTTTTGTGAATAACCAGAGATGATTTTTGATGGGCCCCTCCACTTCCTGAGAGCTCAGACCAGGCAACTCCATACTGATGGAGCTCCCTGAGCCACTTCTGACACGACCTGTACGCTGCCTGTCATTTCTTTCTCTGCCCCTCATGTACTGACCTTGCTCAGCTGCCTCTGCTTTCTCCATTCCTGTTTGGTAAACTCTGAAACTAGATCTGCAGCTCTCCGCTCTGCCCCTTGGAACTGCTTTGCTCCCAGTTGCATTTTCCATCCTTCAGCCCAGAAACGTGGCAGAGGAACACACTAATAATCTGATACTGTTCTCAGCCTTGCAGCTACTGGAACAGCCTCACTGCTCTGCAGCACATCTGCTGCATCTCCTTGATACCTCTCCGGTGTAGAGACAGAACACTGAACAACAGTAAAGGCAACAGGATAACCCCAGAATACTGTTCTCTACCTTAGATATGAGAAATTTACTTCTTTGCCTCCCAGGGAAGCTTTGAGTCCGTGCTGCACCTCCCCAGCACCCTCTCCAACAGCCAAACACTCAGCCCTGTCCTCTGACTGCTGCTGAGCTTATTTCCCCAGCAGGTCTTTCTGAGTAGTTCATTCACCAACGCTTGGGTTAATTTTGAGTGTTTTGTTTTTCTACCTCTTTACATGAGTACAATTAAAGAAATGTCACACTGTGTGTCACACTCATTTCCTTCAGCTATGTTTTGCTTAGTTTTATGTACACTAAACCAAAGAAACCACCTCCAATGTTTTCTTTCACAGCTTTTTTTCCCCCCCTCCCCACAACTGCGGTCACGGTTGCACTGCAGCATTGCTACAGAAACCTACTGTTAAATATCACTTTGCTTATCTTGAAACTTCATACAGCACCTTTCTGTAAATGGAGCTCTTTTCTTCTAAACCTCTACGCTTCCCCCCGCTCCCCTAACATCTGAAATCTTTTATTCACACAACGCAAAGATGGGTTCAAAAGACCAGCAGAGTAAGGTGCTGTTATCCCTCCCTGGCAATCATGCTCTGGAGGAAAGCCTCTGCTACAACCTTAACACTAGCTCCAGCAAAGCCCTGTTAGATCCCATTTCACATACTTGACATTTGAGGCCTTACTGTCCAGACCCTGTGAATATTTTAAAGTATTTCACTGGTGTGACTCTCAGCTGGAGGAAGCAACCCAAATCAACTAGCAGATCTTACAACAAAACACAACAGACCACAGGGACTTTAGTTCCTAGATTAGTATCTGTAGGGAATGGCAATGGCAGATAACCAGTTCTAAATTATCCAAAAAAGGATAATGGTCACAATCCAAATAAATAAAGAAAAATTTGCCTACCTGTCCCAAGAATCAGGGCTCAACAAGTATTCCAGAAGGAGGAATCTCCAGGTAAGACCTTCCCCTCGTGGCGACCAGCTCTTAAATGATGTTAGAAGGGCTGGAAGCTGGTTCCACTCCTTCCAGTCCTGCAGATGAATTGCTTTCACCTGTGCTCCCAAGGCTGGCTGTGTCCCTTCACCAGGTGCTCAACCATTAGTTCAGGCCTTGACTTAGCAATTCCCATACAGTACCTAATTTGTACAGCACCTACACTTATGCATGAGCTGAGCTTGTCAGAGATGGCGGAACCCATTCTTCTCTGACAGCCATGACAGTTCTGTCCATGCAGCTCTGGGGTGCGCAGAGGAGGGTGCCAAGATGCTCCTCTCTTTCCTGAAGAGGCCTTGGGGTGCGGGGAACCAGAGCCCACAAGGAGACATGGACCCCATGAGGGCTGTGCTGGCCTGGCCACAGGACCCCGCAGCTGTGACCACCTTGAGAGCAGTGCTGGCAGCCACTGTGCACCCAGCCCCCCCCATCCACAGCCATCATTGACTCATGAAATGGCCCACAAAACGTCCGCCTGTCTCAGCTGCTCAACTGTGGGAACAGGAATAGCAAATTTATTTCCAAACTTTGCCTGTTTTCCTCTGAAATCTCCTTCAGCACTCCTGCAACAAGGAAGGCAAAGACACAATACATACATTAGACAGAGCCCACAAGGGCAGAGTGCCATCTCCTGCTCTAGATCTAGCAAGTGCCATGGTTAAAGGGCCGTGCAAGGGACATGCCAATTCCTCCCCAACACCATTTGACACTTCTGGTATTTTAGGAGCATTGTCTTACCTGCCACTAAAGGACTGCATGAGTACACAACTTTCAAAGTGTTTTGCTGTGTTTAGTTCAGTGATGAGCAATTTAGTGCTATTCAAAAAATAAACAAACAAACAGAAGAGACTTTGTAGATAAAGAGGAAAATGGTTATCATGCTTTATTTGAAGTGCTGGTAGGTGAAAATTTTAAAAATTATAAAAAAAAGCCTTTGTTCCACTTTATTTTAAATTATAATCTACACGAAACAGTCCATTAATTATCTAGCATTCATTTGCAAAATACATAAAACAGTCCTTAATGCACGTACAAAAGTAACAGGTAACTGTAAAACCCCGGGGCGCAGATCGGAAGCATCAGTTTATCCATGTGACAATTGCAGGATCTGCAGTCAACAGACACTCCTCTGCACCAAGGGAAATCCAGACCCACCAGACATTTGGATGAACAGATTTCCCCCTCAGATCTGATGCACAGCATTTCACGAGTGACATTTAAAGGAAATGACCTTTCCCAAGCAGCAGGCTTGTCATGGAAGACCTCGTGTGCCTGGCTCAGCACCAGCTAAGCACACTTGTGAATGGCAAACCAACCCTTGTCCCTCAAAAAATAAACAGACACATCAGTAAAGAAAGACCCTAGTTCTAGCCTGTCCTCAGATGCCACAAGCCACTCCTGTCAATCCTGCCTCTTACTCAGGCAATTTGATATTCTTCTGGGCATGCAAAATTGTAAACTGTCCTTTGCACTGTTGACCCAGCTCCCCAAAACCCAACGCTCCTGAGGACAACAGTTACCTTTCCTTAGCTGTGGAGACCTGTGCTTATTGTAAATAAGGGTTCCAAGCCATTACCAACTAAAATGTACAGCTGATGAAAGTTTTTTGCTAAATTCTCCCTTAAGAGTGATTTTGGATCAGGCTCTGCTGTGCTCAGGCTGGGATGTTGGCATTAGTTTTATCCCAGATAACAGTTATAAAATACAGTTAACCCTGTATTTTACCATCTAAAGTCACCAGCCTGGAGAATTACAATCTGCTGTGTCATTTTTAAGGCATCTTGATTTGAGGCAACACCAGCAAATCACATATTTCTGCTTTCCTACCAAGATATCATGCACCAAGTCTAATCACTTTGCAAGTCAACACAGTCAAGACTGTCTCCAACCAGGCCATATCTCCAACAAGGTCACTAATTTAATAGCTACAATTGAGTGCAATGTTATTGGACCGTTCTGATCTTTGAAGAGCTAAACCCATACATATCCAGCCCTTCACTCCTAATGTACTCTGTTCCCAAGTTTCTGAATTCTCTTCAGAATTCACTTTAACTTGTGAGTAGTTTTAGCTACCAGAGCTCTTGAGCAGACTCACACGGACATTTATGAAAGCCATACTCCATTCATAAGTGAATCTATTGCATATTATTAATCAAACCTCTTATGGTCTTATGGTCTTCCTGAGCTCAGAACCAGACTTCTCAAACCATCACAACTTCCCCATAACGGTTACCTATCAGTCTAAGAAACAATCTCACATATTGCCTATAGCCAAATGCACACTCCAAAAATTCTGCTTCCCACACTGTGCTGCAAATATATGTGCAAATATATTTACATACATGGAAAAAGTAAGAGGTATTTCACAAGCAGTCAAAACAAGTAAAAACAGCTTTGGAAATAAGGCAGATTTTTCCTTCTGCTAAAGAGGGTAGGTAATAGCATTTCTTGTTCAACTACTACATCAAGTTGCTAAGGCAGCTCTCGGAGACACCTGAAAAGGAACAGTTGATCCACGTGTGGTACCAGCTCACAGCAGCTTAATTGTCAGTTGAGTAAGTGTTAGTTCTGACTAAGGTGTTGCTTCTAGAACTGAAAGACATGTCTTCATACACTACATTTGTTTTCTTTTTCTGGAAAAATTTCTTCACCTGCAAAACAAAGCAAGCAGCCATTAAGAAGAGAGCTTGAAATGGAGCCAGCTTATCTTCTAGTAGTCCAGTTGCTTGTGAAAAAACATGCTGCTAAACTTCTCTTGGAATACAATAACATCTTAGAGATTTATGTGGAAACCCGACCCAATCATTTCACTCTGCATTGTCAGCCTTATGCAATCCTGCTAAAAGTTCCTTCAAGATTTGGATGTAATTGGAGTCCCAACATAAATTATGCTTATCTGTAAATTTTTGTTCATTACCAGTGCAACAAAAGATCAGCTCCCACAGCCTTGATTTTTCCACAATGATATAATGCTACCATTTTTCACTGTTCTGAAGCTACAAGTACAACACAAGAGTCTGACCTGGGAATTGACCCTGACAACTGAGTAATGTTTATGGAGTGTAAAAAACCCCCAAAGTGAATAAAATTCTGGGTGCTTTCTAAAAAAAAAAAAAGGATGTAAAAATATCTTAGTGAAGTTTCTTGTCACGACTGACAACAAATTAATAGAAGCAAAACAGAATAAAGAATTGCACCATTTGGGGAAATAGATAAAATGCATGGCTGTGTTGTTGACTACAGAACTTACCCAGGTTTCCCTGTTGAAAAGCAAACACTATCTCATAGTTTATTAAATGCTACAGAAACATAAGAAAACAGTATTTACCTCCAAAAACTTACAGCTAGCAGACATTAAACAAGGGCAAGGAGGAAACAATACAAAACCTTAGGTTTATCAACTGTTTGCTTACTCAATTGCTATTTAACACAATACTTTTGGCTGTAATTGAAAACACACCCATTCACTCAACCTGGATTCAGATTTGCTTTTTGCATGGTAACAGCATACTTACATTGATACGGTTCAAGATGTAGAAAATCACTGCAGATAATAGCAGCACTCCTACCACAATGGTAGGAGTGTAGATGGCCAAGGAACTGATACTGCATTCTGTCTGCTTCCCACCTGCATGTGGAATTGTATTAGTAGTAGTATAAAAATGAGGAGAGGTAGAATTTTAATTTTATTATGGAATTTGCAGGCTGCAAATAGATCTTCACAGCTCATAACATCTGTATAAACCTTTGTTTAATTGCTCAAAGATCCCATCAAAGTCCAATGCATAAACTGCACAGGTAACATCAAAATCAAGCGTTACACTGCTGTTGTCATCTGCATCTTAAAAACAGATACAACACTAACCTGCAGATCAAAAACCTGGCTCTGTAAAATATGCCCTGGCTCTGTAAAATATGCTTACAGGTTGCTCAGTATATAATAAGAGATCATCTTTGTTATCTTTGCTGCTCTAAGTAAATGCCTGAGGACTTGTTCTGTACTTCCTAGCATAGACTTGCTACGGTGAATGGTTTCTAAGAGACATGAAGTCCCATTAAGGTGATAGAACTGATGCTCAAAGCACTGATTCGTTTTCTTAAACAGACTTTTCACACAGTGGAGAGATTATTGTCTGATTTGAACCTTTTTCTTTGTTAAGATAGGTGATTATGGACAGTTTCCCCTTTTAAAATCCCCTTCTGGTTGTTCAGTGGCAGGTAGAAGCATGGTGCTTGTTTAGGACTTGGAATACAACAGAGCAGGGGACTCCGAGTGCTTTCCCCAGCCTTTCTACCTGGCTTAACTAAAGTTCTGCAAGCTTTTACTCTGCCTTTTGTTTTCTAGCACGCCTATAGTTATTTATGACTAAACAAACAGTACCTTTAACCAGCACCATGGTGCCACTTTCATTGACTAAGAGAGAGGAATTTTTCAGCCCTGCAGCACATGCGTATACGTCAGTGTCATTTTCCTGTAGGTTGTGCAGAGTTATCACTAGTTTCTCCTCTTGCTTTGAATACTCCAGGCGATTAGCAAAAGTGGGAAAAATAGTTGTAGTGTTCTGACTCGATACACAGAACACTTTTTCAGGTTGCATGTGAGTCTTGAGCAACACGATCCATTCATCTTCAAAAGAGCTTTTCAGCACACAGGTAACATTGATAGACTCTCCTTGTTGAGCACGGACAGACAGTGGTGACTGTTCAATGACCCCATTGGTTTTAGCTACAAAAAAAAAAAAAAAAAAAAAGAGATTAATGACTACCACAGAAACACACCACATTTTAACTAGGTAACAAATAGAGAAAAAACAAAGCACAGAAATTTTGATATGTATATATATATACAGACTAAATCTCTGCACGCTTTCAGTATACTCCATACTTTTTGATGTTATCATTAACAATGTAGAGAATGGAATAAAGACAACTCATCACTTTTGTGCAAAGATAACTCTGGAAAGGTTGCAATCATTTCAGAGAAGAGGTTGAGAATCAAAAAGATACAAAAGATAATTTTAAAACATAATTTGGAGAAACTGTATATAACCAACAAGATGGAATTCATTTGAGAAAACACAGTGAAGAAACCTGAAAAGAGAAGCGAAAAGAAGGATGTGATAAGTAGATTTGAATGCCCATTACTGATCCAGCAATAAATTAATTCTCGCATTCCTTGCGGACTGGAAAGAAAGAAAGCTGTCGTTTTTGGTAAAGATATTTCCAGGTTAGAGGCTCTCACCAGAAATGCAGGTGTGCCTGAGAATAATCTTCTGAAGAACATCTCAACCCGCTTCCAATGAAAATAAAAATTTAAAAAGGGAAAAGGAAAAGAAAAGAGCAGAAAATAGAAGAAGAAAATGACAGAAGAATTCTTCTAACCAGAAATGACTACAAACAGGGAAGTTTCCTCTAAAAAGAGATAAAACATGAATCCCTGTATCACTGAGAACCAACCCACAAACCCTGCCTAGCACCTAGCACCAGCTTCCTCCTTATCGTTGCATTCTCATTTATGGTGGAATGGTAAAAACAAAAAAGATTTGAAAAGGCTGCTACCAGAAAAATGGTTCATTGCTTTGCCAGATGTTCATAAAAATTTCTCAGACTGCTGCAAGAACAGCTGTGGGTTCTCACTGTTTGCAAACTTCTGCAGTAACGCCTCTGACTCACTGTAAATCTGTAGCAAGAATTAAATTAATCATGAATTGATGATTTAGGGGGTTTATTGACAGTGTTCTAGCTGATGTGTTTTCTGCATCATTTCAGGGAACAGACGTACACTTCAAACCAAGACATTACCTGAGCAAGCATGCATAACTCTGTTAGACTCTCTGCTTTCGTCCCAATCTGTTATTCAAAACCAATCCCTGTATTTATTAATTCACAAGACATAGAGTGGAACCACCGTACCTTTCACGACCACAATGACCGACATCCACTCTCGCATGATGTGATGGCCGTTTTTTTTAATATAGCTGGTGCACAGGTAGGTATTTGAGTCAGATTCCCGTACGTTGTGCACAGTGATTGTGAGATTGGGTCCTTCATTTAAATACGTGATGCGATTAGTAAAATTCGGATGTATAAATGAGGTGTTCCTGCTGGAAACGTATACAATATTGGCTGGCGGTCTGCTAGTCTTCAAGTATGTCCCCACTTCATTTTCTGAACTGTTCTTTGAACAAGTTATGTTAACGGAGTCTCCTTCCCAAACACTGATAATGTCTGCTGGCCATTCAGTAAATACATTTTCTTTACCTACAAATAAGAAATGCAATGGAAATTATAATATCTCGATGTATTTATATTAAGGTAATTTGCAAATATAACTACTTTGTCAGCAGAACAGCCGTAAGCCTAAACCTCACTCTTCCTATTCCATACATATAATCTTTTGCCTGTCCTAAACCCTACAGTGCCGTTTGTTCCTATTGACCTGCATGACTCAATATCTTCCCAAAGCTTAAAAGACTTCAGACCCCCTGAAAATGGCTTCTGCCCCTCATGCAAAAAAATGTAATCTGATCTATGGGTTCCCACTATTTGCTGTTAAAATATAAAGCTCGTTGAACTGATCTCAATAATTGGAGCTGGCTGAGGATCTAAATCTGGAGTTCAAAGGAATGACAGAATGGCAGAGAATAGAAGAAAATTTTGGATTTCAAAGAAAAATTAAGCTTTAGTGGGAAATCAGGAAACTCGATAATGTAGCTTCACAGGAAGAGAGCAGCAGGAAGTCTGATACTACAGCCTGTATTAAGAAACAAAGGTATAAAAATATGTAAGGAGACCATCTGAGGAGACCATTTCTCTAATGACCTGAAAATAACAAGAAACTGAACAAGAAGTGCTTACAGAGTGAACAGAGAAGAATCAAGATCAAATGGCAAACGTGTAAAGGAAATTGCATTCCAAGCAAGAAAAGAAAAATGAAAGAGTCTATTGCATATCTGATAAGAAAACAGTATAGAAAGAGTTGAGTGTTCTGTGTTTATGAGATGATCAAGGTGCCCTACGTACTTTAAACAAGTCACCTTAATAAGGGAGCAATCACAGAAGTCAAAAACAGGTAGACATCATTGGAATTTAGACACACTAAGTTAATCCAACCTGCCCAGAAAGGAGAACATTCTGCATCCTCCCTCTAGGGAATTAAAGCAATCCATGAGTCGTTGGCAATTACTTTTCAAAGTAAAAGAGAAAGTGGGCAATTGAGAAGGCTGGAGAGGTGCAGAGTGTTCTGATTTAACTAGCTGGGAAAGAAAGCTCAGGAATTCATCCCCATCAGCCTTAAAATCAGCACTCCTAAGCTGAATCCCATTTATGTGGTATAATAACCCAAGTAGTTAATGGCAAGCAGCCACAGCCAGTCAGTCAATTTCTCCAAAAGATCAGAGTTAAAAAAAACAAAAAAAGAAGTTCAAGAATTAAATTATATTTGTAGAAATCAGTATGAATTCCTTAACAACCAGCAGCAACCACGGCAAAAACACTTCCTATTACCATCAGTTTCAAAGCATCTTCATTTCAAATATGCTGATTTTTGGAAAGTTTTTTTTCCTCAAGTCACCATCCTTCCCAGTTATTATCAATGAAAATAGACCTGAGATCATGGGGGAAAATAAAGGAGCTACCTGCCTGCTTAGGGCTTCTTTTTTCACTATTCCTTCCCTTTAGACATCCTGATTTCCCCAAGTGTGCCTCCAGTTTGTGCTCTCAGTAGCTACAACAATATACAACATCTGATTTTTCTAGTACACCTTTATTACACTTTCCACGATCACATCCATACTAAGTATCACCATTCATTTCTATCCAGCAGTGGTCTCTCCATGTCAGCCTTGAGAATACAGATACAATTCACACTGAATTACTAGGAGAACATCATCTGCTATTTCTACAGAGGGTTACTTTTGTTTAGAGGAGCAAACTTTTAAGCAGAATGTTTTTCTGCTTTTTTTTATGTTTATTTTTTCCTAAAAACGCATTCTAAAATTTCAGAGCATGTTTTTTCAAAGTTCCAACTGCTAATGGTGAATAATCCAGAGGGTAAACTAAGGAGAGAAGGAAAGAAGGAAGGAGGGAAAGAAGGAAAGGAAAGGAAGAAAAAAGGAAGAAAGGAGAAGAAAATAACTGAGTGAAGAAAATGTAAGAGCAGCTATGTTGAACTTACCATTTTGGCCAGGGAAGAATGGGAGAAGCAGAAGTAAGAGATGCACAAATGCGAGAGGGGACGTCCACTGCATCTTCAAAGTCTTTTTAGCTGATCTTCTCAATTTAACTCAACTGATGAATTAAAAGTGCTGTGTGCCACAACTTGGCCTGTTACCTTCCAGCTACACCAGCTGTTTACTAAATGAAAGTAGCTCCCTCTCCCCAGCAATTAAGAGAGTGGGGAAAGATTTATAAACAGAGGTTCTGACTTCACACTTCACTTCGTACAACGCCCACAGCTTCTAGAACAACCCCTAACTTGTGAATAGAAGCACCCACATCTGAGTGCAGCCAGCTGTAGGAAGGTGGGCTCAGAGCTGCTTCTCACCCTGCCACGTCAGGATGTTATCAATGTGGTCGCCCTGCTGGAAGCGTGGGCACTCAGCATGATGGATACAGACAATCAGTGCTCCTGTTAACGAGGAACAGCTCTTCTTGCAGGATAGTTATCTCTGTGAATGGACAGGGAACAAACGTGTGCCCAAAGAATTCTTGAAAGCTCAAAAGCTGAGAAATTTTCATCAACTGTCATGAAGAAATCCAAATTCACATGGGAATGCAAGGAGATAAACAAGCCAAAAGATAACATGATCAACAGGGTTACCAGTGAATAGCCAACTTTTAAGTTGACATTGTATTGCCACGAGCATTTAGCCATAGGAGGTTCAGCTTGCTTCTTCTCTAAAAGGGTGG
Organism: Lagopus muta; assembly: GCF_023343835.1. Taxonomy (NCBI): domain Eukaryota; kingdom Metazoa; phylum Chordata; class Aves; order Galliformes; family Phasianidae; genus Lagopus; species Lagopus muta. The sequence continues at coordinate 3,705,647 of NC_064450.1, read as the reverse complement.
TCAGGCATTGGCACAGGCTGCCCAGCGAGGTGGAGTCACTGTCCCCAGAGTTGCTCAAGAACCATAGAGATGTGGCACTGAGGGACTATTGGTGGTAGGTGGATGGTTGGACTGGATGATGTAAAGGTCTTCCCCAACCTTAACAATTTTATGAGTATAAGAACACAAAACTCATGAAAACAAAATTACAGTTGTCAAATTATGCCATTTACTGAGTCAAGATGCCTGGTATCTTCAATCAATCTTTATTTAAGGAATGTGTATTTGCATGCATGTATTTATTTGTAAAAGCTCACATTAAGCAGCATAAATCATTTGCTCTGAGCAAAAAGCATAAATCACTAAAGTAATTTTTCCCTAAGATACTGGATAATTGGTGTTACCATGAAAACAGAGCCCAGAAGACACAAAGTAGAACAGCTGGTAGTGACAACTCTCAACATCACAGCTGCACAATAGCAGCAGGAAGGCAGAAGAAAAGCAAAGCAAGGTGTCTGGGTGAGCCACAAGGACCAGCCTGGGACTGCATCTCGTGACTGACAGCTGAACAGTTGTCACTGGGCAGAATCATGCTGGTAATCTTCATTCTAAAAACTTGACCAGCTCTCTGGCTCCAACTGGTGTTAAAGATTAGAAATTAAATCTGTTCACTATTGAATCTCTCAAGTTAATACGATGTAAGTTCTCAAATATCTTGTTGTCCCTTTCCCAAAGAACTCAGAACCTGAGGGTATCCAAAAAGAAAAGGCTACAAAAAAAAGAGCATCAACCATCAATTTGAACACTGCACCTAAGAACATGAAGATACATATGGGAAAAATAAATCTCTCCATATTAGAAGGCCACATTAGAGAGCTAAGATTAGTTTTGGTCAGCAGGAGCGTAAAGCCCCCACTGCTATGGCTGGGGTTGCAGGAAGCACTAGTCTCCTGCATCTAACAAGAGTGAAATAGAAGAATGGACACTTTTCTGTATTTCTGAAGTTAATTTTTAACATATCTTTTGCTGTCATTAGTGATTATTAACTTTTCAGTTTCAGTTTTGGTCATCTGCTTTGAAGATCAGGCCTCTCTCCCTAACCAAATCAGTCACCGCTCTGAATGCTTTCCTATGTAAATGCAGAGACCACTTGGGAGTTAAAGGATGAAGAGCCACAGCCATGCTGTTGCATTATGACACAGAGAACACATAGAGAACACCTCAACACACGCTTCTCCTGAGCACAGATGCAGTTTTCCAAACTGCTGGTTTGCATGGTTGAAACTGTCAGATCATCCATTGAGAGGAGTCAGCTGGTCTAAGCCTGTGCTGCTCATCCTTGTGATGATGGTGGCCCTCAGCCAAGCACCAAGGGGGGGATAGGAGCCCCAGGAAGTTCCTGGCATCGCTGATGAAGGCCAGGAGCTGAACATCTTGGGCAAACTCGGTCCTCAGGGAATGCTTGAGAGCGGTGAAGGCACATTTGTGAATGGTACTATGAGATCTTGGCTGGAAGTGTTTCTTCAGTTGGTGGCTGTGCTTCATTGCTGAGGGGCACACGGCTGGCACTTTCTCTTTTGTAGATGGTGTTTTGAGTAACTATGAAGTTTTTGCTTTCAGAAACTTGTTTGATTAATCTAGCAGGTGAGAATTGAAGGAAAAATAGCTGTGAGGCCAGAGGTGCAGGTTGCTTTCAATGAGAATCATAAGTGAGTATAACACCAGAGGGCAGAACCTCCAGAGAGCCGCTAGATGTATATTTTTGCATATCCCAGCAGTATGTTTATTTCCATGCCTTAATCACAACTACAGTGATGCTATCATTGCACTATCCTTACTGAGTTTTGCAAGCACTTGTGTAATTAACATTCTTCACAGATCAACTTGTGTTTTATCTACCTGCAGATACTCATTAGTCTCAGCTTGTTATCACTGGCTTCCCTTGTAGTCTCCAGAGAGAAACAGGCAGCTTCACAGGTAAGACAAATCGCCTTCAAGACAGCTGTGTCTCCCCATTCACTAGAAAGGGAGCACAAGATAAAAGGCTTAGGCTATAGATACCTTCTAACCAAGTTAACCTTAAATTAGATTAGAAATTCAATTCTTAGACTCTGGAAAGAAACAGCGAACCAGCATGGCAAAGCCGACAGGAGCATTTGGTCCTAAAATAGGACGGGGCAGTTGAATAATTGAGAGGAGCCATGTCAGCTTCTGGCAGTACATAGGCTCCTGTAAACACTGGAGCTGAGGTGGGTGAAGGATGTAGGTCAGGGTAAAAACGTGCCTTTAGAACTGTGTAAATGATCAACACGAGTTTTAAAACCACTGCAGAGTCTCATCAGAACATAGGGTCAGAGCTATGGGATTAAAATCTACTGACATTGCTTTGATGCAGAGAGGAAACAGGCACCTACTGAATGTGATCCTAGTGAACGCACCTAGTCCTTCACTGAGCACCCTCCTCCCATTGCACCAATGTGATCTCAACAGTTACCATAACTAAACCAAAAAAAGCCACTGCTTACCTGGAGGAGTCTGCTGGAGCACTATGATATGTCCTAGGAAAACAACAGTAATTAAGTCCCAGCATTAGCAAAGATGTACTTAGAAGAATTAAAACTAACAAAACTAACAAGCCTGCGGTTGTTTTTCCCCTTTTATTAACTATTTTCATGCCACCTGCTGGCCAAGCATCCCCTTCATGATGAACATCATTCGGCAACTGCATAAACAATTATTTTGAAAATGAGATCCAGAAATAAAACCCTGTATGCTTCCTTTTCCACTCCCAAGGCTGATTGTGAAGGCCTGTTACCCACAGGAACACGATGTTTTGTCAGACCATACCTTGATGTCTCTGGAACCGCCTCTTGCAATAATATGTGGACAGCAGTGCTCCTCCTGCACAAGTCCCCAGAATAAGGAACAAGGCAGTGAGGCCAGAGTGTTTGTTTTCACCGACTGAATACTGGTGATTACCTGCAGAGCAGAAGAAAATGAATCCAAAAGAATCCAACAAGTGTGCCAGGATAGCAGCCTGCCTCATAAGCATCTGGTAGGAACTGTGGGTAGCACTCCTGCAATGCAGCCCATAAGGGCTGGTATTGGAAGTGGAGCTGATGAAGGACAGAACAAATGGCCCATGGCTTTGGATACCTTAACAAAGATACTTGTAACAAAAGAATGACTATCAGCATTCAAAACAATCTCTTGACTTCCCATCAGGGCATATACGTCTATCATCCAAAATAACCAAGCACAATAGGTGTAAGAGCTCATACACCGAAAATATGAGGAATAGCTTTGTGCAGTCTTCCAGTGATCTTACAGTTAGCCAGTTTTATTGTTTGGATGGTTGCTGTTTTGCTAAAAAACAGATGCAGAAAGCAAACACTGGAAAAACACTTTTCAAAGCAGTATGGTTCTGGATAGCGTGCGTTTCAGATACAGGGATTTGATAAAGACAGGATGTTCAGCCACGTCAATGATGAGTTCAAAGGCTGCCACTAAGAACATGAAGTTTGATCAGGATTCCAAAGATCTCAGTAGATATGAACCTAAACATACACATTTCTGGAACAGCTGTTTTAATACTGGCCACAGCAAACTGTCTGAGCAAAACTGTCTCAAAATGTAAGGCAGACAAACATGTTGTGGAAAGACTGATCTAGATCTCCATAATCAATGATGTCACCTGTATTCTCATCTGTAGCTCCAGTGTAGCACGTCAGGGCATTCTGAGGGTTGACATGATCTGTCTGTGTTTCACAGCAGATTTTTCCCGCCTCTGTCACGCTGTGTCTCCTATCTTCAAAGGAATCTGAAAGGTAAAATTGTTAATTATAAATATGGATCATTTCTAAGATCTTCAACCAAGGGCTATAAGTCAAAACCAGGGATTTTTGGTCTACCACAAAGACTTCCAGCTGAGTTTACCTCCAGACTTCAGGAAGCCACACGGTTCTCCTAACCCCTCATCCTTCTCCCAGAAAATGGTATAAGCCCCATCACGAAACATGTTTTCTTGCTGAAAACACATAGTAATGTGTGTTTCGTTGATCACCAGCTGAATATTTTCATTTGAAAATATCTCATTTTCTGTTTCGCCGATTATTTCGAAGTCTGTGTAATCGGATAGTTTGCATCCTTCTTCCCCACAGTCTTTACAGTAGTAGACTGTCACAGCGGTTCTGACGATGCGAGAGCCATCTGCCCTCTCAGCATGGTTAGCTCTGGGCACAGCAACACCTACAGGAGGAAGCAAAGGGGAAAAAAAACATTTCCTATCAGTTTTCTCCCAGACTCCTAGTGTTAGGAGAATGGGACTTGAGTTCTGGTGGACAAACCCACTTATGGCTTAGAAGGCACTATCTGCCAATGGGAAATTTTTATTGGGTACTGGATCCAGTTCCCCAAATAATTTTTGGAGTAGAAATAGGATACTACTCTGTCCTGCTGCCATTAGGGTTTGAACTAGGAAGCTGGTTGCCTGGGAAGCAAGTTGAGAGACATCTCTCTCGAGCTAAGAGATCCTCTGCTCAGACAGGCTCAGATAATTCACCCCTTATTTTCTATGCTTCCACAAACCTACAGCCAGTTCTATCTCCAGCAGATATCATTGTCCCAAGACTATGTTGACAGCTGAGCTGGCAGACTCCATGATCAGTGCCCCATGATCAGTGCCCCATGATCAGTGCCACACTTTCAGTTTGGCATTCCCATAGGCAGCACTTCTACAGACAAGCAGCACATTCTGGCTGAAGTGCTGGAGTGCGCTGGGCATTGAGAGCTGGGAGAGGAGTTTGAGCCTTTCAGGCTCTCTTGGTAAAGAGCTAGTCCTGTAAGAAAGGACTAATCTCACCTGACTTCAGATGCATTCAAAGAGTCATTCTTCCTAAGTGAAGCAGTTGCAACAGTGAACCACCCTCCCCTTCTTCTTATCTCAGTTGTTGCACGATTTCAGTTTCAGCTGGATATAACTGAGCTTTCTAACAAGTTTGCATGTTTATTACTACTAGCTATTAGTACAGTGAAGGGCAAAGAGTCCAGCAAGGTGACTCACCTGCATGTGGAGTGGGCAGGGCCAGCAGCAGCAGGCACAGCCATAGGATGCAGGCAGAGCCCATTGGGCTGCTGGGCACTGATGGACCTCCGTGATCCCAGCAGGGTCACCCGACCCAGCCCTGGGTTATCTCCCTGTGTGGGCATCAAATAGCAGCTGTTACATCTCTTCCTTATCTTTCCCCAGTCAGAAAAAGAAAACAACCTCCAGACCGAGTGCTGGGAAGCTCCAAGTTGAGAAAGCTGGAGTTCAGCAAAGAAACGCTTGTGCTGCTCAGCTGTTATTGCACCCTGCAAGGAACACTGAGCTGACGCTCATTTCCAGCCCTGGATCCCCTGCAACAGCACAAGCCACAAAATCCTGTTGCAGAAGAGGATAAATCCCTCCCAACCTTGCTGGCCAGGATGCTCCAGATCCATGCACATCACTCAGCAATGCACACAACAAATCACTTCTTGTGACTTGCCACCACTTCCCAAGACACATGCCCAGACAGGTAGGAAAGATGCTGTGTCCTGTGTGACTGCTTTGCATGACCCGACTTGAAATATTTACTCTTACATCGCTTTTATTTTTGATTTGAACAGATATTTCCCATCAGGTTTTCTAAATGAAAATTCAAGCAAATAAAACCCATGGTATTTCTTAATAAAGAGTGAGAAAAACATCCTGGCTCATCCCAATGACACTGAAAGTGGTTTTAGATGAAACAACTTACACTTTCTGAAGGAGAAAAAAATTAATTCGTCTGGAAAACACCTAGGTTTGCTCACTAGGGGGGCAGTAGCTAACATCAACTGTTCTGCCCTTCCAAGCTTTTAATTAAAAGTTTTCATTAAGATAATTTTCAGTCAGCAGGAATTAATAACTGCTCAACTCCCTCACCCTGCGCTGGATGAGAGCTGCAAAGTGCAACTGTGACCATAGGAGCAGATGGGGCAGGAGACACCCCAGCCCTATAGAAGCCCCTGCAGCTGCCAGTAGACAAGACAGCCCCACCTGCCCACCCAGTCCCACTCAGCACAACACAAGGGACCAGTTCCTCCATGCAACTCAGCACTGCTCCATCCGTGCACCACCTGCAGGGATTGCTCCTGGCCCCACAGATACCCGAAATGTCCAGAGCACCAAACAAGCACAGAGACCAAATCATTCAGTGCTATTTCACACTGCTCTCCCTAAATCCTCTTTCTGCAAAGCATGAGCTGGCTGTGCTGTCTCCTCCTGCTCTGCAGGCACTGAGGGGGGCTGTCACCAACTTCGTCCTTGGAACATTTGCTCAACTAACAGACTGACAGTTGTTTGCCCACAGATCTGACAGCAAACAACATTGTTTTCCCCGTAGTTTTCAGTCCCTCCCAAAGTTTTCTCTCCCTCTTTGTTGCATCCTCCTTTCTCCTCTCCTCCTGTACTGCTTGCAGCACATCTCCCATTCTCTTTCCTTTCATCAAGATTTCTTCCTTCTCCTCCTCCTCTCTTTTTTTCTAAAACAAGCAGCTCTCTCTGCCTCCTCCCCCAGTATCACTTAGGGCAGATAAATGATTTTGCACTTCTGATGCCTCCTGCCATCAATTTTAAACTTCCGTCAGCATTAAAGTGCTCAAATCTAAAACTAAACATTCGCTTGGCACAGAAAACATTTTTCCATCAAGTTGCTTTCTTTCTGCTCCCTTTCATCTTCAAGGCAATACAAATTTCAGAACTGCTGAAGTTGGCTGCAGAGCTGTAGCAAAGCAATGCCTAACCCTAAATGCAGACCAGCCCAAGCAGCACAGTACCAGTTTTAGCATCAAGAGCTGAGTATCAGCTGTGAGTGGAGCCCCAAAAAAGCATTCTGGCTTTGTTTCAGAGCTATTGGAATACGATGCACTTTTCCTTCTCCCATATGTTCACAGGGCTATGGGTTCTCCTCCAATTGACGACAACACATCATCACACTCTCCTCCAGCAGTAAATACTGTGTCCTTGCCTCTCCTCACTCTCTCACATGGATGTGCAGCTCAAGGTTTTATGGCTTAATGAGCTCTCCAGCATATGATTATGTGGTCAAGTCCAACTGCTCCGGTGATGTAATGCAATACAGAACAGATTTAGATGTTACTGTAAGTTTCAGAAAGAACTTCTGTGTTCTCTTAGTATGCCATGGAAGAGGATTTAAGTTTCCAACAGCTTGCAGAAAGCAACAGAGCTGAAAGAAGTAAAGAAACTACAGCAGAAACAGAACTTCCTTCGATGTTATATACTTTTTCTTTTAACTTGAAGCTGTTTCCTGGAAGAAGAGTGGACTTTACATGAAAGAACTCCAGTATTGTTTGAAGTACCAGCTTCATTGGTTGATCCGCTGAATGCCACTCAACAAACCTTTGCAACACGTTAAAAACAAGAGAGAAATCAGAGAAAGAGGCAAAACAGCTATCGGCAGAGCTAGTCTGCAAACGCAATCTGTCCCCCTCAGCTCCAACAAACAACGGGGATTCTTCTACAGAACCCCTCTTACAAAACTCTTTCACAATTAACCACTGGGAAACACAGCTGAGAATTTCTGCTGTTTGCGGCACGTTGGGGTGAGTAGAAGGAAGTCTTTCCCTGCTTTCATTTCTGTAAATGAAAAAAACAATATCTTTACTGCCTGGTGCTTTCTGTTTTGGTTCTCTGTTTAGCAGCCAAAGCCATCAGGATCCCCACAGGTCCCTTTTGGGGTGCAAAGGCAGCAACATGCATGGCTGCTTCTTGCTGAAAAGAGGGAGAGTTGCAAAGGTGCCTACTGCAAAACCCACCCATCAAATGGCTTTTATCCATATAAACAACAGGATGGTGATTTTGGAAAAGGGGTATTAGGAAAAAAAATAAATCACTAAGAAGCTATGAGGACAAGAAATAACAGTTATCTACACGTGGGAAAATTATTTGGAGTCCTGTGAAGATGGAAATACTGTGGTGGATTTATTAACTCCTGCAGTCACTCACACAGATTTGCACTGATTCATGAAGCTGTTATGGTTTTGCAGTGACAAGAACAGGATAGTCACTGATGTCGCATGCACTGAATGATGCACAGAGAACACCCAAACCACACTGACTGCTTCCCTCTCACCACAGATGCTTTTAGTGCCTGCTCTGAAATGCCTCCTTAAGAAGAGGAAACCAACAGTTCGGAAGGGAAAAGAGAAGCTGTAGGACAGGACCTTACAGAAGAGCACCGTGTAAATACCTTGAAGGATGTGTGAGTCCCAGGAAGCCCTCCTGTGCCTGAGCAGTGTCTGTGTGCTCAGGACATGCAGCTCCACATCCAGAGCCCTGCAGGAGACATCTGATTGCACTGCAGACAGAGGCGTGCTGCTGGTTTTCCCTGCTTTTAAGAGCAACTCGATTTCACTTTCAGTATGACAGGAAGCGGGACACAGAGCCTGGGAGCGATGCCAGCCAGTTTGTGAGATAGAAAACATGGGAAAATCCCTGCAGCAGGGCATAACACTGCTAAAAATCTGCCTGCAAGGTGTGCCCCCTGCACAGGTATCTGGGCCAAGTAGTGATGCACAGAGCTGGGCTGGGGCAGGAATCCCTGCCAGGGCTGAAAGGCACCTACAAAGCTCACCTGATGCAGTGCCAGGCTTGTGGATGTCACACTGTCTGCACTGCAGCCACGCTGCTGGGAGCAGAGGGAGGGCAGTGAGCCTGCACAGCCCTCTGTCCATTAGAGAGCTCCCTAATGCCCAGACTCATTCAACTCAGGTAAAACAAGTCTCATTTCTCTTGGCAAAGCACAAGCTGCTCTTAAATATCAGGAGAATTTTCTTGCTCAGACTGATCCAGACTTCCTCTCGTCTGAACCAGTTTAGTTGCTTTCCCATGTCAGATGTAGGCCTCTACCTCATGTCCTTTGTTTTGTCTGCACAGACTGTGCCATGTTTTCTTAAAGCCTCTCTAGTTCTGACATGGCAAACATTTATTTTTTAATAAGTCCAGTGAATCAATCTGCTGTGTACTGGAAAGGTGGAATGGCATTGGGTCCATAGTGCCTCTGCCACAGCTTCCAAAGAGGAATAAGCAGAAATATAACAATGTCCTCCACGTTAGCAGCCTTTCAATAGCTCAAGGGAGAAGGACAGACTGTGATAGGACAAGGAGCAGTGGTTTCAAACTATAAGAATGCAGATTTATATGGGATATAAGGAAGACATTTTTTAAGGAAGGAAAGTAGGAAGAGCATGATTTATTTGTGCTGAACAAGTGTCCAGACAGCATCTTTAAATCACACAATCCCAGTAAAGACAAAAGCAGCAGCTTTCTCTATGGACACTGAAATTATGAGAACTATGTGTAATCCACCAGATTTCTTTAAATTTAAAGGAGAGAATAAATCAACAAAATAACGCTTTACAAATTAGAAATGAGACAAGCAAATCTGAATGACAGCGTTAGTTTTTTTGGGAGTGCTGAGCTAATGCACCCCTTTGCACTGGCATCTTCCTGTTCAAACACACAATGAATGAAAGGTAGCCAGAAAAAATAGCAGTATTAACAAATGTGATTAATTTTCCAGGCGGCACGAAGGGTCTTGTAGTGACCAGAAGAACCATGTCAGGAATTACTATCTACTCAGAAAAATATTGTCCTTTATCAAATAGTAATTTCCTACACTCATGAGTTCATAGCCTGCAAGAAGGTAAAAACAACAGACTTCCCTTCACTTGCAGCTTTTGTCATCTGCAGCAGAGAAGAAAAGGAAGCATCACCCTACAAATAGGTGATAATGAGCTAGCAGAAACTGTTCCCAGACATCAGTCACAGGAAATTCTGGGTTCAAAGAGACCAACAAAGTCCAAGCCCTGCATTACTTTATTTCTACACATTTCTTATTTCATTTTCTCCAGGCTAAGACTCTCCATTTTCTTTCTAATAACATTTTTCTCAAAGAAAAACACTTAACACCAGTTGTACCCCATGGTTCCACATGTTCAAACTTTCTTGGCTAGCAGCAGCCAGGTTGTATGTGCCAGTCCTGAAGAGCTTTAGCACACACAAGATATCCACCCACTGGCATATGATTTATCCTGGAAGCTGGGATCTTTGCTCTGGCAAACCAAATTTTGCCTCAGGAACCCAGCAAAATTCAACTGAACGTAATGTCAAGGCAAAAGGGCAGAATGGACAGCACAGGAGAAGAACCCATAGAGCTGAGTGAGGAACTGAGAGCCAAACCCATGGCTGCATCATGGCAGGCAACTGCACAAAGAGTCACAGAATCACAGAGGTTGGAAGGGACCTCCAGAGATCATCGAGTCCAACCCCCCTGTCAAAGCAGGTTCCCTACACCAGGTCACACAAGTAGGTGTCGAGGTGGATCTTGAACATCTCCACAGAAGGAGACTCCACCACCTCCCTGGGCAGCCTGTTCCAGTGCTCCGTCACCTCACTGTAAAGAAGTTCTTGCGCACATTTGTGCGGAACTTCCTATGCTGCAGTTTCCAGCCGTTTCCCCTTGTCCTGTCTCCACTCACCACTGAAAAGAGTCCAGCCTCGCCATTCTGCCCCCCACACCTTAGATATTTATAGACCTGGATCAGGTCCCCTCTCAGTCTTCTTTTCTCAAGGCTGAACAGACCCAGTTCACTCAGCCTTTCCTCATAGCAGAGATGCTCCAGGCCCTTCACCGGACTCTTTCCAAGAGATCTCTGCCTTTTTTGTACTGGGGAGCCCAGAACTGGATGCAGTGCTCCAGATGAGGCCTTACCAGGTCAGAGTAGAGGGGGAGGATCACCTCCTTTGACCTGCTGGCCACGCTCTTTTTAATGCACCCCAGGATGCCATTGGCTTTTTTGGCCACGAGGGCACACTGCTGGCTCATGGCCAACCTGTCGTCCACCAGGACACCCAGGTCCCTCTCCGCAGAGCTCCCCTCCAGCAGGTCATCCCCCAACCTGTACTGGTGCATGCAATTATTCCTCCCTAGATGCAAGACTCTACACTTGCTTTTGCCAAACCTCATCCGGTTTTTTTTCTGCCCAGCTCTCCAGCCTGTCCAGGTCTTGCTGAATGGCAGCACAGCCTTCAGGCGTGTCAGCCAATCCTCCCAACTTGGTATCATCAGCAAACTTGCTGAGGGTGGCCACCATCCCCTCATCAAGGTCATTGATGAAGATGTTGAACAAGACCTGACCCAGCACTGACCCCTGAGGAACACCACTGGTTACAGGTCTCCAACCAGACTCTGCACCGCCAACGACGACCCTCTGCGCTCTGCTAGTTCTCAACCCACATCACTGCCCACTCATCCATCCCACAACTCTCGTCAGTCACTCTTGTGCCTTTTGCCCAAACACCCATGTGAATTGATTGAACAACAAGAAGAAATGGTTTGAAAATTAACATAGAAACAAGCCAAACAACAAACAATCAAATCACCACTTCTCTGCTCTTCCTAATTTCAGAATACAGAAGAGAACTGTCATTTCTCTTATTTCTTACTTTCTCAGAATTGCTTTCTGTCAGAAATATTTCACAGAAAGTGTTCCATGTCATAATGCTCCTACAACTTCCACAACAGACAGACAGATGACACAAGGCACTCCTTGCCCCTTCGGCACACTTCCTCTGCCCAGTCCCTGGTCCAAGCACAGTCATAGCAGAGAGGCTCCAGAACTGAGCACAGATACTTGAGGTGAGACTGGGTGTGCACACATGTGAGGGATGGTCAGAGCTCCCTCAGAACCCCAACAAAGAGGTTTCTGACATTCATGGGCTGCTGCTGGCAGGTTGGAGCTGCTTAGCTCCAAGCCAACCCGTCACATTTTGCACCAGAGACAACCCAGGCCTTACTGAGACGTGGCTTACCTCTGTGGAAGAAAAGCAGACCTAGCAGGACAGCTATCAACTCAATCAGTTCATTGGGAAATTAAAAATAGCCCTCAGCAAGGTGAACGTTGAAACACAAACAGGTTTCAGGACAACTCCAGCCCTCAGCTGACTCAAAGCTGGGCCTGCCTCACACAGCACAGCATGTGACACCTCCATTGGGAGACACATCCCTTTGGACTCCAGAATTTCACCCTTGCCCCTTTCTCTGCTATATCACCAACTGATTGTGGTCACAGGTGAACAGGCACGCAAAAAAGCCAGGAGCACAGGAGGAGCATTCCTCACAGCAAACACTTTCACTTGCTGGACAATCTTTTTAATTCTTATTATTTTAACTTTTTAAAGCAAGCATTGTGCTTCTTTCCAAATGTCCTTCCTTGGCCAGAGTTAAGATGCAAATAGCACAAGGGAGCAAACTACAGCCAAGGAACAGAGCAGCAAACCCACCTGCTGGGATTTTCTGTACCTCTGCAGAAGAGAACAGAGTGGTGAAGTTGTGGTAGGACCAAACTCTTCACTCAAAGCTAAGCCCATTGACACAGCAGCTGTGTTCAAGTGCTGCTGTAAAAGATAGCAATATTCTGACAATTTGACTCAAAAATTTATGTCTCATTTGCTTCAATTTTTTACAGAAAAGAAGTACAAAACATTTGTACTATCTAATTCAAGTGTGGAACAGAAATCTGGGAGAAGTATATACTTTCTATACTATAATTTCAGGAACAAAGAACTTCAGTATCCTAGAACTGTTTTGAGAAGTTTATTCCCAGAATGCCCTTCCTGACACTCAGCTCCCTTACAGTCTCTGAGACCTCTGCTCTCTGGGGACAGTTTCACAACCAGTTTGTCAACCACCAAATGGCTCACCCATCACATCCAGATATTTCTAATTTAGAGAGAATTTTAAGGGAGACCACGGCAAAAGCTTTAGAGGTTCCAGACAGATTGCATCAGTGGCTTTTCCATTGTCCATTGCCAGTTACGCCATAATAACTCTTTATCTTAGAACGTACTTTTTCAGGCAGTGGAAGGAAACAAAACAAATAATTAGCATCCATTTTAAATCCTGACCTGTGCAATACAAGCTCACAAAAGGGCTGAGGACAATTGAGGAGGAAGTGACCTCATTTATTTCCCTTTTCTGCATGCGTAGCTCCACAGAGTCATAAGCCATTGCTCTCGACTTGGCTGTATCTTATGGCAAGAGCAAGTAATTTCCTTAGCACAAGGCACAGCTTGCACTTTGTCCCTGCTTCTATTACCTGGTTCACAAAGAGGCACATAAAAAGCCAATTGCATTTGCCAGCTGTATTCTAGGAAAAGGGCACTCTTTCTGGAAGGCCACTTTCAGGAATTTTTTAGCAGCTATCGTTCATAAATGATCAGCCTTCAGCTTGTTTTGCAGGCTGCGAAACAACTGCTGCTGCTTAGAGGAGCATCTGTGAGCAGTGTAGTTTGCTTTTACAGTCGCATGTCAGGACTGCAGTTCCACCACTGGTCACTGGGTGAAATGTCTATTATCACACTTGCGTTCCAGGCTCTGGGCATTCAACTGGAGTTTCTTCATTTAAAAACTTCCCTTACTACTTCTGGCAGCTGTTCTGGCTCTGGCTGAGAACCCACAATGCACAGAGTTGAATTAATATCTCTTTTCAATTTGTTCTTACATCTACATTTTTTCTTCTTTTTTTTTCCACCAAGTGTTAGCTTTAGTCCAGGACAATTTCCTCTCCAAAATTCCTAGATGCTTTGGATCAGACTTTTCTACTTTATTTTCTTTATGCCCTTTTAAGTCTAAGCACCATCTGATTGCAGATTTGCCCTATAGCTTCCAAATCTGCTAGGACTTATACACAAGCATCCAAGAGCAGCTATTTGGTCTCTTTGCACAGGCCAATTCTTACTACAGCAGTTACTTAAAATAGCTTTCACCTATTTATAATCTTGAAAACTGTATAGGTGGAGCTTATGCGCACACCTTGTTCTACTTGCTCTACAACTTCCCTGCTGCAGGACATGATGTGCTGCTCTGCATGGGAGAGCTGGGTAAGTGAGCAGCCAGGTCTTGGTGTTTGTTCTCCTGGTGGAGAACACAGAGATGAAGACAGATTGCAGGGATTACTCCTCAGGGAGCAAAACCAAGGAAACAACCACGAGATCACACACAGATTTCTGCCTGTTCTCTCTGTGATTTTGCCCCAGCACTACAGACCTCTTCTTGGGGCAGCCTGGACAAAAGCTCACAAGCCAAAGCCATCACCTCAGGCAGGCCAGAAGCTCAGCAGATCCAGTCTTCTGAATCCTTCTTTACATGCTCCACCAACTCTGGTCAGAGATTAAGGCTTGCTAGTTGCAATATGGCCACTTCAGATGCAATTACTGCAGCTTTAGAAGAGCTGTTGCTTCCCAGTATCTTACTTGCTCTGAGAAATCTCTCCAGACGTGGCTGGATGCAGCATTCCCTCCCAGTCGTTGCCAACAAAAACCATCTCGAACTGTGAAATATGAGTCATACAACAGTCATAACAAGAGTTACAAAGGGCTTACCATATCTAACTATTGCCGCTAATCTGGCCAATTATAAGAAAAGCATTTGCATGACAAGGATGTAACTCTCAGGAAAAGTTATCACAGCCCTGGAACAAGAGATAAACATTTTTATCACTTCTCTGATCTCCCGCATTGCTCTGCAGTCCAGTGACATACAAAGTTCCCATGTTTCTCTAAGATATTGTCACTGCTTCATTCAAGGTATTAAGAACTCTGAGGAGATAGGAGCCATCCACCTCACGTAGCCCAAACACCTCAATGGCTATTGCATCCACCAGCATGGGAGGCAAGGAACACCACGCTGCATCTTCATGACACTGTGGGATAAAGAAGGTTGTTGTATTGCTCATGAGTGGTAAAGCTCAACAATAACTTGAGCCAGACCTACAAGGCACCTAGGCCTTACATGTAACTTGGTTGCATGGGACAACTGTTGTGTTGCACGGGTATAAAAGGTGGTAAGCACCTAGAATAAAGGTCTTCTGTTCTGCACCAGCAGACGAGTCCGCACCTCATTTGCCCCTCCAGCAAGAGAACCTGGGGCAGCACTGCAATGTGACACACTAGGGATTTATACATTCTCTCCAGCAGTTACCTTGCAAGAAGGCTCATTGAAGCTCAGATACATCATTCTAGGTCAGGCAGAAAAATTAAAGAAGAAATTCTCTTTGCCTCAGGTTTCTCTCCATGCTGTGCTCTGTGCCCCACTCACCTCTTGCCTGCCCACCCAGACCAAACTGGTTACTGGGGTCTCTCTTCCAGCTTTAGAGACAGGCAAGCTCACAGTGCAAAAGGACATTGCAGTGGCTATGTAGATGTCAACACTGTTTCTAAAACATCAGAACAGATTTCCATACAATCAGGCTAGAAAATGAGATGCCCAGCAAAAGATTGCCCTTGTAGTAAAAAAACAAACAAACAAACAAAACAAAACACCACACAAAAAAACTCAAAACACTGAGGCAACTGGTAGCAGCACCTAAAATAAAATCATAAAGATTGGAAAAGACTTCTAAGATCACCAAGTCCAAACCCAACCCACCCCCACTATGCCACTGGCCATGTATGTCCCTCAGTGCCACATCTCCACATTTCTGGAACATCTCCACGGATGATGACTCCACCACCTCACTGGGCAGCCTGTGTCAATGCCTGATCACACATTTGTAGAAGAATTTTTTCTTAATATCCAACCCAAATCTCCTCTGTCAACTTGAGGCCATCACCCCTCATCCTACCACTGTCACCTGGGAGCAGAGACCAACCCCCCCACCTTGCCACAATCTCCATTTAGGAAGCTGTAGAGAGCAATAAGGTCTTCTCTGAGCCTCCTCTTCAGACTGAACCATGACATTCCCTCAGCCATTGCCCATAAGACTTGTGCTCATGACCAGTAACCAGCTGGATGCAACTCCACCACTCTCTGGACTCAGCCCTGCTGCCACTTCTTTACCCAGCAAAGAGCACGCCTGTCCAAGCCACGGGCTGCCAGCAACTACAGGAGAGTACTGTGGGAGGCAGAATCAAAGGCTTTACTAAAGTCTAGGTAGATTTCCCTCACTCAACAGAGGGGCCAACTGGTCATAGAAGACCTGCCTTCCATAAACCCATGTCGGCTAGGTCCAATCCCCTGATTGTCCCATACATGCTGCATGGCCACATTCACAGTGATCTGCTCTAACAGCTACATCTCAAGCAAGATCATGGCTTGAAAAGATGGAGTATGGAGACTCTTCTCAGACAAAGGACATTGTGCTCTGAGGCCACACTGGAGTAATCACATGAGTTACCATCAAATCCCTTCCAACTCCAATTCTTGTGCGGCTGCCATCAGCAAATTACTTCCCAGTGTGAATCATCACAGTTGTTTATTCCAACAGTGCTGGGAGACATGAGACCGTATACACAAATGCAAGGCAGGTGATGAGGTAATTGCACGGCCACCTTGCCTCTGAGGCAAGATTCACTGGAGAACATCAGAAGTGATATTTATTCCCATAGAAGGGAAATCTTTACATCAACTTATAAACGAGATTCTTGTGCAGATGGTAGGGAAGCTACTCTGCTTTCTATTTCTTACTGCCAAGAAGCTGAGGAAGGAAGCAGTGGGTGAAGCACTTTTACTAGCTGACGGATCACGTAAGCTAGCTGCTTTCAAGAGGATACTGCACTCAGAGAAAAATCCCTACAGATCATGTCCTCCATGAACTCCTTCCTCCGGTTAATTAGGGAAAAGTATCCTGAAGCATGCATTATTCTTTACTATTTTCCCACCCCCATTTGACCTGCAGCTCTCTGAGGACTGACACTGAGTTTTACTTACTGAAGTCTTTCCACCTGTTTCAATCTATGGAGATGTATCTTTCCCACAAAGCACAGCTAAATGCTGGCAACCTATGGGTCACATCCCTCAGGATGGTCATTCACTATGTGTTTTACTCGTTGCTTTCACTGTTGCTGCTATTTTTTAGTCAGTCTTGCCATTTGCTCTACATGGAAGAGACTCAAGTTTCAAAGAAAAATGTTGCAAATGAGCAACTTCAGGGAACTCATATTCTCAACATTCTCCAAGATTGCTTCCAAGAAGGGACGAAACAAAAATGCAGACTTGCATTTTTCCTTTCTGCTTTAGGAATAGGCACAGATTTCAAGCAGCCACCACTGCCTCCAGCTTTTCATTTATTAAAGTGAAAGAGCTCTATTACCCAAATGCACTCATGTGAAGGCATGATCAGAAGACTTCTGCTAAAAGGGAACAGAAAGGAGGCAGCACGGGCTATTGACACAATGTCCAACCATCCTTTTGCACAGCTGTCAGCTCTCAATTCACTATTAACCATTCAAGACAGACACTGAGATTATAATATGTATGCTAAAAATACAACTGCAGGTAGAACTGAGCTACAAAGTGGAACACAACATCAGAAAATACGAGGATGGACATAGACAACAAGCTAAAATTCAGTGTGTATAGATTTTGTTTATGGAGGAAAGGGCCAATGGGGGCTCAAACACTATGGGTCCAATGCACGCTCCAGCCCAGGAAATCTCCAAACTGCTAGCTGATACGCACTGATATACTCCCAAGGCTGATAGCCATCTATATGTAAACTAGATGTCTGGATTCAGCCCAATTCAGTAGAGCAGGCATCAAGAAAAATGATCTTTTTCTCCAACAAAAACTAATCACTAATTAATCAGAGTTATGGTTTCAATCTCATTTCCTTTCCCTGATTGGAAGAGCGCACTGGAGAAACAAACACCTAAAAACTGGACAGAAAGATGGAATCAGCAGGAATGAATCCAAACAGCCCAAAGCTTTTGAAAAATGAGAAGGAATGAGGTCAGCCAATTTTGGATTATCCACAAAAAAAAAAAAAAAAAAAAATCACACACAAATAATTATGCTATTTAATACTTCAGTACATGAGAATAATTAGAAACACTTGTGAAACTTCCAAACTATAATACAGAGTTCATTTAATGCAACATGAAGTTGTTTCAAAGCCAGAAATCATTGAAAATCATATCACAAAATGATAGCAAAGCACCCACAACTAAAAGAGACCATCGGTAGTGGGGTCAGGGCCCCCAGAGCCCTCATCTCCCTCAGCTTCATTCCCCAGAAGGGCACGTGCTTCCACATTACACAACAACATCCTATTTTCCTAAGTGCTTCTTCACTGCACCATCCATCCCACCCACATAATATCTGCCTGTGGGTGTCATATGGATAAAATCTCCTTTTCTGCATAGCCCTCTAAAAAGGAAAGATCCAGGAAATAACTCCATCACAGGAAGTTTGCCTTATGTATGCTCAGTGCTCTCATACACTGCCCAGGAACAAATACAGCTTCCTCTCACTACTCAGTGAAGCTGGAAGCGCAAACCAAGTCCTTCCCTTATTGTCCCTAGCAAAGGTAAACAAATTCATAGAAACTTGGATACCACAGATCAAAGAGATGCACACTGGCACCATGCAGATAATCATGAAATAATCCCATCACAGCTGCTGAGATCAGCTGTAGAGATGAGGATGACAAACTGGAGCACTGTGAGTTACAAAGGGTGAAAGGCTGCAGGTTAGGAAGCAACAAGTCAGAGCCACCAGGCTCCCATGGGGTGTACAACCAGGGCTGCCTGCACAGCTGCTCTGCAGTGCTCCAAAGGGGACCTTGCTCTCCTCAGCCCTGTTAGCATCACCTCCCCAAGGACAGCTTTTTGCTGGAGCTGGCAGATGCACGTTTTTGTGCAACCAACCAGATCTGTATCATTGGCGTGAAGTTTTAAGGTCATGAAAAGCAATTATACATCTACAGGTCGTGTATTTGCCAAACAAATATTGTTGGTTTTCTTCTGAAAGCTCTTCATCCCTCCTCTGGAGTTGGGGGAGTAAATACAGCCAAAACAAACTGATATATTTTATACTCTTACAGTGTAATAAGGTTAAATCCTTAACCCCCACCCCATGGTGAAAGCAGGAGAGGAAACATATCATAGAGTCTTGATCTGAATGAGTTGATAGTTAAGCTAAGCATCAGCTGGCACAGCAGCTCAAGATGACCATATGCAGAAAGGGAGAGAGGAATTACACTGCAAGCCTGGATTATTACAGATATGATCATTATGTGAAGAAAGGGGATGCTGAACCACCAAGTGACATTTAGGAAATAGGTGGAAAAAAAGGGGGCTGGAGTGACTGTTACTCATGTAACAGTAACGTAGGGGATCTACTCGTGTTTTCCCCTAATACTTCATTGCAGCTTTCCTTGCAACCAAGTACCTGCATGCTTATTGAGAGCAGCTGCATTCCTACCAGCAGAAGCTTTATTTCAGCTATTGCTCAGTAGTGGTTGTTTCCTCATAAGTCTGCTTAAACCCAGAGGGTAAACCCAAATTTTTAAAAAGAAAAATCCAGATCCAACACTGACAAAGATGGACTTAATAACACTGGTCCTTCCTCTCATAGAAAAGAATCTAAAATTGAGCAAACCTGGCTCGATGCAGGCTGCTGCCATCCAGCTTTGCCTCTGCAGCCCCCCAACCTGGGTACTTTGCCGTCTCACAGCCATCTCCTTACCCACTGCACATCCTTTTGCAGAGTGTGAAGAAATCTAAAGCACCTGGGGCTAGTGAGAAAACAGACTGAGATGTTCCAGAGTCTTTCTCAATTGGAAACACATGCAGTCCATGTCTTCAGAGCATAGCCTGCTCTAAACACTGCAGCCTCTGGCTCAGCATTCATCACCCTGAGAGCCAATCAGAATCTAAAGGTGTAATTAACGTGGAGAAAAACACCACTCCTTCCATGGGGCTTCATCAGACCTGTGGCTGTCTGCAGTGTTTACACAGCCAGATCACAGAACACAGAGGGCAGCACCAGAGCACAGCTGCCTCCCCTACTCAAACTGTACCCCAGAAACTAAGCCTGTGCTGCCCTGGGACCTCACTGTGCTATCATCCCTTACAGCATGGAGGGAAGAAGCAAAAGCCATGCAGCACTTGAGTTGAGACTTTCTGGAGCTGGGGAAGAAGCCAGGGAGGGTCTGGACAGAAACATCAGGACGCAAATGGGGAAGCATCACACAGGCTGGGGTGGTGGTGCTGAGATGCTGCCCTGCCCCCGTAGCATCCCAGGGGCTGGGTGCTTCTGGGAGAGCCTCTCTGACCAATTTCACCCAGTACTTTCTTTCCAAGTAACAAGGCAGAAAGACTTTGCCATTGGAGGTTTCTCTGACCATAATGTTTGAAGAGCAATAAATTTAAGGCGCTCAGTCTCAGATTTTTGCTTTCCTTCTTAGTTCTAGGAGAATTTTAGAACATTAACATGCCATCTCAAAAGCAGCTGCCCAAAAGCTCACTCCTACATATTTGTAGAAACATGCTTGCAAGGCATCAATCTCTTTCCTCCTTTCTAACAAGGGTCAGAAGACCCAGCTGCCCAGAGCCTATCCATGTCTTTAAGCACCTCCAGGGATGGGGCATCCTCACTTCTCTGGGGAGCAATGCCAGAGCCTCACCATTCTCTGAATAAGCAATTTCTTTCCAAGATCTAATCTAGATTTCCCCTCTTAGTTTACAACCTTCTCCCATGTACCATTGTTAAGAGACTGTAAAAGCCTAGCGCACAATCAGGTTGTGCTTATCACTAAGAAAACACACCGGCAGAAGCTTAAGCAGTTATTTCCTAGGCATTCGGAAGTCCCTACAACTTGTTTGTATGGAAACAAAGACATCAGGAAAGAACAATATCCTCTGACTGAAGAATGAGGAACCAAACCTAACCTAAGCAGAAGCAGCAGTTCACGGAGCACCCAGCCATTTCCAGATAGGAAGGCTAACAATTCAGACAATATATTTTCAATATTAAAAAAATATAGAAGAAAAATACTCCATCAAGGCCTATTCTGTCCCAAAGCACGCACGATCCAACAAAGCTTTTTTACTGCAATTTTTCAGTGCGGGTGCTGTGCTGCATTTCCACTGAGCGTGCTGCTGACCTGGCATCTCACACCTTCTGCAACAGGTCGGGCTAAGAAGCTCCTAGGCAGTCCCAGCATCAGCCACTGGATGGCCATCCTGCTTTGCACAGGAGTGGCAGAGCAGACAGCATGAGCCCCCAGGACTGGGTACCCGCTGGGACTGTGCCAGCAAGGGGGGTCCGAGGGGACCCCAGCACTGCCCGAGGTAACAGCTGACTCGAGAAGGTGGGGGCACGGCCAGGAGACCTGGGGAGAACAAGCACTTCTTCTACTAGCAGTGAAATCTCCTCATATTTCCCATTTCACCCAGCAGGGTTTTGCTATAGGTCCATTCCTGCGGATCTGAGTGAGTGAATACATCTGCCACAACACAGGGACATTTGGAACGTGGGAGCACTAAACACCACTTGGCCTCTGATGCTCTGATTACAATCACTTTGGTCTCTAGAACAAAGGAGCCTGCAGCGCTCTTCCCCT
Organism: Lagopus muta; assembly: GCF_023343835.1. Lineage (NCBI taxonomy): Eukaryota > Metazoa > Chordata > Aves > Galliformes > Phasianidae > Lagopus > Lagopus muta. Next base: position 3,684,239 of record NC_064450.1, on the reverse strand, counting down.
GTGCCAAGAAAGCACAGCAGCCAGAGCACATCTCCAGGCACAGCCTCCGCAGTCTCTGCTATCTAATCTCACATTGCCCCTTCCCTGGGACTTGTGAGACATGGTGATGTCAGCAGCTCAGGACATCCCATGCCATGCCCTACACAACATCCACGGCACTGCTTGTGCACAGCTTCCCAATGACACCAGCTACACCAGTCCCTTGGTGTTAGTCCACCAGCACTTTCTGGGAAGGCACATCAGTTCTGGGAACACCAAGCCTACAGGCAATCCCTGACTGCAAGTGGGTACAGAGGGCAGATTTAGACTGGATATAAGGAGGAAGGCCTTACACCAAAGGCAGTGAGGCAGTGGCACAGGTTGCCCAGAGACGTGGTGGTGCTCCATCCCTGCAGACAGCCAAGGTCAGGGGACAGGCTGTGAGCACTGACGGAGCTGTGGGTGCCCCTGCTCAATGCAGGGGTGGGATCTGACAGCCTTTAAGAGTCCCTTCCAACTCAAATGATTCTGTGAATTAGTGTTGAGGCGCCCATCTTGGCTCCTATTAGGCAGGTAGGCAAGAATGCTCAAACAAGGCAAATGGAAGAGACCAGGCACATTTAAGTGCACTTTTGTCTAAACTTCCTGTTTTACACAACAAAAAAGAAAAGCAAAAACAGCAAAATAAAGCAAAAAAAAAAAAAGAAAAACAAAGATGGAAGAGTAATGCTCTACCCTTCTGATATGTTTTGCTTTCATTTACAAAGAGGATCAAGACTTCAAGACTTAAAGTCTCCTCAGCCAAGATTGCTCTACAAACTCTTTTCTTTCAGGAGAGCAAAGTGACAGTTAGCAGGAGCCATGAGCTCAAAAATTGTTCTCAGAAGCCCAGGGGGAGGGAAACAAGCAGCATTTTCTGTGTACAGCTGATTCCATCTTCATGATCCCAAATAGGATGAGTTTCCCAGGTACCCTACAGTCCGTACAGGAAAGAAATTGAATTATACATCCCTTTTGCAAGGTAAACAAACAAACAAAAAATAAATAAATTTTCAGATTTCCTGTATCAGCCATTAAGGAAACTATACTCAGCAAGAACACTTTCCTCCCTTCCCTTCCTTTTTACAGTGCTCAGAGGGTAGCAGAGGCAGAAGGCTGCAAGTGATGCATTTCTCAGGAGATAAAGAGACAGATCTGTGGTTGAGTTTTAAGACTCTGGGGCTGGAGTACAATCCAATCAACCACTACCACAAGCATGCCATGCAATCAGTTGGCACCCAACAGAAGCCTTTGTTGCATTCAGAGAGAGAATCCCAACCAGTTCCTGCAATCACAAACCGAAGACAGTGTCTTGCTTGAGCCCAAAGCTGCATTGTTCCCCCAGCAATTCTACAGTAGAAGAGTAGAAAAGTAACAGTAAATAAAACAGGGGGTAAGAAGGGGCCCAGAGAGGTTGGGCTGAGGGGCTCCAGGGATGCCCCATCCCTGGAGGTGTTCAAGGCCAGGTTGGATGGGGCTCTGGGCAGCCTGGTCTGGTATTAAATGTGGAGGTTGGTGGCCCTGCATGTGGCAGAGGGGTTGGAGATTCATGATCCATGAGGTCCCTTCCAACCCTGGCCATTCTGTGATTCTGTGACATGATGGTGAGCAGTGTGGGAGTGTACACACGTTCCTAGGCACAGTTCGTGAACAAGCAGCACCTGGTTCCCTAAAATACAAGGTGTTATATATAAATACAAGGAAGGAGTTCATCTGCTGAAGTAATTCTCAGATTGCAGCTGATCACAATATCAGTGAGGCACCTGCATGGAAAAGTGGCATCAACTCCCCACTGTCAAGCTGGTTTTTGAAACAAATCTTTCTACAGGAGTAATGCTGGAGACAGAAAAGCCGCAGCCCGTGCAGCTTAGGGCCTCAGCCTAGGGAAGGGAAGATGGTGTTGTCAGTAATAAAGATAAGTGCAGCTTGACTAAACACAATTAAAGACAGTCGGAGTTAAAAAAAAAAAAACAAACAAACAATGAAGTGCATAAAATCATTAACAGAATGTCTCCAAAATAAGGAAGTAACACCAATAAAGAATTGTTATCTGTAACTGCTTTCATTCCAGGTGATTTCTCATCGCGTGGCAGTTATTTTATAGATGGCCCTGACCCAGGAGAGGCGCACAGGAAAAAAAACTGGAAGCTTCTTCCCCCCCCTCCCCTCCTTGGGGCACATCCTCAGCCTGCAGGCCAAAAGGGGTTTGCATCGAGGCATCCTTCAATGGAGTGCACATTTTGAATTGGGATCTTCTTGATGGGATCTTCTGGGCTGAGCATCACGAGGCAACTAAAAGCCTGTGCAGAAGGTGGCATCACACTGGGGATGCTGAACTCCAAGAGCTCATGTTAGGAGCAATTGTTGTTTCTTGTTCATTCATGCAGCTCATGGAAAGTACCCACAGCTCATGAAAATAAAGACACAGAAGACAAAAGTTTCAGAGCATACAAATTCTCATCCTCACAAGCAAAGGCTGCCTCACCAGAAAGAGCAAGAAAGGAAAAATGAAGGTTTACTTCATCATCTCTTGCGTTTACCAACTGCTCACAAAAACATTTCTGAGGTTTTAGAGGTTCCCATGGCTTCATGAACCTTTTTCACTGTTTCTCAGTTACAGTGTTTAAGAAAGCACAGCCACGCATTGAGGTCCTTTTCAACCCAGGGCATTCTGTGATTCTCCTCTGTGCACACAGCAGGATGAGACCACTCCATGAGGACAGCCAGTAACAAACTGACATTCTCTTTTGGTACATCCCCCCCAAAGGACCAGGTTTGCTGGCCACCAAACAGATGGCAGAGCACACAGAGAGATGCAACCACACAAATGTCTTTAAAATACACATCCTTGTGCTGTCTTCCAGGAGGTCAGCATTACATCTACATGGTTTTACTTTTCCCAGAAGTGGGAAGTGATTCTGCCTCTCAGATGCCCTGCTCGGGAAGTCCTGCATGGTCTCAATCATTTCCCATTACATTGCTCTGTGCAATCTTCTTTAAGAAGATCCCAATTGCAGCCAGGGAGCTGACATTATACTGCAATACAAAAAAAAAATGCCATGAATCACAAGTCTTACATCCCTATACAAGTTACGCAAAATTACCCTTTAATTCTAAAGCTAATAGGTGCTGAATCCTCAGTCTGCATCCATTTCAGTCACAGCCAGGTGTACAGAACTCCCATCAATGCAACACACTGCAGCCTCCCCTCAGACTGTGCTGCTTTGGAAACAGAAGGTGCTAAGCATCACCTCCTAAATATAACAAGCAGGACTGTGGTGACAAACATGAAGAGGGGGATGAGGGTCACAGGCTCTGCTGCCCCATGGCAGAGCCAAAAAACGCTTCCAGAGCTCAGCCAGCATGATGGGCTCCAGTCCTCAGCTGCAGCAGAACAGCCTCTGAGCAACAGTGCTGCTCACATGCCTAGAAGCCAGACAACCGTGAAATGAGAAACCTTCTGGCATTCCCTAAACCTATTATATCCAAGAGAAACAAGACTGTTTGCTTTCCAGGGAAAACAGGAGCTGAAATCAAAGTCAGCCCTCAGTGGAAACACAAGCAGCTCTGCTGCAAGCAGCTTGGATTTATTCCACACCTTCCCAGTTGGAGGGGCCACACTCTGAACCAGAGCATCCTTTTTGGGTAGCAGATATCACTGGGGAAAAGCAGCTATTATGTCAATGTTTGTTTTGTTGCCTTGCGTGCTTTCTAAAGGTCTTCCCAATGGCTTCAACACATAAATAGCTCTTGAGATAGGCTGAATGAGATTCTGTACTTGCTGGTTTGGTCTAAAACTCGAGGCATTCTCCTCACTACCCCCACTCCCTGCAGAAAACTGAACTTTTGGCAGTCAGTGGTAGAAAACTCACAGCCTGAGAGCAGGGATGTAACATCAAACCGACCAGCAGGGCTGCCTGGCGCAGGCAGTGATGAGGCTCATGGGCTCTGTGCTGGCAGGGACTCACAAAGTTATCCCAGCATACAAGGGGAGCAGCTCCAGCTCACCTAGAGCCAGACCTGCTGGCCAGGACTGAGCCTTCAGACAGCGTTCCTGACCTTGGCAGTCCCCTTCCAGCATTTACTGCAACCTCTGCTCCCCCTCCCCAGCAGTATCTTGAAGGATGTGCTCACTGACCATGGTAGCTCCTGAGCTCTGCTGTGTGCTCAGGTTGTTAAACGATGATTGCAGACTGCACTCAGGACAGCAGTACGCAACAAGGCTTCTGGAGCAGCAGCACAACCATCTCTATGGTTTGTCACACGGAGCCTCACCCCCTCCTGTCCCAGCCCTCCCCATGGGGCAGCTCAAATCTATCTGCATACTATTATGGGAGGATTCCTGGTGCTGGGCTCTAGGGGAATACCCCCAGGCAGAATAATTAGAGACAGCCAGCCTGAGGCCAGTTCCTGGCTTGAAAACTTTTCTAACTTCAGACTTTTTTTTAGAGTAATAATATTAATCTTGAAAACCAGTTTAAATTTTTGTTCCTGAAAACATTACAGTAATGTGAATGAAAGTAATTAGCTCTGTGCTTCCTGAAATTACACATCTTCTCAGACAAGGGCTTTGAAACAACAGGAACAGAGCATTTTTCAAGCCCTAGGAAGGCTTTGTGTGCCCCCAAACCTGCCTATTTCAGAGAACAATATTAACTTTCCATACCAAGCCTTGTTTCTTTTCATGGGGCTGATGAGAGAGCTCTGTAACCCCAAGCTCACAGCAGGAGTGACTCTGCCTCCAGTATCAGGAGTAACCCCAACTCCATCTCTCTTCTCTCATGCTGCTCATACATCAGGACACAGCAGCGCAGCAGGCAAAGATGTAAGGCCTCCAGCATCTCTGAACAGCACTGAAGTGCGGGTGGGCACAAGGCAGGAAGGCGACCCTGCTACAGGCAGGGAACCCCCCAGCATAAGGGATAAGAAAAGCCAGAAACGCTGCCCCTGTTCAGCATGCCAGGAGAAACTCAGCTCCCAGGACACTGCATTTCAACAGATTTATTTTGCCTTTTTCTAAACCCGTGAGGGTACAACCCTCCACAAAGGCCTTCTGAGCAGCGTGTGCAGAATAAGGAGCATTACAGAAAGAGCCCCACAGCACACCACAGGCCCTGTGCAGGAGCACCAACCGTGACTGCTCTGAACCACAAAGGAACGGAGAGATCCACGCAGCCCATTCCCAACCTCAAAGTCCAAACGAATTCCTGGCAAGCTGACTTGAGGAGCAGGCTACATGCCTACAGGAGAGGTCCTGCACACAAGTGGCAGCAAATGAACACGCTGTTCTATACCAAGGTGGGAGCTACAAGGAGGGATCTGCCAACATACATCAGCAGAGACCAATGCTGCTCGCCAGGACCCAGAGCTACTGCTAACAGAAGCTCACAGCACACTGACCCCAGTGCCTGGGAGAGAAGAGGGGAAACCTGACCCCAGCTCACCCCTCATCCCCCAGAAGAGCCCCAGTTCCTCCACAAGAGAAGGGGAAAAGCAACATGGGGCCACGTCCTGTTTTGCAAACAGTGCAGAAAGGTAGGCAGGGTTACACAGGCAGAGGAAGCCAGGAGAAATCAGCCTGAAGGCCAGCTATTTGGTTACGTTCAATTTGATTTAGAAATTTCATTATATCTTTCTCTATTTTGCTTTTGTATGTCCTTCAGCAAAAGGGCTCCATTCAGTATATGCATCATTTGTGTCACCATCCCTCCTCCCCCTGCCAAACAGAAGTAGCAGCCTTCATTTCCTTGCTCTGGAAGAAACAAAAGCTGCACCCCTCACCCTCTCAGAAACCAGATGTCCAACTACTGTTCGCTCCCAATATCATAAATAAAAAAAAAGATAAATAAAATGAGAAAAAAACAACAAAACCACCAACAAAACCTGATGCCATGAGCAGGGATCACATCTGGCAGTTCTGGAAGGAACACGGATAGGAAATGCAGCACATCACCCTGGGACACAGGGGAGACCCATGTGCACGCAGTTCTGTCGTGCAGCATTACCTTGTCTGTGCTGAAACACAAGGGGAAAACACATATCAGCACAGAAGTCACAAGAGATCCAAATCACTGCCTTACAACTTCGTAAACATGAATCTTCTGCAAAAAATCAGATAATAGCTACCTTGATAAGAGATTTTTAAAGCTAGCCTTTATTGAATCACTTCCAAAATAAAATCATTGCTTTGGTCCTTTGCAAGCAAACAAACAAAGAGCCATGACAACAGAATAGCAGCACCAATTTCTCAGATCCTGCTCTCATCTGTGGGTTTGTTGCAGCTTGGCTGTGCCCAAATCACAGGGGAAAGCCTTCTTCCATCAGGCTTCCCCTATCTGAGCCCTCCACAGAGCACCTCCTTCCTTCAGCCAGGTCCCTGCACATAGCACAGCCAAGCCCAAACCAGCCCTGAAAGCTTTCATGGCCATAACCAGGCTCAGTGCGACTGGCAGCTCCAGCAGAAGCCCAGCAGTGACATAAATGTCATGAAAGACATGAGTGAAGGTGACAGCCCGCCCACAGTTACACAAATGAGAATCACAGTGGTTGAAAAGGTGACTGTGGGTGACAACTGCTCTGCCCAACTGTCTGCTTTGGGATAGGCAGCAGTTTTAGGCAGCATGATTTCTAAGGGGTTCCTCTGGACCAAGGCTGAGGCTTTAAAAGAAGAATTATAGAATCACAGAGGTTGGAAAAGACCTACAAGGTCATCCAGTCCGACCATCTACCTATCACCAACAGTTCTCAGTAGACCACATCTCTCAACACAACATCAAGAAGTGGCTGTATCTATGAAGAACAGCTCATTTTCTGAATTAAAGCAGTTGAAAGGTTTGTTTCATCCAGAAGTCAGAGGCAAGGGAAAGAAGAGCAGGGAAGCAAGTTATCAACAGTATGACAGGCACAATGCAACGCACCTGTGAGGGGCAGGAGAGCAAAAATAATACTTTGAGACTGCATCAAATGGGAAAGACATTTGAAAGACTAGAAATGGATGGCCTGCTCAGAAGATAGTCATGAATCCAAGAGTACAACATAAGCCAGGTTCTAGAGACAGAGATCCTTGCTGACCACCCAATCCAACATGGTCACCAGGATTTCTAGCAAATGCAGAGATGGATTTGAGCTTGTCAAAACTTAAGCAGCTGACACGAACCTGCGTCATCACGGACGTGAAACCACCAAAGGACTGTGCAAACATACACCACTGTGTATATCTTCTTAGAAATCCTGTCATGGAGGAGGAATGTTATGAGCACTATAATCTTTAGTCCTTAAAAGCATTTTGGCGATTGCATTTGATGCATATTGAACTCTTTGTCTTTCCCAGCCAAGAAGAGCACATTTAACATTACATTAATAATTTCACTCATTGATCATTAACCAACACAGCACCTGAAATAGCAAAAAAATCCCAAAGCCTTACATAGGCTTTTAGTCACTGTTTTGTGATGCCGACATCATCCTGCTAGCACAGGCACTTATTTTTACAGCAGTGCCACTGAATACCTTTGGGTGACTGGTGCTCCTGGCTATGCATTATCTCACCCGAATGCTAGCACCAGGACTTAGTTGGATCCTGACTAAGTGGTGATGCAGTGCCTGATCCCACGGACCATTTCATCACCAACGCAACAACAGCAAGAAATGTGCTCATCTAGTATCTCCTCCACAAGGAGCATGGCCAAATATGACCCCATCAGAACATCCCTCTGAAATGAGCTTTGACGTGCCCCAGGAACCAAAGGGAAAGGGCTGTTGGGTTTGAGGAATGCACTCAGCACCGAGCAAAGGAAAGATGCAGTCACTGCAGAAAGCACAGAAAGGATAGATTTATGAGTAGCCTTCCTTCTAAGAAAGAGCAAAGGAAGATTGCCTTCTTTCTATTCCTGGCCCTGCTCATCTCAGGCCTGCAGAGCAGGTAGGGTGGTTAATAATATCAGGACTCAACATTTGTCTGGAAACTGGCAGCTCTGTGGGAAAGTGATTTGACCACTCGTGCATCCCTTGGGCCACCCACCTGCCATCTCCATTGGGACACTCAGAATCCAGCCATCCATCTCATTAGATGTCATCCAAGAGCAAAAGGCACCGGAGGTGGGACGTCACCACAGCTGAGGTGCAGAGAGAAATCATGAACCACAGTGGAGATCCAGTTCCTTTCTCTGGGAAGCAGCAACTACAGGAAGAGCCTCAGGGCTTCTTAGTATAGCCTGGATGTTTGGTTTTTGTTTGTTCATTTCTCTCCTTTCAGCAGCTCTTGAGAAGACAGAAAGCCCATTGGGCTTGCTACAGCCTTCACATGAAATATCTTGTCCTTGTATCTCTGGGACAGCTGCAGAGGGGACACAAGAGTTTGCTCCTCCTTCCCCAGGGCACCTCTTGGGAAGAGCAGTACTGCTGGAGGGATTCTTAGCTGGGGGAAGAGCCCAGAGGCTTTGGTACCCAATAGGCCCTTTCTTTGCCTGAGTCAACAGAACTTGCTCCAGGAAGGAGGACAAATCAGCAACCAGCCCTGATCCTTCTTGGGAAAGTGAAAACCTCCACTGTTGTCTGAGCAGATCAGATTTCCTCTCGTTGAGAGGGTCACTGCTTTATTTCAGATCTTGCAGTTCACAGCTCCCACTCAGTTTCGTTGTGAGTTCTCCAACAGAGCTGTGAGACAAGGCAGCTGTCCCACAGCCAGAGACCATCCATGTGCAAGTGAGAGCACCAGAGACACAGTAATGTGGGAACAGCGGATGTGGGAACAGTTGGCTGGAGATGACTTTCATCTGAGATGATGGGGCAGCATTACAAAAATCAAAACATAAATAAGTAAGCATCCCCAAACCTAACAGACCAAATTCATTCTTACAGGATTATGTCTCTCCTTTTCTTGCTTGCTCTGAAGTTTCCTACAGCTGATCTGGAAAGCTCTGTCCCATGCATCCATCAGTGGCAATGGACAGGTGGTGATGGACACCATCCTCATCAGCCTTCTGCCCCATGCCTGACCATGGGGCAAAACCTGCCTTGACCCACCACTATTAGAAAACAGACCACAAGGGTGGGCTGCACACAGCAGCCTAAAAGGATACCTACATTCTCCATCCAGCCCTTGGATGGTGCTTGAGGAGCAGTGTTAATTCATGCAACACACATCAGCAAACAGCAGCTCCGTCACATCAATCTACCCCCCAGCCAGGGCATGGGGAGGGCAGGAACTCACAGCAAGGCAGGTGAGAGACAACATGCAGCTCCCCGAAATCTGGGGGATCCCATGCAGCTGCTGCCTCTCATCCTGCAAAAAACATGGCTGATGGAAGAACTGAGATGCAGGTCTGTATTGCAAGCGATGAGAAAGTTAGAGCTGCCCAATGAGGCACTAAGCATGTGCTGATGGCATAGAAAAGCCTAAAAAAAATAAAAAATAAAAAATAAAAAAGTTACTCCACCTCTATTGAACTTCTCCAATTAAAGTTCCCCAGTCAAGGAAGGGAATTACTCAGTAGGACACGCCAAAATCCACTGAGCCAAAGATGAGCTCCAGACAGGAGAGCTTTCCAAGCTCTGTGCTTTGTAGGTCAGAGGGTGACTGCGATTGCTTCCTTCCCAGTGGCAGTTTTCCTTTGCAGTGAGAGCCCCAGGTCTGGGTGCTGCCAGCTGGCTCCCTCAGGATGGGGAGCAGTGCACAGTGCAATATGGATGGAGGTGACACCACACTGTGATCACAGAGCTGCCCTCCTCTGCAGCCATTTGGTTCTTCAGAGAAAGAACTTATCTGTACTGGGAAAAGGCATTGAAGTAATGCAGCCCAGCAGCTTCCTGCAGAGCTGGGGAGTTCGCAGCCCCCCAATTAAGTTCCTGCTCACATCAAGCTGACTCTGGCTGCCTGCAAGAGCAGGGAAGTGCTTGACCCAGACTGAGGCTAGTCTCTTAGATGGGATGCACCAGCAGTATGGGATAGGGCAGATGTCACAGCATCACTTTCATAGATGAAAGTCAACCTTTGTCCTAAGAACTGCTCAGACTTTCACCCCTACAGCCTCCCCTGAGCAATTGCTGTGGTAGGCAGGGTGCCCACAGACTCCCAGCCACCCCCAGAGCACGTCTGTAATCTAACACACTATTTCAGTTCAAGCTTTTCCTCCCCTGCCCTTCTCCACAGAGCAGGATACACCCAAGCTCCCCCGATTCCCACTAGGGAGAGAGCCACGCTTCATCCTTCCATACCTGACCAACTTCCACAGTTTCTAACAAAATAAAGGCAGTTGCACACTCCTCTTATTTCCCCCAAAGAGGAATAAGGTCGAGGTGCAGCCCACAGCACCTGCAGCTGTATCTCTGGTATATTATTTATAGTTTCGATTGCCTTAAATAAGACTGCTACTCCCTCCTCAAGGATTTGCCCTGGGAGAGGCAAGATGAACAAGAAGGAACATCTTTGGCTCCTTCCCCTAAGAAGGGATCAACTGAGGGCTCATAGAACTCCCACGATTCCACAGGCAGAAAAGGGCTCTGCAGGAGTCCTCTCCTGCCCTGTGGGGCAATGCAAAAATTAAGGCAGGATCCACCTTCCCCATTCATCCCCATGAGAGCCATAAACTTAAATCCCAACAGATGGCACCAAAGCTGACTGGAAATACAGAGGAAATTGCTCTTAATCCCACTTTATTCCTTTTTCCTCTGCTGGTAGGAGACAGCAGGGCACAGGCTTTTCTAACCCCTCCACGTTCCCCACAACTGGGGTGGCGCCAGGACATTTTCCCTATAGGAGCCAGCCAAAAACTTTCTAGATCATGGGCTCACCCATGCTTCCATGTGGAGAAGCAGCTGGATGGAGCACAGACAAAAGCAATGAAGCAGTTGGAAAAGAAGCTTTAAAGAATCCCTCATGTCAAGAAATGTTTACTACAGAAAATATCAGTGGAACCTCATTTTTCAAGAGGAAAAGCCTTTGCTCTGACGTCTCCCATCTGTTTTATTATAGGAGCTTTGGAAGAGGCTGAGATTTCAGAGGAGATGCACGAGTCAATGATTCACTTGGTGGGAGTGCTAAGAGCTTCAGAGCTGGAAAGCACAGAGCAAGCAGGGCAGTCATCATCTTTATGTCATGTGCTGGAGGGAGCAAGGCAAGCAGAGGAGCAAGAGACGCAGGGGGACTGCTCTGCTTCAGGTGTAAGTGCAGGACTGGGAAGTAACATCAGTGATATGATGGTGGTGGGTTGGTATGCAGTAATTTAAAAAAGAAAGCATCCATCCCACTGGTAACAGCTGGCAGCTTTGGTTTGCTATCTTTTGGCTGCTGCATGAGGAACAGAAGAGAATCTGCACAACATACTGACAGCCAAGCGCCCACATGTCCTGCTCATGGGCTGAACTTCATGCCCATAAGTAATCAGCAGAGTTGTTCATGAAGAATTAGCTGTTACTCCGTATGCACACAGCTGAGACCTGCACTCTTGGACCTGAGCAATACAGAATGATTATGGAAGATGCAGTCACAGCTCAACCCTTGCACAGCTGCAGGGGAATTGGGGCAGGTTATGCTCCCCATGGCTGGGAGCTCACACTGTTGAGGGCGAGCATCAGAACAAAGCAAGATTGAACCACAGGTCAGAAGGGCTGGCTGCCTCCAAGACTACAATGCACAAGCTGCTATTGCCAAAGTATCACATTGCCCAGCTCGGCTATTTTTGCCCTGTGAGCAGCCTGCCCATAGCAGCAGTGTTCTGAGAAATGCTCGCCCTGCTTCAGCCTGCTTCCAATCCAACAGCATCTTACCCCCTGGGAGCCGCTCCCAAAGGCTACTTTTTTCTCAGTATTCCCCTCCTGTGGGGGGATACTCTGCAACCTTGCCACTCCTTTGCACTCTCACCTTTTACTGTGCTCTCCTACAAGCCACCAGGTCCCCCACAGCAGCTGCTGACAGAAGAATGGAGCAGTAAGAGAGATGAAGAAGTCTGGCACAATGCAAGGGTTGTGCAAGGCAAGATAAGAAGCTGTGTCAGGAGCTGTTGTACACACGAGAGCTGGAATATTTTTGGAGGATGTGACACCAGCTTTAGACAGCTCAGAACAGCAGAGCACCCCTTCTTGTTTTCCCCCCCAACCTCATAAGTTCTGAAATCTTGGAAGTTCCCCTGGATGGAAAACCTCAGTGCTGTTCATCTGTGAATTACAACTCTGGGGAGCAGCCAGCACTGCACTCAGTACTGGCTCCAGGAGCAGGGTTTTCACAAGTTTACTCATTCTTTTAGCCTCAGCAAAGCTGTTCTCGTAGAATGTTCTTGCAGGAGAGAGCCATCAGCATTTGCACACCTCCTCTTCCAGTCCCATCGTGCTGGTAGGGAAGGTCAGCTCCGTCTTACTCCAGGAAGAAGAGTAGCAGCAATCACCACCAAAAGTTGCCAAAGTAAAATATGCAAGGCAAAAGGATGATTCAAAAGGGGAAAAAAGAGAGCTGGAGTGCTTTAGCACCATACAGACCATATACACCATAATGTAGTCACCTGGAGCAGGTAGGAGCAAGAGAAAGAAAAAGATTGTTCTCTATTCAGAATTGGAGAGCAGAACACTGGGAGGAAACAGAGGACAACTTCACAGCCTGAACTTTGCAGAGAGCTCAAGAACCAACCCCAGTTTCCATACAGCATCAGGACTCCTTTGTGGTTTCTGCCACCCCCTGGGCACAAACACAACACACAGCAAAACCTCCCATCTGGAATAAAAGAGCTTACAGCATCAGCACCTTTCTTGTAACTCCTCTTGCCTCTCAGTCTTCCTGTTTCTCCTTCAGCAGCTTCACACAACCAGCCCCAAGCCTGGAATTGCTCAGCTAACCCCAATACCACTTCTTCACTGATCAATCCCTGACTGCAGGTGAAGAAGATATACTGAGCTGCCTCTCTCCACAGCTGATGGGCATTGGCCACTCATTGAGCTTAAACACCACCAATTTGCACTGACAGCCTCTGTAAGGAGTTGTTTTCCAGGCTCACATATGCAAAAAAAGCAAACAAACAAACAAACAAAAAAACCCAAAAAATAAAACCCAAACCTCCAAAAATGCTTCTGAGATGGATATGTAAAAGCAGAAACAATCAGATGTACAAGATTTATGATCACAGACTGCAAACAAAGGGCTATCAAACAGGCAGGAGCCGGGAGCAGCGGGGGCTCTGGGCACAACCTGTACTAGCAGGAAAGAGTATTATCTGTACAGTGCAAAAATGGTTGTAATTGTTCTTCCTGCCCATTGTTTCTCTCCTTTCAACCCTCCACGAAACCTCCAGGGGTTCTGTATGCACAGCCACAGGAGTCAAAGAGCACTCTGCTATGTTTAACAGCTCCTTTCCCCCTCTAGAATGGACCTGAGGTCAGCAGCCCAGACCTGACATTTCCATGTTTCCCAACCTGAGTGTTCTTAAATCAGCATAGTGCATTGCATGTCCTTCTGCTTAAAACACAAATTTATGTCTATGAGTTCAAGCTGATGCAACCAATGAAGGAAAATAAATACACCCAACTACGTCCTCCCTCCCTGTCTGAGCCTATTCCAAAGATGCCAGATTTCAAACTGTGTTCACCAAAAAGCCATAAAGAAACCAGAGAATGAAAGAGCTCCAGCATTAACTGTGATGTGTAACAGAGGAAGGAATTATCTAATAGTTAACAAAGCATTTCGGTGCTTGGGCATCCATAGGTTGGCAGTGAATCTCTCACAGTCAGCAAAATGCCATCCTACCCATCAGATCAGGATGGAAGAACACACAGGAGCTGGAAGCACTGCTGCACTGTGCTTTAGGGTCTCTGGGAAGACTTCTTTTGGACACCATAAATAAATCAGATATGCATGACAGAGGGGGTTTGAACTCGAACGTCCTGCACCAGTATCTCTTGTTTAGAACTGAGAAATGGGCACAGTGATGGAGAAGCAAGACCCTAAAATGAGGAACCAAATCCAGCCAAGGAGAGTCTGAATCGCTTGGTTGAGATGCAAACAGCATTAGATTCTCCTTCTCATCGAGACAGGGCCTTTAGTTCCCTAAAAAACATGTCACTCTTATATAATTCACAGCAATGTAATTAATTTGAGACAATTAAAGCAGTCAAGCGAGTCCCTGCACTGTGTGCCTCAGGCACAGCCAAGCCAGCTGCAAGGAGCAGCTCATGAGAAGGGCCAGCAAGTGTGAGACAAACGAGTTTGGAAGTGAGCTGCCATCTGGCATGGGTAGCAAAGGCAGAGAAATCCCCCTCTCTGATTAGTGCTGCCAGATCCCACTGATTGCTGGGCACAACTGAGGCATGTGAGGCTCCTGCTCTGCTGCAAGAAGGCACAGCCAGATGTTCAGCAGCACCAATTCCTGCAATGACCTGGGCAGTGTCCCAGCACAGGTCACCAAAAGCCTTTTTGCAAAACACTATGCAATGCCTGTTGCACTGAATCACACACCACTAAAGGCAGGCTGGTAAAACTAGCTGAATCCCACTCAGACCCTCCATCATCCTGTGCAGCAGGTACCCAATATCTCTCACTTGTGTGGGACACAGATGACATGCAAAGCAGAAACTGTCTAAAAGCATCCTGCCAGCCCCAGCCCCATGAGCCCATCTGGATTTCTGACTGCTCAAAGAACAATTGTATTTTAAATAGGTCATGAGAACAGTGCTGGCAACCCGGGAGGAGCTGGACTGTGGGCTAGCGAGAAATCATGGGGTGTTGGGAGTTGGACTGAGAAAGCACTGACCCATTATCATAGGATATCTCGAGTTGGAAGGGACCCATAAGGAACATCAAATCCAACTTAACAGTGTGAGGCAGGACCCAAAACCTGAGGGCAGCACAGGAGACAGTGCAGGTGCAGCTGTAACAGCCGCCCTTGGCCACGAGAGCTCCATCACGCAGCCAGAAATCACATCCCACATCACCCTGATGGGAACAGGGAAGCAACGTGCTCCAGCTCTGCGGGCACAGAAGGGCACTTCAACCTCCTGTGAGCTCTGCATGGAGTTCTGCATGGAGTGGTTTTGTTTGAATCCTTTTTCTATGGTGGTGTTTGCATACTCTGGCATCTATGCTCTGAAAAACAAGGGATGTGCAAGGGATGCTTCTCTCTTGGACTCAGCCACAGAGCAGCTGTGGTTCTGACATCACAGCCCAAACCTGAGAACACAGCCCCCTCCAGCCATGCACAGCCCCCAGCAGCACATTTCGGAGGCGGTTCCCCAGCCCATAAGGGAACACAGTGTCTCGAACAACAAACATTTCACAATGCCCCCAAATGTGCCATTAAAGGACAATTAAAATGTTCTGAAGGCACCAGGACACTTAATGCAGCAGTTTGGCAGTGGCAGTTTCGCAATGACTTTTTTGCTGTTGCTGTCCTAAGATTTCCCATGATATGGTGCAGCTGGGCTCAGCCCACACTGGGAAATCAGGAGAGATAAGTGCAGCAGTGAGGCCATCCAGGAAGGATGCTGTCATCAAGCACGCAGAGGTGAGCTGAGGTGAGAGTTATGCAGCACCAATGGATGCAATGGGGCAGAAATGCATTGCTGAGGCTGCAGCCAGGCAAAATTCCCCCTGCAGAACTTCACTTCAGCTCTGGTCAGTGCTGGGGGCTGTCCTCAGCTATCCCGTCCCCAAGTCCCCAGTGCCTTGGGTTTGCTGCCTCCATTAAGCAGAGTGTTACACTGGATCAAATCATAGCAGAGAAAAATATTTCAAAGCAATATACACACTCTCCAAGAGTGAAACCAGGCATCTTCCTTTTGCTTTCTGCCTGGGAATTATCTTCATCACCAATGGTACATTTCCAGGAAAACTTCCCTCTGGTGTAAAATGCCTGTGGCTAAATAAATGCCACATCCTTCTCACCAAAATGATAACAGAATAAACATGACAGCCCTTCCTGTTGCTGTGTCAGCAGTCACACGGCCACCTCCTTGGTGCTCTGCTGGGTCCATCTCTACCACACATATCTCATTTTCAGTGACACACCATAACCCATATTAAGGGACTGTCTCACTTTAATGGCGACACAAATGCTTTCTGTCCTCAGGAAAATCTCCCCAAATCCTTTCTAGTTCCCAGCTATGAGGAGTGGGGCTGAGAAATGTGGACCAGCATCCAGGAGGGAGCAGAGTGGTGGAGGAAGGAAAAGGACACCTGAAAATGCAGAAGCCAACCCAAAGCAGCAGTGCCAACAGCACGGCCAGCAGGCTGGGACTGGGAGGTGCTGGGCAAGATACAAGTGGTGGTGAACAATGGGAAGACACTTTTGTTTTTAACATAACATTGGGTTTTGATCCACAGAAGGGCTTTCTCTGAACACGGCTGACCTCATCAGGGTTTTTCTAGTGATTCCTTCGAGGATTTCCAGAATGCTATTGCAGTTGTTTCCTAATCTTGAGTGCATTCAAACAAAGAGAATAAAGATTCCATGTTCTCCTACCCCAGTGACTCTCAAAATGCTGTTACAATGATGATAAGATTATAATTGGTGCAGAGACATGTGAACTGTACGGAGCCCAAACCCTGTTCTGTGCTGCAGAGGTTCTCCCTGAGCTGCTGTGCTCTCCCTGCCTGCCCCACGCACCCACCCTCTGTGCAGCTCTGATGAAAAAGCTTAACGAGACTGCCAAGTAAATGACACACGAGCCACACTGCGCAGTGCAAAAGGCTGTCAGAAAAGCTACCAGCTCCTTTCCAGAAGTGGCAGCCAGCAATGAGCACTGCCAAAATTGCTGTAACCCTGCTGAAACAGCTTCAGCGCTGCTAAAACCTCTCCAAGAAGTGACTGAAGCTGAGACCAGCCTACAACTTTGCATGGGCTGTCACAGCAGGATCCATCCCTCCCACCACAGACAGCAGCGTCTGGCCAGGGACACGCTTGGCTGAGACAATCCACAAGCAGCTGTATTAATTACTGATGTGAGATAATAATAAAAAAAAAACAACACCGCTGATCACAATTTCCTCTAGTGGTATAAAATGCATGCAACCTTATCTCTGCGCTCCGCGTGTCCTGGGTACTTTGTCTTCCTCACAAATCTCAGATCCAGCACGCAGGCAGTTACATGAGAGTTTCTAACAGCGGCAGAAGAGCAAAGAAATGGGAAAAAATACAAAAGGTGGAACCAAGTGAGTTACAGTGCATGCATGTAGCTGGAATCAGTTAGGGGGAGATCCCAGAAAGCAGTGCTGGAACTGGTGAAAAATCACAGTGCTTGGTATGGCCGTGTGGGCTGCATGTGTAGATACAATGACGGGCAAACATACTTGGCAAAGCAGATTGACAAGGTTAAATATATTGCAAATAGGTTCTTGTTTCCTTTTATACAAGGACTCTTGGTATTATTATCATAAACAAGTACATCAGACATTTGTGAATCATTGAATCATTAAAGTTGAAAAGACCAAAAAGATCATTGAGTCCAGCCGTCAACCCATCACCACCATACCACTAAGCCACGTCACTCAATGCAACACCCACCCTTTTCTTGAACACCTCCACTGATTGTGACTCCACCACCTCCCTGTGCAGCTGGGCCATGCATCACCACATGGGACAAGCATTACCTGCAAAACACCACATCTCTACTTTGCCCAACTGCTGGCAGAAGGTTTTATGTCCAGACATTACCAAGTCCCCATCACACACAGCTTCCTCAAACACAGGGACCTGAGGCTTGAGGGAAAACCCACACTGTGGGGAGCAGCCCATGGCCACATTGTTCTGGGGAGCACTGCAGCCTGGTGTACCCCGTAATGCTCCCCTATGGGCAGAGGGCAGCTTGCAGCGCCCCACGGCAAGCTTCAGACCTCACAGCAGTCCTAAAGCTGTAACTGCTGTGTGAGAACATAGGTGATCTGTGAGATCTTAAAGAGACACCCAGTAGCAAAGGGGTCCTGGGCTGATGGAGCTTAGAGGTGAATGCTCTCCCTGAGCAATGCAGCTCTGAACACGACGTCTGTGTAAGGGATCCTGGATGAGTGCAAACAAATCAGTGATTGCTGCCCCCAGAGTCTCACTTTCATGCAGAGCTGCCAAGAGCAAAGCAATACTGACTCTGAAAGTACAACTGAAGTTTCACGTTGCAAAAAAAAAACAACCCAACAATGAAAACCAGGAAGAAAGGAGACCAAAATGCCAAAAAATTCAGTGAAGTCTCAAATGAGACACTGAAAGAACTCAAATGCGTTGGCTAATTTTGAGTGGCTCTTTCACTGGTGGGCACAGACAGGAAGACTGAAAAAAAAGCTGTTTGGAGCTCAGCTGGGAATGTGAACATCACATTTACATGTGTCCCAGCCTGTAAGAGTGGGATTTAGATGCAGAGGGATTTAAATGCAGCAAGAAGGGGCTATAAGAAAGGAAGGGACAGACTCTTTAGCAAGGTCTGTTGTGACAGGACAAGGGGAAATGGTTTGAAAGTAAAAAGGGGGGGATTAAAACTGAATATAAGGAAGACATTTTTTACACCACGGGCAGTGAGGCAGTGGCACAGGTTGCCCAGAGAGGCGGTGATGCCCCATCCCTGCAGACAGCCAAGGTCAGGGGATGGGCTGTGAGCACTGATGGAGCTGTGGGTGTCCCTGCTCAGGGCAGGAGATGAGATCAGGTGGGCTTTAGGGTCCCTTCCAACTGAAACCTGTGGCAGAGGATGTTGTCTGAATGGTTAAACAGACCTGGTCCATATCTCAGAGAGCTGCTACCTCTGTCTGATATTTGCTCTGCAGCTCCTTGCTGTGTTACCAATCCCACTGGCTGGGACTCCTGCCTATAGCTCTAAAAACATCTCACAAATGTGAAAAACCTTGAAACTCAATGCACCGGAAGATGAGAGGACGCAACGATCTCTGTTTTGCAAATGAGAAAAAGAAGAGGAAGAGGAGAAGCAAAACTCTGATCACAAACAGCCCTGAGCCAGGGCTGTGAACCTGACACCAGGACGTCGCTCTCAAACTGCTCTCCAGGCACCTCCTCTGATGACTCCAACAGCACTCAGATGCTTTCCAGCACTGGGGAGCTCTGGTTGCTCTAATGGCAGCCCTGGGGGCACTGATGTTTCTGATATATCAGTACACCACTGTGATGTTTTAGCGAAGATTTGAACACCAAGAAGAACCTCCAGGTTGGAAATAACAGATCCAGGGGAGAGGTGGGTTGGCCAGAAGCTTTCCCCATTGCTTTCCCCTCTCTTCTGCCTGGTCAATAATCACCCAACAGGCACCCTGATGACAGAGGAATGCTTCATGAATTATCTTTACACCAAGATTTTCTAGGAGAGAGTAACTAAAAACAAAGTTAGAGCAAACCCTCAGAGCAAAACTCCCTTTTATTGGGCTGTTTCGGGTGAGGATTTAGGGCTCAGACAGCCCTCGTAAGACTCTCTAGTGTGAAATCTATTTTCACTTGCAAACTCAAGTCTCCCCACAAAGATTTGCTCCAAACCCAAGTACTCACGAGGTGTAAAGGCCTGGATTTCAGAGAGGCTCAGCACCCTTCCCAGATGCCACCACTGTCACCTGGGCACTCTCCCAGATCAGATTCATGCTACAAGAAGCCAAGAACTTGGACACGAGATGCACCGAAAGCACCCAGACTGCAAAGTGTAAAAGGCATACAGGTACTAGAGAGGGTCAGAGGAAGAAATGGCTCTCAGTTTCCAATGCACAATGGGCACAGTGGGCACGTCCCACAGCCGCATCCAGCAGCAACCTTCCTGGGAGAGGTGGCAGCTCCTCGTGTCCCATACAGAAAGCAGTTCACTGCGATTCACGGGGCTAAATCAGGGAACCAGGAGGAAGAGCAATCCTGTGGCATGCAGGCAGCCAACCCGATATTCAGCTGCTAGCAAAATAATCCCTAGCTCAGCTTCAGCATTCCACAACTCCAGCCCCTTCCTTGCACTGCAGTTTTTGAGGTGTTTGGTGGATCTTGCTCAGTCTTCACCTTCCTTGAGGACTGCTGGAGAACGGCAAGGAGCCTTAAACCACCTGGACAGCATTTTGTTCTTGCCAGCCTGACATGTCTCAGGCGCTGTTGTGCGTGATACCACCGCGTGGATTCATTTGTGAATACACCGTCCAACCCAAATAAACTTTGGCTTCGTTTTGGAATTGATCTCTGAACAGAGGAGCTTGGCTGTTTCCGTGGGCAGCCGACCCTCCTGCAGGATTTTAACCCTCCCCAGCCCAGCTGCTCTGCACAGGCACACCGGCTTTGCTCATGCAGGGTCAGATGCTTGTGTCCTTCTGTGCAAGGTGAGGAGGAGCGGAGCAGCTCTTTGTGTCCCCAGCCTTGCAACAAACAGCACCGACACCTCGCATCCCCCATGTGGGGGGAGAAATCTCAGCAAGCCCCAGCTATCCAAATGCTGCTGCTTTAAAAAGGCTCTGCTGGCTGCAGTCAAAGCCACGCTATGCCTAACGTCACCAAGTAACAGAAATAGCAGGCGTGAGTGAAGGGAGGAGAATGAGAGTATTAAGAGCGCACAGATTTCAAACATACTTGGAGAGGCAGCACGCTCCCTTCCTGCCACTGCCTTTCCAGATGCGACAGAGCACGGGGATCTGTTGCTGTCTTCCCATGAAGAAGGATTCTCTCTCTCCTTTCTATTTTATTTTTTTTAATTTTCTTTTTAAGTTTCAGCTTTAAGACTACTAGATACGCTTTTGCTTTGTTTCTTGTAGGAAATTTCATCTGCCGGATTTAAAAGCAAGGTTTGAGCAGGAGGAATTCCTTTATCTGTGTAGCTACTGGAACGTGCATGGTGTCTCTGTGTGCTGATAACATAGAAGAAAATGCAGGAATGGCTGAGAAAATTGCTTAGACCGTAAGGTGCTTTGAATGGCTGCTTGGGATAATGAGCTCTTTATTGTGTGTGTCTGCATGTGTGCAAGTGTATGCATGCACGTACGAGTGCAGCAATGGCAGTGACTTTAAAGCGATGCAAGGTTTCCCCAATTTGCTTAATTTTCCTCCTGTAGGAGTGAGGATTTGCCTAGCTGTGGGCTCTGCCTGCAGCCAGCTGGAGTGTCTGAACTGAATTAGTGCTGTAGTGATTTTATGAATGAAGTGAAATGCAGGCTCAGAGGATGAGCAGAGCGAGCAGGCACGGTGTGGGAGCTCTCCCCAGCAGGAGCTGGCACATCAGGGACCTATGCAGACGAGCACAAACCTGCTACAAGTGCCCAGAGCACAAAGTAAGGCAGCTGCAAGAGGCCAGTGCTTAGGTCATGGAAACATGCACCTGAAAACAAGCTAAAATGAATCCAACCGCATCCAAGAGCTGCGGGTGACTGGTGTTGGGTTCAGCTGGAGCATCCCATGCAGAGCCCTTCACTTCCAACCAAGCATGCTGGTGACTGTGTGGCAGAGCTCCCTAGCATCTGTGCCTCCTTCTTTTGCTGCCAGCACAGATTGTGCATGAGCACTGATGAAGCAGACAATGAGGGGGCAGCTGGTGCACGGACTGGCTGGCTGCACACACCTGAAGCCAAGCAGGAGGGAATGGCACAGCAGTGTGAAGGACTGGGGTTTGCTGGCTCTCAGAAGGCTGGGATGTTGGTGAAACTGACAGAGACTACCTCAGAGAAGCAGCTTCCCAAAGGATAACTGAGCACTGCCTGACCGTGCTTCTTCTCTTCCCTTCCTCTTATCTGCACCCAAGGCATGTGGGCAGGAGACAGGCTCTACGTACTGCTGTTTTCCCTTTTTTGCACCCCTCTCCCAACTGTTAAGCAAGAAGAAATCTCTCTGTGCTGGACCGTCCTCTTTTCTGTAGACTTATTTCATGACATCTCCACAGTAGCCATTGCCTAGTAATGGGATGAGGAGAAAATCATACAAGACATGAAGAGGATGAACACTGCCCATCCTCAAGTGTTACAGTGGTCACTGGTGGGGGATGTCTGTGAACCATGGGCAGCTGGAGGAGGGCCCATGCCTCCAAGGAGCAAGCAGGATGAAGAGCAAAGGAGTTGGAGTGGATGCGGAGGCAAAGGGACACCAAACTCACTTGGAACAGCTGGAGAAGTTTGCAAATTCCCCTGATAAAACAACCCCAGCCTGCCCCAGGGAGCAGGCAGAGGGATGGCTTTGCCTGCAGAGCTCTGCAAGGACAAGGCAGTCCAACAGCTCCTCTGTCCATTTGCTTGGAAAAAAAAATGCAAATCTGAGCTGTGTAAAATTCGTAGCACAAATGTTTCTGTGTGCAGTGACCTTTAGGTCGATGCAGACTTCTCATATGCCTTAAAATCCTTCCATTTCAGGTAATTCTGGTGCTTTTCTCAAGCAGCTTTGATCTCCCTTTGCCTACGGCCAGAGCCAATACAAACTCAAAGCAGCACAGTCATGATTTGAACAGTGCTGGGCTTAAGTTAGCCAAATGCTCCCACATGCAAAGAGTGTCTGCCTTCCTGCAGCAGTCTCTCACTGCACTGCATGGGGCTTTTCAGGCCCATCCACAAACTGGACTGTCCAAAACAGGGCACTATGCATGGGCACACAGACATCTGTGGGCTCATACTTACAGAGCATGTGAAAAGAACTGTACTTACACACATAAAACTCACAGTGCAACCCACAACTTGCACTGCAGATGGAAAATGCCTTTCCTCTCCATCACTTAACAATTTGAAACTGCAGGTCACAACAGAGCAGAAGCTCCTCATTCAAGAAAAGCTGTTCTGTGAAAGCACTGCAGAAATACTAGACTTTGAGTTCACTGTATGAAATAGACAACAATCTAGCTGCAAATGGTAAATACAAAGTTTGCCTTCCCTATTTTGGAACTTGGACTCCTTCGTGTTCAGAGCTTAGCAAAGAGCTTATCAGCAATTGTGTTGATGAGTGATAAGTTGTCACTATGAACGCAGGGATGTTTTTTTCCCCAGCCCCAAACTAACTTTAAGGATTGCAACAAATGGTTTCCAAAGGTCCACACAATCTCTTTTTCTCCTTTCCAAGCACACTGCAAAATGGCATTCCTCAAAGCTGTGTTCTTGTAACAATGGCATGGGCCTTGCAGGAGTGGCCTCAGTGCAGAAAACTTTTGGTACATGCAGAAAGTAAAGGCTCAGTGACAGGTAACTTCTGAATGACAGCCTGTGTTGCTCTGGCAGATTTCTAATTTGCTGATTTCTGATGTCTTTCTTCTAGTGGAGAATGCAGACCTTCCTTACACGAGACCTCGCTAAAAAATGGTTCGCCATCTTCCTTCAGTCGCATTTCTAAAGACAGAAAGAAGAGCTTCTCAAGAACCCATGGCATGAACAGACCCTCAGGCATCACAAGGCCAGGAGGATGTCCCTGACTGACGAGCTGGAGAGCCACTTCTCTGCAACCCCCTACATGGTGACAGACACGAATGAGAGCAGCCTATTCCGAATCAGACCCAATGCCTCTGTCAATGCCACTGGGGAAGGTGCACCAGCTGCTGGTTCCATGGAAGACATGATTGCCATCTGCACCATTGGGACGATCCTGTCCCTGATGTGTGTGATTGGGGTGACAGGCAACGTCTACACCTTGCTGGTGATGTGCCATTACTTGCGGTCGTCTGCCTCCATGTACATTTACATCATTAACCTCGCGCTGGCAGACCTGCTCTACCTTCTCACCATCCCTTTTATTGTTGGGACTTACTTCATCCAGAAGTGGTACTTTGGGGACGTTGGCTGTCGCATCCTGTTCAGCCTGGACTTTCTCACTATGCACGCCAGCATCTTCACTCTCACAGTCATGAGCACGGAACGCTACTTTGCTGTGCTGAAGCCCCTGGACACAGTGAAGAGGTCCAAGAGCTACCGAAAGGCCATCGCTGTTGTCATCTGGCTGGTGTCACTGCTGCTCACTCTCCCGATGCTCATCATGATCCAGCTGGTGCAAAGGGACAACAAAAGCATCTGCCTTCCCACCTGGAGCAAGCTGTCCTACAAAGTCTATCTCAGCATCCTTTTTGGTACCAGCATCGTGGGCCCAGGGGTGATCATCGGTTACCTCTACATCCGATTAGCAAAGATTTACTGGGTGTCACAAACAGCATCCTTCAAGCAGACCAAGCGGCTGCCGAATCAAAAGGTGCTCTATTTGATCTTCACCATAGTGCTGGTGTTCTGGGCTTGCTTCTTGCCTTTCTGGATATGGCAGCTCCTCTTCCAGTATTATGAATCCTTCACGTTATCCCCCAAGGTGATGAAGAACATTAATTATCTGACAACCTGCCTGACCTACAGCAACAGCTGTATCAACCCCTTCCTCTACACCCTGCTCACCAAAAACTACCGGGAGTACCTGAAGAACAGACAGCGAACCCTCAGCAGCAGCAGTGGGTACTTCCAAAGGAGGAATCGATTTCAGAGGATTTCAGGGAGATCCATGTCCACAAGCAGTCAGCACTGCACAGAGACGTACGTTCTTGCTCACGCTCCTTTGGGAAACAGCAGTGCCTGAAGGTAAAAAGCATCTCCACGAACGATCGATATTGATTTCAATGTTGCTGTGATTTAAAGTGTGCGTTGTAAAGGCAAAGTCTCAGCAGCTCCATGATGTGCACACATTTAGTTCAGAGGCTGTGCCATATTCTGTTTTCATTTCCTCCAGTGCCTGCTGCTGATTTGATGCTAGCAACATTCAGCTGAACATCTCTAAACGGTCTTTCGCTTTTCATCTTTATATTTTATAGTGTGTGTCTCCTCAAGTAGCCATCAGTAATGAAAACCTGTTATAGGGCCAAGTTTTTTAATAGTATCAGCTGTCTCACAGAGTTTAGAATTATGTTATCTCATGAATGGCTGTCATTTGTTCTTTTTAAAGCAGTGATGCTAGATTGGTACTTGTATGAGAGCTGAAAGTGATGAAATAAAGACAAAGCAGCTGACACTTGTGACATGCAATCCAGTTTGAATCGGCGTGGAACTGGACAGTTTGGATGAGGAATGTCCAGGGCTGTTTGTCCTGGTTTTGGTCACATTCATGTTTATTCTGCTCTCTCACACATGCACTGGGCTCACTCCTCCACTCATGGCTGTAGCACAGCAGCAGCACACTGTTAGCAAGACAAGCTTCCCATGACAGTGAAAGTCAGGGGACACTCAGCATCCCTAACACACTGACCCCAAACACAAGCACCCATGGAAGGAGCATCATCCACCCCAGACAAACTCTTCCTTTCCCAGTATATCTGCCTTTTTCTCTTCCCCAAGGATCAGGAGCCTCAGCTTTTGTTCTTCTCAGGGCACCCACTAACAAACTTCAATACTGAGGGACCAGAGCTCTGTCACTGGGTCTGAAGAGGAAGGACAGAGGGAGAAGTGGGGGCTGTGATCTGTAGTGGGCAGAGCTGTGCTAACAGAAGTCTCTCATAACCTCGGTTATAAAAGTGCAAGTTCCCTATTGCCAAGATCACTTGCTCTGTTCACAGAAGATGGTTTTGATTTACTGCTATAAGATGTGAATGCAGCCCTGCGTACACCAAGAACACTTTAACTTTCAGTGGTGACAAAACATCATTAGTACAGATGTTCCCTCTGTGATGGTTGGTGCTGCCAGCACCCACACAGCACTGCTCTCCCACATTAGTCATTACCTTATTAGCAAGGACAAAATGCAATATGCCATATGCAATATGCAATGCACAACCCTAACCAAACTATGGGATTAGATGCAGATTAATGCTCAGGAGCAAATTCAGAACCGCAGTGCCATCCTCCAGTGTGCAACAAACTGCTTTTGCTTATACAGGAATTGAATTTAGTTTTTAACTTAAGTTTAGGGAAAGCTCCCATGAGTTGAGTACTAGAAAGCAGAGTGCATCTTTTCTAAAATCAAAGAGTGAGAAACAGAGGATGTTTCAGCTCACCCAGCATTACACATCAATAATGGTGATGCAGAGCAGTTACCAAAAGCTGCAGAAACAGATCTGTCACCAGAGTCAATCAGCCAACCCTTTGCCCCCAGCAGGACTGCTCTGACTGACTCCTCCAAGCCCACCACAACCAAAGCATCCCAAAGGAAACATTTGCAACAAGTCTGCCATTGCTCCATATCTCAGCCAACACCCTAAAAGCAGCAGGAGCAGAGCCCCATTGGAGGTCCTGCTGTGCCCTGGGACACAGCCTCACCCCAGGACACCAATCCCATCCCCAGTGCTCATTCAAGCCCTGAGCTGTGCCCTCAGCTGGGGCTGGCTTGCCAAACCAGCACCACAAAAGCAAGAGAAAGGAAGACACCCACAAGTCAGGGAATGATTGCAGGTGATGTTCCCATTGACACTGGCTCCCCTTTGAAAGATGAGATGTTTCATTCAAGCCTTTCAATTTCCACCCCGGGCTGTTCTTTTCATTTTATTCTGTTCCTCCTTCAAACACTCACATCCATCACCACTCAGTGCAGGCAACAATAAGGAATAGCATTCCAAGTTTGCAGGTAAAGGCAATGCTCTGACAATTCACAAGTAGGCTCTGCATCCCCTGCTAATGTGATGCACCAGCATCACCCAGACACCAAACAGTCTTGTCCCTAAAACCAAAAGATCTCTGAGTATAAGAGGTTGAACACATGCAATAAGTGAAGTCTGAAGGAGGAATTGCCTTCTCCATGAGGCAGATAAATTGCTTGGTTAATGACAGCCATAAAATAATTATTTCTCCTTGCAGAAGACTATTACCAATCACAGCACCAAGAGCTAATCTTCACCTCATCTTTATATAAACAACCCATAGCAATTTGAAACGATGCGTGTGCACCCGCACCCTGCCTGCTCTCTGCTTCTTCACTGGTTGCAACCTGACATCCTGATGTCTCTCACCTCCAAACCCCAAGACTCCAAGACAAACCCCACTACTCCATGCCCACCAGCTGAACTGCAGCCACCAAAGGTCAAAATTCTTTTTTTTTGGTCTGTTTAAGCTAGGATGCATTTAGAACCGCCTCGAGACTGCAGGAAAATCCAGCTGTGAGCAAACCATAGCATCGCATCCATAGGGCAGTGCCTGCAGTGCTGTGAAAGGTCGGTACCCACTCTGGTGGCTGAAACAGGCAGGAGCTGCAGCTGGGCCCAGAGCAGCTCTCAGCTGGGCGCTGCCTTCGCCAGAAAGGGATGACGTGTGCGTACTGAATTGTCTCCTTTCAGCCTTTAGGAGGCAAAGCAGCACAATTTCTCACTTCAGGTTGAGGTTTTCACTCCCCTGATTGCTTACGTTTAACGTTGAAACACCTCCTCTTTGTTTTGTCCAAACCACTGTATTCTTACACAAATCCCATGGGCAGCCATGCCCAGTGCCACTGTCCATCCATCCAAACACTGTTTGCATCCCAGTGCTCCTAATTTGCACTCAACGGTACTGATTTAGGCGTATTAAAAATGTGGTGGAATCAAAATAATTGAGGTGAGAGCACAACAGCAGACAACAAATTGCTCTGCAATAATAGAGATGTATATCTGAAAGCAGGATCCAAAAGGAGAGACACAGCAAATTGGGAGAAGGAGAAATGAGCAGATTTGATGCTGATTCCAGGCTTCCCAGTGCAGGAAAACTGAGAGGCAAACGTTGAAGAAAAAAATCAGACATGGTTGCATGGATGGGAAGCAGCAGATAAATCCATTGCTGATATTAAGAAAGAAACTCATATGAGGAAAGCGATATTTTTATGCCCACTGATAGACCCTTTCCTAACTTTTATTGCTCAGGAACATGCTGGAGCTGGAATAGGCAGCAGTTATGTGTTCAGTAGCAATGCAAGAAGCAAACAACTGTGCTAAAAGACATCAAGAGCAAAAATTCTTTAGTCCATCCCAGCTACTTCTCTCTTAAAACATACATTTCCCTTCATTTATCACTCCTCATGATACTGCAGCACATCAGGCTGTCACATGCTGTCACCAAAACGGCTTCACTTCCTGCAGCCTGTGCTTCAAGGAGCCCAAAATGCTGCAGGACAACACATCACCCAGTGGGTGACACTCACCAGCCGAATTCCCCATGCAGTTTTGCCCCCAGGATGCAGCAATTGGCTCACGCAGTAGATGCAATAACCATGTTAAGATTAAGCTAAGTGCTTGGCTTTATTCAACTTTCCCAGGAACAAATTCCCCATCACCATAACCACTGTTAGAGATCAGGGGGCCCAGCAGTCAAAGAACTCAAAGAGATTTATATGCAAGCTGAAGGCTCACTTCTAAATCCAGTCTTCCCAAATGTTTATCATCTGGAAAGCCATCTGTCTGCCAGTAGAGCTCACGCTTTTGCCACAGGAGAAAGTGCAAATATCACAAATTTGGTTTCAAGGAGCAAAACGCTCCAGCATTCAACATTTTAACTGTCATTAGATTTAATTACATGACAAGTAGCTGCCATAACTAGCTTAAAGCTGTCTATAAGGATGACAAAATAATGCTGTAACAGCAAATATATACAAAATCAGTGAAAGCAGCTGCTTCAATAATAGAGGTGCCCAAAGCAGAACAGTGTTCAAGGTGCAGCCTCACCAGTGCCCATACAGAGTGATGATCACCTCCTGCTCTGCTGGCTGCACTATTGCTGGTACAAGCCAGGACGCCGTTGGCCTTCTTGGCCACCTGGGCACACAGCAGGTTCATGGTCAGATAAGCATCAACCAACACTCCCAGATCCTTTTCCTCCATGCAGCTTTCCAACCACTCTGCCCCAAGCCTGCAGCGATGCCTGCAGCTGTTGTGATCAAAATGCAGGACCCAGCATTTGGTCTTGTTGATGCTCACCCCATTGGCCTCAGCCCAGCTATCCAGCCTTCCTATCCTCGTGCAGATCAGCACTTCCTCCCAGCCTGCCGTCATCTTGCAGGAGAGTGGCAGCAGGCAGCTACGTGCTTTGGGAACCAAACCAGCCAAGGTTGCCTTTTGCAAGGAATTCTGATTGCTTTCAATTATTGACTCCACTGCACAAATCTGAGCACACGTGGGCAGCAGCAGCAGCGTGGCTCCAGCTTTTCCTGTGTTTGCATTTATTTGAAATGCTAAGGGAAACACACGCAGCCAACCTCCTCCTGATTACTTGTTTAGTTTATGGTTTATTGCTCAAAAGAGAGTATAACACCATTAATTCATTAACCGCTAGCATTACACAAACAGAATTGCTGCACCCAAAATAGTGATGCGAGTCAGTGAGTCACTGGTGCTGTGTGATATCTTTGGAGGGAAATTTGGATTCTGTTTCCAGAAGGAGGGATGGAGACGCCTCAGCACTGAGGACAACCAGGGCAGGGGCAAGGAGCTGCCCCAGCTGCCCACTAGGGAGAACTCTCTGGGGGTCACACTGCAGACAATGCAAAATACACCATAAGATGGAATTTCCAAAGCGTTTCTGTCCTTGAAGCATCTGAAAATGCTACTCTTCCTCCTCTCAGCACCCTGTGCTGAACCTCCCTGTGCTCCCAGCCTTCTCCATGGCCAGTTTTCAGTACATCAGCTTTGACCATCTGGCTTTGCTGAGACATTGCTGCGTCCCCAGCTTTTTTTAACACATCAAAAATAATAAAAAGCAGTTTCCCATTTAGCAATCCCTCATTAATCAGTGCTAGTTGGCAGGCTGATTACAATTTAGTTCAGCTAATTAAAGAAGAAAACATCTTTATAAGAAGCTAAGACTTGAATTACTGTCTGCTGTCTAAAAATTCTTCCTTCCTTTGAAACATATGTCGGAAAAAGAGCTGTCTTTGTGCCAGCCTGCGACAGAAAGCCCCTAATACTGCCACACTTCTGCACCATAGCAAGGAGGGAGCTTCCGTTTACGCCATAAATAGATGGAGTTAGATACTAAGCAACCTCTAAGACAAAACAAAGGCATGAAGGCACCGCGTTGCAGGATCAGCCACAGGATTTTGGACATTCAGTGTTCACGCTGACTCCAGTGCTGTTGCTTTTTCCAGTTACCCTCACCCAGGGAGGCTTGCTAAGCCCAACCCGTCTGTGTAGCCACTATGCAAGGTAAAGCTAAGATGAAAAATCTAACAAATGTATGATGTGCTCAACAACCACAGACCTAAAAGTTTCCTTTCTCCTGTACCACCTGGAACACAAGACCATTATAATCCTTATTAGAGAAGAGAAATCCCTATGCCTTGATGCATGGGTTTGGAGTGCCTAAGAATTACCTTGGATGTTCTGAGAAACACAGATACCTGCTTTAGATATTTTTCTTGGGGGGGAAAAGCTCCTCCAAGGCTTGGTACTGAAAAGGAAATGCTCAGCCTATATTTCCACACCATTCCTAGAGGCAGGAGGTGGTTCCTCTACCTTCCCCACAGCAGTACATTCTACAGAACAGAAGGGAGCAATAGGGTTTTACTGAAGACACCTGGCTGAACTTCAATGAATCTTTGCTGAGCTGGCTCCAACACCGAATTTTCAAGCAAAACCAGACTAGCTGCTCTGTATTTCTGTGTTTAAGGCTCTTATCTCTGAGCTGCCCTTCCTTCCCCTCAACCTTCCTCTGTCTTACATATTTAAGGTGAAAAGTCCCCAGGGCACTGTGTACCATTTACAAAGCACATGTAGATGCTCAGCAGAGTGAGGTCACAAAGATGACCAATGTCTTCAAAAGCAGCTGTGATACAAGCAATGGATTTCTGCTGCTAAGGTTAAGAATAAAAGTGCTTACTACAGAGAGACGGTAGCTACAGGGCTTTAATCCTGCACAGAGCTGGTGTTGTGGGGTCAGGTTCACATGGAGATGATACACAGCATCTTGCTCTTGAGCAAGAAAATGGCAGGAGATGGCCCTGTGGCAGCAGAGATCTTGCCAGAGATAGCATCATACAGATGCCTCTGAAGTCATTGCACCAAATGTCCTTTCTTTTTCCTTCCAACCAATAATAAGGCTACATTTCTGCCCTGCTGTGGAAAGAACAAATACCTCTGAAAATCTGCTGATGCTGTGGAAGAGCTGCATTGGGATATTCAGGGCTTCTCTGTCTGGTCAGGCAAATCCATCAGTACCAAGTGAAAACCTTGCCCAACTGGATTAGCTATCACTGCATATCTCAGCTAAAGAAAGCAGGCTAATGCTAGATGACCTAAGAGTTAGTTAAACATGGATGTTTCTCTTAAGAGACACGAGTTGAATTCTCAGCTTCAGGAGCATGAAGCAGCCACTGCACTACCCAGCACTGCTCTACCACCCATAGCCAGTCCAAGCCTACAAGCTTCACCTGAAGATCAGCTTTGAAACACTGAGAAACTGCCTTATGTAGAGTTTCTCCATACAAGCCCGCAAGGATCCAGACATGCCACAGTTCAGCAAACTTTAGAAACATCAGACCACAGCAAACCTCCCTGCACTACTGTGAGACAGTGGGGTGAGAAGGTGCACTTGGAGCAAAGGGCTTCTTCAGCTTTGAATTGCAGATTTTGCCGGCCAGGGATGGAAAATGGCTGTGGATATCTCTCCTCAGAGTTAGCAAACTCCTCCAGAAGGGAATGCATCTCAAACTGCCCAGCTCTAACAGTGCTGGGGTGTCCCTCTGCCTGTCCTGCAAGTAGATGAGCTCCCATCCCATGTCTGGGCCTTGAACAAGGATCATAGTATTTGCTTTCCTTACTGAAGTCTCTTGAGGCTAACACGAGAAACGACAGCACAGTTTACGGGATACTCTTTGCTCTTTGGACCTTCTTTTTAGCATAAACTAACACACCATTCTATGCCTTCTTTCTTCCTGAGTTAAGAAGAGAGAGGATCTGCCAGACCAGTTGGGAGAGAGAATAACTTACATTGGGGTCCAAGCAGGGAGACTTGAGAGATCTGCCAAAGCTTGGCATGGTGCAAAGCAGCTGCAGCACTGAGAGATTCAGCGTTTCCTCGCTGCAGGAAGGGTGAGCTTAAGGAGAAACCTTCCCCTGGGAGCCAAGCTGAAATGTGAGCACTGCTCAGCACAGAGGCAGGACAACGCTGAGTTATCCTTGGACGTCTCCCCAGGTCTGAAGGGATGTTTATAAGGGCACTTTTTTAAGGAAAGAAAAACACACCCAAGCTGAGTTAAATGGCAGATGTTTCTTTAGGCCGAGTTTTGGCGTGGGATGCAGAACAGGATTGTTCTGGCATCACCAGAGGCGGCACTTTTGTGGAGCATCTCTGTCTCCATTTATTTATTTTTGGAGGTCTTTATGAATGTGCAGCTCCCCTGGGGGCTGCGTGGCACAGGGTGGAAGGGTCTCACACTGCCTACAGATGGGGGAACTGAAAACTGTCTACATGTAGCAGAATAACCATGTAGGGGTTGCACGTCAGAGAGCACGTGCACATGGCTGTATCAACACAAAAGCATTTGGAAGAGCTACTGCATCATTCTTCTTTGCATGACAGAGGCAGTACGTGGAGTTCAGTGCGTGCACTTGGCCAGGAGAATGAGCAAAGGACAGCATTCCTTCCAGCCTGCCCCAGGCAGCTTTGTTTAACATTCCTAGTGGATCAGCAGCAAAGATAACAGAGTCAAATTTCCATCCTGGCAAAATCAAATGCAGGCTTGGTGTAAGGGGTCACAGAGAGAGAACCAGGAGCTCTTCATAAAGGAATTTTTTAAGACTTTCACAGCTACAGAGATCTGTATCACAGCTGCTTACCATCACCCCCACTGCCTCGAAGCATCTCCTGCTGCAAGGTGCCAAACCAGCTCAGCAAAGCCAGGGGAATAGATGAGCTTTGAAACAACAGCACCTAAAACCCCCACAGGGAGGAACAATTTGTCCTTCACCATTCCTGTCACAGAAAGCTAAATTGAACTACAGTGAATTTCTATGATTTCTGCATCTGTTACGGTGAAAAAAACTCAACAGGAGCAACATATCCAATGTGCCATTATAACTGGCAAACCCAGCTTAACACATTGCACAGAGCAAGCAGGGAACAAAGGCAAGGGTCTGCGTGTGAAAGGGTGGAGAAAGCATCATTTACAAGCCCTTTACTATAGCTGTTATTGCAGGAACATGCAAACACATGTGAATACTGCCCAGATCCAACACGGACCAGAAATTTGGTCCATTAACACAAGGGTGAGGCTCTAATCCAGCCTTCTTAAAGTCCACGTTATAGGGCTTGTCTGTTCTCTATCCTGGGATGGACTTGCCCTTCTGTAGGGGGTAGACCTGAAGGAGAACGCTGGCACAGTGCAATCACAGCATCATGCCAGATCCTTCCATTTGATTCCTAAGTTTGGAGATAACACAGAAAACTTGGCTTGTTCTGAAGTCCATTCTAGCAAGAACAGCATGCATCCTCTGTAACTAGCAGAGCCTGAATACCATTAGTAAGTACCTGACAGCAACAGAAAAATCAGTATAATTGACACTGTACGGTGTGTGGTTTTTCTACAGGAAATTGTACCCAGCCACAATAGAAGAGCTTGATATAGCTCCGTAGCTCAATGCACCAGAAACTACAGTAAATCACTGTTATTTGAAGTATAATAAATATGGGACCAATTTAAAGGCCACCACAGATGGTGCCAAGCATCCCACTGATCTCAATAGGCTTTGGATTAACCCCCGTAGGACTGAGCCTTCCTGCTGCCTCCGCTCCTTGCCTATGTTCTGCAGCACACGGGTGCATCTCCCAGAGCCCTGCTCATTCCTGCAGAATGAATGCTGCCTACCTATGCAAAATGTGAGACAGGGAAAGCAGGAGACAACACGGGGAGGGAGAAGGTCCTTTATTTCCTCCCTCAACTACTGGTGATTTCTGTGACATCCCCATGGCATTCAGCACATCAGCAATTAAAGAAGCTATTACAGAGAAATAGCAGATGTACATGGGTGGGAAAGACTTAAAATAAGCACTTTTATATCAATTATTAGATAACGATGTTGTATCTGAAGCTCCTTAAGTAATGGCACATTACCAGCTGGCAGGTCTGATGGGGTGCTTGCTCTGCTTGCATGGGAGCACAGCCATGTGTGCTTTATTTCATAGCATGCATTTCCATGAAGATTCTCATTTCCCCTCCAAGCAGTCTGAAAACAAGGAAAGCTGTCTGTCCAATTATACACCCACCTCCTTCATCCTCCTGCTCCCCAGGGCTAGAGTTCAAGCAGAAATGCTTACTACATCCTCCAAGTGCTGCTGGCTTTGCAGTCTCACACACATTCAGTTATTTCCCTAATTCCTGGTGCCTTACTCTTCCTATCAAATCATCGTATTTAATGGCATAAGATGGCTTTGAGAGTCTAACAAAAAGATCTACCCATGCTTAAGATGTGGAAGCCCATCCAGAGTTAGAGACATACATTCTAGCAATACAGACATTGCTGCGGATCAACCTCTAATTTTACAGCCTACAAAATAACACCAAGGCTATTTCAGCAAAGTCCATGAAAGAAAGAAATATTTCCTTATGCTGTGTATACATGAAGAGCGACCTTCAAAACTGTCCCCAATGAGCCACAACTCAGAAACGGCTTTAAGCAGCAGCAGCATTGGGCTAGAGATGCAGGAGGTGAAGTCCTTGCTGCCAGCAGGGACAACCTGACCCCAGGACTGTGGGACGAGGAAAGCATCCAGGTCCTGTTCCTCCTGATGCCTGAGGAGGAACAAATGACCATTGCAAGGCTTGGCATCTAGAAACAGAAATGCTTTGGCTTGTGGTGCTACTACAGTGAGCACAGATTAAGTAAGCAGATGTGCAGAAAGGAAGATGATATCAATCAGGCAATAAAGGAATCTGAATCCTTCCCTGGAGGAACAGAGTATCATCGGCACTAATTTTTTAACTAGGAGTCATCCTGGAATGTCAAGTTTTATGGAAATGTTACCTTGGCATTTACCTCAGGCCTTTTCTGAAGAGTTTGGTAGTTCAAAGTTTCTCTCAAATTGACTCTTTTCCTCCTTATAAAGTCAGCATCCTTGGTTACTTTCCACCTGAGACAGAGCAAGGAATGAGATCCATGCAGAGCACAAGGAGAGGGCTGGGGCAGCACCGAGGGTGGGAGAAACCCAAACAGCACCCACTTTGCAGAGGGCTCTTGGACCTGTGCTCTGATCTCCCAGGAGCCCTCCAATTTGTTCCAGGTTTTTTTTCTCTCTTTTTTTCTATTTTGTTTTCCCTTGAATGACCATAAGTCTCCAGTGGGACTGCATTTTCTTTTAATCCGATCAACAGCAACAGTAGTGGCTTCTGTGCTGCAAAAAGCAGAGTGAAAAAGCAGACAGCGGTGGGAGAAACAAAACACAGACATCCTAGTGCCAGCACTGAGATCATACTGAAGAGAGATTTGAAAGAATTTAGTGGCTTGGTATCATTTACTTCCAGAAGCAGCAGCCATCCAAAGCACTCAGGCACGATGCACACTCAGGAATTCTGGTCTCTATGTGCTCAAGTAGAACAAACTGTGTTTTGCATCTCTCTCTGTCCCTTCTCCTCAAACTGCACAGAGAGGGGTGGACTCAAGCATCCTAGACTTCAGAGTCCACCGGCATTACAGCAATGTAAAGGTCTTCCTTATTGATGGCTCTCAAGACTGAAAATCTCAATCCATGTGAGGTGAGCTGAATTGAGGGGCAGGACTCCGGGGGATAGCACCAAGTGTGACAGTCCTGTCTCCCTGCAGAGGCTCAGAAGACCTGCAGACACATTGCAGGGCTGGAGCCAGGTTCCCTGTGGACAATCAGGATCGGACTGCGCCCTGTTCCCACCTCCAGTGCCATTTCCCAGCCCCAACCCAGTGACAGGAGCCACCGGGAACCCTTCTGATGGCAGCAGGACTGCATGCTGCAGGAGCTGGCATTGCCTTCCTCCAGCAGCAGAGCTATGTTAGCAAGCTCCATCACCTCCAGGGGAACACATGAATTTTCAGCATCAGGTGAGACCGGGGATGCTGGAAGAAAGCATCCTGTGGTATCAGCAAGAGTCCTGCTGCTCCTGTTGTTCCGCTGCTGTGCTGGCCTGCCATCCATGTTATTCTCTGCAGGTGAGAGCTGACAGCAGGCAAACAATTCTGTGATTCTGTGAATCACATCCTGCTTCCGCACCACCCAGCAGTAAGAGAGAATCAAATCATTTACTGCTAATCATTGCTAATTATTTGCCTGACAGACTTCACATTCAAAAATCCTTTCTTTTCTAATGCTCTAAATGATATTTTTTTAAAAAAATCAGTTCCCTAACATGGTTTGCTATTGAGCCATTCTCTTTTTTTCTGCATAGGAAGCCCTCTAATAAGTGTCAAACTGGAAGCAGAGAGGACAGTCTGCTTGTAGAAGAGATCGAGGCTCTCCAGCTTCCTGGTTTAATCTTAAACCCCTCTTGAAGTTGGGGGGAGCATTTGAATCCAGTCCCAGGTGACTACTGGCAAATGTTCAGAAGAATATCTGAGTTGGAGCAACAAAGCAGGAGCAGTTCAGATGAGCTCCCAGTTGCTTCTTCTCAGCACCATCTCTTCTGGTGGTCTGAGATGTCTCTCCACATCTACACCTCTTTTCACACTCTCACTGCTCTCCAGTACTGTAATTTTATATATATATATATAGTGCATAACACATTTGTTGTTTCATATATCTTTAAAAGTAAAATCAAACTTTAGAACAGAAAAAAAAACCCAACCCTGTCCAGGCTACTTTGGTGTATGCCTGAGAAATCCAGCATCTTCACGCTTGAAAAAGAAGAGCACAACATGTCATGAATTTTAAACCACAGAAATAACTTTGAAGCTGATCGCTCAAGTTCAGAAAGGAGTCTTCTGCCTCCAGGCTGGAGAAAGCCATTTCCTCCCATTGCTTCTGTCCACGCAGCTCCTATCCAGAGGGACAGGGACTCCTCCAGAGCCCAGCACTGATCAGCTGCAATGCAGCACTGGGGAATAGTATGGGAAAGTAATGAAAGCTGTCATAGCAGCAAATGAAAGCCACAAGGGACTGTCTTCGCTGCAGCCTGAAAGTCCCAGGGCTACAACAGAAGTCCTCCAGCTTAAATTAAAGCGTCGTGGCAGTAAAGAGGCTTTAAATGAGTCTAGGTAGAGAAGTAGATCTTATTCTAAACCTCCTCAACTCAACTTCCCCATTGTTACAATAACAAATTAAGCCCATAGGAGCAGAACAAAGGGCTCTGTACAAAGCATATGCACTGCATGCAAGCTGGCACAGCAGTTCTGCAGGCACACTCCTCCTGTCAGGCTTCCCACCAGTACCACTCATGTCCTGGTCTGGTGCCATGGGTTGAGAACAGGGAAATTGCTGCCATTGTGATCTGAAGGAGAACAGAGGAAAAGCTTATGGCTAAGACAAAAGCCATGAATGAGGGTATCCTGCAGAAGCCTTTGGCAGGATGACAGGGACCCATATTCTGTGTCCACCCCAGCCAAACCCAGACATCAGCCATCCTAAACTAATTCCCTCTTCACCTCACTCTGTGTTCATACTCGACTTAAAAAGCAAACACTGCATAATGTTAACGACTGCAGATAAGAGTTGAGACAACAACAGATACAGCCTGAAGTGTCTGATGAGTGGAAAAAAGATGCTTCTGTGAAACACAGCTGAGCCAGTACTTCTGATACTCCAGCTATCATAAGAACCTCACGCCACTTTTCAGTACAAGTAGCAGACGTACATGCACATGCCAATTTACCATCCATCCAGAGGCAACTATATTCCTTTATCAAGCACTTAATAAAGAACAGAGTACTTTTTCCAAGTAATCTTAAGTACACAAGTACTTGTGGATGCCGCGTCCCTGGAGGTGTTCAAGGCCACATTGGATGGGGCCCTGGGCAGCCTGGTCTGGTATTAAATGGGGAGGTTGGTGGCCCTGTATGTTGCAGGGGGTTGGAGATTCATGATCCTTGAGGTCACTTCCAACCCTGGCCATTCTATGATTCTGTAAAACATTCTGTAAAACAGGCACTATGAAACAAAAGCCAACAAACTCATTAGACTATTGGCACAGTGCACTTGCTCCACCCATAACACTTCTTTCCCCTCAGTTAATGAGTATGGGGATGAGGAAAGGACAGACATGGAACAGTTCACTGCCACCACCATGGAGACAGCAGTCACCTTCATGCTCTGGGCAAATAATGTATTAATGGCACATCAGGAGGGACAGGCTCAAAGAATTCATGCAATGGCAACAGCTCTCATTTACCATAAGTCAGAGTGAGAAATCATCCACAGTGATGCTATTAACTGGATCCCAAATCCAATTCTCCATCTTAAGACATGGCTTTTTTTGCAAACAGAAGAGGTATGTGAGAACAAAAGTGGTGTAATATAACTACCAGCAATGGAAGAGTGGTTGTAGCCACATCATAGTGAAGCAGACAATTCACTCAGTGGGTTCATTTCAAGTAGGTATTATCTATTTACAACAGGTAACCTGTGCAACCTATTGTAGGGAACCTGCTTCAGCAGCAGGGTTGGACTTAATCTCTTGAGGTCCCTTCCAACCTCTGCAATTCTGTGACTTCCTCACCTCACCTAAAGAGCCTCATTGTTGTGAAGATTCAGTACGTACCCTGATTTTTTCACTCTGTTTGGACTGGACACCAGCGTTAGATGGCAGTGCTATTGGTCCCAGATTGGATGAAGCACACTTCAGTCCTTAATTTCTCATGAAAATCTTCAAAGATATATTGACATGTTTCCTTCCTGCAAGTGATCTCTCACTTCAGCTCTTCCCAAAGGCATTCCTGCCAGCAAATGCATTAGCTCAAGTATTCGGGGATTTGACCACAAAGAGGATCACAAAAACCAGCAGAAGTCAACGCAACATTTAATTTGACAAATATTTACCAAAAAAAAAGAAAAAAAAAAGGTTCCCAGTCTCAGTGGCAGACATCACACAGTAATTACGCGCCTTGCATCCGTGTCTAATTTAGAAAGCCTGCACGGAAGGGAAATGTCAGAGTGCTTTTGGGGAAAACAAAATTTACCTCGCAGAAAATCAAAGTCATGCAAGCAGGCAGCCAAATTCCAGCACAGCTCACGGATGGGCTTTGCCAGCTGTAAGCTTCAGAACACTGTGCTTCTAAGCATCAACTTGTTAGTAAGTCACCGGGAGCAGTGAGAAGGGGAAGCATGGTGGTCTGTGAAAGGCTCTGGTTTTGGGGAGCTCATGGGTGGCAGTGAGAAACTTTCCAATGGGCACTTTGAGAAAACTGCTTCATGTAATTATAGAGATTTGTGTCTCTTACAGTGCCAGGATGCTCGTTGTTCTCCTGGATCCCTCAGCAGAGGGGATTTAAGGGAAGCAAAACATGATTTCCTCCTTGGATGAAGGCTGGATGATCACACCCATGAGGTAAATTAGGAAATCAGTGTTTGGTTGGGTGAGAATAAAGCAACCAGGCTCTTGATGGAGATGGACACTGCAGCAAGAGTCTCCCTACAGCCAACCACCCCGGAATGCAGGAAAAGCATGGAGCTGGCAACCCACAACCATGAACCTCATTATAGTAGGCAACGAGTCTGCCAAGGCTTCTCATTAACAGTGCACAGTTATGTGGTTAGTCTGCTATGATTTTCATGGCTTGAATGTATTAAATGCAGTGTGTTGAGGTCTCGTTTAGGAGCAGGGTGTCTGGAGCAAATGTCTACAGTTGTAAATGGCAAGAGTCCCAGGCACGGCCACAAATACCCCCAGCACTGCATAAAATTACACTTATCATACAGTCAGCACCCCTACTGAGATTTCAGTCAAATATATGAAAAACAGATGCCAAAGTCCACCTATGTTACTGAGCACACACACAGGGCAGAAGGAATGAATCCGTGGAGGTGTAAATGAAGGACTTTTAAAAGCAGACCTCTCACTCTATCAGGACTATCACAGACCATCGTGCCACCTTGTGCCACTAGCTCCCAAAGTTTTCTCCTAAGTGTACAATGATTTTTTAAAAAGCTCTGACTTCTGATATGCCCTGTTGGAAAATGCCATCTTTATTTAAGAGATATATATGCATACATAGACATACATATATATGTACACGTGTACTTATATATATACATATGTACACACATATTAATAAAATTTCAAGCCTCTAAGATTGCACACATGGAATTAAGAACAATTTGAATGTAATGCCCACACCCAGCCAAGGCAGCATGGGATGGGAACCTTTGCTCCGACTGCAGGAAGGAGACTGGAAAGGCTTCACATCAGCACACTGGTATGGTTTCTCTAACTGGAAATGTTCCTTCTGTTATTCTGAACAATTTGTCCACACTTGATGGCATAAGCTGCTTTAGAAATTACAGCCCTGGAATGTAGAACAGGGCAGGCTGGCTGCTTGCCCTGGCTTTTCCTTGCAATCCGTTTGCCAAAGGGTATCTGGTGTCAGCAACAGAAAGGGGGAGAAGCACAAATAAAGCGAGCACCTCGCTCCAGCAGCCATGCACAGAACCAAGCAGGACCAGGCACTCTGCGTTGCAAGACAGACAGGGCTCTTCTCGGATCAGACTGAGTCCTCCTGCAGTTCTGCTGTAACATACACTCCCATCCTATTCCCACTTTATAGCTGAATTTTAACCCAACACCATATATGAGCCTCTTGAGCTCATTTCTCGATCCATCAGTATTGAGGTGGAAAGCAGATGGGCTGGTTTGAGGTGAGAAACATTCTGAGCTGCTGTGGAAAGGCAGAGCAGACCATGAGCTTGACCTTAGGAATGAGCAGGATGCAGGTCATCTGCCTCAAACTGGGCCAGTGTGTAGGAACACAGCCAGATGAAGCAGCCTGGACCAAGGCCTGGCCTCCAGATGTTGCCACAGAAGATAAAGAGTTTTGCAGAGAGACACAAAGACTCCTAGAGATAGCATTCCTTCCCCTCACCCAATCACCCTGAATTCATCTAGGGTTAA
Organism: Lagopus muta; assembly: GCF_023343835.1. NCBI lineage: Eukaryota > Metazoa > Chordata > Aves > Galliformes > Phasianidae > Lagopus > Lagopus muta. Next base: position 3,643,407 of record NC_064450.1, on the reverse strand, counting down.
GGAGGCTAAAATGCATTCATTCACTTCAGTAGTATTCAAATGCAGCTATCTACTCTATTCTAAAGCCAAAAAGCACTGCCCAACTACATGTCAGCCTTGCTAGTGCCCCTCTTCTATGAGCACACCCAGCAGAAAAGAGGTTTTGGCCCCAAATGATGTGCAGTGATTACCTTGTCAGTCCTGGAAGGCCGTATCTTCTACATCACTCCCTACATTTTTTTACATTCAACTTTCTACCAACATATTAAAGGCCAAGAGAGGCTTTACAGGAAAAATGTCAAATATGCTAAAAAGGTTACTTCACAGAAAATGACACCTTCAGCACCAAAGGGAAGAAATGAGGGATCGGGTGATGGCAGACATCACAGTGATGAAGCTGATACTAGAATTCTGTCCTAGCAGAAAAATGACTGGGTAGCTGCTGCTTTGATGCATGGGAATTAAAGAGTAATTTACACAGTGCCACTTAGTGACAAGTATAATTATGTTCTACTCAGGGTACATATCAGATAATAATTACCACCATCTGAGCTGGAGTTTGTAACTCGCTAAAAAGGACTTGAATGATATAACAAATCATGGATTTCAGCTAGAGAGTTTGTGTTTGACCAGAAGATCACAGGATACTGCTCACAGCTTTTTGAAGAAAACTGCAGTAGCAGTTTCACCACTTCTGTATAAATAATTGCATTGATCTACATACAGATCAATAACAAAGATAGGAAGGAACAGAAGAACTTGTGAAATTTCTAGGACAGATCACACAGGAGGTCATTCAATTCAAAGGTTCTGGTGTTTAAAGCTTAAAAACAATAAAGAAAACTATAAGCAATTGTGCCAGATACAGTCAATAGCCAGTTTGTTGATGAATACCACTAAATTGGTGAGCATCCTCCAGAAAATCAAGGCACACCTACTAGAACTACCTGGCACATACAGGGACCCTCATTTAGACATTTCAGTCTAATCTGGTCTATGGTCACTCCAAAAGACATCAGCTACCACTCCCAGGATGCTGCTAGAATTAACCTTTACTGATCCCTGTTGAAACAAAGCCCAGAATACTGAAACCAGCTCCATAACCTGCCCCATAACATTTGCATGGAAATTTAAATCTTGTAATAAGCTGTGGGCAGACCTGAGCTCCTCTGTAGAGCCAAATCTCTCCACTTCCACAACAGAAAGATGCTCAGACTGGCTGCAGCTCTGAACCTTTCCCCAAACCTTTTCAGTAGAGAATGCATGGTTGAGCAGATTCTCCACCCCTCCCCATCATGAAAGCAGACAGCCCATTTTTCTATAAGCACACCAACATTAAATCCTTATGGTGTGGGGTGTACCTGTACAGCTGCCAGCTATGTTGCAGCACTGAATAGCAAGAAGCACTAAAATACAGCAGAACAGGTCATAAAACTACAGGTCATAAAAGCTGAGCTCTGTGGCATTTTGTGTTGCCAACTAAGCAGCCATCTGGCTTCTGCTAGGTTTTGTCAGCCTGATCAGGGGAACAGCAGTAGTAACAGAGATGGCTTTGAATGAGTACCATGATGTGACTCAAATAAGTGCAGAAATGCATCAGTGTGGGATGTTAGCTCAATAGAATAACCAGTACCACTTCAAATGAAAGCACAAGGAATCTTATACTTGTCTTCATCCTCCTCTGACACGAGGATGAGAGGCAGAATGAGTCAAATTCTCTCTGCCATTAAATATGGAGTTTATCTGGAGGATGACTCCCAAAAAACTCACTTTACAAGCAAGCAGATGGCTTGAAGGTTCTCACACCAACTCACTGCCCCCCCTGCCCCTCTGCCATGGACTGCTATTTAGCACATGAGGAGTCCTGCCAGGACAGTTATCCATCATCACAGCCTCTAGGAGCTGGGTAACTCAATAAGGGTACAGTAGGTACTGCAGCAAGACAAGAAGCTTCACCACCACTTACGTTTTGCTTTCTACTTGCTCTTGCAAGTAAAGGTCTGCTAAGGTTAGCCTGGAGTGAGGATTTCCTCTGTAGTGGTGACGATTTTAGAAGGAGAGCAATGACTGCTATCATTAGACACAACTGATTTAGCAAAGGTGACATAATATCCTGTGACTCTTCATACACTGTTCTCACTGTAAAAATAACTTTACGTGTGACAGTTCTTCCAGGAAGCACTCAGAGCTCAGTCCTATACTACAGCTCAGCAGGGCTGAACACCCTGTTCCTGCCTTTCACCATTTCACCTCCTCTCTCTGCTTTCCAGGTCAGTTTTTCCAGCTCAGTTGCTGTTCTCCATCGGCCATCTGCCCAAAGCTGGCTAACTAGGTTGGACAGAGGGATAACCCACCTTCCCATGCACCTCTAGCTGGTCTTCCTTTTCACACCTCACTGCCACAGTCAGAACCCATTCACCCCTCAAGTGCAATGATGAAGAGTTTTGTCTTGGTCAGGGACACAGTCTCATGTACTATTTCCAAATTCTGGTCTCAACTAGGAGATGGTAACACTCAAGGTCGTACCACGAGCTCTAGGACCAACGTGTTTGCTCTTATAGGTACATTCAGACAAAGTACCTCATTAATGATGTTTATAATTTACCAAAAGGTGTCCTGTGCGCTCTCCAGACTGTAATTAATGCATTGCATAAGCTTCATCGGAGACGTTTATAATTAGCCTTTTTCCTTCCTTTTTTTTTTTTCCCTTTTATATAATGCAAAAATTGACTGTTATCCTCGCACAAGCCCAGGAATGCACATTGAGCCATCTCAGCCAGAACAGGGCAGAACATTTCAAAGGCAGTGCAGGAGAGGTGAAATCCATGCTCCTCATACTAAGTCACCGCACCAAATACAAACACGCCTTGACTCCCAGGCATGACTCAAAAGGCAAGCAGCACACAGAACCCCAGCCAGCCCAAAGCACCAGGCAGCAAGGTCTGCATTCAGAGCAGGACGCATGAAATGAAGTGGAAAAATTATCTAGCGCTGACTGTATTGTAATTGCTTGTTTCCAGATTTATAGTGGAAAACCTCACGCTCTCTATGCTTTTCTATTAGCAAAATCATTACATGCTCTCTTGTGAGTCCTGTGCTGCACTTTGGAACACCTGAAGAGTCACAGTGGAATTGCTAGCTTTATGAGCGTCATCTCAGTGAGCGGGTGGGTGGAAAGCACTCAGGGTACAGCAGGACAGCTGCTGGGGCTGGAAAAACCTAATGCCAGCCTGTGAAAACACTGTATGTCAATTAAGCCTGAGTTACACGCTGCAGGCTTTGAGAAGGAATATATGACCTGCTGAACATGCACAGATCCCTTTTCTTTAGGTGAGGGTGGTTGTGTAGCTATTCCCATGGCCAGCAGTGTCCTGAGCCATCACAGGAGGTGAGAGGATGTGCCAGGGCAGAGATCTGCATCTGGCAGGAAAACAGACAGTACCTTCAGAGAAAGCACAACGTAAGAGCATATAGCAGCAGCGGTCAGAGGCAGCATCAATACTGGCTGAAAGTCATGTGGAGAAACCTCCAGAGCAAACCAATATAATCAGCCAGTAAAAGCATTACCATGTGAGATCAAAATAAAACCAGCACACTTCGCAAGCATCTCACTACCAGCTATATGAGATTTTATCTCAACCCTGTTGTACTTGTACAAAGTAAGAATTTAAGCTTTTCCAGTAGTTTTGCTTCTTTTAATTTCTTCTAAATAAAACTGTTTATTTTTAAAGTAAACTGCATGCAGGAGCCAGGCCAACAGTCAGCCACAAGTGAGGGTAAAGCCTGAAAATCCCCCCAGAAAGCCACAGGGCTGTGCTGTGCTTACCCCTTGCTGCCCTCACTGCTGGCACATGCTGATGCTTTCTTGGCCATAGTGTCTGCTTGAAGCATGAAAAGGCCCAGCAGCCCCTGGAGATGCACCTCTTCTCCCTTGGTGTCTCACAAAGGTGCTTTAATTCAGAGAATTTATGAGCTGAATGAAACATGAATCTGATATTAAAGCTATTAGTCATAGAGCATAGTGAAAAATACAGGAAAGAAATGTAGAAAATAATCAGAAAGCATGGCTCCTCTGGCTGTCACAGGGAAGAGCTCCCCATCCTGACTCAGAACACAAGCTGTGCTTTGCTGTGCTCCAGGCTGCCAAGGAAAACTCAAAGACCTAAACTACCTGTAGTCACACAAAAAATAAATCCACCATCAGTATTTCCTAGATGAGCCCTGTTACACTCCCAACACCAGAGCCATCTCCAGATCCAGCAGACAGCCTTATGGCAGAGCTCTCCATGTTCCATCATAGAACAACCCTTTGCTGTCAGTATTTCCCACCAGCCAAAGCAATGTGCAGCAGGTAATGGCATCCACACAGAAAAGTGAAGCAAGTTTTTCAAAATCATTCAACAGAACAGTGGTGAATCATAGAAGCACTGAGGTTGGAAAGATCACCAAGACCATCTAGTCCAACCATCAAACCACCACCGCTCCACTAAATCACATCATCCAACACAACATCTTGAACACTTCCAGGGACAGTGACTCCACCACCTCCCTGGGCAGCCACTGCATCACAATTCTATCTGAGAAGAAATTTTTCCTGAGCTGAAATGGGATCCAACCTCTCAAGACCCAGTCCAACAATCAACATGTGGAACCACATGGGTGACTGGGGACATAGGGCAGATGGAGACAGCGAGCACAGGATCCACTCTGCCTTGAGAGACAGCAGGAGCAAGAGGTAAAGTGTTCAATAATTCATCATCACATCATTCTGGGCAGCTCCCAATATTAAATTAATCACTGTCTGTCCAGATCAGCTAAATACATCCCCTAGATAAATTAGGTCAGCAGTTGCCTGAATTAAGGAAAAAAAGAAAAAGAGGTCTGATTGAGTGTTGAAAGTTTCTGCCATGAGTGATTACTCTATGAATTATTCATCCCAGCAGCAGCTCTGTATTGCTCAACAGGAGCATTCCTACAGTCAGAAAAGCACTTCACCAGCAGGACAGGGCAAATTAGGTCAAATCAGAACTAAACCACTGCTCCCTATGCCCTGGCCCAACCTGCAGCATGGAGTTCAGTTGAAACTACAAGGTCTTCAGTGCCTCCTAACATATTGATGAGGAGATTATCCTTCTACCTAATATAGATGCATTAGAAAGTAAAAAAATAGCTGGGTAGCTCTCTTCTGACAAGCATATGTGTCTCTGTTACAGAGAACTCTGAAAATAAAATGTTCTCTACAATTTAAAAATTGCCTCTAATAATGCAAGTCTGGAGGTCTTAAAGTTGTCCAGCTTTAACTGCTAAACCATCCTCCAGAGCCTAAAATACGCAAGATTTAAGACAAAAGATGCTCTCAAAGATTTATTTAACTATCATCAGATGGAAGAGTTAATGATACCGAGAGAAAAATAAGCCCTTATAGGGGCTGTTGTGCAGTTTTAGAAGATAATAAGTTGTGCCATTGGTCTGCCGCTGGGCCCCGCTCGTAATAGATCACACATTTTCATGAAAGTTCAAGCAACACACAGAAAAACAGCTACAGATTCATCAGGTTGCCAAAACGCATCTTAAATAACACACCAAAAAACAGCCACAAACTGGTCAGGTTGCCAAAATGCATCAAACGCTGAGCAGTCTGTGGTCTTTGGGATGTCAGAGTGAGACAGACTGTTTTATGATGGCTTTTCAAGAGAAATTATAAGGTTTTGCATGCCGTTCCTGAAACAGACATGCTTCTGCAAAAAGAAAACAGCCTTTGGTTAATAGTGGTTGTGATTTGTGGAGCTATTTTACCAAACTCTCTTAAAAATAGGCATCTTGAAAAGGGTATGAATTATGTAAAAATTCAGTTGTTATCTCAATGGCAAAGAATGCAAATGCAAGGCTTTGTTCAGCAGGGACTGGCTTGTAGGTAGCTGCTGCCCAGACCTCTGCACAATGGTGAAAAGGGGCACCGGGAGGAAACACTGGGAGAAAAGAAGGATGGGAAGAAAAATAATCATGAAAACTGGTGGAAAAATAGCATCCTGGTGGAAAACTAAAGCAGTTACTGGAGCAGCCATCTGCAGGAGTGTGGAAGGCATGGAGGTGAGGTGGTATTGGGGTCAAGGCATGGGGATATGGCACTGAAGGATGCAGTGAGAACCTACGTGGACCTGGAGTTTCAACAAAGCAGCAATATAGTCAGTGCACCACTTTTGGACCAAAGCAAACCTGTCACTACTGTGTGACAGCAAGGTGGCAAGCAGCTGCTCCAATACACGGCACAGCAGTGGTGCACACCAGCTGTGGCAGCTCCATGCCAACAGCACTCAGCATGCAGCATGCTTGGTGATCCTGCAATCACGAATAAGTGGAAAGGAGCACAACTGAGCTCTCATCTGAAAGATGAGTCAAAGGCAAACTGCGGGATCCAGCTTTGAGCACCACCGGTGAGTCAGTGCTGCCAGGATGCTCCAGGATCCTTGGCTCCGCACACAGAAGGCAGTGATGGCCGCAGTGAGGTTGGTACCTCCAAGCTGACCTTTATGAAAACTGTGATGCAGACAGAGAGCCGAGGGAACAGCTCATGCCCTCACCTGCTATTTTCCAGCCATTGCACGGTTCCAGAGTAGGAAGTTGGTAGCTAGCCCATGAGTGCATAAGAGGGTTATGCTGTCACTCAGAAGGACTCATGTTACTGTAATTCTTCTGTGTTGAGAAGAGATGGAAAATAAAACCCCATTTTCCTGAAATGATCCTCACTCTTCATACTTGCTTAGCATCCATGGCATGTGGGCACCACACCAGCTCTAATGGGGTCAAGGATAGGGACATTCTGATTCTGGGAGCCTTTCTCTCCTTCTGATAAAACAATCCCAGCCTGACCCACTGGTAGCAGGCACAAACACACCAAGCACCAAGCGGTGGGGGCTAGTGCAGGCAGAGAGCATAAGGCAGCAGATGGCTTCCAGCAGCCTGGATGCACCAGCAAACAACAGATATGGTCCCATCACTTTTCATTTTCATTTCTGTCATAGCTAGAATTTCTCAAGAAGAACCCAAAGGACTGAAGCAGCAGCTGGAGGATCCCAGTGCTGCCTGAACATAGCGCAGCTCACTCCCCTGCATGTCTCTCCTGATAAGAAGTGAGCACTTCCCTTGGAAAAATCAGATTTCACAAAAGGTTGCAAGTAGTTGATTGCACACAATCACCTCTCCTCTTTTAACATGGAAGCCAAATAATAAGTCTGCCAGTTCCATTTTCACTTTTCACCTCCAAGTTTTGAACTCCTTGGAAACGGTAAAGCCAAAATACTCTCCCACCAGATACATCTCGTAGAGAATAGGAACTAGATATTGGACTTGCCTCAGGAACTATTGAGCACCATGGGTTCAGCCAACACAGACCCAAGCATAGCAGTGGCCCTGAGGCTGAGTCAGAGGCAAAACAGGGCAAAACAGTGTCGAGAGAGAAAATAAGTTTATTAAATAGAAAAAAACCAGGGGACTCAGTCTGATGAGAACGGTTAATAGGTTGAAGATGATGCCCTCAGAAGTTACCACAAAACATGGCTCCTACACCCAGTAATCAATACCTGGGACATGTTCCTGAAGCAGCTGCAGGCCTGTAAGGATGAGACACACAGGACAGGGCCCTGGAGCAACTCCAAACTTCAGGAAGGAGTCATCATGAAGTGGCAGTGAGAAGGTGTAAGAATGCTTGTCAGTTTGACAGCTCACAAGCAATTTAAGTTCATCCTCTGCAAGTGCAGAAAAGCTAGAAAGGGAAAACTCATCCCTGGAGCATCTCCTTGAAGACCCCAGAGATACAGCAGGAATGGTCTTGAACATTTCTACTTCCCTTAAGTTGTATATGGAATTCTCCAATTCCACCAATCCTGCAGGGGACTGGAGGGAACAGCTAAGCTGTAAATTTAACTTCCCACTGCTGAGCTCCATGCAGACATGGCTCCTAAGTGCCAGCACGACCTGAGCTAGGTCTGCTCCAGCTCTGGGACACACCAACATCCAGTCTGACAAAAAAAAAATAAAAGAAAAGAGAGAGAGAGAAAAGCAAGGAAGGATAATCTAATTCCTACTGGCTGCTTTGTGATTCATTCAGGTCATGGTTAGAGTGCCTCCAAGCAGAAACAGTTTGACAAAATTCATCTCACAGCGTGTCTTTGCAGCCAAGTTACCCGATGAGTTATAACATCAACTCTGGTGCATGGATGCAAATGCCTGAATTTGATTGTGTCTATCTCCTCCAACAGACATTATCCTCTGAAGGGCAAACAAACCTCCTGGTAGGATTCACAGTTGCATTTAATCCTCTACAACATAAAGCTTAAGCAAAACACTATAAAAACTAGTTCCCACCCCCAGCACGGCCTCCTCACCACCTCCCCTGAACTAGGACAGCCTGCCCTTCTCCTCCCACCCCAGACTTCCTGAACCACACACCATCAGATAATCTAACAAGTGCACCTCAGACCCCCCCATGATTGCCACATGGGAGGCTGGCCTTGTCCAACAGACAGCACACAGTGATGGTAGGACCTGTGTCACCTTTCTGAGCCTCACTGACAGGACACAAAAAGTCCACATCTCCTCCAGCTGCCAAGAGCCTATCCTCACCCAAGGCATCATCAGCCCCCTCCAAAGCTGCTCCAGTAGAGGACTGGCCATCTCCCAGCCCAAGTCCTCTGAGGTAAAGAGGCATCATATTTATTCATAAATGCAAATCCATTTTTCCCAGTGCAGAATGAGCTGAGTATCCTGTTCCTATGGAAACCATTTGGATGCATTTATATGAATGGGAAGTTTAACAAGCTGCAGAAAAATCCTTGACATCATCACAGTCAAGGGTAGACTCTGTGACTAAACAAACCAAGTCCTTAAACCTCAGTATCAGCCACACTGGGGAGGTAAATAAATACTCAAAATCCACAGGCAAATACAAAGAATGGAGTCAGGATTTCCACTGATGCTGAGTTTGAGCAGACACATTCAGAGCAGTGGGATACAGCATGCAAAGGTAACACAAGCTCAGAAGGAGAGCTGCATTACTGATTGTCCCTTCTTCAGCTGATACCAAGTTCCAGACCATTATAAATGGAGGGGAAGTGTTACTCATTACAGAGGTACATTCCCCCACAAAAATATTCTCCATCACTATGAATGCTTGCACAAAGCAATGAGGGAGTCACAGGGTTCATTTCTTCACAGGATTGTGGAGCCAGCAGAGGAGCAAACAGGAGAGTGATCTAAGCAGAGCAGACTCTGCTGATGTCACCCAGCTGTGAAGAGGAGAGCCACAAAAACAAACGGCTCAGAAATGTGCATGAGTTTCCTGCATCCCATTCTTGTGCACTGAGCTCACAGGACTCTCATGGTGGAGAGCAAAGTGAAGGTTTTCTTTAGCCAAGGCTGCCAAACACACACACATACCCCTCTGATGTTCTGCTCCAGCACCTCCAGATACAACTCACTGCAGCATCCACAGCCACAGTCATCACCAGGTGTCCCCATCAGCTGGGGACAAAGTCACCAAGAAATAGTTCCCTAGGTAGATCCAAAGGCTACGCTCCCAGTTCCCAGCAAACTCCTTTCAAAATCCCTCATTTTTTTAAAAGCTCCTTAGGAGGAAGGGAGGAGGGGCTGAGAGCCTGGCTGTAAGCAGATCTCAACTCAATCTGCCAGCTGTTTTCCTCCTTTCATTGATATGTTTTACTGGGCAGCGGAATGATGAGGCTGTTACTTCCTTCAAATGGGATTTCAACAGCAATTCTGCAAATGCTATAAGTGCTATCTTATAAAACAGAGAATCTCGAAGCAAGAGATGCCAAGATTATCAGATTCAGACAGCATTCGCCAAAAAACACACAATTCTTGGAGATGTGACTGCTCTAAGTGGCAAAACAGGTTTTAATTCTTCCCTAGGCATAAGAAGTTTTTCCCATTAGAAAGTTTTTGTGTTTTTGTTTTATTTTTCATACCACCTAAGGATCTCTTGACTTTCATTTTAGTGCTGCTCTAGAAAACTGTTTTCTCTGGAAGATCTGAACTGCTCACACTCCAAACTGTGGCTCTGCATTGCCACTCAGGACCAACCAACAGGGATGCAAACTTCAGTTTGTCTGCGTGCCGCTGCACTGCTCACCTCAGTTTAAAAAGCACAAGTTACTTTGTGAACTACCTTAAATCATATACAAGCATCAACATCTTTTAAATTACTTACAGATGATTCACTGCAATGAAGCACGGTTCATCAAGGAAGTTTTCAGGCAAAATTAATTGCACCCATGGGCAATACACAGGAAAGTCATTAAAACTACAGGGCACTCTGAATCAGTACCAGCTTCAGCCATAATATTCTACTGATTGCAGCATGCCACTGGAAATCTCTTATGTAAATGGAGAGCAGTGATTTCCTAAATACTTTCGACCTGAGAATTACCCTCAGAATGTCACAAATCACCACGCTCTGTAAGCAGCCAACAGATTTGCATCCCTCTTGCTCAGATGTCACAGACTCACAGATTGGAAATGGTTTGTTTGTATCAGAAAAGCTTTTCTCTCCCAGAGTTGAGGGGAGATGAGCAGCTGGGAGCACACATTTGCTGGGAGCCAAGTTCAGTGCTCAGTCTTATTGCAGGGCATGAAGGGTTAACTGAAGCTGCTCTCTCCCTGGAGCCCTTTGAACCAAGCAAGTGCTGATCCTGACATCAAAATGCTTTCCATCTACATTCTGTGCCGCTGTTGTTTATGACCAGATCAGACTTCAAGGCAAGAAATAGCCCTACTTGTTCAGGGTGGGGAGGTAGCAGAGCTGGGATTAATCAAAGGCTTCAATGCATTATGGTAACAATTACAAAAAAATACAGCTAATTAATAGCCCTCCAAAAATGGGTTTGATCTGCAACTCCATAAGAGTTTGCCAACCTACATTTACAAATCTGTACTGATTGGTTTTTGCATATTTCCAGAAGCTCTTTCAACTTCTCAGCTGCATAACAATTTCCCATCTCCAGCATTTCTCAGACTCTAGGGTTTTAAGGAGAGAGGGTTTGCAGGGCTTTGTTTGCTTCTTGAAGCTCTCCATGTAACAGACTGCCATCTCTCAGGGAGGAGCAATGGGCTTGCTGCTTGAGGACCATACTTCAAATATAAGTGAATTAAAAATAACAAAGATATCACTTAGTGCAGCTGGAGCTCAAGGAGATGCATTTATGTCCATGATAAATGTAATCTGTACATAAATGCATTGAATGCTTCCTTAAGCTTCAGGGCAGATTTCTTTAGCCCATGTCCACTATGTGCTTCTTTCAGACACTAGCTCAGAGGTTGTTTACAGGCTGTTTCCTGTAATCCTGAATGTTGAGCAGTCTCTAGTGTTGCTGCCAGGTTTTATTTCATACAGAGAGGACCCTGATCACTTCACTGCTGACAGCACAAAGCCATAAAGCCTCACAGAGACTCCGTAAAGTCCCATAGTGTCCACAGAGGCCCATAGATATCTTTAGTGTTCCCATAGTGACCCACAGAGCCCTATAACATCCCTCCCAACCACCCAGCTCAACGCAGATGATGCCCAGCACCCACACATTGGTATCAGTGGTCCTCTTAGCCAGTAGCATCAAGAACAAAGATTTTGAAGGGTTCACAAAGCAGATTCAACCACCCTCCTCCTCCAACTATTTTATTCAGCCGTGGAAGATACAGCAGTTACTTCACAGGGCTCAGCTGCTAACCACAGCCTTATTGCAGGCTCAGTGATAAGACAGTCACTAAACTACAGTTCATCTGTTCCAAACAGATGATATGAGTCCTATGATGTGCATAAAATTGGCATTTGTGTAACAGAGTTGTGAGGTCTCATATTCAAACACTGCTCAGTTACACTGACATGGTGACAGCAGCTGCCCTAGGATGCACAGGGGAGAAAGGAAGCCATGGGGTGCCCAGGTGGGAGCTGCAGTGCTGTCATTCACCAGTGGTGGCAAAGGATGCCTGTGGGTGGGGAGAGAGATCATGCTCTCCCATGACCAACATACACTCCATGTTTACAGACCCTTTGATATCAAACATGATGCCTTCACATACACAGAAGGCAGATACTCTGTGGAATTACCTGGTGATAAGCTACACTGGAAGGTTTCTTCAGTGTTAAAAATCATACAAATGGCCTTCTTTATGATTAGACTCCTTTATTTCCCCTTCAGAACTACCTATGTATGAAGGATAAAGGTGAAGTGAGGCAGAGAACCCTTCAGCATGTTACAGCTGCTGGAAACAGCTGTGCTACCACATTGCCTCTTACATTTGCTCCTTGCAAGTTGGAGCTAGTTTATGACCCCAAACCAAACCCGAACCCAAACAGGCATGCAAGAAATCCATGCTGCTTGTCTTTGCTTTTTGCAAGCCTTTGCACTGAGATCTTTGAGATCACAGCAATGTGACCTGAGCAGCCACTTTGCACCAACTTGGAGACAGTCCCTGAGGAATCCCATGCATGGGCATGAATGCATGCCCATGGCAGGGGGATTGAAACTGGATAATCTTTGAGGTCCTTTTCAACCCAGGCCATCTATGAATCATTCTATCATTCTATGAATCACTTTCTTGTAGCTCAGATTCATAAATAACTTCAGAGGGGAAGTAGGAGGGAAAAAGCATCTAAAAAGAAATAAACCAATACGTATGATGGAACAGCTAATATGGATCAAATCCCAGAACAGTCAAACCTCAGAGAGGAAAGTGCATAGGTTAAAGGGCTTTCCAGTGAAGACAGTACTTACAACAGAGATGATTTCCTTCCAACTCAATTCACTCAACCATTGTTTTCAGACTACTGCTTTGCATCTATTCCACTTGATAGGGCAGCTCTTCCTCTCAACCTCTTCCCTCAGGGAAGTCATAACCCTCTGTCTGCACTTTTGTAGTCTGCTTCTCTAGGAACAATATGAGCTACAAATCCCAATTTATGACTTGGCTAAGAGAAGGGAGCTAAAGAAAACAGACAAGGAATGACTCTGACAAACAAGATATAGCTTGATCAGTAGAAGTGCCAAGGGAAATGCTGAGTGGATGGCTCCAGGGGATAAAGATTTAAATGGGCTCTTCTCAGAAGCATGTGTTCATCTGTGATGCACTGGAGAGAAACACAAGCACACTCAGAAAGCCTCTACCCTGGTCCAATCCAATGGCTTTGAGTGCTATGATGTGAAATCCCAATTCAGGAAGAAATGTGACAGTTTTGGGCAAGCAACCCACATACTTCTGAGAGCACGTATAGACCAAAGCAGTGCTATTTCATGGTGAATCCAAAAGCACATTTGGAAAGTTTTGCTACCTGTGGTGCTTTCCTACACCATTCTGCCTGGCTTGTCTTTTGGAGGTGGGTCCTTGTGGAGACAGATCTGTCCTCTGGAAGTGCTTCTTTCCCTCTCCCTTCCTCAGCTGGATGTGAAGTAGGCATTTCAGATGCCTGAAACTACAGGTGGGTAAGTCCAGGCTGCTATCGGTGTTTGGGACCTGAATAAAATGAATCAAGCTCCTTCTGGACAATGACTTTGGCTGCCATGCTTCACAAAGTGGCAGGGGGAGGAAAACATTCAGCATTTTCACACAGAGACATCAGAATTCCCGCAGTGGAAAAGGCCATAGGCACAGGCACATTTAATCCTGTTGAGCAGCAAGATTTAAAACTCATATCTTGTTTATGCAAAGTGCCTGGAAATGCTTCCCTGACCCCAGCTGACTTGTCTTGATTAACAGCCTGTGTCATTTTTATTTTGGTTACCATGAATGCAGTTGCTATTCCGTCCCCTGATGCAACGTTACCAAGATCAAAGGCATCAAACCAGCCCGGGTGGGGGCACTAAAAACATTGCCTGTTTAACATTCACCAGATAAAGGATAAAGAGTGGGAATGAGAGGGGAAATAACAGTGTCATAGTTAATGATACAACCAAGACTCCAGACCAACACCAGCTTACTTAAGGTCCAGTTAAACTTTAACTAAGCATGATGTGATGCGGGCTGGTGCTGGACAAAGAACCGAAAGCCCTGGCAGCTTGTTGTGTTTTTCTCTCAAAATAGCTCCTTACGTGAGAGTTCCCAGACAATATGGGGTTGAGACACAAAGATAAAATGCAGCATTGGACAAGATCCCAGGGATCTTCTTAGCTCTGTGATCACAGGATGAACCCCACAGAATATTTATCACATTGGAAAATGAATTACATCAAAAATTAGTTAAAAGGTTTTCCCTGGGGAATAAAAGCCTCCTCCCCTTCCTATGCTACATAAGGATACAAAAATAGAGCACATCCAGAGCTATTCATTTCAGGCCATTAACTTGTAGACAGCCCACGGGGACATTGACTTTAATAACTGTCCCAATAAAAATTGTCTGGACACTTTCAGCAGCCCAGAGGCTGAGCAGACCCACAGCTTCCCTCCGCTGTAGAATGCTCTCCATCTCCACAGTCCGGATTTGCATAGGGCAGTTTCTGCCTACGTGTGCCATTCCTGGCAGAGATGGATGCAGCAGCACGGGAGTCGATCAGGACATTAGAGCAGTAAACAAAGGCAGACGTCAAAATGAAAATAGGAATGACTTGCACCGATCAAATATATTTCAGGCAGAGAGGAGAACACTAGCCAAGATAAATCGTATTCTGCACTGCAGAACAAGTTAGGTACTGAACACTGAGACCAAGAAAAGCTAATAAAAGCTAATTAGCTTGGAGACTGGCAAAAATATAACCACCTGTACCCAAGCTCTAGCTAAGCACAGCCCTCTGAACTGCAATCTTTGATGGAGCATTAGTGGTTTGGGCTCAGGTCCAATATGTTCTGTCCAAGATCTGATTAAATATGAATCAGACACAGCTCACAACAAACCCAGCCAACTCCAAAACCCTTCTGGTACGGTACCAGTCCTGCAGGCTGGGAAGAGATGCGGTATATAAAAGGCAGGGTTGTGATTTCAGGAGAATTCTTTCAAATTGCTTAATTATTGGAGGAAGTGATGGAGAGGGGATTCATTTTCACTGAAGCTGCGCGGTTTCAGCAAGCAAGCTATGCTAAAATCCCACACAGAGACAGAGCCTGACAAGAAACCTTTCTTAAATTCCCACATCCCACCCTCCCCGCTCTCTGCATCGCTTTTCCTTTGTCCTGAAGCGACTTTTCAAGTGTCTGTTTGGCCCTGATTTGTAGCTGAGCTTTAACTTTGTTGCTTGTGCTCTGTCACTGCTCCCTGCATCGCTACTCTAAGGAATAAGATTGTTTCAATGCCATTTAATGCTTCTCAGCACACAAGGCAAAAGCCCATTCCTTGGGGAGATCTCATCTCTGTACATCTCTGACCTTTAAAACCATATTGCAGTGTTCTTGGGGGTGGTCTGAGAACAGCACAGCCTCACAATGCTCATCTACCCCCAGTGATCACAGACCACAGCCTGCCCACCGCCTCCTCCTCTGCACCTGCAGGCCCTTTGCTATACAGGACTAGATGCATTCTTTGCAACAGTGTGGCCAGCGTGCAAAGTCCACCCCAAAAAAATGCAGGAAGAACCTCAGCACACAGCCTGCACCTCTCCTCAGGCCCTGTCCCAGCAGCCATGGCCTAGCCTTGCCCTGCCCCAGGCACCACCCCACAGCCATTTCCTTTGCAGCCCAGGCTTATTTTTGCAAGCAGCCTCACCCCATGAGTGCACTTCTAGCAGACTGTTTAAGAGCTTGGCATTTTTCCTCTCCAAATGACCTGCTGCCTGTTGGTTCACCTCCCAGAGCTCAGCTTGGGACCCCTCTTCCCACATGCTGTTAGTGTAACAGTTTGTTTAGCAAATTTTATGATCATGACCTCAAGCAGACTCATCCCAGCTCCCAGCACTTATCACTCCTTGCTGAGCAAACGACATGAGTCAGCTATGCAGGAGAGCATTTAACCAAGCAACTGGAGCCACAGTTCTCAGCATGGGCAGCATGCAGAGCAGAGTGTGTTTTTCTTGGTCACAAATACCTGGCAGACAAAGCAGTTGCCATCTTACAGCTCTGCCTCACCTCATTCACTGTCAGCAGAATCTGCTTTGTGCAAAACTAGCAGCATATGACCCTGTGCATTTCCCATTCCTCCTCATTTCTTCTCATTTCCATTCAAAACTCACACTGTGCATGGATTTATACTTTTTTGTTATGCTTTGCACCTGACAGTGCATCCTCTGTGTCAATGACAGGCTCCATAGATTTACATCAACTGAACTACATAACCACTTTCATAGCCCATTTCTTGTTAAGCACTGCAAATAAAGTACAGAGAGCATTTCTGAATCTATTTCTACCTGATGTTTTTGCCTACAGTTATCCAAGCACTGTATAAGCCAGCAACACTGAGCAGTCAGGGTGATTTTATGGCTGAGGACACTAAAGAAAAGAGCAGTTAGTTGCAGACTTTCAAGGTCTGACAAGTCCCATGCTCTGCATGCTGCATTAAGAGCTCTGATATCAAATGCTACAATAGTTTGACTACAAAAGCAAAGCACTCCAATTTGCTACCACAGGCACACACAGCTGGAGCTTTCTGTCCTTACTCTCATGCAGTATGGCTTTCCCTGATTACTCCCCAGTCTCCTTGCTCTAGATCTCCCCAGTAAAACTACATAGATTTATACAGCTCAGATACCACTCAATTCTTGCAATCCAAATGACTAATAAACACTGTAACATTTCATCAGCATTTAAGACAGTTCTGATCCTCTTCTCCTTCACATACTGTCTTCTCCAGCACATCTACAGCCAAAACCTGTTCCATCACCTCACCCCAATCTGCTACACCTGACCTTGGCTGCCTGAGTTGAGGGCTTCTAATTCAGTACTGATAAATTAGCTGATTGTCACACATCCCTTCCTCAGCCCTTCATTAATAATTCCCTTGCTTTTTTTGGCCTTGCAAATTTCTGCTCCTTCCTCCTCCCCCCCCCCCTTCCCTTCTTCATTTCACCTCCCTAGAGGCTGATATATTTCTCATAATCCTGAAGCATCTCATTGTAACCCACAGGGCTAATGGTCAAAGAAGTCAAAATGCACCCTTTTTGTTACAGTTCTGTGGACATCACCCAGCATTTATGGCTATTCCTCACTCCTAGGAGACGCGTAAATACAGAGAAGCCAAACATACTGAGCTCTACAAGGGAGGAAAATGGTCACAGTTCAGAAAAATATAGAAGTGCATCTCTTTCCAGAACTGTTATCCACGTTCCTAATTGGACTTACTGTTTATAATCACTGTGTGTGTTGAAGGGGCCCATTAACACACCAAAGAATAATTATGCCAAGTCACCTTCATCTTTCTCATGTCTTATAGTCTGAGAGATAGCCAAGCAAATTAGCAATAAAAAAAAAAAGAAGAAAAACAATTACAAAGGATAAGAACAAAACTGGGGACAGGCGGATGAGCTGATAACAGGCTAAGACTGCAGAAACAGAAGTCTAGAAATGCCACCCTGCCTAGTGAGGCTTGAGAAGGGGCTGAGAGCAGGGCTGAAAGCATCACATCCCACTGCAGTGTGCAGCACAGCTGGTGTGCATGCAACTTAGGGGCATGGGCACTGCTCTTCAGGCACAATTAAAAACTGAATATGATGTTGGTTTGGCCAAACTGGCCCAACTCTGTGCATGCAGAACACGATGCCAGTTCAGCTTAGAATAGTTTACTGAATTTTCATGTAAACAGTTGTGACCTAGTGTGACTTCACAGCAGAGACTGGAGATAAAACTGAGTTAAAGGGCAGAAGTGAAGTATCAAACTTGTCACAGACCAGCAACCTCAAGCTTTCAGATGAAATGTCTGCTACCAGAGGACTTTCCTGGAAATAGACCCAGTCCAAAAATCAGAAACAGGCTCCCTTTGTTCCCTCAGTTCTGTTGACATTAGTTCATGACTCGAATCTACATGAGGCTGTGCAGAAGACTGGATCTGCCTATGCTGCCCGTCCAGAGAAACTCACAGCTCTCATGCTGCTGCTGTCAGCCCTCTAAACATGAGTTGTTTTGCCTAAATCTTTCCCAAATAAATCTACAGAGAACAGATGGCATTTATAACATCACTGGGTACTACAGGCTTAAGCCTGTAAACTCTTCCTTGCTTTGGCAGCAGGCAAATCTCCAGCAAAACTGGCTTGCTGCTCAAGCCCCAGGTCCTTTATCATGTGATTTCTCCCAGTTGCATATTGGCAGTATCACACAAAATGAGATGGTGCTATACATCCTGACACAGACACATTAAATTGCTACATATGCAAAGAGGGATTGATAAGTGAGAACAGTTCAAACAACAGAAAGCTAAAGGTAGATACCAAGAGAGGGAGATTTGCATTTTGTTGACATAAATGAACACCAATTTGTCCACAAAAAATAAGTCCAAATGGAAGATTTTGTATGCTTCAATTTGTATTAGTATGTCCTAGAAAAAATGGATTGCTGCAGACCTCCTCCCCCCAACGTCATCCACATTATCTCAACTCCCAGGAGGGGCACAAAGAGACAAGAAGAACAGGCAGGTTATCTAAAGCACTGAGATCACCAGCCATTACACAGGATTACAGCACGTACCTGGCAAGCTCAGGTTTCCTGCAGCAGTTGCCAGTGAATTCTTAAGTTCCAATGAGCTGCAATCATCCTGCCTCCCTCCTGTAGCTCATGCATTTTTGGTATCCCTAACTTGAACAGCAGCACTTCTTTGAATAGCTGAGGATACGGTGCCCAAACTGAGCAATATCTCATAATTTAGGAAGGTATCCTGAAAATAGATTTTGTATTTTAACCACTTTAAGATAGAGTCAAAATTTCTGCCCACATAAGGATCCTCTAGCATCATCTAGAGCTGCCTCCTTTTCCACTTATCCCAGTTATCTGGGTCTATTCCTAACTGACAATTCCTTCCATGAGGAATAAATTTCTATCAGCATCACTGAGAACTGCAGTTTTTTTTCCACACAGGAGAAAGTCACATAGCTCAACTGTTGCTTCCTACACCAGACTCAACATGTCAACAACACATAAGTGCTGTCAGCAGCACTGTCAAATGTGTTTCTAATCTCAGGGCTCTTAAAATGGAGTAGGAAGAATTTAAACAACAAAAAAAGAAATTGCATCTATCTTCCCTTCTGGTCTTTTTAATTAAAAAAAAATAAAAAATAATAATAATAAAAAAAAAGATAAGTGAGAAAGACAACACTGTGGATGCCTATTTCACACATCCTTCTATTTCTTTTAAATACTGAATTCAGAAATTCCTTCAAACCCAGAGGGCTATCTCTGCGAGCAGAAAGCTTCCTCATTAAAACCAAAACAACAACACATTTAATGGATTTTCTTTCTTGTCTGTAAATGCATCCCAAACTCTTCTCCATCAAGGCCCTTCACAAGGTGCCACCCTACAACAAATCATATCCTCCCAAACCCTTCCTGCAGGCTCACAGGCTTTGGAGTTGATGTGGGTTTTATTAGAAGATTTCTTATTTGTGAAATCAAAAACGTTGACATCTAGCCTTCAATTTCTTTCCTCTTGTGATTAATATTAAACAGTGTTTTGTCTGCATTATAAAAGCAACCATGAAGATAGGCTCATTAATGCACTTACTGACTTCTTTGATTTAAATGGCTTATAAACACCATTCTTAAATTTTGCTTTAGTAAGTTTGATGGATGAACACGGTAAATTACTAAGAAGGAAACAAACCACTGCAGCTCATCCACAGCTATTATGAGACAAAATAACTTTCTGAGGTTTGGATAGGAAGGGCACAAAAGCATGGTGACGCTCACACCGTGCTGGGCTAACTAGCCATCATTACTGTAGCTTACATACAGCCCAGCATCTCTTCCTTTAAAAAGAAAAGAATAAGTCTCAGCACTAGATCACCTTGCTATGCACACTTGTCTCAGTCTGATACACCAATCATCACAGTATGCTGTGGCCAGATACAAGCAAGAAATTCACCATGTATTAGCAACAGATCAAACTCTTTGCTATATCTCAGTCTCAAGTAGAACCAGAGGAGGTGTGGATGGAACGTAAGGAAGAATTTCATCACAGGGAGGGATGTCGCTGCTGCTGAAGGAAGTGATGGAATCTCCATTCCTGGAGGCATTTATGAGACAGGTGGATGTGGCACAGAGGGACGTGTTTTAATGATGGAGCTCGGTAGATCCAGTTGGTGGTTGGATTTGGGTTCATGAAGGTCCTTTCCAAACAAAATGATTCTACCTTACTTTTTTTCTAGGGACAAGTTTCCATGCCTATCTGCAGCATATAATTCCTTCTCTGTGCCCTCTTGGGGCAGTTTAAAGCAGTTAAGTGTTAACAATAATTGCATGCTTTTCCTACCTGCATAACCTCCAGCATTTTGAAGGCTTACAGCTCACCTTGCTCCCTGAGCAGTGTATGAACAGCCTTCATCTCTCAGGTGCCATGACTGTGTTGTTTGTTTAAAACTAGACCTAATCCCACTCAGAAAGCAGAAATGTGGGAACCTGTCTGAAGCAGAATTTTATTTCTATGTAGCCTGAATAGCCACAACAATTCCCAACTATTTTTAGTAAAGGATTAGGAGGGACTCGAGCAAAAGAAAAAAAACCTCACAAACCCTGCTCCCTGCTCATAGACTGATACCTCCTAGAGCACTCCTAGACAGAGTGCAGTTGGGCTTTTGCTCCCTACATTTCAAAGTTTGGGCAGACACAAGGTCCAGTTTCAAACCTCTCTGTGGCTCAGGGATGAGACCACAAGCTCTCCTGGGCCACTACTCTTTCTCTTCATTACTGAGATGGCACACTGTGTTTCTGCTCCTCCTCCATCACTGTCAAGAACCAAATGATTTGGCAGTTACATATATTAGATCTTAAAGATCTTAATCCGTGCAATCAAGAGCCTGCTAGCACCTATTAGTAAAAAATCATACCTCATTAAACACATAAATGAAAGCTGTGAAATTTACTATTTCTGACAAACAACTGAAGAAATTTCTTGCTCCTACAAGAAGAGACCAGTGTCCATGATCCAATAGGCTGAAACATGTTTGTAAATGATCACATTTGAGAATGTAGCTTTTCAAAGCACAGAGAAGGTCAGACAACAGCATCAGATCCACCTTTTCACCTTTGGAAAAAGGGGCAGGTAACTTCAGAAGAGTATAAGGATGTTGCTAGAACATGCAGAGAGAAAATTAGAAAGGCAAAAGCCCAGCTAAAGGATATCTAGTCACCATGGTAAAAAAAATAACAAGTGTTTTTAACAAATACATTAACAATAAAAGAGGGGCCAAGGAGACTCTCCATTCATCATTGTACGTGACAAGGAACTTTACCACCAAAGGTGAGGAAAAGGCTGAAATACTTCACATCTTCTTTTCTTCTGTCTTTAACACAACAGTTATCCTTAGGGTTGTCAGCTTCCTGAGCTGGAAGGCAGGAATGGGGAGCAGAATAAAGAATAAAGAAGGAAACAATGACCTGCTACTCCACCTAGACTATCTCAAGTCTACAGGGCTGGATGGGATCCACCCAAGGGCACTGAGGTTTTCAAAAACATCAAGAAATACCCACTTTTTCAGTTCTCAGATCTGAGTTTAGAGCAGCAAGTACATGAGCTTTCACATCAGGTGGTGACAGTGGGCACCCAACAACCCAACTCATCACAGGAAGACCCCTTCATGGTTCACTTGAATGAGCACTGACAGATGCTGGAGTTTAAACCATGGGCTTAAGCTGGCTGGTAGCACATACTCTTCATTGCTATTTTCCAGGTAACACTGCCTCCAATACATTATTATTCTCAGAAAGAACAAACTCTAGTCTGCTCATATAGTCTGACTAAATGTTTCCCTTTTCAAAAGATCATAAATCACATGAAAGTCTCCAGTTTGAAAGTTGCACTTAACAGGGGTAGAAAACTATGGCATAAACTGGGAGTTACGTATAAAAACACATAAAGATTAAGACCAACATATTCCTCCCTCTAAGCATCATCAGTCTCGATAAGCTATTGATCTCAAGAGTAAACAAAAGCAGTGCAGAACATAACAGTCTTTAGGCTTGGACATTTTGTAATTATTTCCAAAACCACAACTATAGATTTTACGGTTTCTTGGTTTTCTTAGTGATTTTCCTCAGATCTTGCCAACACTTCCCAGACATCAGCACAGAGACTCTCTCTGCGATCCCAACTCTGCTCCTGGGTGAGAAGGTGCAGGCAGAGAAAGGGCAGCATCACAGCTGGACCTCTCACAAGGGCCACTGAAGCAATGGGCAGACAGAAGGGAACTTCTTCCCACATCCCAAAGCCGCATCAAAACCAACTCGAGGCACAATGCAAGGCACTCCTTACAACCTTCACAAACCAACCCATGAGCCAGGGCTGCTTTCTGTAACAAGGGATGCCCAAAGCCCCCATTGGATTTGCCCCTCCTTACACTCCCAGGGACAGCTACAAGCGAATGAGAGAGAGCCTGAACAAAGCTGAACATGGGTCAGTACCCTTATGGGGAGTAGATATTTCCTACAGTGAAAGCTGGCAGCAAGACTTTTTATAGCTGAGATGCTCAGGCAACCAGGGCACAAGAATAATCTCTACTTGGATGGTTGCTGAATGCTTTTAACCATGTTATTTGCTCAGCCTTTCTGAGCTGAAAGGAGCATCCTGTGCTAGGCTGGTAATGTCACACAGACAGATTCAACAGCAGTGTTAGTACTTGGGAAGCAGACAAACTGTGCTGAATTGCTGCTGAACTGTGCAATAGGAAGAAAAAAATAACTCTTAAAACTGAGTAATCTGAGCAAGAACCATTTACATGCAGATTCTGTGCTTACCCTCTAGGGATTCAGTAAAGAAAGAAGTTTGCCTCTATTTGCTTGGAAAGGCAAATTTATTAATGGATACAAAAAAAAAAATTAGGAATTGCCAGCACTCCTCCAGATAACAAAAGTACTTGTAGCAGAGCAGAGTTAAAGTTTAGTTTAAGGGACAGAGGGCATCTGCATGGTTCAGGGTAAGAAAGGGATGAGTCAGGATTCAGGCTGGCCCTAACTCTGGTTCAAAAGGGCTATAGACCACTGTAGCACATTATCCCCAGTACTAAAGTAGTTGCATTAAATACACAGTTTGCTAGTTTTCTAGCCAAAGTGTGCTTGATCTAGTTGTTGATATGAATTTTCAAAGATCTTAAATGGCTCTGAACTCCTCCAGCAGAGGAACGTTTATGCCACTTCTCCATTTCCCACATATCAAGGGAGATTAGATTTGATCCACAGCTGAGAGTCTGTGAGCCCCGGACCTTTGGGCAATTGTGCCCTTTTGCTGAAATTGCTGTCTTTATGAATTGCCATACAGTTCCTTATTCCTGGGTCAAACGCACCTGATTTCTCATCCTTTGCTCTCTAGCACTTTCCCTGGGTCTGTTTGTCTCATTTCCTAGGGCAGCACCAACTTGCTTTCTCATCTTGCCAGGGCTGCTGCTCGCCCCCCCAGCTGCAACAAAGCAGTGCTTGGATACCAGTTTGTATTCGACGGGTGGGAGAAAATGCAGCAGTTTGTGAATACACCACAGTAGAGGTGTGGCAGAAAGGGCAACAGCTGCTCCCTGGGAAAATGAGCCCTTCTCCCTCCCCCTGCATTGGATTGTTTAAGAATATTCACAACAAAAGGGAAAAATGAACTCACTCTGCCAGGAAGAGGCGTGATCAGTGTGGGCATCATAGCACAGGCTCAGCTCTCCTTCTTTCCTGGGAGAATTATGAAGGTAAGAACTGGCAGCCCACACCCAGAGCCACCCTCATCTGGCATTCATTGAGCTTACTGCTAATTGCTTGCTGCATATTACACTTGACAGAAGGAAATGTCATGGCACGTGCCCTCCTCCCCTCACCCAGCAGCCCAACATCTCACCTTCCTCCCACCACAGCTCCTATAAGGCCTTGTCCAAAAGCCCTTCTCCAACAGGGCTGTCTCCACAATATGGAAGCTGTTATCCACGATGGGCTTCCTGCTTATTTTTCCTCCTAACAGTGAAGACTTTCATACAAAGCTTCTCCACAGCAGAGTTTTCAGATGTTGTACACTATGGACAACTGCAGGCGTAAAGCCAACCTGTTAGCTCTCTTGCCTGCATTAAGGAATGGCCAAATAACACCCATAGTTTGCTCCCTCAAATGAGACCTGGGGAGAATTTGCTCATTAGTGCTTGTTGTCCACTGGGAAAACAAATATGAGCTATTTGATAAGAAATGCTTCCATTCCATTGTCTCACCATCATCAGCTTGACTAATGGGAGTCTACATCCTAATTAGAGACTGTGGATGTGGCTTTTGCACATATAACCATAAAATTAATGCTAGTCAAAATGTTATGAAAGTGCTTTCCATCAGAAAGTGTGGATCTCTCAGAAGTTACATCAGTCAGTACTGAACAGGGAAGGGCATCCTTCTGATTTCTCACTCTTCCATTTTCTTTAAAATTGGATGCTACTAAATCTTATGAACGATTTTATTCCTGATCAGAGGAGTTTCCAGCAGTACAATTGCCTGTGAGAAGCCAATAAACATCTTAGCTACGATGCAATTATGAATTTATAGATTAAAGTTTGCTTTGCCCTTGAGTCAGAACAGTTAGCATCACACAACTTCCTTGCAGAGCAGTGATGCGAGATTTCTCAGTAATTGTGAATGCAATCATTAACTTAGAAATCCATCATGCAGCATAAACAGCACTTTAGACAAGCTCAGGCAACAGCCAGTCTGAGTAACATTACAGCTTTGGTTAAGCTAGTTGCTAAATTCTTACAGAAGAATCAATTTGACATCCTCAAAGACCTGTGAGCAAGGACAGGTTGGGAAATGCAGAACAGCCCATATTCCAGCATTTGCACTGCTCCCTGCAGACTTCAGTTTCCTCCTTATCTTAATAAAATTGTCTGAAGTATCAGAGTATTCTCTAGCTTGTGCTGTCCCCATACATCATGATCAGCACAAGAACTGACAGAACAAGTTGTCACAGCAGTCCAACATATGAGTTTATATAGAGATCTGACAACGTCCTCCTCAGTGCCCATCAACAGCTACCAAAAAGGCAATCTGTTCAACTCCCACCCAGTCTATTACCTTTCACTTCTTTCAGAATCTATATATTTCTTCCAGGACAAACAGAGGATCCTCCTCTGGGACTTCTGTTATGCTACCATCCATCTAGATTTCCCAGTATGAGAGCAAAGAGGCAAACACAACATGCCATGTCATAGACTGCAAGACAGGTTCTCAAACTCAAAGAGGAATTATTGCATGGACAAAAAATGCTGAGCAACAGGAAATGAAGTACATGTCCTGCCTAAATCAACCTTCGGAATGAACCACAGTTGTCAATGGAAACCCTTCAGGAGGCAGAGTAAGAGCATGGAAGGTTTGATAACAACTGAGGACAAAAACCAATTAGACCAATTATTAGAAAATGTTATTGAACACCTACAGATCTGAATAGTTAGAAAGAGAAACTGGCTCAATTCCCTACTAGATCACAGCCTTCTTTGTTGGTAACCGGGGAGCAGATGACTGGGAAGCACTGCAGGGTTTCCAAATGCCATGAGTTCAGCCTTGTGCTAGGACCAGGCAAGAGCAGTGCCAATATGTACCTGAAGACAGATTCTATCAGGAACTGAGGTTCACCTTAGGGCTGTTTATAACACCAACAGCCAACACAGGACTAAATACCATTCTGTGCTGCCCTGGGGTTAGGGTCTTAACAGCAATCAGCACTGAATCTATTTGTTTGCAAAAGCAGAAGAAAATGCTGAACACATAAAGTAGCACCTGCAGCAGTTCCAATGGAAGCTGCATTCTCTGCACATACTACATTATAAAGCAGCATTCTGATGAACAGTACAGATAGTGAGATTATTGCATAGAGAAGCAGAAGACCAACTGCTTTACGACCAGAAATACAAGAGTTCCATTTTATCTGATTTGCTGCTACACTTAAAACAACATTTCGACACCTTCTTTCTTAAGACCATTTCCTCAACCCTGCATACCAGGAAAAAACATAGGTCCTTTGTTTTCCTATGCAAAACCCCAAGATGTCATATTCTTCCCAATGCAACATGATTCAGAATATCATTTCAGATGCATCATTTCCCAGGCTTAGCATGACAAAATGACAAAAAGCATTCATCATAATGGCTCCACTGATATAGATAAGTCTACCCCCTCCCAGTCAGTCATGATTCTATGATTTCATACTGCAAGAAGTGCTGTAGTGAACATGTTCTACCCCTAGAAGTAAATAGAGCATGTAGACTGGGATTTTTCCTGAGAAAGCCATTCCACGGAGACTTACGAGCTTCATGCTGTTACTGGAGTCTGAACTAGTTCATTGCAAAAGAATGTACACAGTCTTAAAAATAAATTCTGGGAGATAAAGAAGGAAAGAAGAAGAAAATCCAGTGTTTGAGACCGGAGAGGCAGGTTGCTGAAGTGCTGAAGCTTTGATTGTTGGTCTTTTCCTGGCAGAACTGAGGAGAGAAAAAATAACTGCAGCACAGCAGTGGTATAATCAGGATTACCATACAACAGTTAGGAATAACTGCAGAGTTTTTCCACACATATTATAACCTTGGGAAATGCTCGTATTGCTATGTTACTTTAAAGCATACTATTTAAAACACTGTTCTCTACCAGCCTCACCAGCAGAACTTAAAAGCTGGTTTATCTTCTTCGTGACTGGATGTTTTGTGTCACTCTGAGCATCCCAGAGCTGTCACCCAAAACTCTGTGACTGATGGAGAATTCATAGTTGGGTAAATACAAAGCACATCTTGAAATGTCTTGCAGTTGTTGATCCCCTCCCCACCTCAAGCCAGCAGTGGCCAGAAGCAAACATACATCGTCAGCAAGCATATAGTAGTATAATGATTTCAGAATCAGTTCCATGCTCTTTACTGTAGAATCAGAGCACGATTAGAGTGGACACAAAACAGAACTCAACGACCTTTTATCAGCTCAAATGCTCCAGGGAGCCTCAGCATGAAACAGTCACCAAGAAATATACTTGTAATGACACCTAGCAAATGTAATCTATGTCCAAAAGTGACCTTACCTCCTTTTGAACCCAGAATGTCAAACATTGCTTAAACTACAGTAGCATAGCAATTGGTTCAGAGCTTTCTCTATTTGTTCTGCCCCATCTCACAGCAAAATTATTAACAATAGCCCACTGGGATACCAGAGCAATTGGTGGATGCTGCCCACTGAACCAGAACCACCTCTGCAAGAGACCTAGGATCAAGAGGATAAGTCTAAACTAATAAGAGAGGTATGGATTACACAAGTAATCCTCCCCAGCTTGCATCAAGCTTATCTCACCTAAGACCAGAGGAGCATCAATATGTAAAGCTGTATTAAATCACCACACAGTTAAGGAAATCGTTCCAACAGAGTATGGAGCCTCTAACTCATTCCTTAAAGAATATCTTCTCCATTTCTTTTCCAGACTTTTCAAGCAATAACTACAGCTTAGGGCCCATATGCCATTAATATAGCTATTCTACATAATAGTTTAGACCAAAGCATTAATTTCATTACTACTGTCTTAAAACTTTTGAAGAAATCTTGCCCATCTGATCTGGTTTGTAAGATTGTGAAGTTGAAAAATACTCATTTTCAGCGTGGTGTTTTGACTTTCAAAATAAGATCATTGGTTTAGTTCTCAAAATGTCAGTGTACAGCTTCCCATTCACAACAGTCTTTGTAAGGGAGGTTCTTTTGTGCCTTTGCAGCACTGGTTCTTTTTCAACCTCTTAAATAAGTTTAAAAATAAAATTAAAAAATTCCAGCTTCTCATTCACCTTTTTTGCTTAGGTTGATGATACATGAAATGCAATATTTAGAGATCCTTTCAGTCTTCACATTACAGAAAAAGACCATCAAGCATTCATTGACCAAAAAAAAAAAAAAAAAAGAAAAATCTGAGCAAGTTTTTCCACTGCTTTCACTCCACATCTTCTTGAAATAAAAATGAATTGCTCACTTTTTAAGAAGCAAACACTCCCAAGCAGGTGACTTGAGGCAACTTTCCTACAACAGTGAAATATCATGGGAAACCTAAAGAGATGGGAATAATAAAATCATAGAATGGTTTAGGTTGGAAGGGACCAGACTCCATTTCTCCTGAGTTTTCATGCCTGGAACAACACGTGTGGATAGGGTTGGACACTTCTCAATTCTTTTTTTAAAGTGAATTCCTCTGTCTAAAAGTGTTAAGAGTTAGTAATGAGAAAAAATATTCAAGTCTCTGTTTTTTCCCCACCGCTGCTTTTCACCCACACAAGATCTCCAACATGAGCTGGGTAATTGTTGCCCAAAATGGTAACGCTTGTTCCACAATTATCATTAGAGTTAATTAAAGCTTCTATGCAGTAGACAGCTTTGAATTGCTGTTTACACTCAGGTCTCTGAACACGCTGCAGGTAATTGAAGGAGAAGCCTCAGCCTAATGTTGTTCTTTTTTTTTTTTTATTGGTAAGGGTTTGATGGTTTGATTTTTGGTTCTCACATTTCTAAATATAGACAACAAACTCCCTCAGAAATCCCACTTCTATTTTTCATCACACTTCACGAATAACACATTTCTGTGCCCTTTGCTATACCAATACTTGGAAGTTCCTAGAACATAAGGTCAAAATGGGGACAACATAGCAAAAAGTCTCTTACATTTGTAGCGAGGAGAAAAGCCTTTCTGTATTTCATACTGCTCATAGGAGATACCTCAAAGGGTTCCCATCCCAGCACCTCAGTCCCAACAAGAGGGAAGACAGAATTCAGGATTTCACTTGCACAATTCCATTAACCCACCTCAAGAATTCCAAAGCTGCAAGAAGGCGGATAAGCATGCACAGCACAGCTCTTCTGCACCTTCCTTGCTGGTAAACACTCTAAGTTATGGTAGCAGCCTTTTACCCCCCTCTTATTCTGTAACCAAGTAGAAGTTACCTAAACTGTCAGTGCTCCACACCTCTTACCATCAAGGTGATGTGTTTATCATGGATATTTAGAAATGTGAGATTTTCCTAGAAGCAGACACCCATAATCTTCACCCCTTAATTGATTCTGACTTTTGTTTCTGATCTGCTCAAAAAAATAAATAAATAAATAAATACATAAATAAATAAATAAATAAAAAATCAGACTTCTCACCTCCCTTCAGCTTACCAGGGCTTGGGCTGAGAACCTTGCCCTATAAAAATCGCTGTTTTGATTCACAGGATGACCCAGTTTGGAGGAGACACCGCAGTCATTCCATTTCTGCCCCACGTCCAGTCTGTTCACTGCACTGCCTTGGTCCTCACATCCATGAGCTGAGGATACAGCCATTCTTGTAAAGACACCTCCACAGCCTAGATGTGCCAGCTACCACTTTTAAAAGCCTACAAAACTAAAGAACACTCTCAGGTGTTGACTCAACTTCTAAGCCTGCTCTAGTCACACACAGACAGGTGGGAGGAACAATTTCCAAAGCATCACTTGATAGCACCTTACGTTCATTTTCTCTGGGGCTTCAGCCTCGGTTCACTGTTTTCTATCTTTACCTCCTCTCCTGATATTATCCCCAGAGAAAATGTTTAAAAGCTCAGCAAGAAGTCTCTCCTTCAACAGCTCTTCAGAAACACCTTGCTTCTGAATTAACCCTTCGATACATTCATAAAAGCTCCATAAGGATGCTACGCTACCTAGATTATTAGTTTTGGACCTTCCTTTCCAAAAGATATACTAATATCTTTCTCATCTCCTGGTAAAGTAGCACAAAGATTACCAGTATGCCAAGTTCTGCTACCAGCACTGGAAACCTGAGCTGGTCCTGCAAAAATATCCAAGGTCAGTCAGCTGGCAATGAGCAAAGCCAGTGGCTTTACTACGTTTTAAAGCACAATCTTTGAAGACTTATGATTCCAACGTGCTACTGAGCATGCATCTATTTCTGGCAGGAACTGGTCCTGCCAGAAGAGAAGTCATTTTGCACAAGTGCATGATCTGACTCCATCAGAACTCATCTCTTCTGCACACCCTGCTGAAACAGCCTCACAGTTCAGGCATACGAGTGCACATGCAATATACAGTACAGTGTACACTGCTCGATCTGGAAGTAGAATTGCTGGTAGGTAACAACCTCCCTGTTGTCACCCCAAACCTATTATTTCAAAAGCAGTTCTAACCAATTTTGGAGAGTGCAGTAGAGCTGGCTTTACCACCTCACAATGAGATTAAGAGCAGCACCAAAAAAGGGTCTTGGCTTGTGCTTAAAATAACCTCTTGCCTCATCCTGGAGATTTCTATGGCAAAATTAGATCCCCAAAGCACGTATGGAGCTGTTAAGAGCTGTTCTCAAAAGAAGGCAGCAGAAAGGAAGGTCAAGATACTTGGCAGAAGGCTGCCCTCACTGCTAGAGCTCCAGGATTTTGGGCTCAGGCATGAGAAGGCACCAGAAAAGCTTTGCTGGGACAAGAATACCAAAACATGAAGCACCCTGGCCAGAAGTGCTTGACTAAATCAGTCCAGACAATCCCAAGCAGGCAAGCTTCTCTGGGAACATCACAGCCAATACTTGCACTAAGCCCCAGCAGTAACCTGTTGCTCTAGAAATGCACTGATGAGGAGCCAACACACTTTCAGAGCTGAAAAAAGGAAAGCAGAAGCTCTGCTTCAATCACTTAGAGAACAAGAGACTCAAGTGTTCTCTGTGTCTGTGCTCATCTTTTCCTCTGCCACAAAGCTACAGGGAGAGATAAGACATGAATTTGAAAAGAGCTCAGATGAAGTATTACCTGCACACAGGAAAGCATCTCTTCAGTAAGATCAAACTTCATGTATTGCTGAAAACCAGATCTGCTTTAATGAATGGCAGAACTTAAAACACATAATCAGAGAGATTAGAGAAAAAGTGGTCAGATCAAAGTCCCCTAACATGATCTATTGAGCACCACATCTGGACATGGTCACTGAAACCTGAGGGCTGAATTCTGTTTTAAGAGAAATCTTCTTTTCCGTGTGCCTTTAATCAGAGGAGGAAGAAAAGCCGTTTGAAAAGTGCTCTGGCAGGTGGGAGGAGGATAAGCTAGAGGCACATCATACAGATAACAGCATGTGAAAAAGAGGAGACCAGGGATTATTACCACAACACTCAGAGGCTCCATTCCGAAGAGCAGAACACGTTGTTATTAACAATACTGTTTATCCCTCTTACAGCACTTTAGGCTTCCGAAGTGCTGTACAAACACTAATCACTGAAGGAGTCAAAGAATCCCTTCCACATCCTGCTGATTGCACAGACTGAAAGCACAGTAACTACAACACGTACAAAGACAAACAGGCATGAACAATCACCACAGTTCATGTTGCTAAAGAGATCATCTTTAGCAGGGAAAGATATCAGTGTGCACTCATTAGGAAACTATTCCCACCTAACCCTGTGGAGGCAGCACCACGCTTATAGGGAGCAGCAGATGCTGCTGGGAGGAAGATGAAGCAGATACAAAATGGGACAAAGAGATGAGGTCAAGAACATCCACCAAAGGAAACCCGGGAAAACTCAGCAGATGTGCTGGGGAGCAAAGGGAAGATAGGATAAGGGTTCAAGAGCAAAAGCCATGTCATTAAATCCAAGAAGGAAAATGACTGACCCGAACAGGAGTGGGGAAAACCTAGTAATCCCCTTCATTTGGGGATGCAGAGGATAACCAGGATTTTCACTACACAAATGTTAATTGCTGCAGCTGCTGAACTCCTCTAGGAAAGGATGGCAGGATGCCACCCAGCCTGCCTGGGGTCACTATGTGGTTTTAAGTATAGATGCTCTGCGACAAGGCAACTTAGGACTCTTTCCTAAGCACCCATTCATAACAAATGCCATTAAAAAGATAGTGCTTCAATATCTTAGATCATTCCTTCTACTAAGAAAGTACCAAAAAACCAGCTTTCTGACATCAGCTTGTGGTTAAATATAAACAGAAATAAATATGTATCTATTTATTGGCAGATATATCTCCATTTCTGACGCAGTAAGGACACAGAACCACGCTCTGTTCCTAGAACACAATTATAACAGAAGCTAGATGAACTTCCTGAAAGGTGCAGAACAAACTCAAGTGTGCTTTTCACACAAATCCTATAGGGCCCCTTCATTTCCCCTGCTGGATAATAGCTGCATCGTCTCCAAGGCAACTGGATTCTAACTTCCTCAGCTTACAGAGGAGGCAGATCTCAGCACTCTGTTAAACGAAATTATCTCATTAAAGTTCATTCTCAATTTACATTTCTCTAGTTGGTACAGAAAACACTACAGTCACCAGCAAAAGACTCTTTGGTTCACTATAGATTGGGGATTGCATTAAGCAGTGAAGAAGTCCCAAGGTTTCCTACCCCAAAGAGCTGGTGAATCATCCTGTGAGCATCCTGGCCCACAGTGATAAAAACAAAGAACAAAAAACAAAAGAGAAAACACCACCAAAACCAGTGCAATTCACCATGTGTGACCAGTGTTTTCATACCTGTTTGATGATCCTCAGTATTTGTTAGTTTTAAAATACTCATACAGTCTAAGTAGCTTGACCTGTCAAATCCTCAGAGATCCAGAGTTTCCAACGAGTCCTACCTGAGGGACACTCAAGGGAGTAAAACTTCATAAGATGCATACATCTGCGGCTCCTTCTGGAAGATTTGAGCTTTTTTTCTTGTCCTCCTCACCTCAAGAAAATAAGCAAAATCCTCATGAGAGGACAGAGAAAAGAACTGAGGGATGACAGAGACACAACTGGAAATGCTGACACCTCAGCCAACTGCCTCTTCCCCCTTCACTCTTTAGGAAACATGGTTGAATGCTGCCATGTTTTACCAAATGAGCATTTCTTACTTTTCTGTTTCATTTCCTTGACTCAAGTGTTTAATTGCTGCCTGGGGTGATTCCTTGCTTTTAGTTCTTATTCTTAACTGATATTTCCAACTCCCTTCTCATCAGTCAGCCATCTATGTTTCTTGTTATGCCTTCTCTAGGACTACAGAAATACATTTTCTCCTCTCCAAAAGCTAACTACTCCTTCACAACAGACTGTAATATCACCAATTTCCTCCAGTGCACTTGGATGTGTTTTGAATGTTTAAAATTCAACAGCTGTACAGTGAGATTGTAATTGTGCTGTCAGTGCACCCAAGAAGAATTAGTGAAATTAGTCTCCAATGAACATAGGCTACATAATCTCATAAATCAAAAGAAAAAAAAAACAGGTTTTCTTATCACATAGAAATGGAGACATGATCTGACATAAGAAACATTCATCTGAAATCAGTGCTGTCCACAAGAGGCTGCGAAGGAAGCGCTTTGCTACAAGCTATGATAAAATAGATATTTAAGATGGACCAGCTGAGGCCAACTGACACCATGGCTGCAGTCACATCATCTCTGGACTTCAGATCATTTGAGGAAAACTTCAGGAAGCAACTGTACTGTTGTGGCCCTCCCAAGATACTGAAAGTCCCACCAAGGAGGAGCTGGCTTCTAATGAGCCCTTTCTAGACTGCAGGACGTGAAGGACAGTCACTCCTAAACAATTAGCAATAGTCAAAAGCAAGGATGCTCCTGGGAGGTCCCACATCTCCTGTCTTCTTTGATAGAGCCCTGCAGGATTTGGAAAACTGACATAAAAATAGAGGTGTGAAACCTCCCAGCGCACAATGCAAGACATGCCTCTTCTTAACAGTCCTAGCTCTGAGGATAAAGCAGTTCTTGGAGTTTTACTACAGGAGGAAGGGGGGAGATTGCAATAGCCCATGCTCCTGATGGCAGGGATCCTCTAGGATAAAAGCTTTCCATCACATCTAAATGTAGAAGTGCAGCTATCTGAACTACTATACTTCCACCCTGCCTGCTCCAATACACAGTCTTAATTCCCCTAAAACTTCAGAATGAGATTTCAGATACCTAAAGAACCTGCCTATCTATTAAGCTGATAGCTAGGCATTGTTTAACTCTTTTCTCTCTTCTCTGTTCCAAGTTTCCTTCTACAAGGCCCATAAGAGGTGATACCATAAAGCAAAAGGAGTCCAAATCTCTCAAGACTTCAGGACTGATCTCTTGTGCAACCACTTTCAGGATTGATCCTGAAAAGCTGTAACAGAAATGAACAGAGAAGGCCTAGACTCCTCCAACAAGGTGGACAAGGCTCTGAATCATAATGACTGATGCATAAGGATCACAGCAACTCCTTAAACAATAAGCAAACATTTCCTCAGTTTCCTCAGGTTCAAACGTGATTTACCAGCAGCAATTGGAATAAAAATCAACTGCAATTTTCACATTCTGTAGAAAACTTTAATCTTTTTAGGCAAAAAAAAAAAAAAAAAGAGAGAGAAAAGCATAAAAATTTGGAAATTATGTGTGAAATGATTGCATTTGTCCTGTGGATTTTCCAACAGCAACTGTACATAACCAAATACTCCTGCTGCCCACCCAGGAACAAAGCCTTCCATGCCCTAGGCAACTTTCATTCTAATATATTCCTCATTATTTCTCATAATGCAAAGACAGAAATCAAGCCCTAGTTCTGAGATATTAAACAGTCATTAATTGTGATTTCTGCTGCATTTGTATTGCTTCCCTTCCCACTGAAACAACTAGCCTCAAGAAAGATTCTACCCCTCCATCAGAACTAATTAGTAATCAGACAAGAACCATACGGGAGGCTCTGCAAGCTCAACTGAATCCATATTTTTCCCAAGTTGTACAAGGTATCACAAAAACAAAACGGTCTCACACAAGACAGTTACGTGAACTTTAGACTGGAGAGAAATATCACCTTCTATTGAGGGGCACACGTACTGGCCACTGGGACAAGGGGACAAATTGCAAGTTGGACATTGGAGCCAGGTTGAGTAGCAGCAAAACAAGACAAACTCTCATTCTGCCTAAACATGGCTATAAACTGAACTAATCCAAATTAGTGCTGGGAGGAAGCATTTGTCTTGTAATAATTTCATTTGAGGGGGAGGAATTCTGTATCTGAAAAAAAGGTGGCAATTCCCAGCCAACGACAGAGCTACATGCTGAAAAGCTTGGATTCAGAACAAGGGGCCTTACGCAGTCCAAATGTCACTGCCCTTATTTAGTCAAAACTTTCATCACGTCCAGTAAGTTTTGCTCAGGGCTGGACAGCAAAACTTTAGCTTAATATAAGCAACTTTCATTTCTCACAGTGAAAAGAAAGCTGCTTGCATTATTGAGCAAAGCTGCCTTTCGTTAGGAAGTTGGATTAGAATCCATCTGATTTATTTTATTATTTGCAAAGATGCCTGCACTGGGCTGAAAAGCTGCGGTTTCTCATTGTGGTTTTTGAAAGAAGTCAATGCTTACTGCCAGAAAAAGGGTGAAGAAGAAGGAAAAAAAGAAAACCAAACAATTTTCCAACCACCAATAAGGCAAGGAAACAGAAGGCTGCAAACTAACAGCTGGAAAACGAATAATTAGGTCTTCTCTGCATCTCATGATTTAATCAGCCTAGCTGTTATTGTGTCAGCCTCAGGACCATTTGACAAGCAGTGGTGAGAAGCTGCTTGGCAGGACAAGCTCCTTGGCCCACACCAGCTGTGGAGCTCACATGCTGATGGCCATGTTACTACACAGCATACACAAGAGGCAGAAGAAGCTATAAAGAAGTCCAGCACATTGTTTTTGCGATTATTTTTTCCCCTCTACAAATCTCCATCGCCTTCTACCCACATTAAGCCAGGCCCAAAACATGTAAAAGCATTCCTATGTAAGTAACCCAGTGATTTATACCCAATTAGTTTATTTAATTTATACCCAATGACATTCCTGTGCCTGGATCTACTGATGCTGCTCCATGACCACCCTGCTTGGGCCAGCAGAAAAGGAAGGGCACATTTCAGAGTCTTATCTCAAAGAACAGCTCTAGCCAGAGCTACTGACTCTTCACTTCTCTCCTGCTCCTCTTTGAAGAGACGACTTGCCCAACTCCAGCTCGCCCCACTGCAGGGGTCCAACAGTTGCTCCAAGGATGGCAGCTGCTATTTCGCACCGGCATCAGGAAATTGGGATGTACATCATCTAAGTAAAAGATCAGAGCCTCTTAAGCAAATATTTCAGTTGAATTACTAAAAATCTTTTTGCTGCTCCTAAATGTTACAGTTTGATCACAGAACAAGGCCATTTTTCCCTATTAAAGTTTCATGCAGTACAGCTACAGTGCTCTGCGAAGACGTGGCTCGATGTGATACCATAAGCATTACACTCACAGAACTGCTCTTTTATCAGCTCACTTGTCAATTGCCAGTATCTTCTTCTGCCTTAGGCTTATTTTTTCCTCCTCAAACAGGTCCTTCCATTCAGTAGAAACTCATTTCAAAGAGTTTTGCTATAGCACTTCGCACTTTGAATCTTGAAGAGTGAAAAGTTTTTCATCTTTGCAAGTCTGATCTTTCACCAAAAGTACATTGTAGACAAAAGATAGAAAACAAACTGACAAATGGACAAAATACAAAGAAAATGGATCTGTGGCAGTAGCTTATTCCCAAGTAAGAATTCCTTTAAAGTTTGGCCAGATGAATTACTCTATTGCATTCAACAACTTTCCAGTCATTATTACGCTTTCAGTATGAGTTGGATGTTAGGAAGAACTGTAGTAGGAAAGCACACAGCATTGACTCTCCCTTTTTATTGTCATTTCCAAGGAACAAGAGAGGGAGAGAAAGAGAGACAGGCCAGACAAACTAGAAGGGAAACGCTGCAGAGATGGGTGGTCACAATCCACCCATCCTCAGAGCAAAAGAAAACAAAGAAATAGAAGTAAAAAAACAGCTTCCAAGTGCAGAGCAGCATTTACTGATGGTCACACATCACCTAGTTTTCCATTGGCAAGGGGAAAGTCACGTATGGGTCTGGATTCACTCTTAGAGAATTTTACATAGCTTTGAAGCTTATTCTTCTTTCTGGAGCATATTTTTCTAATTTACCTGAGTGTTTCTGCAGAAAATCTGGATTGTTTTGTCTTTTTATGCAATTGTTTCTGTTTTCTTTTCCTCTTCCCTAGCACCACTCAGTATAAATGTCCCTACAGGTGGCATTACAGATTGGAGCCTGCAGTCTTTCATCCACACAACTACATGGCTAGGGAAAAAGCAATCTTCAGAAGAATTTATTAGTCCTATCTCTTATCAGGGGAAAGCAGGTACAAGAAGCATTCATAATCACAGAGGAACTCTCAATCTGGAAAACTACCACCAACAGCACTGTTGGTAACTCTACATAAGAGTTGTTGAAGCCACTTGAATACATTTAGGGTGTTCCAGCAAGATGACAGCCAAAAGTGTGCATATGTGTGCCCACACATACATGTGTGTGCCTATGCCTATGTGTATACACATGCTTTCCTCTGGAAATCTGTAGGCTGAGCAGCAGATCAATAATCAATACATTTAAATGACACTGTTTATGCTAAGTAAGCCATTGCATAACGTGTTTTAATGACTGCATCAGTTACATATGGAAGATCCTGTAAGAGATGCAGGAACTGAGGCACTATCTTTACTAGTAGTCTTGAAAAAATCTCACCCTTAGAGCTCCAAAACCTGCTCATAGCAGGCATGCAAGAACTGACTCCTACAGGGACTTTCTCCCATTCCCCATTGGGTAACACAGGGGCTCTGAAGGACAGACCTAAAATTTGGATAAGATCCTGCCATTGACTTTCCTGAGACTCAAAGCTACATTTTCTCCCTAAAAGCTCTTTGCCTCTGCAACCTGTAGGGAACACTGACCATGGAAAGTTTTCC
This sequence comes from Lagopus muta, assembly GCF_023343835.1. Classification (NCBI taxonomy): domain Eukaryota; kingdom Metazoa; phylum Chordata; class Aves; order Galliformes; family Phasianidae; genus Lagopus; species Lagopus muta. The sequence continues at coordinate 3,605,556 of NC_064450.1, read as the reverse complement.
TACTTCTGCAGAAGATACTGATCGGGTTAAAAATACACAGCATGTTTTCAAGTCTTCAGAACCCCTTGCTGTCAAAGGGGTCTCGCTTCCCTGTTAATAAGGCTAAAGAACTTTCTTTTCAGTCTCTCTTGGCTTTCCTTCCTCTCTGGTGAAAGTTTAGAGAAGTTACCACTGGCTGCTGCTGACACCAGTCCTTAGCAGGGCAAATCAATTGTACCAACATCTTTCAGTAATACATCTTAATGGTAATGTTCATCAAACATCACTTCAAACACAAGGCCAGTCCTGGGGAGCAGGAGTCACAATTTATTTGAACCTGAACTCAGAGCAGCCCTTCACCACCACCTCTCACCCAACTCCTCTCCCATTCACACTTTCTCATGGAGCAATCGTTGTGATGGCACACAAAAAGCCCATGCAGAGGAGATAGACTATACTTTGGCATAAGGAATCAATCACAATATTTAAATCCACAATATTTAAATCCTCCTCATTTATTACAAGAATACTTTGCCCGGTAGAGGTCTTCTAACTCTAAGTAGGAGCAGAAATCTGCACATGGCAGAATATGAGTGGAAGAACCATTTGGCCATTGAAACAGCTGAAAAATTAGGGCAAAAATAAAGTGATTATCTTTATGGTTATGTGCCAGCAGCCACACACTGATCTTGCTCTTTAATTAGCAGGTGATTCAACTCCAGCAACAAACACCACAACACTTCAAATACTTGCTTTTTTGTTCTTTCCAGGACCTGCAGATTAAAGTCATGTTTGAAAAGGAGGGGGAAAAAGAAAGTGCAAAGACAAATTAGATAAGATCCAGAAAACAAAGGAAAAGAGACGAAAGACCAAACTTCACAGGAGAACAAATGAGAAGACCTGACAGAGCCAAGGAGGAGGCCTGAAAAGTAAAGTGAAGTGTTTAGATGTTGGCTTAATAGATTAGATGCTCCTTTTGGGAACATCAGCTTCAGCCTGATTTAATAAAGCACATTACCCACAGCTTCGTTAAAGCCAGAATTCAGCCCTCAGAGAATAAAGGAAATCAAAATATTTGTCAACACGAAGCCAGTAAGGCAATGAACTACAAGAAATCCCCGTTTTCCACTCCCAGCTGATTTTCTTTCTAAAGTAACTCCAGAAGCAACTCCTCCTGCCCAAGCCAATAGAAATCCTTCCATACACAGGCAGTAGTGCCCTGCAGGCCCTCAGCTTTGTGGTTCTGCATCATCTCCAGCATAAAAGTCAGTACCACCTGCACCGTGGCAAAGCCTCCATGAGATGTGCCTGATGCACACCTGTTAGCTGGAACTCACTACAGCTGTACGCCACCAACTTCAGGGGAATAAGTAAACCTGATTCTGGGAATAAACAGGATTAATCTTGCAGTGATGAGTCTCAGCTGGAAGTATTTTAAGTGTTTTGTTTGGCTGCTTTTTAATGAAATATGTAGACGATTGCTGCACAACAGAACACCATCAGAGAAAGGCAATAACGAGACAAAAGAAAAGCATCCTTCACACTGACACTAATTTAAGAGGAAAAGGTTTAGGAAATCGTTACAACATATGCAAAACAAAAGGCTGAGAAGAAAATTCCATTGCAGACTAAGCATCAAGGCACGCAGAGGTACACATCTACAGTGCCATAAACTCCAGCATTAACCAATGCGGTGAGAATCTGCAAGTTCTCCTAGGATTAATGACCTTCCACTCAAGGAAGTCTCTGAACTTGAAATAGTTTATACACCATGTGGGATTCAACTAACAGCAGTTTTATACCAAGTCCCCCCTTGCCCCTGTCCTCCTTCCTTACTTCTTTAGGTAGCCCCCAATGCTCCCCATATATGGCACACACGATTTTAACATACTAATTAAATAATTATAGACAGAGTGACTTAATCACCATTGAAGTAAACATCTAAACCCCACAAGAAACATCACACAGTTTCCACTTGCTCATTCTCCTCCCTACAGAACACAGAGAAAATAGGAATTTAGAAGTGTACCTCCAGTACTCACAGATTTGGGCTGCTATGGCTGAGATGTAAACATCGAACAAATGGGGTTTTTCACATCCCACTTCCTTGCTACGTGATCCCAATGGAAGTGAACCATGACACCAAAGGAAGGAATCAGGGGAGAGGTTTTGAGAACACTTGAAGAACCAGCAGAGGGATGAGAGAAGCACAGCAGAACGACTCTGCAGAGCCCTGGGGCAAACAGCAGCAGCTGTCTGAAACGAGCTGAACTTCTCTTTTTTGTTTTCCCTCCTTAAAACCAGCTGAGTTAGAGATTGAGACGTGCTCCAGCCTGAACCTGGTTGTTGCTAATAAATAGGTGAGCACCACCTCTCTGCAGCTGAGCAATGCTGCCTCTGCTCCCCCCCATGTGCAGCTCCTGGTCCCCAGCCTGGCCTCACTAACACCAGCACTGCAGGTGCCTTGCATCATGATTAATTAGGCATACAGCGTTGAACTCCTAATACATGCTAGAGAGATCATTAGTTGGCATTACATGCTATGGTTGGGTTTGTCTTCTACCAGAACCTCTTCTGTTTTAAGCAGCCCAGCTGTTAGGAAGCTGGAGATGTAACTAGAGTCCAATCAGCAGGAGATCTATGTGTTCTCAAGCACCTCCCTGAAGGGCCTTTCTGACCATGTTTGATTCACATAGATCAGGATCGCTAACTGCTCCCCATAAAATAGACAGCACAGGAATTCAGAGCCATCACTTAGTGGATTTTCCATTAGGGAGCTGATTTCTTCTGTATAGAAGCAGGGGAGAGGGAAAGAAGGGCTTACACTGATGGTGCCTCCAGAGGAGAACCAGCTGGGCAAAGCCAAGAGGTGACTGATGATCTGTCTGCATGTGAGAAGAACTGCCCTGAGACCTCATGTCCCACAGCACCCAGAACTTTGGGCACAAAGCATCCAGCCAAACAGCTTTTCATGCTTCTGTTTCACCAGTTAATAAAACAAAGCTACATATAGTTTTCTGCATGTCATTTTCCTAACTTCCTAAACTTAAAGCTTTACACAGAAAGGGATACATTTCTCCAAGAGGTTTCTTCTCTTACAGGTAGATAAAAGCCATCAGAGCCACTTCCTACACTTACAAAAATCATCTCTCTATCTATACAAGGTGCTCCTTAGTAAGACAAGCTCTTGTTCTCTGCCACATCTCCTATTTTTCTATTCATAAAAATAAGTCTGTTCTCTGTTTCTGTCTGTTCCTGTTCTCTGACCTGAGGGATGGAGCTTCAGTTATTCTTTTGAATTTCTTCATCTCATTTTACTCTTTGTGTGCTATTCGCAGCTTAAATGCTGGTGATGTTACCTGGATCTTTTAAATTCTCGTCTTCTTCCTCTCCCTCCCCAAACAAGCACCACCCAGATTTGTATTTTCTCATTCTCCCCCAGCACATAACTTGGGCACATACAGCAGCCCCTGTTAATCTGCTCCTCTTTCTGTTACCGATGGAAGTGAAAAGTCCACAGGTTCACTTGGACTGTGCTCAACAGCTGCAGCTGGATCCATTTCTATACGGAGATAACGATGCCCAATGGTTCATCTCCCTGTCATCCATACTGGGACTCACAGTGGATGCTCCTGCTCCTTTCTCCAGCCCTCTTAGAACTGTTTCATAAAAGGTTGTGGACAGGGAGCACCTGAAATCAAGGGCACCTGGCTGTCCTTCACCAATCTGACTACTTTCCACTTGTGAGTTCATTAGCAGAATTTAGAAAATAATTAGATAATTTTTTAAAAAACTAAGAAACTTTCTAAGAATGTATACCATTCTGGACTCATAGGTGTTTTATAGCTGTAAAATACTTCAAGTACCAGCATCACAATAGCCCCTCAAAGAAGTTTAAATCCTGAAAACTGAAGGCAGTAGCAAGAAAAGAAAGAAAGAAAAAAGAAAAGAAGGGAAAAGGAGGAAGAAAGCAATAGGAGAAGAGAGTTCAATTTAAGTTATCAGAGCTGCTTTTTCTGGCTCGTTACTCAAAGAAGGCTTGGAGGCTCCTGCATCTGTAGTTCTTCACGGACAGATTTCAGGCTCAGAATTCAACACAACTATTAAATTAAAGTACCATGCAGAGACATCCAGGCCTTGGGAGAGAAATGCCTCTGAAAATAAGAATAAAATAATCAGAAATGAAGCACAGAAAGGGAAACTCTCAGGGGAGAATGTCTCCTTGAACTTCAAAGCCAATTTACAGGAAACAAAAGACTGTCTAATTGTTTTCCCCAATTCATGTTTTCATCCTCTACTGTCACCAGACTCTGACTAATTCTTCTCTCCAACAGCTTGTTAAAAAGATGCCTATTTCTTCTCACAATTATTGTTGTGTATGTTAATAACTATCTCTTAAGCAAATTGGAGGCCCTGAGCTATTCATGCCCTGAAAACTTACGAGCTGCCTGGGAACAGGATGCATTTTTCCAAGAACCACACTGAAGTTCTCAGCAAGCAGCACCATGGCAATGGCCAAGAAGAATGCACTCCACACACTCTCCAAAGCAAGCAAGTGGTGCTACTCTCTGCTTCTAATGGTCAGCTGCAAGCTTGGAGGTACAGGCAGAACCCATCAGTAGCTCAATGGTGTAAATATAAAACTTAGTAAACAAACACAGTTGTTGACATGTAATTCAGAGCTAAGACCTAGCAGCAAAGTGTAGGATGCTAACAGCACCACCTTCAATTTGTTGCAAAGAAATCATAACCAACATGGATTTGGGTCTCTTTGATAGGAAGGAGAAGCCAGGCAGGCTGATCCTTGTCCCACAGCATCCCCTGATCCCAGTGCCATGCATGTTATGCATTCATTCTTGCTGCCCCTCCATCACACCCAGCACCTGCACGTCCCATCATGTCAGAGCATGTGCTGCTGTAATGGAATCCATCAGAACTCGGTTCCTCGGGGATGGGTTGGGGCAATGGATGAGTGCCTTCCCACAGTGCTGCCAGCCTGTTTTCAAGCAAATGTTGCCAGTTTTTCACCATGCAGAAACTGCCACGCCATTCTCCATGGGCTTCATTGTTCTGCATCTGGAGCGTGCTAAGGAAGGGGACTGGTTAGAAGAATTCGTGCTTTCAGCAGATTATTGAATTACTTGGGCATAGGGATGCCAGCACTGTTGAAATACACTGGAATGCAAAGCTCTCCTACTAAGTTCAGGGCTGGCAGGATTTTGTGCAGCTTGGGAGTCTGAGAGTAGAGCTTTGCCTGGAGAACGGGTCTGATTTAACCAACAGCCTCGCACATCATCAAGGCAATGGAGAGATTTAGGGGATAGCAATGTAGCTGACAGCCCTGATGGTGAAAGCTCTTCCAGTGAAAAGAAACAGCCAATTAAACATTAAAATAAAAAAAAATGTTTTTTAAAAAGTCAACTTCTTTTCATTTTTGTTCATTAAAGAAATGCTACTGCTTCAGAGCAGAACAACACAATGGTAACTGAGGCTGGAGAGCTCTGTGGCATGTAAATGCAGATGGGGGGCTGGGGGAGGGGGGGTAAAGAGCTCCTGTTCCCAGAGCAGCTCCTCTCCATCCCTCTCCCTGCCCCTGGTGAGCAGGGGATGAGGTCCCAGCCCAGCTGGGGGCAGCTGGTGGCCCCAACCCATGTCCCTCCTCCCATGCTGCTCCATTCACTAACTGCCTGCACAGTGAACACAGTGCAGAAATGAAGTTTCACCAATAACAGGGGCTCTTGCTGAGTCCAAACGAAAAGTACAAAAGCTCTCTTGAGAATTAAAGCTGTTAGTTTCGTTGTTGTTGTTTGTTTTTTTTTTATCTTACAAAATATAAATTCTTTCATATGGGAGCAGCAGATGGAATACAGACGTGGGGGGAGATGCAGGGGGTGGAGATACCAGCAAGCACAATTATTTACATTTAATTTTTGCTGTGAAAACCCCAGACATTTCATTTCCCCCATTATTTTTCACCTGCCTTTAAAACGAGACAGGAAAGCAGCCGACAGATCTGACATGCCAATGCCTTTCACCACGGGCAGCCAGTCACTCTCTCTGATTGCATCATCTATTTATTTTGGGTACGTCGCAGCCTCTGTACAGAGCTCACAGTGTTGGTGTGGACACAGCACCACAAAGGATCCAGAAGGTTAAAAGCCTACAGACCTTGCTAAGCACAGAAGGGTCAGGCACCAATCCCTGACTCCAAATCAGCACCAGCCCTTATTTTAAGTCAAAACAGCACCAGGATGTGAAATAACAGGGCCACAGCCAGACATAGATGCAAAAGTAAATGCACAAAGAGAACGTGAGTGCAAGTGGCTGTGGCAGTCATGCTGCGAGGGGAAGTGTGCAGCCAGGGATGCAGAGGGGTCAGAACCTGCCCTGGTAGCTTCAGTTTGGGCTGTGGCTGTGTCACTACACCAGTTTACTCCCCAGATGTAAAAGGAGCCTCTCACCCAGGGAGACTGTCAGGAAGAAGGCAGTAATGCTTACGGTGCTGAATGCTACCACGATAGGAAATGTGTAATTTACTTTTAAAGGGTGTATTTTTTGAGGCTGAAATGGAATTGCAGACGTATTGGCATGGAAAAGAAAAAAAGCTGTTGGATGCCACTGTCCCAGTCTGCCTCCCAACAAAGGGCAATTCCAAAGCATTCCCTGCACCATGGCATGTTCTGCACACATCCCCTTTGGTTGCTCTTCGGTTGCCTTTGCCATGTGCATACAAATCATATTTTTGCTCACAAAAAGCCTAGGAAAAGATTAAAACATATGCAAATCTATCACACAGTTGTGTAAACCCATGTGCTAGATTTGCTCACCTCAATGCTTTTTGAAAATAGCAGAGGAAAAACAGGAGTTTGGGCCCAAGGGAACAAACCATGGCTCAGGTGGGCACTCAACGCCCACAAAGAACCCTTAGCAGGATCCAAGGAGAACGGACCACAGACAGCAATGTCTCCCCAGCTCTCTGGCAGCAGTGCTGTGGAGAAAGCTGGCCAAGCATCTTGCTGCTGTGCCAGGCCTCCATCGCTGCCATTACCACTCTCAGCCTCACAGACACAAAGGTCACACAAGCACCAATGCATGGATGGAGCAGAGCACCAAACCCAAAGCCGCACAACGATAGAATCACTGAATGTGAATGGTTTGAGATGGAAGGGACCCTAAAGGCCATGTGGTCCCACCTCCTGCACTGAGCAGGGACACCCACAGCTCCATCAGTGCTCACAGCCCATCTCCTGACCTTGGCTGTCTGCATGGATGGGGCACCACCGCCTCTCTGGGCAACCTGTGCCACTGCCTCACTGCCCTTAATGTAAAAAACTTCTTCCTTATAACTTGTCTAAATCTGCCCTCCTTTACTTTGAGATGTTTGGACTGTCTGCGAGAGAGAATGAGAAAAACTGAAAATTAATGGCAGATACCAGCAGGGAGTTTCCTCGCCCCAGTGCACATTATACTGCCTTCTTTCCAAGCTTCTCTAATTCAAGAAGAATTTCACTAAGAAACCAGCAATCTGCTTCAAAGCGCAACCTGGTCATAAACTGGCACAAGTGCTTCGTGTCAGATAAACAGTGACATGATGCATTTTTGCATATTGAAATAAGCTATTTTAAAAGCTCCACAGTGACCACTAATCAGGAAAGAAACTGAACAAGGAGCAAAACAACACGTAAGAGTCTTCTCACCTTGCAGGAGATCCTTGCCTGCCCCATCCGAGGGCACACAGGGAGGATGCTGAAGTGCAGCAGAGTGAAAAACAGAAGACATGTTGTGGCCAGCCAGCCACAGACCCACTATATCCCTGCAGTCTGTGAGCTGAGAGCCTGAAGAAGGGCTCAATCACATCTCACCTGGCTGAGCACTGTGAGTGTGAACACTCTCCCCATCTCACATTCTTCTTAATAAAGTGCCTGTCCAAAAGCAGCACTTCACAGAGAAGGATTATTCTTATTAAAGCATTGCACTGGCACAGTGCTCAATCCCTGGAGGCATACAAGGCCATGGATGGGCCCATGGGCATCCTGAGCTGATGGGAGGCATCCATCCCACAGCAGGGGTTGGGACTGGGTGGTCTGTAAGGCCCCTTCCAACCTGAGCCATTCAGTGATAGCCACCACTTCTGGCAGACAAGCTATGCAAAGCAGCAGGAGAGCCTTTCAAAAATAAATCCCTGTAGAACAGGATCCTCCATCCCCACCCCCAAAACTCAGGCTGGACACAAAGCATCAAAGCACACCTCATTCATGCCTTCAGCTGCTGTAGAGCAAGTGGCTTTTGTTTTAGAGCAGAAGTTTCTAGAGAAGATGACATTTAAACATATTTTAGAATGATCCTTATAGGAAACAAGATGTCCAAACATGGAATTGATGCTGACTTTTATTTCAGATGTTGTAATTTTCTGTCATTCATATTTATTCTCTCTCCAAATAGCTCTCTTTCAATTTTTTCTGGGTGCAAGGGGTCAGCAGACACCAGCAGCACAGTGTAATAGCCTCATCCATAGAAACAGTGGTGACATTTAAGGACTACAATTGGCTAAATAGGAAAGAAAAAGAAGAAAAATAAATATTTAGAGCAGAGAAAAAATACATTGCTTCCTTATTTTTTCAACATGATCTTTATTTCCTGCCCCAGTGTCCCTTCCACTCAGCCTCCATTCAGTGCTTCCCAAACTGCCACGTGGACACGTGGGTGTGATGCTGGCCTTGTGCTGCCGCTTGCCCAGAATAGATAAGGTCTCTTTGCAGCCTGTGCTGATGAAAGCTGTGCAAGAGACGTTTGAGATAAGTGGTTTTGAATCAAGTGGGCAGGGAACCATTCAGAGAGACGGGCAAAAATACGGCTTCATTCCCAGAGGGCACTGAGTGAACACAGATCAAAGCAGAGCTGCATTACAACCTCACCTACAGAGAAAAGGTGATTTTAAGAAGAAAAAGGAAAAAGAAAGAATGTATATATTATTTTTTTAAAGAAGAATTTAGAGATTGGTTCAAAAACTCTTTTTTATTGTCTTTTACAGCGAAGCCATTTGAATCGAAAAGCTTCTCCTTCAGCGCTCAGGGGCACTTAAAGCTCTGAGCAATGCAACAAAGGGACCCCCAGAAACCCCACAGCATGGGAGTGGAAACAACGGCCTCCAACTCCACACAGAAAGCTCTTCCACTGCTGGAACCAACACCCGCCAAAGGAAAAGTGATTTAGCACAAACTGGAGAGAGCCACCTCAACTTTGGGACTGCGAGGAGCGAAACCACAGCTATGGGGCTACAGAAGGAAAGCAGCAGAGGAAGGAGGTGGTTTCTGGCTCAGCATCAGCCTCTCCTCCACCCCGTTCCTCCCTGCTCTCCACCGAGACGGCGAGACGGGCAGACGGTGGAATTCCTCCTGGCTGCCCCACGGCAGCTGCACTGCCCAGATGGGATTTGCAAAGCCCTTGTCCGGTTTAAGTAGATTTTATAAGGGGAGAAAGGTGTTTTCATGGCAGTGTAACTACCAGGAATAGTGGATCTTGCTGCTAAATCCTGCTGAAGTTAAAGTAGTTGGAGAGGGCTTCATCTCCTGCTTAGTCAGTAAAACACCACCATCTTGTTTCCAGTAATATAGGAGCTTTAAGACAGATTTGCCATTCTGCAGAGAAAATACCTTTCTTTTCCTAGAGGTGAAGACAAGCCAGGGAAGCAACTGCTCTACACAAGGCAGTTCTGAGAGGTAAGAGCAAGATGGTATTCAGAAGAAATGTTAAAATGCATTAACTTGGCAACCCACATCACGTTCCTTCCTACCTGCAATAGTTTCCTCCTCTGAACCCCAGGCTGATGCCTTCCAGTCACATCCCTTCCTCTTGCCATCACTGCAAGCCAGTGTTATTAACATGAATGCTAATGGAGGGCACATTCTAAGCCCCAAATCCAGAAAACGGAGTCCTTATCTTAGTTCCAACATTGCTGGTGCTGATGATGAAGATGAGTTTATACATCAAATAGTTCATGGTAAGTCATGGGAACTTCAAGGTTCCCAACCAACCCTATGAAAAATACATTCAGTAAAAGCATTAATTCACAAGTTTAGATATCAGGAAATTTCACTCTGCTCCTACAATACACGTGGCCATAAAGCCACATACTCAGGTAATAAAATTCACTCGCTATTTGAAAACATCTGCACAAACCACTGTTTGAACTACTTTTCTTCAAGTATTTTTCCTTCTATGGAAATAACCTCGCTTCTGATGATGACGGCTCTCTTCTGGACTATTGCATTTCAAGGCTTTGCAAGCTGGAAGAGGACTCTGCATTTGTACAAGGGCACCAGCCCTGCTCTGTCACTGCTGCACAGCAGTGACCCATTGCACTGCAACAGCATAACAGAGTAGGGAGAAAAGCAGCACTTCTCACCCTGCACAACAGAGATGACTGCAGTGGAGTGGCACAAGCCCCAAGGAAGAGAGCCTGGGGAGACGTTAGAAGTGCCATCAGTTTGGATGGATCAAGAGAAGACCAGAAACAAAAGGGAGCAGCAGCCTTAGGTGCCCAGATGTGACAATTCCCAAAATTCGTGGTGTTAACTCAGCCAAGGATCCCACCTTGCTGCTATGCACAGTCACCTATTTTGCAGGTTTGTACCAAACCAAGTTCCCAGCATGCTTGGGAACTTGCAGCAGTCTTTCTTCAAAGACCAGCCTTGCCATTCAGCAAACCATGGCAGCTAACTAACTCATCACCTGCCCAAGCTGCCTGCACACATTCCTCTTCCCCAATTAAAGTGATTTCTCCATCACCCCACTTCTCCTGAGTTAACAATGACACTCAGTGGCCAGGAGGATTCCCTGCAGTCTACACTCGTGCTACAGCATCCAACAATTAACACCCATTCTATAGACACCAAACAAATAACTTCCATGAGTTTCAGGATCCTAAGGCAGAGCTCAAATTATACAGAAAGATCATGGAAGGAAAGACTTAAGAAAATGGTGAATAAAAACCACATTTTTTCTTTTTTTTTCAGTTTGTGCAGTGACCTCGGAAATATTTTCCATCTATCCACGTCCAGGCTATAAAAGAACAGAGCAGAGGAGGCAAAGGCAGCTCTAGACCAAATCATTAAACAGGCACATTCAGGCACCTGCAGTCAAAGCAAATCACACTGCTGCCATGCGAGTCCAAACCATGAGCTGTGGAATTGCATATTTATAAGACAAAACTTCTGTTCTTTTATCTTCCCCCATCACCAAGTGAGGTTGCCTCGAGAGCTTTGTCCCCTGCTTCCCTTGCACAACAGAATTTTTATCTGCACTTCAGTTCTGATAAGTTGGAGCCCGATGGATAAGCCAAATAGGATCAAAAGAAAATGCTGTTGTGCATGGACAAATAGGCAATGAATAACTTGAGCCTGCTCTCAAGCAGCATTTAATCAGAAGGTTTGAAGGATTCCTATACATCTCTCCAGCAACACCAATCACATGGTATGATCCCTTTCAGCTTTGATCTGAGCCCTATGCTGTTCTTCCAATGAACATAACATTTGATTTACAGCATTCCTGTACTGGCAGAAAGCAAGAAGTAGTTAGATGGCATGATTCAGCTATTGTAACATCAGGTATTTCCTAGAACATGCTTCTTGTAGTGTTTCTCCTCCCTAAAGTGCTATTCTGCTTATTATTTTTCAGGAAATGCTTGGTGGGTTCTTTTTTTCCCCCTCAGTATATCACTTCTGGATTGAGCCTTAGGCAGAAGCAACAAACAAACAAAAACCAAGAAGGAATTATTCTTTCAATCTATTTTACAATGTAGAACACGTGCAATTTGGAGTACCTGCATACCCTGACAGAATCTTAAAATGTGTATATTAACCCTCCTAACAATAACGTTTCTGCCCATATAAGATTGCTTGCTTCTCTCTGAACTAGAATATTAACACAGCACAATGGACTCGATGTTCTTAGAGGCCTTTTCCAACCTTCATGATTCTATGGGAAAGGTTTCCACCCTATTTATTTGCAAAGGAATTCATTTAAATGTTATAAGGGGTTGTTAGTTTTTTTCCTTTTCATTGTAGGATAACTGTATTTTTCATCATTCCAGTGAGAACATCAGTAAGGTATACCTTATTATTAAATATTATTACAGCTGTCAAGTCAAGCACCCAAAAGATGGGAAACACAAGAAATTCAGTTTGCCTCCTAGCAGGCACACATTATAATACTCAGTTTGTAATAGGATCTGTCTTTGAGTGCAGTGAATTTTTTATGCCCAGAATTGCACTCACTGAGCATACATTAGCACCCTGAGTTCATAGAATCACAGATTTGTTTGAGTTGGAAGGAACCTTTAAAAGTCATCTAATCCAACAGGGACAAAAATTCAAGGTTCCTCGCTGGCTATGCCTGCATCTCTCCATGGCCTGACCCCACTGCATGAAGCACATCTTTGGGAATGCCCACCACGAACTACAGCTGGAGGAACTGCAGTAAATCACCAGAAGAATAAGAAGAGCATTCAAAATAAAGACTGTGTGGCTGATCACCGCTCATGAAACCCATCACTTGAGCAGTTTCTCCAGTATCTCATCTGAAGCCAATTATCATTTGGGGAGGAACTGAACTGGCACAGGACTCCCTGCAATGAAGAACCTTTGTGTCCTCTGAAAAGGTGGCCCATGTGTCACCTAGCCATGGGTGAGAGCTGCAAGACACTCAAATATGCTTAAGGACAGAATTCTAAAGACATCATAGGATCACAGAATCATTTTGGTTGGAAAAGACCACTAAGATCATCTAGTCCAACCATCAACCCATCACCCACTAAACCATGTCACTCAGTGCTACATCAGTCTTATCTGGTTTGCATACATCCAGTATAAACTGACACAGTTCGGTGCTGAAGAGCAAACTCTGTCCTCTCACAGCCACCAGGCCTTTCTCAGAGCTAGAGGTGCTTCATAATTAGCACCATCTCTTTCAGATAAATAACAGCCTAGAAAACAGCATCCTTCCCCCCCCTCCTTCCTCCCCATTTACCATTCTAATGATGGAGAAATAAATTGAAATGCTCCAGTGTAAAGAAGCATGAGAGAAATGGGATTCTACCTCCCATGATACATCAATCAGATTCACTGACCAAAAAAAACATTTCTGATTATTAAACAGACATTTAAATTATAATTCAAAATGTCTCCTGCTGCCAAAACAAGAGAACTCAATTTTGCAAAGCTCCAACACATTAACATAAACCCCCACTAGATTCTTCAACTGAGAAAGAAAGCAAAGTGACCCAACGTCTGACTTCTGCCCACAGTAGTCAGCTTCCATAGGAAGACTAATGTCAGATTTACACCAGGGAGGAATTAAGTTAGTTTTACAGATTTGCAAATGGAAATGTGCTGCACATTAACCTACTGCCTTGGTTACATCGGACGCACCAGCCAAGCAGGTCACTTTATTTACATGGAAAGTGCTGAGCATCTAATTGCATAGCAGGACCATGCTATCCAGGTAATTACAGGCTACCTGACAACTAATTATTTCTTCTTTTTCCCCCACCCTCAAGCCTGAAGCTGCTACATAGCACTGATTGCACTCCAGCTTTACTCAAACAACCTGCGATAAAAACTCAGTTAACCAAAAAGTCCATTTAGCAAATAATAGCTGCTATTAATATTAATGGCATATGCACTTTGCTGGGAAAATTACTGCACTTACCAACACACCTGCAAGGCTGCTGGAAAGCAAATGAAGGTCAGGCAGAAGTTAAGCACGTTATTTGGGTCCAGGCCTTGCTTAGCTTAGATAACACAGCAAGAATGGCTGGCTTGAATTGGGAAGGCTCTTGTACAGGTGCCCCCTGAGTTCTCTTTTAAAAAAAGTCAAATACCCACCCTAGTGAGGGTTCCCACATTGGGCTGTTGGGAGGTGCCTCCACCCACCCTGCACCAACAGTGCTCAGCTGCTTAGTGGATGGGTTCTACCAGATGGAAACAGCCAAGGAGGAGCTGCTTCCTGACCATGAGAAGCAAGGAGTGCTCCCTCCCAGATCTCACAATCTCTTTCCCCACATGTCTTGATGCACAACACAGCTTTTATCCAGACCTGGACCAGCAACATGGATGGAAACCATCTTTCCTACCCCATCTTTCAGAAGCCCAACCTGTTTCCTGAAAATATACTGGCTTAGTCCTCTCCCTTCTTAATTCTGCTTGAAAATTGCACCTTGGGGCGTTGGGATAAAAGTACAAACAGAAAATAAAGGGATCATCAAAAGAGGAGCTACAGAGAAGAGAGACACAAGAAAGGCATACTATGTCATAACATAATAAAAATAATTCATTACTGTCATCTTACTCACTGAAATCAAAGCATTTCATAATAGCAAACATTATAATCTATTTACAACAGAAAGAACTGAGGCACAGCAAAACCTTATCCAAAACCCAGCGAGCTGGTAGGAGGGACAGGAATGGCACCAACCTCCTGCTCTGCAGCCAGCTCTGCACCACCCAGGAAAACCACACAGCTGATGGGTAGCCAGGAAAACTGGAACACGGAGGGTGAAGAGCAACAGAAGAGCTGTGTGCTGCTCAGTCACTGTGCATGACATTCGATTTTGCTGCTTTGAATAACTGCAGTACGTCTTCATCAGACCCAGACAGAACGAGATGGATTGAGCTCAAGAAATGCCTTCCCCCCACCACCCCATCTTCAGTGCAAGTTTTTTGTTCAGTCACACTGGCACTGCACGTGTTTAAACATGACTGGATGAGGTTTGTGCCAGAGCTCTCTGTATTTTTCTGCACACAGTAATACCAAAATAACGAATACACCTCTGAGCGCCATCCCACTGAGACAAAACTGGGCAAGTATTGAAGTATTTATCCAAGCTGTAACTCCTAAGTGTTCAGATTGGATCCAGCAGGTATCTTTTTCACATGAAGAATTTCAACAGCAAAAAGAGGGATTGCTACAGATTAAAAAAATCTTATCTCTCTGCTTCCTAATGGCCAAAAACTGAATTATTTTTGGAAATAAAGCATTGGAAACAGATATTTTTCAGCCAAACCCCACAAAATCTCAGCTTTGCCCAAGAACAACTTGCTTTCAGTTGTCTGAAAAGAAGCTGAAAGGGTTTGTGCATACCCATTCTTTTGGAATCAATGCAGCGTTCCATCGGGAAGCACCGGCAGCCTTCACTCAGGCAAAGAAGTGCAGTGGGACAGTTGGGGACAGATCCTGCAGGAGTTGGACCCAATGATACTTATGGAGCCCTTTCAACTCAGGATATTGCATGGCTCTCTGCCCCAGCAGCTATCTGACACCCAGAGCATGGCCCCGGGTACGAAGAAAGTCCGCCACCTTCTCCAAAACCTCCGCCTATTCTTCAGTCCTTCAGTGCACAAGCGCAGCAACGCGGATGTTATAAACAAATACAGCGCACTCCAAAGCACTAAAGGCTCTTTGTTTCGCAGCATAAATGCACTGCTGTGCAGAGGGCCAACCCCAAAGGATCGTCCCTCAAAGCGCCCTCGGGCACGATGGTGTCACTTGGAGTAGAAATGCTAAGACTGACAAACAAGTGACTCATCTGCTGGGCATCGCCAAGCTGCACTCGCTCCAACATCATCTCTGCAACGGTTGCCAGAATATGCGAATTGACTTGATGTGAAGACATTTCTGAACCAAGTCTGTGCCTGTACGAGGAGCGCAGAGGAAGCTCCGTATCGCTTTTTCTTTGGGCTCACTTTGATTCAAGTGTTTTAATCCTATTCAAGGCAAAGAGCCGTGCAGACAAATGGTTCCAGCTGTGAGAACTGCCCGGGCGCTGCTTTCACGTGGCGGTGCCACAGAGGTCACATCCAGGCTGGTCCCCATCACAACCACTGCCAGCACCAGCAGTGTCCCCGTGCATTCACCAGGGTCAGACCTGGACTGACTGCTCCTGAGCACCCTGACCGTATTGTACGAACTTTGTGCCAGATTTAAAACTTATTACATAAATTTTTAGCAGGCTTGAAGCAATTTGAGGCTGGAAATATGGTTCCAGTGAAGACTTAGTAGAGATTTCTGATATAGAGAAATAGTGAAGCTCTGGATGGGCTCAGCACTGCTCGGCTGTCTCACTGCCCCCAGCCCCTTAAATAAACAGCAGGCACTGTTGGCCTGTGGCTCCATCCCATTGCCAGCCTGGAGGGAATTCACATCCATGAGCCCAGCATAAGATGACATGCTTATGTAACAGAACAGTTTATATGGCACTGGAGGCCTCCAGACACTGCTTTAATGCCTCATAAACTCGCCAGCTATGGGGCACTGCACATTTGTACTCCCTTGATCACTGTTTCAAGGTTTCCTGGGATTTTCATGCAGCGCTGATGCGTTTTATTTAAAATCAAAGGGTATTTCTATACTACACAACTTTGCTGCTTTATCATCATGCAAAATCAAACATTGCATTCCTGTTCACCACCTTTTTCATGCACATCAACTCTATTTCGTTAAATTATGCAGAGAGCTGAAAACAACAGTGATCCAGCACCTGCTGCAGGGCCGGCATCACGGCCACACAGTGTTCCCTCATTGCTCCGTGAGGTTTTGTCATCTCATTGATTCAGACAAGCAGAAAGCACCAGGCAGAGCACATTGGGCTGATGAAAACCACAGCACCTTCTGGGCTCACTCCCAGAGCACCCAAATCAACATCCCACAGAGTTCTTTGTTATTAGCCACGGGCTGAAATCAGCAATGACTTGCTTCCAGATGAGCTCATGGCTTATGAAACACAGACTAATAAAGATGACATCCGTGATGTGTGATCAGGGCACACATCAGCTTTATCACTGATGGGGCCAAGCTTCAGGGAGCTCAGTCTCTGCCAGCATTCAGGCTTTGACTTCTCTAAGCCTGACCCAGCTCTGTTTACAAATGTACCTCAGTCACTTGGGGAAGGTTCTCCAAGGGCTTAACCTTGTGATGGAAAGTTAGTTGGTTTCTACCCAAAACCAAACCACTCAGCCAGGACACCTCAGCCTTGAATTCACTCCAGGTAAGATCAGCAGCAGATGATAGTGCCACGCTCTATAAATGTCACATAACGAGGCCAGAACTGCTTCTGCTGCCATCAATTATAAAGGACAAGGACCGCTGCGCTCATCTGCTCCTGAGCCAGGGAGCACAGCAGGAGCACTCCAGGTTGAAGCTGTCATGAATCATCCCTGTGCAGTCTAAAATGCACATCTTTAGAAGCCATCTTCCTCTGGAAAAGGACTTTCGAACTAGAGCACTAGAGCACACCTGGGAAGGAAGCCAAGTACCAGTGCAGGATGGGTGTTGCAGAAGCACTCAAGGAGCTGTGGTTTTTGGGTACCAGCCTAGGGCTGCACTGAAGCTGGACACCATACAAACACTGCACAGAGCCTTCACCTCTCCCCAAGAGCCAAAACAACATTGGAGTTTGGACTCCTGCTGATCCCAATTTTGAAGAGTTTCTTTCGTATTTTCTGGTTTTAAAAGATCAAGTAATAAGGCTGCCCGAAAGGAGGAAAGGACCTTTTGGGTGGTAGGGCTCTCAATGAATCATGGGAGCATTTGGTAACCAAATGCTGGATGTTTTATTCATACCAATTAAGCACTTTTTTGCATCCCCCTGAAGAGTTTCAAAAAATAGCACTTAAAAATAATTTCCAAAGAGTTGATGGAGGACTGTGGAGAAAAGAGTCAGAAATTTTTGTAATCGTGCCCTGGCTAGATACCCCTAAAAATCAGAGGCATGTTCTAGAGCTCAACATCTCTGCAGCTGGAAAAGAGAGGGCTTTATCCAAGTTGTGCTTCTCAAAAAGAAAACCTGTGGTCTATTTGGGAAGCGGGAATGGACGAGGAACCAACCAAGGGGTGCTGCTGGACACCCACTGCAGGAAGGGATGCTCCATTTCCAGACACTGGGACAAACCCAATCAGAATACAGGGAACTGGGATGGGTCAGTCTGGAGAAGAGGAGGCTGAGGGGAGACATTATTGCTCCCTACAAGTCCATGATAGGAGGTTGTGCTGAGGTGAGAGTTGGCCTCTGCTCCCAGGAAATGGTGATCAGATGAGTGCTAATGGCCTTAAGTTGCACCAACAGAGGATAATGTTGGATATTAGGAAGAATTTCTCCTCTGAAAGAGCAGCGATGTTGTGGCACAGCTGCCCAGGGGTTGGTGGAGTCACCATCCCTGGAGGTGTCCAAGAACCGTGGAGATGTGGCACTGATGGATGTGATCAGCGTGGGTTGGTGGGTTGGTTTTGGCCGTGGAGATCTGAGAGGTCTTTTCCAACCTTAGTGATTCTATGCTAGAAGGTCCACAAAAAATAATTTGCTGGGGTTTTTTTGTTTGTTTGTTTTGATTTCTTAACAAAAGAGAATTAGAGGGAAATTATGAAGTACATTTTTTATCTTCGTTAGGGTCAGAAACCATCATAATAACATCCTTTACATAAATACACATGATGCATTCAGTCTTTGTTGAAGTGGTGGATTTCTTTCCAGTAATTTAATAGTTGAATGAATTTATCATGCAAAAACCAAGCTGCCATCGCTGATATTCACACTGAGCTACTGGAGAGATTTCACAAAACCTACTTGCATTTGACATGCCTCCCAGCTCCAAGCAGTGAGTACACATTCCATGGGACTGTTTGTTCCTGGAAAATGCAGCCCCAGCTCAACTGCATGTATCAGTGTCTAGAACAAACATTTTGTACTTACAAACAGCATCTTAATTGACTACATGAAAAAAGCAGAATATTTGCTCCAAATATGCATGTATTTTCCACATCTCCTACCATATTGTCAAGCATAGGCATTAGGAAAGAAATAAATACCCAAACACATCAAATAAACACATTGTACCCAAACTCTGCAATGTAGTTACAGGTTTTATGCCTGGATCTCTACCCAGGTACCAACAAAATCTGACATTTTTTTCTGGCATGAAGGAAAGCGTGTGTCTCAAGAGAGGCATGCTGTGAATCAGTGCTGCCATTTCACTCTGAACCAGGCTGTGACCTACTGTGCACCTTCAACTTCTTGAGTACTCCTTAACCCTATAATATCTCCCTCATGCAAACCACAGGTTGAAGCATATTACTGCATTTTAATACTCCAAATAGCTTCTAATGCTCTGAGTGTGACTCTTCACATTTTTCTTTAATTCAAAACTTTCAAAGACTGGGAATAAATCTCCAGTGATGAGGGCAAAATGATGGCTTCTCACAACAAGCCCTGAAATTTTATGCAGCTCTTATTTACACCCATCTCCATCAGAAGGCACGGATGCTTGAATTAATTTTGGTTAGGGATTAGTAGAAGATACAAAGCATCGTTATTAAGCAGTAAAACTAATCAAATTTCAACAGCATGGGAAATAATATCAGTACAAAAATCTTAATTCCCAAAGCTGCCACTCTCAGTGCCCAGGGGGCTCCTTTACACCACCAACAGTGGGAGCATTTATATCACACACTTCTGAAATGAAAGTAGTGCTGAAGAGATCTCCCAAATAATCAGGTACGTTGACTGAATAGCCCCATTCAAAAGGGGGCACAACACCAGACATACCTCATCCTGCAGGAGGTCACGCATATGAGCCTAACAGAACCATAGCATGGTTGGAGTTGGAAGGGCCCCATAAAGGCCATCTGGTGCCACCCCCAGCACTGAGCAGGGACACCCACAGCTCCATCAGTGCTCACAGCCCATTCCCCAACCTTGGCTGTCTGCAGGGATGGGGCAACACCGCCTCTCTGAGCAGTAATGACCTACAGCCCTCTCTATTTCAGTTTAAGTCAGTTCAAGGCTAAAAGAACAAATATTCCCACAGTTTGAGTTACGCAACTATTTTGTTCCCAAGAAAGAAACTCCACTGTAATTGGACTTTCTTGCATGCACGTTTTCTGACTGTTGCCTTGCATTTTCATAACCAGATCAGGGGTGGGGGCTGCTGTGGATCCTCCTTGACTGTTCCCTACACATTTAATTATGCTTTTCCTTTCTGCAAAATCCCCTAATGCCCAGATTAATTATGGCTTCGTTTTTCCTGACATTTCAGTTCAGTTTTATTTATCTGTGTATATACACATAATCATAGAAACAACCAGGTCATCAAGCCCAGACATTAACCCATGCCTTTGACCACTCTAGACCATGCCACTCAGCATGACATCCATCCTTTTCTTGAAAACCTCCAGGGATAGCGACTCCACCACCTCCCTGGACATCCTTCCCCAGCACCTCACCACTCCAACCATTTCCCCACACTTTTATGATGTCAGACTTTCATATAACGCATTACTTAGTTCAGAGTAGAGCATCTAAAATCCATTTTTATATTTATGTTGAAGCACTGGAGCTGCCAAACCCACTGAAGACCGCGGTGTCCAAATCAGAAGTTATTTTGGCAGCGCACAAAGCTACATGTGATGTGTCCGGCACTACAGCAAAAGATCCATCAGCTTTTTCTAACAGGAGGTATTTTTCTTAAGTGCAAAATATTTAACATTGCAACAGCTGCTAAACTCATTAAGCAGCTCAGACAATGATCACACCATTACCATAATTCCATTTAAAGTACTTGCCTCTTTTCAGAGGAAAACGATGCACTCATTAGAACACATTTCTGATGATTAGCATCCTTGTTTGTTGTGAAGGCCAGAAGTGAACCAAAACTTACTCATTTTCCTTTAATCAAGGATTCAATTAGAAAAATCAATGACTTACTGAGGTCACAAGATTTCCATGTCCTGATCTTTTCACTAAAGACGACAAATTTCGTTTGACTTCAAATCCTGAGCAAATTAGGCTCCTTTTTTTGTGAATTAGCACCAGTATGAGCTTTGTTAATCACGTCATAGAATCATTAAGATCACTAAGATCACCAAGTCCAACCATCAACCCATCACTACCATACCACTAACCATGTCCCTGAGCACATCTCAATGGTTCTTGAAAACCTCCAGAGAGGCAGTCTACCCTATTTACAATTACAATTATTTCTCTCATGGCTTGTAGGTGTTTAGAAAATGCACATTTTAAAGCTGCCAGGTAGGAGATATAACCACATACAACATCATGCCCCACTGGAGCAGCTGCCCAGAGAGGTTGTGGATCCTCCATCCCTGGAGGCGTTCAAGGCCAGGTTGGATGGGGCCCTGGTCAGTGTGGTCTGGTATTAAATATGGAGGTTGGTGGCCCTGCCTGTGGCAGGGGGGTTGGAGATTCATGATCCTTGGGGTCCCTTCCAACCCTGGCCATTCTGTGATTCTATTAACCATCTCCTGCAATTCAAAAACTAGATGACATCACTTGAAATGACAGGGCAAGAGGCTGTAAACAAAGACCAGAAGGTACTTTATGGCAATGATAAGTAATAAAAATGGGGAGTGGGAAGTGTTGGGTTTCATAGTCAAAAGCCAATGAAGAGCCAACATAGCCAAGATCACATCTCCCAGTGTCTGAGGATCAATGTACACAGGGATTTCTGTTCTCTTACTCTCAAAGATTCATAAAAGTGCTCAGAAGTTCTTTCCTCAAGATCCCACAGCATTAAGTCTAGGAAGAACATGAACTTCTTCATTAACCCAAGAGCTCCAGTATTCTTTCTTGGAGATTTCTTTCATGTTAGGGATTCTTCTTTCCTCTCACAGAAGAATCAGGGCAAGAACTGAGGACGACACCCAGAGATAACACAGCTCAAGTCAGCCCACAGCATCACATACAGAAAACATCACCAGGATGTTCATAATGACATCCTACAAGTAGAAGGAATGCATGCAGGCAAACCTGTTCAAATGTAATCTGGAGCAGAAGCAATCCTTTAGTCACCCACACATGCTTGCACGTCTCCCATTTCAGGCTACAAAAGCTTGGATTCAGGCTGACACAAAAGACTGAAGCAATAGAATGGGAAGAAATGCAATTAGTGAGCTGGCCCTGGGAGCAGCATGACAGGGGTGGTAAATGTCCCAAAGTAAAGATCAATGGTTAGAAGATAAAAGCATTGGTTTTGGAGTCTAAATGTGCTGTACAGTTAGAGTAACAAGTATTTCCAAGACTGTCAAAAGTTATGAGTCCTTGTTTGCAGACAATGTGTGGCTCCTATCTGACAGGAGACGCACTGGTCGTATATCAGAGAGCTTTAACAAACTGACCTGCTCCAGGAGGATTTCCTATACCTACCTGGGGTTATTCCCCGTTATTTGGAAACTCCCAGCAGCAATTTGGCAGCTCCCAGAAGCATAACAATAGCAATAACATGTTTATTAGCATACAGTCATAAACATAAAACCCAAATAAGTAATAATCAGTACAAAGCATGGATTTGATGCATTTACCAGGTGAGAGCTGCTCTTTTCCTCAGTGCAGCTGTGCATATACATAGCCCACACAACCTGCACTACACTACCATTGCCCAGGGAGGTGCTGGAGTCACTGTGCTCAGGAGGTGTTCAGGAAGGTGTTCAGGAGCCGTGGAGATGTGGCACTGGGGGATGTGGTCAGTAGACTTGGTGGAGGTGGGTTGGACTTGGTGATCTGAGAGGTCTTTTCCAATCTTAATGATCTTAAAACTTAAAAATAACTGCCATTTAAAGAGATAGTTTGGTATTAAATAATCATAACAAAAGAAGTTATACTAAAAGTAACTCAGGGACCAGGGAAACCTGGGAGTTTTTGCCTCATGATGAAGACACAAAGCTACAGAGCATCCACAGTACACATTGATGAAATCTATTCCTCCACTTACCACAAAGGAGGTTAAAAACAATGATGTTTCAGTGTGATTTCTGTCTTGATTCACCCTTCTAATCTGACCAGTAGAGACAATGTTACACACTTGCTAGGAAGCTCTTCTCTCGGAACTGGAACACAAGAGGTCTTCCTGCTTTCTCCAAATGTTGAAGAAGATGCCTATCACAGATGGTCCATTAAGGAGAACTGGATTTAAGAGATTACTAGTGTGTTGGCATATCACACTTGGTTTTACTCCTACTATAATAAGCAGCACTATAAATGAATTAATAGTGAGAACTAGTTTGTTATTCAATCATTCTTACAGTGATTGCCATGCTTTATGCATGGTTAAGGTCATAGCTGCAGCAAAATCACCACCCCCATCCCCATAGGGGCCACCTTGCCCCAACCCCCCTCATGCCATCAGGAGCCTCAGGCTCTGGCCAATCCATATGAATGCCTGACATTTAATTCTTGGCTCCATCTGCTTGAGAAGAGCTTTCCCACTGCTGCTTTCAGTACACAGCAGCTCTCTTCCTGCAATGACAGCATATGGCAGGAAGCAATGACTTCTGCCAGGGTGCCAAACACCATTTGTTAGGCTCATAGCATAATTTTTGCTGCTGCAGCCACCAGTATGGAGAGGGTTTGCTGACTTTCAGCTGCACACCAAGATGCCCCACTGCCCAATTCCTAACGGATGGGTTTGCACCAACAAACTGTGCTCCTCTTTCCCAACCTGGAATGTTGTAGCCTACATTCCTGGCCCAGCCCTGATGTCCTCACCCAGTGTCCCTCTGCACCAAGCCAGGGTCACCAGGCACCTTTCACAGATTTGCACATGCTTGGGAAAGAGACATTCTATCTCACCAGAGGCCACAGACCCTCTATGGCCTCCAATTAGATGCTCCTGCCATGGCTTCCCCACCACCTGCAAGGTATCCAAACAGTGCAACCCTGCCCTCAGCAAATCCTTCTGGAACCCTTCTTGCTCTCAATAAATAAAGTCAGAAAGTGCTCTTTGCAGGTTGCTATAGAAGCACTGCTGACAGCTCAGAGACATTTTTCTGTCAATTCCTCTCGTTGCTCCAGCATGAGAGAAAGAAAAAGAAGGGACAAAGAGAAATTACGTCTTCATTGTTGTTGTTGCTTCTCCTAATTACTATGATAGTAGCTAGAGTGAAAACATCAAAAACAAATATTTCTAGTCCATCACAATCTCTCTGCCTCCTTCACAAAGAAAAAGTCATTTGATAATCCCACTAGATTTCTTGACACTGAAGCCAAGAAATGTAATAGCTAACAGCCACTTCCCAAATATCTGTTTAAATTCCACACAGAGCACGCACACAGTTACTCAGAAACTTCAGAAACAGAGAATATAAAGAGAAAAAAAAAATAGCAACAACAACAAAAAACCTACAACTCACAATATAAAGACTGTGACATCTTTCAGATGCAGTGGTGGTGATGATGACCAGATAGGGTATGATATTGTCCACCTACATGCACTATTGTGCAATTATGGTGCAGAGATCTTTGCAGACCCTACAGAAAATTAATGAGACTCACCTATGTGTTGGATGGGGACCTGGTGCCTGATCAATTCTGCCTGCAGTAATGGGGTTGGAACTGGATGGTCTTTGAGGTCCCTTCCAACCCAAGCCATTCTGTGATTCTATGACTCAAACAAAAACTCCTAAGGAGTTATTACTTAAATGGATCCCATTTTTAGCAACCATCTCCTTCTTCTGATGACAGTGAATACAGTGCCAACATTTTGTTTCTGAAACACGGCTGCTATTGTCAGCACATTTTGACTCACTGGCATGTCGTATACAACTGTAGATGACATTTTTTGATTTCTGCTTGTGCAAACCATGGGCTCATTCCAAACCCACGTATCACAGCCTGTGGCAAGGGGGACTGGAACTTGATGATCCTTGAGGTCCTTTCCAACCCAAGCCATTCTATGACTCTATGATCTACCAATGTAACAAGTGAAGTATCATAAAACTAGATTTAGTTAAACAAGAAATAAAAAAGAAATCCATCCTCCCTGCTTCCAAGAGCCATGAATGGGTGTGATATGCCTGAATCAAATTCTGACTTGATATTTCTTTCAGCTGGAGGTGTTCCAGAAGCAGAGATATGGCACTGAGGGACATGGTCGGTGGGCATGGTGGGGATGGGTTTGCAATGGAATTAATGATCTTAGTGGTCTTCTCCAACCATAACAATTCTATGACTTTTTTTCCCGCACTGAAAGATAAGGTGGAATCAAAAACAGTAATTTGTATTACAAATTCCATTTCATTGCTCTCCTTTTAAGATGTGGATTCAGGTTTCTTCTGCCCGCCATATAAAACTTTCCTATTCAACCTATTGTAGAGAACATGCCTTAGCAGGATGGTTGGACTGAACAACCTCTAGAAGTCCCTTCCAACCCTATGATTCTATGAAAACTGCTGGGTTTACATGTTTACATGCTGCTACTGATGCAGCCACACTGCAAGTTCTGTGTTTCAATTGCAACAGGAGGAACTGCCCTGAATTCACCAGCCCAGCAGAACTAACTCACAGCGATGGCTGCCAACAGCTTCACAAGGCATTAATCAGGGCTCAACACCATTTCTTCATAAGAGAATGCCAAAGGTTAATTCGTAATACAATTGGCTAAATTGCTAGAAATTCTGTGACAAAAAAAACCACACAGAAAGGACTGATACCTCAAAGCCTGGTCTAATTAGCACAGATGGAGAGCAGGGAGAAGGTCAGGCTGGTTAACAACTGCTGGAGAGAAAGAAGGGCTTGTATCAGTGAGATGCTCGAGTTGCTTTTGCACCTCCTGATATGATCGGCTGCACTCCCTATGACTTCAGTAGCCCTCTCAGAGCTGTTAGGCTTTCCTCACTTATAATTTGCCAGGCATGGGTGGCAGGAGGGAGCATGAGATTCGTGCAGAAGAGGCTCTTCAGTTCCAGATTTGTACGTCACGCACCACTTTGTTTGTGGCAAGGTCTGCAAAGGGTACAGTGGAGCAGGAACAACAAGTTAAAGATAGGCAGATGTCTTCATTACCAAGTTGCAGGCTCTAGCCTGGCCTTTGGTGACATGGCCCTGGGATAAAACCCCTTGTTTTCTGTCTCATTATTGTTTTCTGCAAAATGGATGCTGTCAAGGCAGAAGAGGAAATATTCGTGCTCATGTACAAAAAGCAGCACTTTGAGATGAAGGACTTTTCACACCGCCTTGCCAACTACAGCCATGCCTTCAGCTGCTTAGAAACGTCACTCCAACCACTCAGAATGCATTAAGAAGTACCAGCTAATGTTATTCTCAAAGACCTACATGGATCTGGAAAAATCCGGAAGGTTGAGTTTTTAATTGGAATATACACAGGGGGCCTGGGACAGAAAGAGGTATGATAGGATTACTCCTTTTAAACACTGAGAAAATTAAGATTTCTTCACCCTCTCTGGCAGCCTCTCTTAAGAGCTCAAGCAGTTAGAGCGGTAAATAGAGAGGTAAACTTTACGCCCTCAGGGAAGGAAGGAGCAATATTTAATCAGTAACAGCCTTAATCTTTACTGCATATTGAGTCTACCTATTGATTTCCAAAAGTTAAAAATCTATTTCACCGGAGATCTGTGTGCAGCCCAATGAAAACCACTTTCTCCTCCCATTACGTGACACAGGACTGCAATAACACCACCTGGAAGGTCAGCTACCGTGGGCCTGTATTTGCTTTGCTGGATTTACACAATAGCCAGAGACCAGCCATTGTGCCCAAGGAGCAGCACCATAGAGTCATAGGAGATAGAAGGGACGTGGGGAAATCACTGAGGTCAACCTTTTTGGGTGATACTTGTTCATGTACATTGAATTATCCAGTTCTCCGGGAGACAGCAGCATGGAGTCCACTCGCACCTCACATTTCAGCTTCACTACGGTCAGAAGGGAAGGAGCCAGCAGCAAAAGAAATGGGCTACCCTTTGCACTCTTATTTTGCTCCATGAAATCACAGAACTGCTGAAACATTTATGCACAGAAGCTCCCAGACGCTGACTCTTTTAAAGCCTTCTTCCATCAGAAAGATGTGGTTTAAAGTAAAATAAATATTTTTATATGGAAAATACCGTTTGACAGCATACTAACAATCGACCTGAACAAACTTCTGTTTTTAATCTGAGAACATAAGTACTCCCTCGGGGAAAACGGAAGAAACTTAAAAGGTGAGAGGAAACAAAATCCAGAAAAGGAAAATGGAAAAGTCAATACACGCGCTGCCAAAGTGGCACTGGAAATTTATAGCAAGCGTGCTTTTGTTTGGGAACCACTCCAGGAAGCACGGAAGGTGGAAGCAGCTGGTCCACGTTTACACAGGCACTCAGAGGATCAAAACCCAGGAAGGCTCAGCTCAGCTCAGAGTGTTTGCAGCTCTCTGGCAGCAGTCACCAGATGGAGAGGCCTCGGAGCAGTGGTTTCTCTGGAGCAGCAGTGGTTTCTCTTGCTCTGCGCAGGCTTATTTCACATCATAACTCATCGCAGGTTCTGTTGTGGTAAGGGTATCACACACATCCCCACACACAGTGCAATGTCTCCTTGGGCTGCATGTCTTCATCACCTCCCATGGGTTCACACTGGTTATGACAAGAGCGCATTACAGACAACCACCTGTCCTTCAGCACTGATATCTCTGCAGCAGTTGAATCCCAAGCTGAGTCCTCTCTTGCTCCTTGAGTAAGACCTCAAAAAGGATAAGAGAGACGCGTTCCTAAATACACCTTAACCAATTCAGTTTATCCTCATGAAGTCAAAGTTACTCCCAGGGAGAAGAAAACAGTCACATTCCCTCCTTGGCAAGCCAGGCAATTAGAAGACTCTTGTTTGTACACAAGTGGTTGAGCTACAATCACTCTTTCTAAAGCCAAACCACACTGATTTCTACATGATGATGATGATTCTTCCATTCATGAGAGCTCATTCATCCCTCACAGCAGTGTCAAGAATAGCAGTAAGCCTTGATACTTCTCCCAGAAATGACTACACTTACAAAAGTGCACTGAAGTGAAAGGATATTGCATTTTTTCCCTTCCCCCCCCCCCTTTTTTTTTTTTTTTTTTTTTTTTTTTTTTTTTTTTTAAGGATTTCTTTCTGGCTCACTCCTTCCAGAACCAATTTTCAACAAATCCAACAATTTCTGACACTGCAGGAGCTCATATTCTCCCTCTGCCCTCAGTTTCCCAGTGAGGATTTCATTACAACCTCTGTCCTCCTCATCTTCTTTCTCAAGTTTCAAGAACTGGAATGGAAGTGTTTAAACGCACAGCAGGCATCTGCTCTACCATTTTGTTTCATTCAAAGAAGCTTTGCAAGAGATAATGGATGCTGAATATCAGTCAAATTGCATAACCCAGCCACCCACCATCAGGCTGCTTCACTCAAATTTGGCTATATCTTCCCCTTGCCAAACTGTTCTTGCAGCAGGCCCCTCACTTGGCAGAAGTGCTGCTGCTATTCTGGCTGTAGAACACATTTAAGGGGAACGCTTTGTTCCACTGTGTCAAATTTATTCTCAGCAAACCCTTCTTTCCCACTTGCCACACTCCCTACTCCTTTCCGGAAAAAGACACTGAGATCAGATCAGCCCCAGCCCCTGTCCTGCCCCATGCAGCAGCCAGCTCCACCACACCGCCATTCCTTGGAAACCCTGAACAAATGTCAGATCCTGCTGCTGGAACCACCTATCCTGATGTAATTCATCCCAATGGGCAGCACGAAAAACACCCAGTAACGGACGCACGGTGACAGGAGGTGTGCTCAGAAGCTGATCTTCAGCCCAGATCTGCGTTTTTATGCAACCATGGAAAGGTTGCATAACCATGACATGTTGTATGTCACTCTTATGCCTTGGTTCCTACTATACAAACTGTGCATCATAAAATCCCTACAAGAGATCAGTGGACAGAATTAGAGGAGAACATTTATCTGGCTGTTTGGTTTTTTTTTTTTTCCTTTCTCAGCACAGCTGGAGAGTGCTGTACCAACCTGCTCTGCTCCCTGCCCAAGGCATCACCATCCCAGGTTGTCCAGAGAGGCAGTGGTGTCCTTTCCTGCAGCCAGCCAAGGTCAGGAGATGGGCTGTGAGCACTGATGGAGCTGTAGGTGTCCCTGTTTGGTGCAGGGGTGGCACCAGAAGGCCTTTATGGGTCCCTTCCAACTGCAACCATTCAGTCATTCTATGACCTCCATTGGGACTCAGGGACGAAAAGGACAGCGAGGGCTGCTTTGAACCCAGACCTCTGAACAGGATGGAAAAAATGATTATTTTAATTTACAAGAAGTGCTGCTAATCCCACTAACGAGTCACAGAAGACATTCCTTATTCCACGAACAAATCTAAGAGGCAACTGCTTCAATACCAAATGGGAGCATCAGGAATTAAAAAGTCATACGGAGAAACACTGGGATGTAATCTGCCCCCAACTCCCAAACAAAGTTATGCAGGCACAAACATACACTGAAACATAAGAAACAGATAAGCATCCACCGCAGAGAGTGGAATAGCATGACTTACAACATTACCAGCACTTATATCTAAATTTACCTTAAAATCATTCACCCTTTCAGAGCTTGTGGTGCTGCTGAGTGATTTCTATTCCACGTGATGACTTCCTAAATGGAAAAGTTATGTACATATACTCTCAAGTTATGACAATAATGAGAGAAGTCTGTGATAGCATTTAAAATCACCCATTTCTCCTTTGGAAAAAAAAAAAAGTCTAAGTATGCTCTACATACCAATTTATAAACTGCTTCAAATTGGTACTCTGTGATGAATTTAATCCCAGAGCAGCGACCTCAGCTCCAGCTTACATGGATCTGTATGGTGCTCCGTTGCCCTCTGGGCGTTGGTTTGAGATCCCCCAACAAAACACACCTGAGAGCAATCCGGTAATTAACTGAGGTTAACCTCAGCTGAGTTCCCAAAGGGGTAAATGACTCAAAGTTGAAAGGCCTCTTGATACAACCACAGCCTGATAGCCTTTGGACAAGGGTGATTATGAGCTGGAGGACACCTGAGCAATGGGGTCAATTGATGGCTGAGAGAAGGGCGTGCTTGAAGCATAAGAAGATGCACCTCTTTTAGTATGTAATCACTGTGTCCTCTGAGCCTGCCAGAATGCAATCAGCCAAAAAAACTACCAAGGACACAGAATTGTGTTTGGTTTCTTTAATAAACTGTTCTAACATCCATCGTTTCCACATTGCTTGAAGAAGAAGTGCTCTCATGACCTTTGTTGCTGCTCCTGGGTCTGCTGTCCGGGCTGGTTTCTGTGCAGACCTATCAAAACTGAACAGCTGGTGAAATGGCATTTTTTTTCTTCTTAATATACAGCAGTAAATGTTGCTGTTAGAGAAAGGAGATTTGCACTTCTCTGTTGGGAAATGACATCATCAGAGGAATAAGCGACACCAAACTGAATATTCATCCATTGTGTTCCTGGTTCTTAGAATAGAGCTTGAGTAACTTGAAAGGGACGAACAGGGACCTTCCAGAAAACCGATGCTGCAATGTTAGAATAATTCCTGGCACTCTCTTACCTTACTGATGAAGTCTCAGGTGAGCTTCAGACTTAAATAACCCCATAGCTGCAGCACAGCCTGAACTCAGACAGACGCCTGAGGAAAACACGTTGAACTCTGTGTTATTACTTAGCACTGATGATGATTTAGGTTGATTGGTTTCTGAATGAAATCATCCATTTAAGATACTGCTATCTCCAGAAAATTAAAGGCAAGGATCCTGAAAATCAGCACACCTATTTCCTAAGGGTGAGGGTGAACAAAGTAAGGAGGGAAGGAGTGTGGGGGAAGTAAACCCCAGCTGTCCTGGCAATGGAATATGTAAAATTAAAGTAAATAAGTAAATAGAGATGCAGGAGAGAATAAAGAAGCAAAGGACCCCAGGGGTAAGAAACTTCTATAGGAGACAAATGTACAGCTGCCTGCTTCCCCCTCTGGCAGCAGCAGCTTTGCATGTTCATCAAATCAGAATCATCAAATGCTGTGGACTTTCAGCACCTTCCACAGTGCTTCTGAGTTCTGCAGATGAAGCGATGCTGTACGCCCTGCCAGGGCCACACAGCCCCAGACTTCACAAACACAACTGGTTTTCAGCAGTGCATCTGAAGGGTTAGACCCTATCCCTCATAGGGTAAAGCTTAATGAATGTGTGCCTTATCAGATGGCTGGAACAGCTGGAAGTAGTAATGTGCCATAATGTAAAGAAGCAGTAAAATGCATCCTAATGACTGTCACTCAGCCAGCAGTTGCTGTGCAATGTGAATAAGAAACACTTTGAATCCTTTCTAGATAACTGGCGTTATGTGTTTATGCAGGACTGGAATTGCATATTAAGACACACCTGGTTTATTCTTCAGAAGCAGTGTGTATTTACTATGCCTGTGATAGCTGTATAGATTCAAACCTCATTATTTTAAACGATTAATCGGGTATTTAATTAGCATGCATTAACATATGAGTTATATACATCCCAGTTGTGAATGCAAATATAATTCTAATAATTACATGATTAGTTATGCGTCCAAGAGCCTAATACATAATGCAGTGCAGGCAGCTTCCCTTGCTGGAGAAAAATAGTACAGAATACACGGAGCGTAACTTTGAAAAAATGCTTAAATTCCATTTTCAGAGTGGAATTGGATCTACAGCAAGAGTTCTGAGGCTTCATAGTGGCCCAGCCCAATGGAACACCTCCATGCCCCATCCCTGCAGACAGCCACAGTGAGGGGACAGGCTCTGAGCACTGAAGGAGCTGTGGGTGTCCCTGCTCAGTGCAGGAGTGTGAGATGGCCTTTAGGGGTCCCTTCCAACTCCAATCATCCTGCGGTTCTACAATTCTTTCTGGAATATAAATAAGGCTCTTTTGCAGCACTTCTCTCGGCCATCAATTGACCCCATTGCTCAGGTATCCTCCAGCCCATAATCACCCTTGTCCAAAGGCTATCAGGCTGTGGTTGTATCAGGAGGCCTTTCAACTTTGAGTCATTTGCCCCTTTGGGAACTCAGCTGAGGTTAACCTCAGTTAATTACCGGATTGCTCTCAGGTGTGTTTTGTTGGGGGATCTCAAACCTTCCCCTGCTGCTGATAGGTAAAGCTGCTGCCGTTCTTGCGTGTGCTCCCCCTGAGCACTGAAAAAGGCAGAGAAATCCCAGCTCCTCTTCTGGGCTTCAGCAAAAAATGCTCCCCTTAACTGGTGTCTGTGAAACAGAACTGTCAGGCCAATTCTCAGCTGCCATGCTGCCTCCTATCCCTCCTTTCCAACAGTCCCACACCTCGTATTCACATGCTTTTGGACCAGCTGTTGCATACTTTAGGTATTTCTATTTCTACCTATAGCCCGTGGTATGAGAACTCTGCCCAGAGCTGTGGGTGCCCCATGGCCAGGCTGGATGGGGCCCCAGGCAGTCTGAGCTGGTGAGGACACCCAGGGGTTGGAACTGGATAATTTTTCAGGTCCCTCTCAACCATTCCATGATCCTACAAAAAGGAGATCACCCTATTTGGCTATGGCTGCACAAATGCAGCTGACTACAGAAATATTGAGGACTTACTGCTGGAGACGAGCCCTTCACATCAAATCCATCATGGGGGGAAGCATCACCAAAGCATCTCTTCTGAAGATGCCTGGACAAACTGCAGTGCCCAGGGCTACCAACCCCCCTTTGCCAACCCTAGGTACATTTATATTAAAAGGACACATTAATATTGCATGCTTTGAGAGTAAATACACATAAATTATTGCTGACGGTGAAGGTAAAGGCATGGATTCCCATCTGGAAGAGGGGAACTTTATGGCTCTGGGGTCAGGGACATGCCTGCTGCACCACGAGCGGCTCAGATGGCACAGCAGGGTTGGATGTTCCCTTTGCAGTATGTCACATAATTCTGGGCTTTTGTGCAAACTGCCAGGAGACAAGGAAAACACAGCATTACTGGGGGAAAATCAAATATTCCATTTTCTAGACAAACCGTAGGAGCTCTGGGCTGTCTTTGGTAATAAAAGTATTAGTGTTTCTACATGAATGTGCTGGCCTAATCCCAGGCTGATTAGTGAAGAATAACAAGCCTACCTGGCCATCTGCAGCCTGCAGGGAAAGAGCTGTGCTCTTGGAGTTTTTAAAAACTGATTTTCTCACTGCATGCAATCTGCAGTGAAATAAAAAAATGTGTTCAACCCTATTCCAAGAAATAAATGAACAGATCCCTGCGGTTCCTTTATCCTTGCTCCTCTCTCCTTGCATCCATTCACACCCAGCATGGCCAGCACAGCACCCTTGGGTGAGCCCTAGGGGAGCCCCCAGCTCAGCATGACCCAGCACAGGGTGAGGCTTCTGCTCTGCTGGGTCAGGGCTTTTTAAATCAACTGGAAGGCAGATGTAAAGGAAGACAAAGTCTGGGGCCTGATCCAAAGGCAATGGAAAGCCTGGGACAAAAAGGACTTCACTGCGCTCTCTAAGCCTGTGTGAGCACCCTCACAGCTGCAATTTGCAGTGGCTGAAATCCTCCTTAGCGGGACCTCTGACACTGATAGGCTCTGACACACACCCTCAGATCACTGCACCAGTTAGAATGAAAATACAACAAACAGTTTCCAGCTTCTCCAGAGGCAACGCAACCTGGAGGCAGAAGTCAGTGTACTGAAAAGTCCTGGCAGCGAGTGGAGTCACTGCTCTGCTCTGCACTGTGCACCTGCACAAGTCTGCAGGAGGGAGATAACAGGGAGAGATGTGGCTGAATGCAGACACCCGTCAGCCTGGCCCTGACAGCTGTGCCAGCAGTGGGGTTACGGCAGGAGACATGCACATCCTGCACAGCATCCTCACTGTCACGTCAGAATCATACAGTCATAGAATGGCTTTGGTTGGAGGGGACCTTAAAGATCATCCAGTTCTGCCCCTCTGCTGCAGGCTGGGTGCCACTCACAGGTCAGGCTGCACAGGGCCCATCCAACCTGGCCTTGAATGCCTCCAGAATCACTGCTCCGCTCCAGCATCCCCAGGGCTGGATCCAGCTCTGCTCTGAAGCTCTGTTTAGAGCAGGAGGTGTGGGTTCCTGTTTGGTGTGGGGCTTTTTTTAATTGCTGGATTCCTCTGAAGGCCATTGAAATGTAGGGGCATCAGCTCCCACTGCCTCAAGTGAGTTCCCACCCACATGGCAAGTGTGAACCTTGACTTTGGCAAAAGGAGATTGCTAGGGCTCCCATCTTTTCCTGATGTTTACCAAGCCCCTCCAGCAGATATCTTTGTGCTGTGCAATCAATGGGCACACAAAGAAATGCTGCCCAGGGAGGGCAGCAGCTCAAAGAGAGCTCCCAAGTATCTGAAACCCTTTATTAACAAAAGGTTGAGTTCCACTCTAAGGTAACAGTGGGTTGAGTTTGTACAGGAAATGACTCGGGGCAGTTAGAATGTATTTTTGCCATCATAAAATGATCTCTTCTCAAGATAAGAATATCCTCAAGGCTCTGTTGGAGCCCTGACTGCTCTGTCATTAGAACAGCATGCAATCTGCACTCCTCTTCTACTGCAAAAATTGGGGATAAAGCCTTTGATCTCCCTTTTCTTGTGGCACACCACAGTCTTTGTCAGGGATACTTCTCAGGACCTGAGATCTCAGGCTTCTTTCTGAGCCTCAAGGGCAGTGGAAGAGCAGGAGATGAGGGCAGATCCTGCAGATTTAAATTTAAGGGGATGTTTGACTGCAGGAGACAAATGTCAACCACTGAGATCCGTGAGTTACACACAGTCCATGGCTTTTTTCTTTTTTTTAAATAATTCTTTGCACCTGAGTGAATCAAAGAATCATAGAATCACTGAGATTGGAAAAGAGCTCTCAGATCCCCAAGTCCAACCCCAGCCCATCCCACCATGCCCACTGACCACAGTGCCACATCTCCACAGTTCCCAAACACCCCCAGGGACAGTGACCCCCTCCCCAGGCAGCTGTGCCACTGCATCACCACTTTTTCAGAGAATACATTATTCCTAACATCCAACCTGAGGATTCTTCCTCAGAAACTATTTCAGTGACAGATGAACACCTGCGCACAATGTGGCAGAAAGCAAACATTGCTCCAAGGAGCTTCAATTGCCAAGCTGCAGAGATTATCTATCAGTGTGTTTGCAACTTGAGAAAAGGCAGCTTGGCACATGCTATTCATTTAAGCAATGCAGCCAGATCAGTCTCTGTGTGTCCCAGGGGATGTTATGCTGCAGTTGCTTTCACTGTCTCTTTGTCATCCACTTCCATCACAGCGTTACATTCCACTTCCAGGCACTAAACCAACAGATGATAGCGCCGAGCTGCTATGTTTGGGATAAAGAAATGAATGCATAGATCCCATCCAGCAGCACGTGTTTGGGATCTGAGAAACCTCACTACTGGGCTCCTCCAGAGCTGGCTCAGTCTCTGCCCTTCTCAGGCAGATGCTGTATGAGGACCTCTGTGATTTGGCAGGTCCTAGCAGGGAACCTTGGCTCCTGAGCACACTCACTGCCCTCCTCCTGCCCAGCACGCCCTTATGTGAAGCTGTCTGCAGCCATCAGTGCACAATATTGGTGTGAGGACGGTTGGAATAGATGGTCTTAGAGGTCTTTTCCAACCTTAATGATTCCATGATTCTATGACCAGAACCTCCCTGCCACCTCCAGCACCTCACCTTCCAGCCCCATCTATACGTTGACCTCACAAGCCAGCAATGGTGCACCAGCTGTTCCCCTGATAAAGAACACATTGGACACAAATGGTCCTACACTGCTCTTATCTTACCTAATAAGCAGACTATTAGAAAATTCTAAAATTAAGATCCGAGCACCTGGAAAAAAAAAATACTATTAAGAACAGAGAATAAGACTCAAAGCAGAGCTGGGTATGGTTTGGCACATTAGGAAGGTAGCTGGGTGTGGTTTGGCACATTAGAACAAATGCCACCAAAGGGAAATTTTGTGTGTGAACCACATTACTCATCATCTTCATATCAATACCTTTTAGAGCATTACAAGAAAGGAAAACCTCAGGGGATTAATACATTTTGAGATTCATAAAAGACACATTTCTCCTCGATTCCTTGACTTTGTGTGCAGTATGTCTCTGAGGTCCTACTCTGACATTATCTCTGCACTGAGCTCCGTATTTCCATCCAATTAAAACACACCTTCCTGAAAGGCAATTGCAGCCCTCACTCAGATGTCTGGAGAAATGGAAAATTCGCTGCTCCTCCTGTCACCCACACTGCTGAAAAATGCACATCAGGGTGTGCGTGGCCAAATGGGAACCTCCAGCATCCTGCTCTGTGCTGTGCCCTGCTCAACTCTCTGCTTAGAGCCCTGCTTGTCTCTGCCATCTCCTGGGCTTGCTCAAAACACAACAGGCAGCGTGGCAGGCAACAAAACACCATTTCTCCTCCTTTTGGCCCTCTGTCCCAGCTGCTAAATGAGGACAGAAGAAAACAGAGCAGAAACAAAAAGGAGACAGGGCTGCGAAAGCTGCGTGCAGCCCAGAGATGCCAGCCTGTGCCAAAGCCGGATCTCATTCAGAGGCCACGCAGTCCATGGGTGCAGGCAGGTCCTGGCCTCAGTGCAGCACCGCCACATTCCCAGCTGTCAGCCCAGCTGTGCCCAGGAATGCAGTGGCTGTGGTGCTGGCACGGGATGGAGCCCCAATTTTGGGTGGGAAAAACATCTTCTATCTCACGCCTGTGTTTAAACTTCGCCTGTGCACTCACCGATCCGACCTCTGCCTGAGATTCGATTGAGATCCCACTCTCTCAGCGTCCAAATCTGCTATTTTGTTGAATAAGCTTTTAACAGATACGTGCAATCACGAGCAGCACCGGGCAGCAGGGCAGAGTTACGTGTGTGTTTGTTAACTTACAGCAAAGTACATCCAAGCGGCCAAGGCAGCATCCTGTATTGCTCAGTCCTGCTCCTACGGTGAGTCCTGCTGAGTGGTGAGTGCCACCACTTCGGAGCACTGTGCAGAGGCTCAGAGCACCGCTCTCAAACGCACGCTGAGCAGGGATTAATACAGGCAAATGAGCACAGAGCATTCTGGGCGCAGGCATAAAGGGCAGTTAATTCCTATCGGAAATCAATGGGCGCTGAGGGAATGCAGCTCTCCTGTACCTCGGAAATGTGTCAGTTAACGATAGCTGGCCTCAATCTCTGCTTTCTCTGAGACAGTAACGTGAGGCGTTCGCTGA
This sequence comes from Lagopus muta, assembly GCF_023343835.1. NCBI lineage: Eukaryota > Metazoa > Chordata > Aves > Galliformes > Phasianidae > Lagopus > Lagopus muta. The sequence continues at coordinate 3,568,524 of NC_064450.1, read as the reverse complement.
TTTTGCAGATTTCCCACCTAACCGCTCAGAAAACTTTCCGTGAAGCACCGCTTCGCAGCGCCAGGTGGACCAGCAGCCTCCAAAACCCGAACTTCGATCTCTCCCCCGTACTGCCGCGCTATTCGGAGCGAAGGAAAACCACGCTCTAAACGCCTAACTACTTCGGAGAAATAACGAGGCTGCTCCAGCCCCGGCTCTGCATCCATCTCGCAGAGCACGGCTGCACAGACCCCAACGTGCAGAAGCTCGGGGCTCTCCCCGCGGCGCTCTCCGAGCCGAAGCGACGAACGCCGCCGCTCCGGGAGGGACGGGCAGAGCGGAGCGGAAACTTTGCGGGGCCGCTCCCGCAGCCGGCTCCCACCGCCCGACCCGGGCGGCTCTGCGGGCTCCCGGCGGTCCGGCGGGGCGGCTCTGTGCCGGGCAGCGCCGCGGCCCTTCCCCGGGGGCAGCCCCGGCCCCGCCCGCATCCCGCGGGGGGCGGAGCGGCCGCCGCCGCCGCCGGAGCCGCCGCGAGGCTGTGGGGCCGCCGCCGCCGCCTATGGAGCCCAACGGGACGGCGGCGGCGGGGGACAACGGGACGGCGGGCGGTGGCGGCCCCCCCGAGGGCGGCCCTCTGCTCATCCCGTCGGACTTCGGGACGGTGCTGTCGGTGATGTACGTGGCCGGGGTGGCGGGCAACGTGTACACGCTGGTGGTGATGTGCCACTCGGCGCGCTGCGCCGCCCCCATGTACAGCTCCATCGTCAGCCTGGCCCTGGCCGACCTGCTCTACCTCTCCACCATCCCCTTCATCGTCTGCACCTACCTGGCCCAGGACTGGTACTTTGGAGACCTGGGGTGCCGCATCCTGCTCAGCCTGGACCTGCTCACCATGCACGCCAGCATCTTCACCCTCACCTTGATGTGCACCGAGCGCTACCTGGCCGTCACGCGGCCCCTGGACACCCTGAAGCGCTCACGCGGATACAGGAAGGTGACGGCGGGTGCCGTCTGGTCGGTGTCGCTGCTCCTCACGCTGCCCATGATGCTGATGGTCACCCTGACTGAGGGGAGCAAGGCGGAGGGCAAGGTGAAGAGGATGTGCGCGCCCACCTGGAGCATGGACGCCTACCGGACCTACCTGACGGTGCTGTTCAGCACCAGCATCATGGCCCCCGGCATCATCATCGGCTTCCTCTACACGCGCCTGGCCAGGACCTACCTGGAGTCCCAGCGGAACCCGCCCCACAAGGAGAAGAGCAAGAGGTCCCCGCGGCAGAAGGTCCTCATCATGATTTTCAGCATCGTGCTGGTCTTCTGGGCCTGCTTCCTGCCTTTTTGGATCTGGCAGCTGGTGCGACTCTACAGCAGCCCCCTGCAGCTCACCACCCAAACCCAAAAGTGCATTAACTACCTGGTGACCTGCCTGACCTACAGCAACAGCTGCATCAACCCCTTCCTCTACACCCTGCTCACCAAAAACTACCGGGAGTACCTGCGCAACCGGCACCGCAACTTCTACAGGTTCACCTCCTCCTTTCGCAAGAGGGGCTCCAACCTGCAGTGCTCCTGGGGACGCTCCATGTCCTCCAGCAACCAATACGACTACAGCTCGGAGGCCCTGGGCATGGCCACGCTGAAGGACAAGTGAGGAAGAGGAGGCTCTCAGCAGACATCAGGACCAGAAGAGCGTCTGGCCGAGGTAGGGCTTTGGGCACCCTTTGCCCTACAGGGTCCTCACACCTCCTGTCTGCTGGTCACTGTAAGCAGCTGTGTGTGCTGGAATACAGTGAGATGTTTTTTTCATTTTTTCTGGCTTGGGGCTGTCGGGGGAGTCCTGCCAGCAGCTGGGGTGGGCGAATCCCTCTGGTTTGGGTAAGGATGGTGAGGTGGATACTTTCTTCAGAAAACTCCTTTCAAGCTGTGCTTTGTGTGGTTCCTCCTGCGTGATTCCTCTGCTGTCCTCAGGCTACAGCAAAGGTCTGAAATTGTCCTGTCCAACTTAACTTAGCTGCAAGCCCTGGGTTTGCCCTATATATCCCTGTTATGTGTTCCAAGTGTGCCTAAGGAGACCCTTAAGCCCCTTTTTCTATTTCCTGTCACATTATGGTGCACTACAGCTCAGGATTAAAGCAACTCTTTTAAAATTCACTGTAGCAGCACTGCAAACTCTAAACATTCAGAAACCACAGGGTTATCTACACAGACTTGTAATATTTCAGGTGTTCTATCCAAGATTATTTTAATTTCCCACTGTTTTGGGGGTTTTGTTTTTGTTTTTGTTTTTTTGACTCAGACCCTTTCTCTACAGACAACAGTTTGAAAAATCTGAAAATTTACTTTGGAAGGGAAAACAGAAATTGTTATAATGCCATCACTCAAAGGCCTGAGGCTCCAAAATAATAACTGAAACGTGTATCCTGAGACTCACAGAAGGAACCCATAGATTCATGACATTTCCTCACAAGCATTTTGCCTCCATGTATTTTGCTCATTCTCTTCCCACATTGCATCTAGTGCAAAACTTCCTCCACAGATGTTAGAAATGCCTGTAAACTGTAACACGTCTGTTCATAACACAAAGTATGGACCTCCATCAGGTGCCCCCTCCCAGTCCAGAGGGACGCATTTACCAGGGGAAAAAAATAATGCCCTCAGGGCAAGTATAGGATGAAGATCAGGGAAACACATCTCTGTGCCAGCAATCAGGCATTCTTCACTCTGGTGCAGGTTTGGGGGTGCTTTTGGGGAGGGGGAATAAGTAACAGATCTTAGCATTGCCATATATTACTTCTAACCACAGGAACTTTGTTTGAACCACTGGCGACCACTTTGCTGCTCTCCAGTCTGGGTGGTAGGAATGAACCTGATGGTGCCAACTCCCTTAGCAACAAGGGGCACTGGAGCACAGTTCTTGCTGGGAATTGGGAGGGTAGAACAGCCTTCACCACTTGAAAAGAACAACTCTTCAGGAACTAATTCATTTCTAATTATTATTCATTCTGAAGCCATTGTTCCTTTCCCTTTCCTTCCTATTTCTGAGGCTGGAAGTCACTGCCCTGTAAGAGCAACAGAGATAAGCCATGGTCTACAGGGAGGTGTCCCTGCTTGTAGCAGGAAGGTTGGAACTAGATGATCTCAAAGGTCCCTTCCAACCCAAACCATTCCATGATTCCGTGATTCTACAATTCTAAGCCTTAGCATAGCCCAGGCTGGATGTGGCTCTGGGCAGCCTGGTCTGGTGGCTGGAACCCTGCACATAGCAGGGGGGTTGAAACCAGATGAGCATGGTGGTCCTTTTCAACCCAGGCCATTCTGTGATTCTTTGATTCTACGATTCTATGATAAGGGCGGAAGGTTGGAACACACGTGTCATCCCCAAGGTGTGCTGTGCTGTGCTGTGATGCCCTCTGAGCATAAGAAAAACCCACCACAGTGCTGATGGTTTGGTTTCCAGTGCTTGGCCCAAGGGGAAGGTCCTTGAAAGGCCACCGTTCCCCCCACAGCATGACAAGGCTGCCATAGGACGGATGCTTACTCCATAGGAATACTGTATATGTCACCAGGTGCATAATGGAAGCAGGTGATTGGAGAGCTGTAGGGGTATCAAGAGGAGCATTAGGGAGTAGGCTTCCTGCCTAAGAAAAATCACATGCAAAAACATCTAGTGCCAACGAGACTAAAAGCATCATTATCAGCAAGCAGGGGAAACTGGGAAGGAGCTGTGCTTGGGAAAAGAAATAAGAGCAGGTTAAGCTTACACAGTCCTAACACACTGTGGGGTGACTTTGGGTGGCCATGCCCTCGCTGTCTCCAGCAGGACTGTGCTGCAGCCTCAGCGCAGTCAGCATCAAGGGGCTGATGGGGAGCATCCAGATGGAAGGTGAAATGTTGTGTGTTTGTCACTCATCACATTTCCCACTCAGAGCTGCTTCTCTCTGCCATCGGGCTCTTGTGAACCCGCATGCTCTTACCCCGCAAAGAACCAGTAAACTAACAGGCACCATAAAGCATGTCATTTGGGCAGGGGAGAGCCTGTTTAACAAGCCAAACTGGCCAGCAATCAGAGGACACTGCTGTGCATGATGAATGCCAGCCCGTTAGCAGCACAGTGTGCAACACTGCATCCTCCCAGGTGCTTAGCCGGGTGCAGAGCATTGGGAACGCGGCTCCTTGGAATCTCCCCTACTCCCAGGAACCAGAGCGCAGTTTAAGAGATGGACTGTATAAACAGCATCTCTCTTACTGTCTCGTTGGAGCTGCTACACTGCCAAAAGGCAGTAGCTCTGACTGCTTAATAAATATCCTGCCAGGGTGGGTGTTCGAACTTGAGTTCCTCTCATCTGTGGATGGGAAGCCTGGACGATTCTCTGTATGCTTGCATCAGGAGACTGTCTTCACATTGTCTAACAGCAAAACCAAATCAGCCTGGTGGATGACTCTGGCATGGGATGGTTGCCTCGTGTCCATGGCACAGAGTGCTGTCTGTGGCTGACACATCTTATAGGATTCCCATACGGGGCAGCTTTGCTCACCCAGAACATTTGGGGAGAGTGCAGAACTCTGGGTTCTCACTGCAAAACTCCAGACATTATTACGAAGGAAGGAAAACAGCTTTGTCATGAGAAGTTTTCTGCAGCACCCTTTGGCTTTCAGGTTTTCATGACTCACTGTCCCCTCTGTCTCCCCAGAACACAACACCAAAACCAGCAGACAGTGAAAGAAAAGCGCTCGAGAGCTCGTTCCTTCCTTTGATCTAAGGGAGCAGCAACGGCAGTAACAGCAATTTCTCTGTTTTCACTTGAAAAGAGAAAAGGCTGTGCTTCATGAGACAAGTGAGAGCGCTCATTCCCCCCATGCCCTGGAGAACACATTTGGGTCTCACTGATTTTCTGCAGGCTTCACCTTGAATCACACATTTTTCATCGCGTTCTTCTGCGCTTTTTAACAGCGTGTTTGTGGTAAATGCTTCAAAACCCCACGTTGCCACTTAGTCCTGAATACCAGCAAATCATTAACGTTTTAAGTCTTATTAAGTGCCTATTGTATGTCTGAATACCAGGAAACCCCATGAAATAGAGGTGATTTTATGGGCACTTTGTACCTTGCAGGGCTGGGTGCATTAGCTGAGGAGACTGGGAAAGGTGACAAATTTGCTGTGCCCAGAAGTCAATGCACCATCTGTGCCCCATCAGCATGGTCAGAATAGAAATTGCATGAACTTCCATGCAACCTAAGAGAGCAGATGAGGGAAATCCTGAAGTCAGCCCCACCGTCTGCCGTCGTACTTGGGAGTCCCTCTGGTGGCAGCAGCTCTCTTCCAGCCTGAGGTTCTCAGGAAGAAAATGAGCTTTTTATTTTTAGGGTTTTCAACCTGACTACATGAGAGCTTTTAGTTTCTTTAAAATATAACATTACTGCAGCATCTTCTGGACAAAGTGAGTCTGTTATGCACAGAAGCCCACTCCCAAGTGCTAACTTTGCTCTCCCACATTTCTTCCTTTGCAAACCCAGACTGACTTATTCCCATCATTTCGCACAGCCTTGCTAGCAGCACACATGGAAACACCCAGGCTTGATGACTGACTGCAGCTTGGCCAGGTGTCTTTTTGCCATTTTATATACTTGCTACTGTCAGTTTTTCTGGGGAATTCCAGAGACTTAGAGTTAATTGCTATGGCTTGTAAGAAATCACAGAACCATTTGAGTTGTAAGCGACTCTTCTCCAAAAGAGTGGCTGGGTGCTGGAATGGCCTGCTGAGGGATGTGGTGCAGTCACCATCCCTGGAGGTGTTTGAGAAACATTTAGATGTCGTAGTGAGGGATGTGGCTTAGTGGGGAGGTGTTGGTGGTAGGTGGGTGGTTGGACTGGATGAACTTGGAGGATTCTTTCCAAACTTGGTGATTCTGTGATACTGTGACCCTTAAAGCCCAACTCCTCTGCAACAAGGACAGGACAGCTGTTGCTTTGCCTTCAGAATTCTAGCAGCAGCTTCTCAGGAAATAAGTTCTCTTTAAAATAATTACTATTACTGTGATACAAGCTTCTTTGTCCTTGATGAGAAATGTACCTAAAGCACAGCAGAGGGAAAGCATGCATCTCTGGCAGCAAAGTTCCATGGGGCGATGTGAGTGGCCTGGAGTTTCATGAAGCCTGGTGGGCTTTGCGTGCTCAGAGCTGAGCCCAGTAATCCATGGTCCCAGTGCAGCCTCCTGGCCCCAGGGAGAAGGCTCCCAATGGAGCATACTGAAGCAAAACTGGCAGCGTTTTCCTCCTCTCCCCTCCCGTTTCCCAAGAAAAGGTATAATTATAAAAGGGAAAAAGGAATTCTGAAGAATTCTTCTGGCATTGAGGCTCTGTGTTTGTGATCCTGCTTAGAACTCACAGGTCATTTCATTTTTTGTGTAAACGAAGTATTTTTGTAAACACTAGGAATGCTTCTCCAGCAAGGAGCAAGGTGAAGAGTTTGCTGAATCTCTTCCATATTGGGAAAGAGCCTCCCCAGATCCTCCATCAAGCTATCTGGAGGAAAAGTAACAAATAAGGGTACACAATGCCAACCCACCCAGCACTATCAGCTGCATGTGGCACAGCACAGCTCTCAAAGCAAAATGGAGCTGATAAGGAAGAAGTGAGAGCTGCTGAGCTCATTTCGGCCACGTCTCACTACGGTGCTGTCAGCCTTTCCTTGTGCACGCCCGTTAGGATCTTGAATTCAGCTCCTGAATTCTTAACTAAAAACAAATATGAATTCATCCAAACAAAGCAAGGCAGATTCCTGAATCTAAATGTGCTGTGTCCATAAACACCGAGTTCTGGAGACAGTTAGTGCTTCACATACGTGCTCCTGCAAACCTCATCAGAGGCTTCCATCAAACTCATAACACTTCTAAGCCATTTAGTTTCACGTCTTGCCTTCACATTTGGGAACTATAGGGGCAGCTCATGCAAGAAGCCCCCCAGGAGGTGACACTGCATTAGAAAACCCTACAGATACGTTGAGTTTCTGCTTTTTCTTTCATAAGAGGTTGTTTTCCTTCATTCAACGCTGTAGAAGGGAATATCTTAGGCTCCAGTTGTGATGCTGTTCTTCTGAGTTACCTCCACCCCCATGTTTTGAAAGCAGCTTCAGTGTCAGGGCTCAGGAGCAACAGCAGCAGCACAAGGCGGCAGTTATCTGATCCCTCTCAATGTACAGTTATCCTCCTTCCCATCACTGGCAACAGGACTCTCATCGTGAGGCCATTCATCCTGAAGGCTGCTGATAAGTATCCCAGGCAGGCTTAGAACAAGATAGCCAATAAAGCCCACATTTACAAGCGCTGTGATGCTGTACACCTATCTGGGCAGCGCTTGACATCTGAGCTGGGGAGATTATCAGCCATGGGAGGAGGTGGGAAGCCCCGGCTGCTCCTTCACAACCCCAGGGACTCTCTGTGTGACCTTGTAGAAGCCACCCATTGCTGCCTATAAACCAGCGATGTGGTTTCCATGCTCTGCACAAGTGTTTTAAGACACCAGCAACACGTGTGAAATGCTTTGAGATCCTCAGATGAGAGATATTATGCACAGCAGTAAAGCGCTCTCCTTTTAGGGACAGCTTGGGATTCCAGTTGGCTTTTAGTGGTTGAACGGAGGGAATGTTTGTGTACCAGAAGAACTCCTCATCCATTTTTAGATTAATGGCAGGCAGGGAGTGAAGATTATCGCTCAGCCTGCGGCCATGGCAGCTGTGCTTGGCTGGCGTCTCAGGGAGCACGGCTGGAACGATGCTCCTGATAAAAGCATCATTATTTCGTGGCACTGCTGCTCCACACTTCTGCTAGTGAGAGCCAAGAGCAGGAGGTATGGCAGGGAGCAAACTCTGCTCTTCACCTCCTGGCAGCCTCTTCCTCCCCATGTCACGGGTTGGGAGTGGTGGGACCAGCAGAGGTGAGGGCATTGCTCCCTGTCATTGTGTTCTTGCCATCTGTTTGGAATGATTAAATCAAGGAACCTCCTCCTGCAGTAGGCACAGCACAGCACGAGTAATTGCCCACACTCAGCAAACAGCAGCTGAGTAGCTTTGCTTTGCTGCTTTACTTTGTTTGTTTTAATACAGACACAAGTTTGTTGCGGCACAGGTCTCCTGGATTTCCAAGTGCTGCCTGTGTCTTCACAGCATCTTCTCTTAGGGGGGATGAGAAAGTGATGGGGAGAACTCTATAGCTCCTGTTTTAATGGGGGCACAGCTGGAACAGCACCCACTCTTTTCCCTCCCTCCATCCAAGTGAATCTTCTCTCTACCAAGCACTGGGGGGCCTGGGAATTCACTATTTATCTGTTATATAGAGGAGGGGGAACAGCAACAAGTTTGGGGTTTAGTTCAATAAAAGGCAAGAGAAAAAAAGCTTTAAGCCTGGGAAAACTTCTCACGTCCCCAGAGGGGGCCCAGCGTGGGCAGAGGGCTCTGCTACCTGCACAAGGCAAAGGTGAAACATTACTGTGCCACAGCAGATTGCTCATTAACCCAAATGGGATCACAGGGAAACTGCCCGAGGCTGGAAGTGCTGTGCTGCAGCAGCCACATCCTGCGAGGAAGTGCATGGAAATAGGGAGGGCACCAGATTAGACATCAGAAAGGAAAAAGGAAAAGCATCAAAGCGGCATCTTAACAGGCGTTCCATCTTCTCTCACATTCTGCAGTAGATGTTTATCTTAAGGAGCTGTGAGGTGTGTGTTTCAGGCCCTGTCTGTGGATAATTACTGACTTCAGCCCAGGACCTGTACCTGAACAGTGTCACATTCCCCTCATTCTGAGCAGCATTTACAGAAGGATGGTGGATTCAGTTTGTTTGTTCAGTAGACTCATTTTGCTTTCAGCGTGTTGCTGCCTTTGGTGCTCTTGTTTTAATCTTCCATACTTCTTTGGTCTCTGTGTACTCCATCCTTGCTTTGCCTCATGCTGCAGTCCCTCCTTCCATCCTCCAGAGTGAAAGTGCCCCCACCAGACCCCAAAACATGCAGAGAGAGAGTTGTGAGGCTCTGGGGAAGTGTCGTACCTCTCATGTCTGTTGCTTCTTGCTGCCTAGGGAGAAGGCAGAAGTCTCTATTGATTTCCACAGCGTAACCACAAAGTAGGCACTGCATGACTGCTCCCAGCAAATCCTGCAGCTCCAGCCAAGGAATCTGCATCCCACAGCTCCAGTCTGCCTAGCTGGGGGCAAAACAGGACATTTCCATGGCTGCTGCTCCAGCTTGAGCCCTGCTTTGTCCTGCTTTGCCAAAGCATCCTTGAAGAGATAGCACTGCAAATTTGATCCACACTCATTGTTTGTGTGATGGTTTCTAAGTCTTGGACTGCACACTTAAGGATTCAGCACAGAGTTGGGACGGAGGCAGCAGTTTTCCTCCCACCACCTCCAAAACAAGGTGGTTCGTTCCTGTTTTCAGCTGTTTGACTCACACCTCACGGGCTTCATTTCCTGGCATGTTCACAGCTCGTGCTGAGAAAGCTGCAGTTGGCGAGGGCACGGTCTGTTATGGATTGTAATTACTTGCTGAGCTCATTATAATTGTTCAGTTATTGAATAATTTGGAAAGCCAAGCAGGGGGAATATTTGGTTAATTAAGAGCTCGTTTAATCGCTGCTGATTTTATCTTTCCAAAACAGCTCTCACCTTACCGGGGTTTGAAAACCTTTGCTTACCAGCACTGCCGGTGGGAAGCAGGAACTCCGCTCTCTGCCTTCCACTGATGGCACCTGCTCATTTATTACCCAGAGAGGCTTTCTGGAGCAAGGACAAACTTCCAGGGCCTTTGGGCACGGCGGTGCACAAGACTGAAAAAAATAATAAATCCTTTACAGCTTATTGTCGTGATTTTACTTGCATGAAGAATGTCAGGTATCTGTATGAGAGCTCAGGCAGGCTTGTAACTGATTTCTTTTGAAGACTATTTGGAACAGTTTTGAGGAAAGGACATAAAGAAGAGATACCACTGGAATCAAGATGAACACAGCTTAATTCAGAATTATTAGTTAATAACAATGCTGCAGATATTCAGAAAGGAAGGAGAAGAAAAAACAAAGCCTCGCAACCTTTGTTGACCACAGGCAGACTTATCTGCCCTTGGCACTTCCAAAAGCTCTACAATTTATGGGCTCCTCCAATCCAAGCACAAAATGAAGTGTACTGAACCTCATCCTTCACAATATGCCCTGGAACAAAGTAAACTTATTCTAATGTGTACTCCCTAAAAAGAAAACAGACAGACCTTGTATCTCTGGAAACCTATCAGTCTTTCACAAAGGCACTCATGAACTGCTACTCTTCTTTTCCTTTTAGATTAAACGCTTCAAACACTAAAATAATTTTACCAGCTTTTTCAAAGCAGACTCTGCAAGGTGAATTCTGCAAAGCAGAGGAGCTGTCAAAGCAGGTTGATTTTAAAACCTGACAACCATGACAGCCTCCTCGCAGCAGAGCACAGCCACGTCACTGCTGCAGTTACCCGTGGTTACAAAACTGTTGAATGAAATTGAATCCAAACCTGTTGAGGAATGTAACTCCCAAACAGGCAGAACAAGTGATCTGGAATGATAACAAGTCAAGCAATTAATGCATTTGTCCTGAGTCCTGGCTGCCGAGGGGACAGGGAAGCTCCTGGTGTGATCTAGCTTTGTATGTTGCTTTTTTGAGAAGAGGGTCAGCCATAAAGCAGCTCTGTGGGAGCCCTATGATTTCAAGGAGAGGAGAGTTAGGGGGTGTTCTCTCTTTGTCCCCAGGGAAACAGCAGAACACAGAGCAGCTACAGAGCTCTATCAGCAGAGGGTGGCTGTAGAAACACTGTTCTCAACTCTCAGTACTTCATGAATTGTCTCTAAAAACCTGTTTCAGTCTGTCCACATGGAGGGATTCCCATTTGCTGGAGCCTTTGGGCCAGCTGCCAGCTTCACTTTTCACCGTTATGCCTGCAGGTGTGACATCAGTCCCCACCAAGCATCGCTGGGATGTTCCAATCAGCGCTGCAGCACTGCTACCTGCAGTCAGCATTTCGGCAGCAGGAGCTGAAACATCACTTCGGACAATGGGACACAACAATCAAGCTTTGCTCTCAGGCCTCCCCTCCAGTCTCACCATCCTCACCCTTTTCTTTCAGCACCCTTTCATTCTCCCATTCCCTTTCAGGGACTCCTTTCTGCTGCCACCACCCCCCTGTGGCCTCCAGCCCTGCTAGATGTGTCCCCCCCACCCAGAAGCTGACTGCACTGAGAATTCAGCAGCCAGAGCACAGCATGGAGCCCCAGGCCCTGACCCTCACCCTAGGGTGGTCTCCATCACCCACCCCATAAGGGGCTGAGGGCCACAAAGTATTTCTTGGCTTCCTACGTGGGAGTGCGTGCAGTCAGAATTCTCCGAAGCGTTACGTTTTACTGCCACTCCCCAATGTAAACTGGGTGAATTGATGGAGTCAAGCCCTGAGGATAAACACCAGCCCTGCTGTTTAGAGTAACTGTCGCCAGGAGGAGAGGCGGGCGGGCGGCTGAGCCTGGCTGCCAGGAGGTGCCTGCACCCAGTGGCACCCACAGACCTCAGCCCTGGGACAACAGGAGCAGTGGAGAGAGGGGGGAAGCAGGGTACCAGAACAGCAGCATTGCTGGTATTTTACAGAAAGAGAGGACCAGAAACCTTCACCTGAGTCATTTGTAAAAGTTCATAGCTGCGGATTTAAGCCTTCAAACAAAGCCAGCCTCTGGATTTGGGCACTATGTGGCAACGCTACAAAATGCTGTTTGAAGGAGTTCTCTATTTCAGATTATTTTCAGTATTTTAGCTGTCTGGCAGTGGTAAAGCTCATGTGGCTAGGAACCATTCTTGGCTATTACACCTAAACAGAACTTAGGTAATATTTATGGCCAGGCCAGTATTTTGAAGGAGACTCAAATTACTTAAGATCACTAAGTCCAGCATTCCTTCCACATCTGTGTTCTTCCCAATCATAGAACCACGAAGGTTGGAAAGACCACTAAGATCATCCAGTCCAACCATCAGCCACCCCACCATGCCCACGAGCCACATCCCTCAGTGCCACATCTCCATGGTTCTTGAGCACGCCCAGGGATGGTGGATGCACACCTCCCAGGCCCAAGGCAGCTACTGTAGAGACAGATTTCACATCACACTCTAGTACAGTCACTTGCATTCTCAAGGAAAAAAGCTGTCTCAGATGCACACGTGCTGTCCTCAGCCTTCAGGGCCTTGAACACAACTGGAAAACACCTGTTCTCCTAAATGATGGTTTCGTGCATCTGTAGATCTCTGCCTGCACCCAGCAAGTAAGTCAGAGAGCTCAAATCTCATCCATTTGGGAAGATTTTGCAATATACTAGTTCTCCCCTTCCTTAAAATATCAGAGGGGAAAGGGACAGCTGTACATCCAGAGGATCAATTTCAGTCTAACATGAAATGGCAGCAGACCAAGCAAATAATTTTCTATTCCCACTTTTGTCCTCTCTGTGTGGATGTCCCGGGGAGCAGCCTGCTGTCCGTCCGTCCCGCATGTTCATCTCCAGCTGGAAGAAAACTCAGGTTCAATAACAGCTGCTGGGCAGGGGAGAGGCAGACGATGCCATTTACTTTTTCTATTAAGTTAATTGATCTGTTTACTCACTCACTCAATCTCATTTATTAATACCAAAGCTTTAAGGCTCAAAGCTCTCCTGCTTTTCCAGCTCCGTGAAATGATTTAATTAGAGATAGTTCTGCTGCTTATAACCTTTGCCACGTTTGCAGCATTAATGTACAAGCCCTTGTTTATAAATATACAGTCCCCGTTACCATTATGTTTCCCACTCCAGGGGAATCAGCGTGCAGCACAGCTGCTGTCAGCACCTTCACTTCTGCCATCCTCCCCATCACCAGAAGGCAGAAAAATTACTTCTGAGATGCTCAGATCTAAGCTATGTCCCTGCAGGATTCAGCTAGGGAAAGGTTTTGATTACTGCCCTTCTGTACATGCTTCATGGCCAAAGTATTTTGTTTAAGGAGAATGATCAGGAAGAGGACAAATTTTAACGGCCTGCCCGAAAGCCTAAATATAAACCTGAGCTGCAGTGTGAAAACGTGTTTAACTTCTGCTGGAAGCGATAGGCTTTGCATTACGTTGGCCTCCTTTTAACCCTCTATTTAACTTCTCCCTCTGCTTGGCTTGCTGTATTTATTTCTCCCCTTAGTGAACAACAGGCAAAGTTTACGTTGATCCTGTTCCTCCCTGTGGAAAGGAATTCCTCCCTAATTACTTTTTATCTCCCTCCAAAACAATGACAAAACGCATTTATGGTTTGCAACTGCAATTGCAAAACAGAAAAAATGCAAGATCATTTTCTCATTCATTTTCTGTCGAGAAGGACTGAATGGTGGAAGACTTGCGTGGTTTCACAGCACCTGTCAAAGTTTGGAATCATCTGCTGGAATGTGGCCTTCTCTTTGTATGTGGGTGTTCAGTGAGTCACATTTACAGCCCTAGATGCAAAGAGGATTCCCAGAACACATCTCCTCCTCTTCAGTAATGACATATACCAGAAATAAAAATGTTTGCCTGCTGGTGGGGATAGAAGAAACCACCATCCAGAGCCAAATGATGCAAAATAACTCCATGAGGACCCACCGCTTTTTATGTCCCTCCCAGATTTAATGCTCTGGCTGCCAAAGTAATGCATCAGGAGGTCAGTGACGAAGTGCAAATCTACCCAGAGACCTTATCCTGGCAGTGAAAAGCAGTCTCAAAGGAAAGCACTGGGATTTTTTCCTTCTCTGAGATGCTGTGATTTCAGGCACCACCAGTTCTGCAGCCCAGCAGCTCAGAAATTCAACCAGTCCAGGTTGCCTGGAAAGCCTCAGAATCATCCAGCAGTAAAGCTAGATGTTTTGAGGGGTTTGCTTTGCTTGGGTGCATGTGAAAGTTACAGAAATGAAGGAGCTGGTGCTTCCTACCTGCTTTTATGATTTTGCAGTTAGCATCCAAGCATTTCTAGTGATCCTGCAGCCTGGTCTGCACACGTAGGAGCATCCCTGCCAGCAGGGATCCCCTAACAAGATCCATCCTGTAATACAAAACAGCCACTGATGATCAACAGCAAAAAAGAGTTTTTTTGGTGTCTATTTCAGAATCCAGTACTTTCTATCCACAGGTTTTCCCCAAAAAACTAGCACATTCAACAGCCAACAACGTGGATCCCTACCTTGCCATTTTTTCAGCTGCGTAAGATAATGGGAGATGGAAACAAACACCTCTCCGAAATAACAAGCATCCTTTTAAGCAGGGACAGAAGAAAAATAAGAAAGTATTAAGTTAAAGAATGAAAAAAAAAATAAAACAAGTTCAACACTTGACAGTTTACCACAATTAAAAATTCTTCTTCAGATTGAATACACAGGATGGGTTAAAAAGGATGCAGGAAAAAGACAGTTTGAGTATGGCTGAGAAAAATAAGCTACGTGTGGGGGTCTGTCCACTGAAACATTGGGTTCCTGAAGCATTGCTATTTTAAATGTGCAAACACTATAGAGCTACAACAGTTAGCAATACTGGGCTTTTTCACAGGCTAGGATGCAGTGAGCATTCCTTGCTATAAGACATCCCTAATCTCTTTGAAATTAAACAGCCCTGCATGTGCATCACAGAGCTGATGAGACAGGAACTGCTGGCACCAAGCTCTAACAAGGCACTAGTGGCACTTCTCACTGGCGACAGGACGAGGAGAAAAAGGCATAAGTTGCACCAAGGGAGGTTTAGGTTGGATATCAGACACTGAAAGGGTTGCTAAGCACTGAAGTAGGCTGCCCAGGCAGGTGGTTGAGCCACCATCCCTGAATGTGTTTAAAAATCATTTGGATGTGGTGCTCAGGGACACGATTTAGTGGAGAGTTGTTAGTTAGGGTAGCATGGTTAGGTTGTGATTGGACTTGATGATCTTTAAGGTCTTTTCCAACCTGAGCAATTCTATGATTCTGTAGTGTGTGTTTCCAGGTCACTGTTTGCAGTGATAGTGCGAGGTCAAGCACTTTGCACATCACTGAACATCAAGGCAAATGCCACTTGCAAGTGTACCAAACAATTGTGATGGTCGAGGCAGTGAATAAATAACGGCATACACATACATTCCCTATTTAGCATTCACAGTAGGTAAAAGCTTAAGTTTGCTAGGGCAGAATTGAGATGAAATAAGAGATTTGAGAGGAGATGATGGAACAAAATAAAAGAAAGATGCACAGTGTGGAAATAGGAGTTATTTTCCCTCCTGCAAAGCTTAGGTACAAGTCACCCGTGCTTGTATGGAAGATAAACATGCCTACACAGACACTTCAGGGATAAATGGGCTGTTGTTGAAGGAGAGCTGACTTTAAGTTTCAGCAAACAAGCTGTAAAACCAGCGTTCAGCCTTCTAAGCAGGTTTACAAAAGTGCAGATAAGGCAAACAATGCTGTACTTCCTCAGTGCTCTTTCTTACAAGGAGCAACAGCCACTCACCAGGGAATTACCAGCACTTTACCAGGGCTCTCTGCACTGGATTTCTTTAAAGCCTGCCTTTTGAATGAGGCTGGTGATCCACGTGTGACAGAGCCGTCTGTGGTTCATGAAGGAAATCACTCTGCTATTCTTTGAATCTTCGGTTGGGGTTCCTCACAATAGACTTCATCAGGAGAGACAAGAGCTGAGATTTTCTTTCCTTGCTTAGGGGCAGAGGAGTGGGGTTGCATTCTCTCCTGCTTCTATTGGAAATGAAGAAAGAAACCCAGGGTTTCTTGACAGCACGGTCTTTCTGTATACAGAGTATTCCAACCAGCTTTCCTGAACTTGAAATTCATTCAAATGGAGCTTGTAACATTTCATGTGGACAACACACCTTCAGGATAAGTCTCAGTGCAAATGTGCCTTTCCAGCTTTTGTTATTTACAGGGTGTTAAAGAAGACACAATGTTTCCACAACTGCTTACACACCTGAACATTTTACACGTCAGAAATCCCAAGAGGTCCACTCAGCGCTCCAACAATCCAGTTGTACAGGATTAAAAGAAATAAAATGAAGAGTATGCTATAGCACTGAAAGCTAGGTGTATGGCAGAGACCAAATCTGATCACATATCTGTTAGTTTAACAGGATATCCTGGTAATTTCCAACGCCTTAATAGAAAAATAATTCCCAAAGTATCATTGGATGAGTCCTCCAGAAGTGTTACCCAATGTCTTAGTCAAAGGCATCTCCTGATGCCTTTTCTATTTCACCCTGGCTTTTATTTGACACAAACAGGCTTTCTTTAAAAAAATCTTTCTTTAAAAATGCTTAAATTGACATTCCTAAATACCTTCAGTGATTATGCTTTAAGGGACAAGGCTCAAATGTACATCAGAACTTCGCCCCAGTTCCCCCTGGCCACGTACCAACCCATCTTTACATTATTTGAACCACGAGGGCTCTATACAGAAGTTTTCACACCACTGGGAAACATCAAGATTTTGGGTTTCCCGTGTGTTCAATTAAGAGCACTTGTCTGCAGCAGCTTGGCATCAGATTTATGCTAGTTGACTAGAACAAATCCTGTCCTCAATCTGAATTCTGAGAAAAGGAACAGTGCGTTTCCCAGCAGCGACAGGCAGGCTGAACCTGAAAGAGGACAGACGGATGCATCAACAGCAATTACAGTATTTCAGATTCAGAATGATCTGTCAAGAAATGGGGAGAGATAACCCTTAATAAAAAGTTATTAGGGGGCTAAAATTAAGTCAAGCTTATTTCTAATGATTGCTGAATTCTGCAGATTCCAACGTGCCTCAGGAACATCAGCCTTTCTGCTGTTATTTCCCTGCTGGAGGATACAATCAGAATCTTTTAGATTGTGCTCTATTCCCTCATTTGCCACTTAATTTCTTCATAGATCTGGATATATTGCTTTTAGTAGTCCAGATACTGAAGCTTCAAATACAAAATCTTGATTAGTACCTGGAACACACAACATATTGAATTACTGTGCTTCTCTCAAAACATAAATTCTATTACCAGGTACAGCGCACGCATTTCTCACAAACTGCATTTGACAGGTTTGGTCATCACATTGAACACGTTACTGAAGCTTAAAAACCCCAGAAGACACAAATACCAATTGGATTCTATTTCTGAACGCCAGTCAGTTCGCATTACGGGAGAAGCACACCATGTTTGGAAGATATTACAACGTACAGGATCTTCAGAAGATTAAAACCTGAGAGGAGATGAGCTGAGATTTCCCCCATGGCCTGACATGTTCTTGTTAAGCAGTGTTTTATAGAATGCACCACTGCCATTTAGTGCAACTCAAAGCCTGGATGACAGAAAAGTAATAAACTCTTGGAAAGAATGGTAGAGCCCTCAGTTTTTATTCCTCAACCTTGAGAATCAAATCCAAATCCACAGAGGTCCATTGATATTTAGATTTCTCTGACAGCAGTGGTAAAAACCGCGTTTAAATCACAAGGTGGTGTTAGAAATCAAGTTTTAAGCCAGCAGAACTGTTGCTGATGATCTTGGTCTGCCTTCACATAAACATACAACTTCAGTGGGATGAATTTGCTTTGAATTAACAGCACTGGAGACAAGTAATTAGATACAGAATCCAAATAACAGCATTATTTTCCTATCATCCAGCCACTGAAACAACTCTTTGGAGACTAGGAAGCCCTTCTCAGGTCTCAGAGCAAAAAACAAGTTTACTTCAGAATTTGAGGAAAAAAAGACTTTCTTCCTACTATTTACTTAATGTGGTGGCCCAGAAAAACCTTTCCCAAGTCACTGCTTTGTTTCTTCATTTGTGCTGCAGCGCAGTCACCCCTTTCCCTCTGCAGAGGGCAATTCATTATTCTAATAACATCACAGACTAATGATCCTAGCTGATTAGAAATAGTCATCCTAATTCAAAATAGAGAAATCCAAAAAAAGCTATTGATAAACTTTCTGGAACGGATAAAACATTGTTCTTAGACAAAGTAAACACAGCAGCTCACTACACCCGATGTGTAAGCAGTGTCAACAATAACAGAAGTCAAGAGCTCTCTTCAAATGGGTCTTAAGATTAAATTCAGGCCCAATAGATGTTCCAAATTGTTGTACAAATGAGCTCCAGCTCAAGAGCATTTCAGTTTAAGATGTAAGTGGACACCAACTTCCCTCAGAGCCCACATACCGTGCACAGCTGCTCAGCACGGTTTCATTACCCAGCTGTCCAAGCAGCAAGTCAGGGTTTACAGGATCAAGTCTATAGAGACAAGCACATGCAAAACCACCACAAAACCAACTTCCTTCTCACCTGTGCTGCTCTCAAATCTTACAGTCATAGCTGGGAATTTGGACAGCTGAACACTCGGCTGAATACAGAGTGCCTGACTACCTCCACCCGGCTCTCCTTTCAACACTTGATGTACGCAGTTCAATGGTCACACTCCCATAAAGCCAGCATGTGCTTAATTGTAGAAACCAGGAGATTAATTGTTTTCATTAAGGTGACACTGACACAGTGAGGTGCATTGGCAATGCTGCATGCTGGTCAGAGGAATCCACTGTGGTGCCGTTCCCTAGTGCATCACTGCATTTGTGATTCAAAAGCAATGGGCTTTCCAAACTAAAAGGCCGTATTTCTGATGTCACATTAACTGGTCCTTGTTTGTAGCAGAAAATGTCTGTAGAAATTTAATTTTAAAAGAAAGTTCAAGTAAAGCCCAGTAGTCAAACCACAGGTGTACTGCCTGTGCTAAGGACAATACATTCCTATCAAGAGGAGATATCTCTGAAAGGATAGCACTCATCTTGATGAATTAACTTTGGACAAACTTCCTAAATCCCATCAGTAATAGAAGCAGCTGCAGGATTTAACAGCAGCATGGGGTGTCATATCAAGATATAGTCCAAAAGGTAGTTCATAACATTTACACTGAAGAATCAAAATAAATAAGTAGAAAAATAAAGAACCAATCGTAGGATTACACATAAAGACAAATCTTTTACAGAATATACCAAATCTAAGATGGTCCTTAAGGCACTGTTTGCAGCACGTACTGAAAAGGACATGTGGAAATAAAACGTGTTACAATATCATAATACATCTGGGAAATTCTAATTGAATGAGAGTCTGTAAGACTTTTCTCCATCTCTCTCGCAGGGCTTCTCTTGTTCCATCTGACCATTGTGTTCCACCCCTGGAGGAATTACATCAAGACCGGATCCCCAATGCTATGTTCTGGGTTGCACGTGAAGGAGATGGTGATGGCATAGCGAGTGCCCCAGTGAACCTTTTCCACCCGATGCAGATTCTCTGATCCAGAGGTGAAAAAGGAAACCCGGCCTGTAAAGACAAAGTATTTAATCAGCGACATAGAGTTTGCCACTCAGCAATCAGCTCTACACAGTTCTGCTGTTGTTGTCTCAGTCCAGCTGCTCCTAGCTACCTGAGAGCCCTTCGCTCATCACACAAACTGCTGTGAGCTTGTGCTGCACTCTGACAGCTTTATGGACTGTTTAACTTTATGTTAATCCTTCGTGCTGCAAAGCTGGAGACGTAATTCCACCACATCTCATAGTTTATAGAAGGCAGGAGGAAGCCAAGAACATACGAATCCAGGTTTTAGTTGCCTCAGTTAAGAAGAAAAAAAGAAAAAAAGCATCTCTGGTGACAATCAGTGAAGCGCCTGGGTTTCTCCCTGCTTCCCTTCTAATCTGGGCTCTAATTTTAGACCAAAGAAGGAGGAAGTGCTACGGAGGTGGTAAAAAGTCTTCGGTGAACAAATGCTCAGCAGGTTCACAAGTAGCTGTGGCAGCTTATTAGCACTGTGCCAAGTATTTGCTATAGCTTTTTGTACACAGCCAGCTCACTCACTCTTGAGCCAGGACAGAAAGTTATGTATTACTCTCATATACAAATTAATTTTCCTTAGCAGGAGTCACTGCAGCTATACATACATTTGGAAGTTGTTCTATAGGTGCAAATGCTTACCCCTGTGCTTCATCCTGTCTAAGCTCTGACCATCACACTGCCCTGCCATGGGGCTCTCCAGGCCTTAGGTTGCTTCAGGGTGGAACCCAGTGGCTTTGATAACTCCAGCAAGCACCCCACTGAACACCACATCAGAATGGTCACTCTGCACTTCCATGCTATTTAAGTATTTTGAGAACATAACAGTTTGATGTTGCACACATAACAGAACTGAAGCAGCTCTAGGAGTGCTCAAATTTCCATAAAGGACAGTAATACCAACACGCATCACTGTTTTACCCCAATAGCATATGTTTTTCCTTCTCATCTATTTTTTCCACTGTTCAGATTAGACTAAACTTTGTTAAAGCTTACCTAGAACTCACACTGACAGTCTGACTCTGCCTGGGATCATTCACCACTAGGCCAACCAAAAAACTTCCAAGGCTAATTAAAGTCTGCACAATTACAAGACAAGCTATTCCAACTCTGGTACACTGCAGAAAATGGACATCAGCTACATAGCTGATGTTCTTTGCTAACTAAAGATGCAGAAGTTACTTTGCTCGCCTGCTCTTCAGCAGCACACATGGGAAGTTTGAACAAAACCAGACTGGCCTCATGGAGCTTGAGCTGCCTGTGTCCCTGCACATGCAGCTGCAGTGTGTATTTATTCTCTCATAGGAAGCAGTCTCAGCTGCCAAGCAGAGCTATGAACTCATATATCATACTCTTCTCTGCCTCTGGCTGTAGATCAATAATGTGTAAAGCTATAAATAAATGTAAAAAATAAATCCATTTGTACACATAGCTCATACACACCTTGGTGTCCTGCTCTTACAGAAGGAAGACTGTAAACAAAAGCAACGCTCTCCTATCCTGCAAGTGTTACAACGCACAGAATGACTCTTGAGGTTTTAATACAAAGTCCATTTAACTTGAAAACAGGGGGTGTTTTTTTTTTGCTTTCTTAAATCTTATTTTAATACCATTCAACTACATCAAGATTAGTCCCTCACCTGCTCACCCAAAGCTTTGCCTTACACAGACTCTCAAGCTTTTTTCATTGATCTCTTATTAGAAACAGTAGTAATTCAGAATTAGACAAGTTTCAGTGTATTGTTTAAACCAGTTTAAATGGATTCTTTAGCTACAAAGAACGTGTTTTAATTTTCTTCTTTAATAAATATATGTCTTCAGATATACAGTACTTTATAGTTCCTTGTGCACCTGGTCTCATCTCTGCCTGTTAGGGTCTTCCATGTCACCAAATGTGTTCATTGGCTGTTTCTGAAGATACTTTTTCCTCAGTTGGAAAGAATTGATTTTAAAACCATTTCCATTACGAAATTTCAGTATGAATGCACAGCATCTCCACTTTCTCCACAGTACAACTCACCCCATTCTTCATAGTACAACTGTTCGAAGGGGGGGGGACAAAAGAACATTAATTCTCATCACATCTAATAACACTTTTAAGGGATATACAGTAACATCATTATCCAGGACACCTGGGGAGAGACACAAGATAAAATCATCCTCTTCCTTAATGGTGCACCTTTAGTGATGGGCCTTTCAAGCACACTGAGACTTCATGATCTTGCTTCAATACACAGCATCTGAAGAACACATAAATCACTACAGGAAAGCAAGTGGGTGAGAACTAAGTTGCCTTAAAAAGTGCCCTAGACAGAGGTTGTCCTTGTTCTAGTAATTTTTGATCAATTCTGAGTTCAGGATTTTAAATCCCAAATTTTATATGAAAAAGTATTACATGGTGATCAGTCACGCAGCAGTGCTAGGATTTCTGTCATTGGCAGAGGAAGACATCCCCAAGGCAGTTCCACTAAGCTCTTCGCACCATCAAAAAGCAGCAGAGTGAATGCTGAGCTTTATAAGAAATGACCACTGTGTTACAGATGTTAAAGAATGGCTATGCAACTATGCATTGCAAACCAAAAAAGTGCACGTACACTCCATTTCCTGATGAAACAAGTGACAAAAACTCAGCACAAACTACACAGAACTCAAATCCTTCTTCCTTTTTTCTTTCTTTATTTGAGCTAAGAAAGATTTCAGATTTTATTTCCATCTCTCCTCCTCCCACTTGCCCAAGAAGGTTTCTTTCCAACATGCTTTTCTGCTCCCATAATAGAATCTTGACTACTACTTCCCGACACATAAAGCTTGGTTTGATTTATGAATGCTTGCTGTTAAACTGTAAGCTTTTCTGAGATCACAAGCTACTACTCAACACAGCTTTATAGCGTGGCGTTTTGTAACCAACAAAAAGAAATGAAGTTATCCCTGGCTCTTAAGTGATGAGCTTCTGGGGCGTGGAAAAAAAAAATACAGGAGAGAGATTACCTCTTCTCTTGAGGTCAGTGCTTCTAAGCTTTCAGAGACACCAATCTCTGAGCCAGGTCCTGAAAGATGAAGACTGGAAGTGTCTCTGGATTAGAAGCAACGCCAAGAGGTTAACAAATTTGTGTTGTCTTTTTTTTGTTTGTTTGTTTTTGCCTCTGAGATAAATCAAGTCTGAAAAGTATTTTATCCTGAACATAAACATTTGACTCACATTTTCCCCCAATCACTGCAAGATGCCAAAAACTCCATTGCCTGTTTGGTTTCACACTTTAACCAGTACCTCAGCCTCAGGGAAGAGTTCAGATCCACAAGAGCAAAGGAAGCACTGTGGGCTGCCCTCCCACATCTACTCTCCATCTCTTTCTCACCTCCACTTGCCATTCCAGAGGAACTGAATCAGACAAGACATACCACAGCAATTAGGGCAGCACATCTGACAATTTAATGCTTTTAACACTTGGGCATCCAGTTCCTGTATTAGGTAAAAATACTGACAATTTTGAAGACCTTTCCATTGGTGGCCTTGCTTTCTTTTCTGGACACAAACACAACTCTACAGCTGCTCTCAAATGGCTTCAAGATTCCATAACACTGCACAACAGTTACAGAGTGAGCTGGTCCATGGAAGAGCAGAACTTCCTCACTGCAACATGGGAGTGAGTTTCTTCGTTGCTCAACGATGCTCTCCACAAATGCACTTGTTTTCATCTTTCTTTGTATACTAGCAAAAATAAAATCCAAAGAAAAAAAGATTTATGGTAACCTGAATACCTACAGGAGACTGTTTCTAAATAACTAGCTTGCCCACAGCCTGCATTCTCTACAGGAACAGAAGGAATCAATCGGTCCTTGCCTTTGATCTAAGAATGCTTGTATCTACAACTGTTCTCTCATCCCCTCCATTTTTCCTAGAAATGTTCTCATGATGGAGTTTGTTACAACAGAAGATTAGCTGATGAGCTTCCATTCCCTGCAGACTGGATAAGGTGTTATTGTGGTGCAGCCACTTCCCTTGCTTACTCACAGACACTTCTCCAGCTCTGCTTCTGCACTGGTTTCATCCACAGCTGCTTTTTTGGTTCCTTTTTGATGTTATCCTCACATAGAAGCTTTTACAAAAGTAACCAAAAGGAGAGTTGTACTGGAGTTTAAAAAAACTCACACAAACTCATTTAAATATGTCAGCTTCTCACACCAGTCCAAGCCAAGGAATTGCTAACAAGCTCAGCATGACAACATCCATCAAAACTGAGCCCTGGTCTTCCTTGTCACTGACACAAGTCAAGCTCTCAAATGCCGTCAGGCTGAGAAAAGCTTATGATGTGGAGAAAATGGAAAGGGAGGAAGGCTGTAAGTACATTAGAGGCAGATTCTTGCTTTCCGGAGTTTTTGGGTTTTTGTTTTGTTGTTTTGTTTTGTTTTTTGAGAAGCAATTTTTGCACTGATCCACAGGAATCATTAGTTATAAAGACATAAGCACCAGCCACAAGATCCGCTGCTATGAGTTGCCTATGACCCCAATTTTGATCAAGTAACACTATTCACAAAAAATACTTAAGCAGAAGCAAAATCAAGGCATATTTCACAGTGCAGCAGGGACGGCCCATTTAGTTTGCCATTCAGCAACATCTCACAGTATTCCCATGAGGTTTGCTCTCTGGAGATGTTATCCCTGCTGAATCTCAACATTCAGTTACATTTTTGTAAGCAGACTGCCTACAGTTCTCTACCTAGGCTCAGTCCTGGGAGCAATATAGACTGGAAGAATACACACATACAAAAAAATATTTCATTAACAACTATGCCCCTGACATGCAGGGCAACTTTGACCAAAACCATTTAATTTCTCATTTGTTTGCACGTTTCTAAAATGAAGATGACGTATTCTAACTGGGTTATTGTACAAATTAATTAGTAAACACCAGTACAGTACTTTGCAGTTAACACATTGCTGCTTAACAGGTATGATAAAGAGTATGTTCTGTTGCCTGTATCTATTCTGGCAAGAGAATAAATAGAAAGGTATGTAAAACTTATAATGTAGAGAATAAATAAAAGGACTTAACAACTACAGAAGTGTTATGATATCACAATGCACAGAAGAAAAAAACCTCACATACTACAAGATTATTACACTTCTCATCATAGATTTACTGCATGTAGAATTATAGGTTCACTACTGAATTTCAGTTGGAAGAACCTTGGGAGGACATCTTAGCCATCATTTTGGAAAGGAGATGGATAACTTCTAAATTACATCCAAGTCACATCAGGTTGCTCAGGGTCCTATCATTAGCACACAAGTACAGCATTAAAAGTAAACATTAGTAGATCAGGACACATTTAGATAGGAAACTTCCCAAGCATGTATTTCAGATACACATGATTTGCATCTCCGGTGATCATTTCTCTACCAGGAAGCCGTGACTAGAAGATCTCCAGAAATCCCTCTGACTTCAGTTACTGTGATTTTACATGGAATAGGCCATTCATTAATATCAACGTCAGCCATCAATTTCTGCAGCTCCCTTTTTGCAACAAGCTCATGTTGCTGCTGGGTTCCAACCCCTTCATGCTCCCACCTTTCACATGACTCCACAGCTTTTGCTTTCTTGGCAGCATCCTTTTGGCCCTTCTAGTTTAACTCATTGCTAAACTTCCCTGTAAACTCCTTGGCTCACACAAACATCAAGCAAAAACTGCAAATCACATGTTACGATTGTCTAGAGCAACACTCAACCATGAAAGCGGGTAAAGGAGAGCTTAACTGACCCCTCACCATCCTCCTTTCACCAGCACCAACCAGGGCTGGACACCAGGGAAGGATGGGACCGGGTGGGGGATGGGGAGGGATGCAAGAGATTTCACCTTCAGGCACCATCCTGAGCAGCTGGCAGTCACTGGAGGGACTGAGCTGCTGCTGGAAAGGAAACAAAGCAACTCCTCTGCCAGATTAAAGGGAAGCAGTTAGAGTTTATCTGGCACTATGGATCTACTCAGTGTCTTTCATCCCACGTATGACAGCTCTGACTGTCTGCTTAGCATTTACCAGCTCTAAATGTTACTCACGGACAAAAAAAAACAGCGTTTTGTCTGCTGAATGACACTAAGTCAGAAGCACTGCCTGGGAAACTGCACAGTCATGTCCTTGGGATTAATTGCTAATTCATTTTGGTTTGAAGTCTTCCCCCTCCCCAAACACCGTATTGCTAGGCAAAAAAACCTTACATTTTCTGTAATGGCACAATAAGAATTACTGGCATTTGGCAGCGCTGTCTCTCATGCATTAAAGGCGGAAGCCCTTTTGAAGGCAATGCCTTCACTATCAGAAAGAAAGAACAGCTGATGGGTGTGCATCCTACCTACCTGCACACAATTATACTGCTGATGTGGATTTCACCCCAGACATAAATCAAGTTTATATTGGTTGTTCTTCAGGTGAGACTTGAGCCTGGATGTTCTGCCAAGGTTTATGGGAGAAGAGAAGGCACGAGCTTCTCTAAACGATTCCTGTACCTACACAGGTGAAAAGCGTGCCAAGTAAAGGCGATTAGGGCCCAAAAATAAATCAAAATGGATACCTAATGAAATCTGGTTGCAAGCTTTTCCCAGATATTTTTAGTAGATAGAGAAATTACTTCCTGTTATGAGTAAAATTAATGATTAACGTGGCCAGTCCTCATAGCTCACCTGTAATTTGCTTAAGTATTATTAATACTTTCTAAAGTAATTGTTTCTACTTTAAATAGAAAATCAGCTGGACTGAAAGCCTACAAATTACAGTTTTTAAAGAAAGCAAATGAACAAGTGAATTATTTCCTACTAAAAAAAAAAAATACACGTGCATTTTTAGATTTCAGCAGAATCCCTGCCTGCTTCACTGCCACCAGCACAGTTGGTTGCTCAAAATAACAGGACTTTCTGCTCCGTACATTATGTTGAAGTGTGGCAATCTACTATTTAGAAATAAAAAGTGCAGAACTGTGCTTTTTCCCCTCATCTCTCCTGCAGAGTGCCACCCACACCTTCCAGCCCTGACCCTATCCGAGAGAAAAGGACAGGGCTATTGCCTCTGCTGTCTCCCATGTTTTCCCTTCGCTACTCAGCCTCAGCCAACCCACGCTCCACAAGTGCTCTGTTCTCCCATTTTGGAGCACTCTGCAAAGCTGCGAAAGAAACTTAACTCCCATGAAAAGTTCTCACCAAGCAAAGCCCTCTAAGAATAACGTGCTGCAGTTTCAACCATGTGAAATACCTCTGGATCGCCTGTTTTCCTTTTCTTGCCTTTGCTAAATACACCATGTTAAGCACAGCTGGGGTCAAATCACACAGATGCCAAAGTTCCAGATTCTAGACTCCTGGTGGAGGTGCACTTCGTACTTAGATTTAGCATATCACTGAACCATAAATACAAAGGTAACTTCTGCTCATATCAAGAAATGCCCTTCAAAAAAAAAAAAAAAAAAGAAAAAGAAAAGGAGCTCATGACAGTACCTACAGTGTGCAACAAGAATTCAGAAAGCTTAGGAACCAAGAACTGAAACATCGCTACTGATACAGCGTTAACCCTTGGCTTAGCTGTGGCGTTTTGTGTTTTGTTGTACTTCATCTGTAACTTTACCCAAATTTCATAAGAGAACTGTTTGACTTTCCTCCGCTCCCTCTTTGTGCCTTCAGCTTCACTGCATATTTGTCCAGCAGTATCAAATGAAGTTCTATCAATGCAGTGAGGAATGAAAAGCAATGAGACACACTCAGTGTGCTTATTTATAAGAAACTAATTTATACCAGTCACTGCTCCCTATTGATAATGCTCTGCAAAGCACTCACACAAGATATGTTTGGCTCTCCCTCATCTCACTAGCACTCCTCAGCCCTTTCAATGCTCCAGCTACTTTAAAATGGCCATTACAGGCCTCAATACTACAATGTCTTCTTGAGTGAATGTGCTACGTGCAAAGCAGCACGTGAAGTGCAAGGCCTGAGCTGTACTTCCCAGGTACTGCTGATTTATGGGCCCAATTAAAAGATAACACTAAAAAAAAACAAACCATCAGAAATCTATCCTCAAGCAGGACTGGAATAGAAAAAACAGAGCCTGGAAGTTAACCTTCCTTAGAAAACAGAACAGAAAGCAAAAGTAGATCTTTCCAGGCTCCACATACAAATGAGGACATGACCTAGAACGGTGCAGCCATCAGCCCACACCTGTGACAAGACAATCTTAGCAGACTTACCAACCGTACTGATTCTATGATGAGCTATGGAGCGACTGCGGGTACCTGTTACAATATACTTCTTTCACAATCACCACAGATCCTCATTTCTCTACCATCTCTCTGTAATCACCTTACCAGTCCCAAGTGCAATTCATGACAGGCAGAGAAAAATCACTAAGAACTGCCACCTCTCCTTCAACCCGCAAACTTTGCAAAGCTGATTATCCCTGCAGCCATTACTGCCTGCTCTGCTTCCCTCCCTGCAGGGCTGACAGCTCCTTGTGTGGTATTTTTGTTTTGGTTTTAAATCATCTCTCAGCTTTCTGATTTATCATCAAGATGTGACCCAGTTTTGCTGATTGAAAGGAAGCTAAAGCTAGGAATGCCAGAAGATTATCCTCATCTAAATTAAATCAGCATCACCCAGATTAAATGGGGAGAAAGAACATGTACAACCAGTGATAAATCAGACATGCCATGACGCAAACAGAAATATTAAATATAAGCTTCAAATACAGACTCCACACCTTATGTTAATGCTTTAATGCTGTTGTGGGACCTCTGGATCTGGAAGTATTGTTTTTTCCTCAAGAAAAACTGTGCTCTGTTGTTATGCTGCATTCCCACAGCCTTTAACAGTGAATTGCTCCAAGGTGGGTTTTTGGTTTTGTTTTTTTTGAAGAGCACAGTAAAAAAAGAGATGATAAATTTGCACCACTTAACTTGAAGTACTGCAATTACTCTTGTGATTATGGGATCTGACAATCATCTCATATCTAACCACTCCAATAAAGCTACGCTTACCTCAGCAAATTCACACACAGACACACTGAAGCCCGTTCCTACACTGTGAGAACACCAGGGATGCACTCTAGGATGTTTATTTCTCTTCACCTGAGCAGAACAATTGAACAACCAGGCTTCAAGTGCATTTTTCCACTCTAACAATAACCCAATGTCACAAGTTCCCAAACAGGTCATACCTTCATCTCCAATATTTCTGGACTTCCAGAAACACACACTTCTCTCTCACAACTTTGAAAGTACACTGAGCTTGATATTCACAAATGGAACAGGAAAGTCACATTTCACACTGCCCAATGGACATAATTCCTTTTGTCTCTTCAGTTCTCCTCTTCCATAAACTCACAAACAAAAAGTAATTGTCAGCTTTCCAGCTGCTCTTTTATAAAAAAAAAAATTATTTAAAAAGCCATTGCATCAGTTTTGGAAATACAACATGCAGGGCTGTTTAAAAGAAAAAGATACAACTTCAGAACTGTTCCTTTATCCAAAAAAACCAGAAAACCAACACCACCTCCTTTCAGAACAGAGTTTTACTTGGAGCAGATAATTCTCTTCATCTCTATACAGCAAGTTTATTGCAGCAGACAGAGGTCCCAGCTGCAGTCAGAAGACACACAGGAACACACGTTTCCTTGTGCCTTACAGGCTGCAAAGATGTGTCCTTAATGCCACCTTTGCTGGCTGATTAGCCAAAGTCTGTATATGCGAGTTAGCAGTGGTGACTTGCCCATGTCCATCCAAAGGAACAAAGAAGTCCTCATGAGCCTCCTGACTAATAAATTGCAATACTCTCCTAAAGCAAGATGATTTAGTCATCATTAAACAAACCAGTATTACAGAACATGGTGCACATGACAGCCTTAAGATCAGCCTAGCACATTCAAATATGTGCAAGCATGACTTGTGGACTTCTTACACAAGCCACAAACACGATAAATATTCTCCAACTAGGTTCCACAAGGAGGGAATCCGATAACACAGGGGGTTTTTAATTGTATTTTTTGTATTTCTGATGACTGCTTTCCTGCTCTGTGGCATCCATATAATGCCCTTCTGTTCTTCACTGCAGAATCTGGCACTTTAATAATTACCACTTGCAGAAAAAGGAATGTGCTCATTTTAGCACAGAACACCAGATGCCCAAAATGGAGACCAACTTTGAAACAAGAAAGAACAGATTTTAGAATGTAAACGGTATTACTATTATAGAGAAAGTAAATTGGCCACCGTGTATTAGTGATCACAACAGCCATCTCTAAAGAAGCCCCAGTCATCCTTAGCAAGAAGCATAAAAGATTATCAACACGTGGTTTAAAAAGCTGCAGCAACAAGAAAAGGAAAGGATCAAAAACAAAAGAAAAAAAGAAAAAAAAGAGAAAGAAAAAGGGGGAAACAAACAAAACATGGAGAAAGAACATTCTGAACATGAAAAATAGATCAACTTGTACCAGCAACAGAAAACACCTTGGGGCCACTTTCTAGTTCTCATTCTTTCACAAGCTGCATTTTTTATCAACAAGAGGAAAATGAAGCAAAATTGCCATCATGTTGTGCTTTATCTCTAAACCTTTTCTCTGTCTCTCACAAGGCTTCAGTAATTATTTAGATAGCACCACAGGCAGTGATACTGTCACGGGAGCCCTGGCAACTGTGCTTACACAAAGGAGGATGAAAGAAAGGTGTAGCTGGCACTGAACTGCATTTTCTGTGGTGCAGGTGTAGCAAATCTCAGCTCTCATACGAGACTGGTCTCCCCAAGCTCAGCATTCTTTTATATTAGAAGGTGTGTTTAGCTAGTTGTATTTCACACATACCATTAATACAAAAACACACGGAAGGGAAGTTGCACAATCAGGTGCTGTTAAAAATCTCCACACCTCAGCCTCGCCTGCTCCCCCTTCCCATCCAAGAATGACAAAGAGCAAACACCTCATAGCAGAGCTGGAAAATGAGATGGATGGGGCTGAACGGATGCAATTTCACAGTTGCAGACTTTGAAATTAAGCCAGGGAATGCTGCGTACAGCGGTTGGACTGACTGCCCAGCGCTGTGCGAGGAGATGGCAGTGCTGCCAGCTGTGTGGCATTCAGTTCTAAAACCAACACGCTCATCTTAGAATTGCACCTGGAAATGACCCAGCTTCATTTGCTTCTGTTCAAAATACCAATAGCAGCATTTTGCAAAGGATAATACTTTCAGGTCAGCATTCATTTTCAACCAGAGAAGCCAAAATAATCAAACAGAACTATTGATACCAAACACAGAGATAATCAGAGAGTTTATCTAAACCAGCATTACAGCTGTGGAGTGGATCATTATGACCCATAGGACACAGACAAAAATAAACTTAAAACAAACAAAACCCACCACACACCCTCATCCACTTATAGGCAGCCATGATAAGATCTCCTTGGAGTAATGCCTGTCAGAAAACAACTGATGCTGTCTTAAATGAGAAAGTTTTTTTCTTTTTTCTTATTAAAGAAGACTGAACACAGTAGGAATATAAAGCTGTCCTTAATATTTTTTTCTGCAATGGCCTTGCCTTACAAAGCATTGAGAAACACTGCCGTAAGCTCCCTGCTTGCCTGCCAGACAGACAAGTTGAGACTGAGTGCTTTCTTCCTACACACATTGCCCAAAGTAATTCTAATTTCAAATAATCACCTACTGGAAGAATTTTAAGCCATCCTTAAGGAAAGACTTTTTTAGTATAACCGACACCCACCTGAATGCTCATTTTTTGCACATCTATTGAAAACATTGATGGACTTATAATCAGGTTACCATGGTTCATCGTGGTACTGCACACCAGCAGGGCTGTGGTAATTCATCACCTTCACACCCAGACCATAGTAATTACAGAGCACTGAGCCCCACTTGGAACAGCAAAGGAATTTCAGGCCACAAGATGCAAAATGAATTGCTTTATTGTAGATTTGCTGTAGTGTAAGGATGTTCACAGTGTTCTCTTCGCTCTTGATGCGCTGCAACCCATTAAGCTGCCATGGCTGGATTGCAGTTCTAAATACTACATCTTTCAAGGAAGTCACTTTGTACAGATTTATTCCAGATATTTCAAACTATTTCTTCCTAACATTTTTAATCTTACTTTATACCCAATCTCAAGACACACACACAAAAAAGCAGAAAACTGCATCATTCAATAATCACTGCTGACACAAAATGCAGAGTCCCAGTGTACCAGTGAGCTACCCAAGGGCATAGGTTGGCCTGCCTCAATGCTGGCAAGCCAAGACTCTTACCTGCTTGGGGCTCTATTGTCTTGTTGGATCCTGCATCCATAAACACAAACCGTCCACCACCAAAATCTTCAGCATAGTCGGAGAGGTAGAGCAGTGAAGTATAATCAAAGGAGCCATAAGTCACCTAGGAGTAAGTCAACATTATCAGTTATGTTTATACAAACACTATATACATATAATGAACTAGTATTTTACCTTTGTTATTTCTGTCCTCAGAGTTCTCATAATAAGAAACATCCCTGCTGATCTCTGTCATCTCACATGTACAATCATAGAATCATTTAGGTTGGAAAGACCACTAAGATTACCTGGTACAGCCATCAGCCCATCCCCACCATGTTTACTGAGCAGCCAGAAAAACATTGTGTCAGAAGTTACACCTGTGTATCATATCAAATGTATAGAAAGGCTCAGATCTGTTTGTATTATTACAAGAGAGAATTTGACCATAATACTGACAGTGATGCCCAAAAACAGTCCTTACATAACTAACCCTACCTACTGGCTAATCAGCTAGAGGTGCCTGGAAACCTCACCTTTTACTCTCTTTCATCAGCTGTCATTCCAGAGCTTCATGGTAACAGTCAGATATTGACTTTCCAAATAATTACACATTTGTTGTGTGGAAAGGAGTAGGTGTTCCTCCGGGATTTGTTTTAAAACCTTCAAACACAGCTTTCAAAGTCCCCGCTTCCTCTCAGCCTACAGACCAAAAAACCCATTTCTAAGTATAACAGAATGACTTTCATTCCTATTAAAGTATTATTTATGTATTTTGATCACTATGCAGGCTGAAGGTGGGGAAGAGAAATGCTATATATTAGTAGCTTCTCTCCACGCATTACCACTGAGTTTAGCTGGCTTCCAAATGTATTTTCTTTTCATACCTATGCCATCTACAATTTAAAAGATACTTAAAAGTAAACTGCTGTATTCTCAAATGTCTTTACAGTGTGTCACAGCTCAGTCAAGTTCTGAATTACACCATCAAACAGGGAAATGCACAGAGCAGCAGTACTGTATAAATATGCATCATCAGCACAGCGTTTTGTCTGATCTGGTGACTGTTAGAGCTAGGTGCTATTTCTAGGCTTAGAAATTCCCTAAACATTTTTTATTTTTTGAAGTTACACTCATTACTGCCAGTCATATTTTAGCTCAACATCAGCTGCACAAATTATTCCGTAAGGGCAACGACTACAGAGAACACAGCAACAGATGGCATAGGAAGACATTTTCATTCTTACTCATTTTGTTATTTTGACCATAACGGCTTAAAGAAAAGTGCCAAATGCAGCAATAAACAGTCCAAGTCACAAGAATGAAGAACATTTTGGTGATACTCTTGTCCCTGTATTTACCCAAACCTTGTTAGCAATATAAAGCAGTAAATGTGCCACTGCAGCACCTCTGAACAGCCATTCTACAACCCTACTCCCACAACTAGATTTGCAAAAGCTATTTTAACCCTCATTGCTTCTGCTACAAAAACTCCAGTTAGTGTAAGGTTTGGCTTGTTTAACCTGGAGGAGAAAGGCTGAAAAGACTGTGATTGCTGCCTACACAGGGATAAGAGAAGGTGGAACTGGGAGAAGGGAGGGGAACAAGACTGATTAAGAGGATCCATACAAACCAAAATAAGTGTGAACTGATCATGAAGAAGTTCAAGCTAAAAATTAGTGAAAATATACACTGAAATCCCAGAATAGCTTCTTCAATAGAAGAAATTCAAGGAAAAATAAAATAAGCCTGATTTTATGATAGAGACTGACAAGTCTGTGAAGGATGACAGAATCCTTGCCCATGGGACTGCAGAATTCATGTAGTTCCACATCTCTTAGAGAACATTATAAGACTATTGTGCTGTCAGGGTTGAGCATGCAACAGCAATTCCATTATAAATCAGATATTTGACTTTGGAAAGGTTCAGCTCCAAACAAATCCCATCCAAGATGAAGCTCCACATCTTCAGCCAACACTCTATTTGATTTACCTTGCTTGTAAAGTCAACAAGATTAAATGATTCATTCGGGTGATTTAAGGGTTTCCATTCCATGTAACTAAAAACCAAATTAATTTTAGAGGGAAAAAAAATCTAAAGCCTCAACACACATAATAGAACTGTGCTGTTCCATTATGCACTTAAAATCTTTCAAACCAAGGATACTGAGATGGAGAATTGTAATTGCAGGATACTCAGCAGCTCAGAGAAAAAAGGTAAAATGTGCTCACATGCTCCAGTTTGCTTTCTCAGCTGCAAAAATCAAAACACCAGGCAGGCTGATTGCACTGAAAACACTGTGGAACTACACAACTTGTCTACCCCATTCAGCCTTCTCTGAAATATTTTCTGACCCACCTGTTGGAATACAGTCTCCTGCATAGCTTTGAATTCTAAATGCCATAGCAGCTACATCTATTTTGTTAACCTTTAAATACACAATATAGATGCACATTGTACAGATACACACACAACATATATACAGACTTGTATAGAGATATATTTGTGAATCTAGTAGATTAAAATCACATGCAGACATATATATTCAACACACAGTAATTTTTTCTGAAAGCTACGATCTGGTAAACAGAAGTCACAGCTTTTTAACAAAAAGCATCCAGAAGCTGGTGTTAGCTTCTCTGCACCAGTGACTGCACAATCCCCTTGCCTCACCTCTTTCAAATAGCACCTGCATTTGACATTATCATCCATAAAGTGGCTTGGGTTGGAAGGGACATTAAAGCCCTCGCAATCCCACCCCCTGCCATGGGCTGGCTGTCCCTCACCAGCTCAGGGTACCCAGGGCCAATCCAACCCAGCCTTGGGCACCTCCTGAGATAGAGCACCCACAGCTTCTCTCTCATTGTGTTTTCTAAACCTAACTTGCTTCCACCAACATCACAAAAGAGTGCAGAAGCATGTGCTGGTGTGGTGAGCAACAACAGATGTGCTCCCTTTAGATTCTTTCATCACTTTCAAGGTAGGATGTTTCACTACTGTTTTGTTTTTGTTTTTTGTTTTTTAATCTTAGATGTTTCAGGTCATCGACTTCAAGGTACACTACCCATACACAGTCTATAGCACTGAGGTGTAACTTAGATTCTGATGGGCTAAGTTCTGTTTGGTTCCATCTTAGGTGACTTTTAAAACTCAACAATATGATTTTGCCTACTTTATTTTAAACAGAACACAAACAAAATCCAGGTTGCACAGAGCCTCTGAATTCAGTTTAAAGCACCAACACCTTACTATCAATTGTAAATCACATAAGACCATTGAAAAACCTGAAGTATTAAGCCATGAGCCTAGAAACAGAAAACCATACAGTGAAAAGAAAGTCATGGAATTGCCACTCTAAAAAAAAAAATCCAACAATAAAACATTAAATTGCTAATAGGGTACCATGTCCCCACTGCAGAAAAATGGTCTTGGATTGGCTTCTAGAATTTGCTCATCTTTCCTTTTGTTCCTCATCTGAAGATTTATTTATTTATTTATTTTACAAGCATGAGTTCTCAAGTATGCTTAAATGTTTAATGCAAAATAACTTTAAAGTGATCTAATAATAGCACAGAATATTTGCATCCCATTAAAGCCTCCTACTTACCTTGTCAACGTGTGGGTGCCAGTATTCATCATGTGTTGTCTTGGCTTCTGTACTGTTTATTCTAGAGAAGAATGTTGGCTTAGTCAGGTACATGGAAGAAGAGCTGATACCAAAGGTCTCAGCAATCTTCTGTTGAATTCTCTGTCTCACATCACTGCAAAGAGCAGAACACAGCAGACTGAGGGTTGGAACAGCGCTGAGGCCCCATCTAAACAGTGACACATCTCTCCTGTTTCTTCTCTGTGCTCCTTCACTCACTGTTACTGCTTCCTCAGAGCTAAGCATCTTCCTCAGACTGTGACTGTATATCCCACTTTCCCAGTTTATTTTGCCTTCAACAATAGAGACTTACTACATCAAAAAAAGACAGAATCTGCAGTTTTCTGTTGGCTTTGTCTCCTGTGGTCCAGATTTTGATTAGTGTAAGCAGTCTGTTTTCTAAGAAATTCCATGCATATTGCAGTGTTTATGAACTACCAAAAATTAAAAAGTATCTTACTTGCATGTTTTTAATCCAAAGCAGATGACTGGAAATGAGCATGTTTGTAGTGTTGTGAGACAAGCCTTCAGTCATCCTTCAAATAATTCCAAACTAGCCCAAAGGAGTCTCAGGCTCTATGAAATTCAAGGTTTGAGGCCAACATATGCATTGATATTGTATCCAGATTTTCTTTAAAAATGAATGCAAGATGTTTTCCCTAATTATTCTGAAAGTTCCAACCACAGTGTGTCTACATTGGCTACTCCTGTGCTTGCCAAGAAAAAGAGCAAGATTTTGCTTTCTTTTATTTATTTATTTATTTTTTAAGATAACAAAGAACACGAGGAAGCAAGCATTTTTAACTGTACAGAACTGCTTATACAGCAGCATCCTATGCTGTCTTTCAGGACAGACAAGGGCACGCAGAGCTAGCACAAAGTGCCCCAGCTTCAGTCCACTCTATGATACTTCAAGATTCCTGTGCCTCATAGGGATCACTGGAAAAATCCCACAAATAAACACATGCAGCTAGTATTTGATTTTGAGGAAATTAAAAAGCAACAAACTACAAAGAACACAGTAACACATTTTTTAAAGTGTTCTCAAGGCTTAATCCTCTGTTTCCTCTTTAGATACAGTTTTCTCCCCATTTAACACACTCTTAGCTACTGTACGAGTTGTCTTTTTCTTCCTTTGAGAGCTTCAAAAGCAGCACCAAAACCAGACACTTGGAGCATACACCACTCTGAAATTCTGAATGGAATTTCATCACTACTTCTGCATCTTTCCTGTGTTAGACATTTCTCTACTGGATTGTAACTGGATTTAAGTTTTCAGCAGTCAATTCCAGCTATTTTAGATGTGAAATATGAAAGCCATGAAATGAAGTTAGAGATGAGATTATCAGCTATTTACATGACTGCATGAACTGATGCTTCAAGTTGCAAGCTACGTAACAGCTGTGTTTTGTAAAAGTAAAACCAAGAAAGGATCTACAGGCCACCACCCCTTCTCCCCTCATGCCTGTGGGTGCCTGGTCTATCTGCCTGCCTTCCTAGAAATAGGAAGGAGGCTGCCTCATGCTTCCCAAAAGCATTAGATGCAGTTACTCACTTCATCACGACTCAAAGGCAGCTTGCACTCTGAGCAGCCCACCACAGGAATTAACAGCCTAACCCACAGTGAAGGAGCCCATTCCCAGGCTGTATGGCAGCTGGCTGCACCAGCCAGCTGGAACAAACTCTGAGTTAGCTGAGCCACAGTCCTGACACAACTTTAAATCTCCAACAGTCGTATCGCTCCCTAAGCAATGCTGCTTCCTCTTTTGGGTTGATTCCTTTCCTACTTTCAAAAACTTTCTATGAAGATTTGCTGTTCTGTGTTCATAAGGCTCTGCTAAAGCTGCATTCCTCCTTGAGACATCTGTGCAATGGCTTCAGGCAAGATTGTAAGTTTTGCAAACCAAGCAGAAAAAGCTTTGCTTCCTGACACACAGAGAAGTCTAGCTGGTTTGGATCATATCAAAGAGAAGGAAAAACTTATTAGTCAAAGTATGTTGCACAGAGAAAATAAGCACATTTTTCAAAAGATAACATAAATAAGAAACAAATTCAAGTAGACAAGGAAAATAGTGAATGGGGAGATAATAACAAAGCAGGTAAGGTGAAGGTCGAAGCAGAGATTCAAGCTTTAACCTGGTCTTGTGGCAGCACCTGCCTCCAGCTGACACAGCAATAGCCAGGTCTCCGAGCACAGAGCACCCTGGTGGCCTTCCCTTCCCCTGTGTGCTGCTGCCTTCAAATACTGAGTGAACTGCAGATTTCCACTGATACTCAAACAAGCAACCCATGCTGCAAAGACTTGCTGGAAAAAAGCCCCAAGCAGCAACGTACCTTTGAATGCCTAAATGCTTCTTCCTTCTTGAGCACATACTGTACCACCAGAAATGCACAGAAACTCCAGGAAACTCCTATTTCAGCCAGCTTTCTACACAGGGAGTTTAATACATACTTTCTAATAATATGAAGTGAGACCGAAAAAAGTATGTAGGCACTAGGCTGCAGTTTCCAGCTTAATGCAGCAGCAGCCACATAAAGGACTGAGAAAAAGAACCAAGTGTCAAACAATAATCTCTCAAAGATATAAGCTCTCAGACCAGCAAAAAAAAAAAATATATATATATATATATATATATCTATATATGCTGTTAGAGGCACTGTGCACAGTGAGATTTTCAGCACAAAGCTCTATGAAACCACTCAGCTTCTCTAGCTCACTGTCAGTATCTCTGCACTGCTCCCAGTGAAAAGCACCAAAGGCAGCAGGAGACAAAGCCACGCTCTTCTATATCCAGAAAGTTTCAACAGCAATCACACATGAACAATGAATAAAGGCAGAAAGCAAGCTGTTAGTTCTCCTCTGCTCATTCTGTGTCTGTGCCTTAACAAGTTGAGAAGTTTCTGGAATAAAGCTTTGATGGTACTGTTTTTTTGCTGAAGTCACAACCTTAAAAAGAAGCACACAGATTTAAAGGTCTTACTTCTGGATAAAGATGCACCTATCACATGAAACAGGAGGAACTGCTGCAATATGCTTGGCAGACAGGAGAAAAAGCATCAGCTTTGAAACTGTATTAGCTTATAAAACAACATAATTCTGACACAGATAGTTTAGAAAGCAGCCTCCTGGCTCAAATGCCTACTCAGATTTGTTATTGTTGTAATCAGTAATACTCAGACATGAATTACATCCAGTTATTTCTCTCAGGAGTGTATTTTCAAACAGGCCTTAGTAGGTGAACGAAAGCAACGAAGATAAAACGCTCCCAAGAATAGCATAAAATCATTCATTAGGACATAATGCACTGCAGTCTGTATTAAAGCATTGCCATTAGCATGAACAAAAGCATTCTATATGGGTTGTGACTGAAATATCTCCTGTATCAGCATGCAACACCAATGTAGTATTGATGTTCTCTAGCAGCACTCTCACCCCATAAAGCAGGGGTCGGAAACTAGCATGAATTGCTGCTCAGGACACCTCCTGCCCATTAACTTCTGTTATTTTGACAGATTCTTCGATCTTCTACAGAACGGAAGGCAGCACAAATTACTTGCAAATTATTCCCCACTGTCTTGTGAGGCAGACACTTGATACCTTCTAAAATCAATTGTAATCAAAAAGCATAATGTGTTTGTGATGTGTTTGAGGGCAGAAGTACATGTCATCAACAGTGATAGCAATATCAAAAAACACTGGGTCAAATAATAAAATTTCAGTTGTCAATAATAACATATGCTGTCTAAATGGAACATATCAATTAACGTATTTGAATACTTAGTTCTCTTTCTGCCACTAGAGGGAGGTCAAATTCCTTCATATAGACAAGAAAACATGAGCAAAAAAAGCAGAAAATCATTAAAATTAGACTAAAAGATCAAGCCAGGCACATTTTAAATTATGAGAAAGCAACTAAAATGCTTAACTGAAGATTTATTGTGTCTAATCAATTAAAGAATGTTTGCTCCTAAGCTTTGGCAACACACTTTCACAGACACATGGAACTCATTAGGTTTTTCTCTTCATTAAGTGGATGAGCAGGTCTACAGGAAAGCTGAAAGCATCAGATGCCAAAGCTGTTACATTATAGTACATTTCATATCCTGGCTTCTTTAGGAGGAAAGCATGCTCTGCTTCCCAGGAAGTAATTTGAAGTCCTTCCACTTCCTGCTTCATCGTTTTTAATGCTTTCCTACACTTCACCTCCCAGTAAAAAAACCAACAGTCCTATTCTGACAGTCTTATAGGACTGTCTTTATCCAAGAGATGTCATGGTTGGTGATAACAGATGTCAAACAGGAGTTAGTGATAAAATAGATTACAGCTCAGATAATATGATCTGAGAACTCAGGCAAACAGCCCTATTTGCTTGCAGGTCTGGAACTGGGCTTCAGCCATCATGCCTTTATGCAGGAAGAGAAATGCAGTGCTGCCACCATCTGATTCCACTTACACCATCAATACCAGCCTGACATCGATGACACAACTAAACAACATCTGCTGTTTTGAACTTCAAACATCTTAGTTCTCAGTGATTCTGAGCTTTGAGTTCAATTCCATGTCTGAACCCATCACAAACGATAAGCATCCCCAGCTTACACTATACAAAAAAATACCAGGTTTTGTAGTTCATTCAGCAGTCATTGAATTTTTTCTTACCGATATAATGCAAAATCCTCTTCTGTGAAGATGTCTTGAATTTTGTCCCCAAAGAACCTGAAAAATCAAATAAAAATTTAAAATAGCTGGTACTGAATCAGACTGCCCAATAAACCAAGCTGTATTCTCTCCCCATTTGTGCTTTACTAATAGCCCACGTATAGAGACAATACTAAAATCCAACAAATGCTTGAGTGTGAAATTTCCAAAGCATTGCTCAAAGATCAAATGTTAAAAGATTAAAGGATCAAGATACAGCAACTGATAATGGAATTCCCAAGGCATGAAAAATGTCCCCTCCCACACGAAATAAGCACGTGGATTCAAGTTTTTTTTAAACACTATTCCAGTCTACTTGATTTCTCTCACTGCTGATCAACTATGGACTGTAAGCATGGAAGTGGGGAGAGAAAAAACACCATAAAAATTCCCCAAACTACCTGCAAGTACTCTCTACAAGTGTAGAGTCTTGCATCTGGGGAGGAATAATTGCATGCAGTGGTACAGGTTGGGGGATGAGCTGCTGGAGGGGAGCTCTGCAGAGAGGGACCTGGGTGTCCTGGTGGATGACAGGTTGGCCATGAGCCAGCAGTGTGCCCTTGTGGCCAAGAAGGCCAATGGCATCCTGGGGTGCATTAAAAAGAGCGTGGCCAGCAGGTCGAGGGAGGTGATCCTCCCCCTCTACTCTGCCCTGGTAAGACCTCATCTGGAGTACTGCGTCCAGTTCTGGTCTCCCCAGTACAAAAAAGACAGGGATCTCTTGGAAAGAGTCCAGCGGAGGGCCACGAAGATGGTGAAGGGCCTGGAGCATCTCTGCTATGAGGAAAGGCTGAGTGAACTGGGTCTGTTCAGCCTGGAGAAAAGAAGACTGAGAGGGGGACCTGATCCAGGTCTATAAATATCTAAGGTGTGGGGGGCAGAATGGCGAGGATGGACTCTTTTCAGTGGTGAGTGGAGACAGGACAAGGGGAAACGGCTGGAAACTGCAGCATAGGAAGTTCTGCACAAACGTGCGCAAGAACTTCTTTACAGTGAGGTGACGGAGCACTGGAACAGGCTGCCCAGGGAGGTGGTGGAGTCTCCTTCTCTGGAGATGTTCCAGACCTGCCTGGATGCCGACCTGTGCGACCTGCGGTAGGGAACCTGCTTTGGCAGGGGGTTGGACTCGATGATCTCTGGAGGTCCCTTCCAACCCCTACAATTCTGTGATTCTGCTGAAGAGTAGCTTTCAGTAAGTCCAGTTTAACAAAAGATAATGCTGGTTTTCCACCACAGCAGCTTTTCAACTAAGTGTGGAAAACTGTGGTAAATCTAAGCAATTCTACAGCTGGCAATGCTAAATCTTCCAGCCCAGTGGACTGAATACTGAAGGTGCAGGATTACAGGAGTGACAGCAAGTCAAAGTGTCACATTACCTGTACAGATTAACAAATTGCTTCCCTAGTGAAAGAGCTCCAGAGTGCAAGTCCAAAATTGATGCCTGAGAAAGGAAAAAAAAAAAAGAGTCTGAGAAGGTTTTATTATTTAACAAACTTTAATAATAATCTTGTTGGCTTTCACTTGCCATACCCTCCCAAGTCAAAGTATTAGTTTCTAGTTTCGCATCCAAAATATTAATGCTTATTTTACAACTGCAAGCCTCCTCCAGTTCGTTCTATAAATGACCATAAGATTAAGGCACCATATGGATAAAGCACAGAGATCCAAATCCAGCATACAGAATTGACAGAGCCTTCCTCCCCAGGGTGAGACACTGTGTTCCTGGACCAGTCTGAAAGACATTCCCTTTTCACATTTTCCAATATTTATTAAGTGCTCAAATAGCAACACTAATATTTAACCTGCCCAACATTTGTTATTAAGATTTCTTCACCATGTGTTGCTGTGTACTTCTTGTATTTAAAACAGAAAAGTTTGCTTTAAAAAACAATTACAATTCTAAGGTTTGCCAGAGCCACTCTGTTATTCCAATTTCTAAACTGCTGTAAACTGTAAGAAAAAACTAAAGAGTGAAAAGATCTCATATCTGGAAATAAATAAATCAATCCATTTCTCCATTTGACTCAAACCAAACGCTACTGTTGAGCTCCAGACCAATTTAAAAAGGTCAGTATTCACATTTGCTATGATAGAAAGCTAGTTCTATATTTTCCTAAACTGAATGAAGAACACTCTTGTACATCCCTTGCTGTCCAGAAAATACATGTTTTTTCCCCATAATTTAAACAGCAATTAAAAATATGCTCACTTAAAAGCAGCATTCCTTCCTTCACTGAAAACATCAAGCAGCAGCAGTGGATTAGCCTGACTGCCACCAACATTAATACGACATCTCTGAGGTACAATATCCTGGAAAAAGCATTCTCATCTTGGAACCTGGCATTTCTTGATGCACCACGTACCATCCACAGGTGAGCTGCCTGGAAAGAGTGATAACTCCCATCTTACCAGCAGGATTTCTGGGCATAGCTGGGACAGAAACCACTTTTTATTTTAACCAAATTAAAGACAGGCTGGTGAATGCATGGCAGCACAGTGACACAGAGCTGCAGTGGCAGCCAGCAGTACGGTTTCAAACACCCCCTACACCCCAAGTCTCAGCACACTTCTCTCTCTCCTCTGGATCACATCTGGGAGGACACCCACGCCAACCCAAACAAGAGAAAAATCACTGGAGGCTCAACTGCTTTCAGCCTCAGAGCAGAGATGGGAGCTCCACTAAAGTCTCTATTTAAAAAGAGGTAACAAACTTACTTCAGTACATCCACCCAAATTTATTCCCAAACTTTTAAGAATATATAAAGTAACAGGCTACTGAAACAGACATGAGTTTTTCAGACTTCTGCTTCTCACAGAAATTCTTTAAAGACTGCAGAGGACTGTTAGAAACTGTTAGAAACAAGTCACCTTTCTGCAAGAGCTGCTCTAGGATGAGCATTAGCTTTACTCAGGCTTCAGAAGTAACATATTTTCATTTCATTGGTTTCTGGTTCTGTACAATAATCTAAGTTACAGCTGGAACAAGCAAAACTGCTTCCTTGTAGCTTCAAAAATACGCTTGTAGCCATGCCAAGGTAGATTATAAGGAGAAGTAGCAGGACGTATCTGAAACATAAGTTTAATTTAAGAACAAATTGCTTTCCAAATACTTCCAGCACACGTTCCACACACTGCAGATGATCACAGCTATGTGGTAGAGACCAAAACAG
The DNA here is from genome assembly GCF_023343835.1 of Lagopus muta. NCBI lineage: Eukaryota > Metazoa > Chordata > Aves > Galliformes > Phasianidae > Lagopus > Lagopus muta. The sequence continues at coordinate 3,525,390 of NC_064450.1, read as the reverse complement.
TCAAGTGGATCAATACAAGAAGTACAGGTACATGCTCCCAACAAGTGGTGACATTCATAGCTGAGAAGGCAATAACCACAATGCAAAGTCAGACAAGACTGAAAACGATAAGAGAACATTCCTCAGGGTTGTTCCAAACAGGAGGAAAAAATAACTGAAAGACAGAGGCAAGGACTTGATTACGAACACAGAGCAATTTCTTTAATAGCTAACTGGAAAAGAAGCTGAAACATTTAATTTAGCCTCTGCCATTCCAGAGCATCCAATATTTTCAGTACCATTTTTAATACTCAGAAGAACACCACGTAGAGGATGGTGTCAACACCACTGCTCACAGTTCAGCTGGCTGACCAAGTTTCATTAGTCTGTACCTCAGATCAATGCTCCCAGGCAGAAAGCTCTGCAAAGTTCATCTAAAGATGGCAGGAGCAATGCAAACGTATCCACATGTACTCATGATTGACAGCTCACTAGATGATCCTGGAGGTCTTTCCCAAACTTAATGATTCTATGATATGATCTATTTATGAGATACGGTTTAACAGAAGTGCTAAAGAGAAGAAATTGAACTTCCTTTAAAAAAAAAAAGGAAAGTTCTTTTGGAACTTAAGTGTTGTTAGTATCACAATTTCCACCCCTCTCACTGCAAAAAAAATTCAAGAAGGCCATATCAATAGCCACCTTTTTCCAGCACATGGCAAAAAGGATCCATTTCCCTACCTCAAGGGCAAGGCTGCCAGGTACAAACTGACAGCTGTCTCAAAGTGCCTGCTGGTAGCTAGGCAAGAAAGAACAAAACTATGGGGTCTGACGTAGCAGATGTATGAGATAAGATAAATACCATGCAGAGGCTTTATCTCCTCCCCAGAAAAAAATCAGGACAGCATTTTAAAGACTCTAGAATTTGGTTAGAAGGACTGAAAGCAGGAATGATATTACCTGCAGAAATACCATACTGTGCATGGGTGTGTGTGCCCCCATCAGAAACCCTGGTTTGGCATCATAGCCACACGCTGTTTGCTTCTTTCAGTCATGAGAAGCACAGTTTTCCCTACAAGGAGGTTTAGCAAGCTACTAACGTCAGTTTGCAGCAGCATAGGAAATGGAGCACCTCAGCTGACTGCACCAGGGGTTTCTTTTCCCTGGCTTCAAAGTGCCAATAGCTTTGATAGTAAATGAGTCAAGTTTCATTTATGCTGGAGAGATGTTCTGAAGGCAGCACCTCCAAAGATTTGAGTGAGTCAAACTGGTAACGTAAGCAGGGATCGCATGCAAGAAAATATTGGGTAGAGAAAAAAGAAAGGCCATTAGCTTTATTAAGATGGAGAAAAAAAAGTTGAAAAACACCAGGAGAACTAGTAGAAATTACATTCTAGAAAGAGAAAGAACACAGTAGAAAAAAAGCTATTTTGCAGAGACCTACAAGGGAAAGCAGGACAGTGGTGCAGAAGGTGCCTCTGTTTAGATTCTGCTGGAAGTCAGACCAGAAAATTACACGTCCTCTTCTAGCTTCAGTGTGTGCATGCACATGAATGGGCATGTGGGCAAATACACTGATCTAGGAGCAGCTATAACAGAATATGGGACAGAAAGTTCAGCACAACAACTGGGGTATGGCTCCTGGGACACTTCAGTAATTCAGTGTCAGACAGAATCTTCTCAAAACAAAAGTATGGAGAAGGAAACAAGTTTCTGTGTGAACCTTCAGTCCCCCAAGGAAGCAGAAAGGACTGCAAACAGGGAGAGAATTGACAGAGTTACAAGTTTAGCCCTTTAAATTATTAACTTACAGCCACACAAACAAATCTACTTCTGTGAACTCAAAATACAAATATGACAAGCAAAGATGCTATTTAAAATAGGAGTAAATCAGAATGAAAATAGTCTGCCCCACAGCAGGAATTTGAAGCTTGGAAATATGGAGATAAAGCTGACTAAAGAAAGAATTAAAAAGAATCAAAGAGAAGAAGAATTATTGAAAGAATTTCTAAGGAAAAATTTAGTCTTAGAACAATGAACATAATTGGATGGACTTTGAAGTCGCAGACATGTAAAGCAAAGCAGCAGATCTCAGTCAGAGACTTGCAGCTCATAAGGCAGAGTAAGGTGGCCAGATGGAATGAGAGCTGAAGCATTTTGTATGCTACGTAGACCAGAGGTTTGAAAAGAGGACAACAAGCTTCAGTGAAGAAAGAAGTTTTATCTACACATCATCAGCACAAAACAGTCATTATTTAATGAGATCTGGGAGCCAAGATCGCAATATCAGGAGCAGATTCACATCAGGAATCCAAGAAAGAAAGAAATGCAGAATGGAAAAAAAAACCAACAAAAAAAGCAAAGGCTAAGAAAATTTAGGTGAAGGACTACATTCAAAGGGCTGTCCTGAACATTATCCTCCAGAAATGCTTTTCAGCTCATCTCTTTAGCATCTTTCAGTGCCTACCCACAGTTCTGGGTGAGGTTTCAAAGCAACTCCTTTTGCAAAAGCTCCTTTTGCACCTTTCCCTAAGGAGTCACAGCGTGCAACAGCTTTCTCACATTCACACACTGCAAGGAACCTGAGAGGATCACAGCCTACAGTTCTGAGACCAACAAAATTTTATTACCAAAGAGCCATTTTCCCCCATTTCTCCTCCCCTTTAAAAGCTCCCAAAATGTTTTTTGCAGATCTTCTTAAGCAGTCCCAAGGACAATTTTAAAAAGTCTTTTTTTTTTTGTTTTTCCCTTCCATCACAACTTTTCTCCTTTTCTTCCAACAAATGTCCCAATTCAGCAGAGGCCCAAAGAAGTGCTTATGTTTACAAATACTCAAGAAACAATATCTGTTCATACACAAAAACAAACTGAGAACAGAGGGGAAAAACGCAGAGAAAAAGGTGAGGTTTTTTCCATATTTAAAGAACATAATTCAGAGTTCTGCTGAAGACATTACATGGAGTTTACACAAAAATCAGCCTGTATGTGATAGCTGTGAACCACTGTGATTTGGTTTCTCAAAAAGGACAGAAATCAAACTTGTGTATTCTGCTTAGCAGCTGGTTCCAGCTGCAGAAGACGAAACCAGACCAAGAGAGGCACTAGAAATATTAACTTAATAGGAAATGTGTCAGCTGTACTGGAGAAGTCGATTATAGTGCTAGCAAAAGCATTAATAGGATAGAAAATAAATTCCCAGACAACTTCCCCAAATCTGTTATCTTCTCTTTTTAATCTTAAAGCTCTCCTTGGAAGTAAGAGAATGTAAAAATTAAGAGGACGCTGCTCACCCCTCCATCTGATCCTCCCAAGGACAGTCCCCTCTCTGCTATTCTGCAGGCAAAACAACAACCTCAGATGAGAACTGAAGGCTTGATTACCTTGTCCTTTAATGTCATTATATAAAACACACAGCTTTCCAGTAAGAGTTATTTACTGCATCAAATACAACCCAGTTAAGTAAAAAAGAAAAGCTACCTTTTATTTGAAACCCTGAATTATGCACTTAGTCATGAAAATAAAGTATCTACATGTTGCAGAACATTTCTGGACAGGAATAGCTCTTGCACACAAGACCATAAGCACCTTCACTAAAAAAAAACCCACAACCCTGGCTTTCAGATTCAGTCTGGCCAAAATTAAACAAAACAAGCAAATAGAAAAACCACCACGGATTTTCTAATTACAGACTTTGACAGTCCCATGCTATTTGATTAAAATCGATCACTGCGCTCATAGAGAACTACAGGGTCAGGACCAGGTCGTAGCCACCCAGAAAGCAACTCGTCTGAAAGGAGATTTATGTGTGGTTTTATTGTTTGGTTTTATTTCTGAAGGTAAACTGGAACAACAGAACAAAATTGTTCAACATTTATTTAGTGCAGAGAATTCTGTTCTCTTTTCCCTACAACCCATATGCCCACACAGCTATGCAGACTCTGTATCAAAAAGCCCCCACTACAAAGTAGCTTTTAATAAGATACACACAAGTTTAATGCATTAATCAGTTTAAGTCACCCCCCTTCAGCTTGCAAGCTTTCTGTTACACCTGAACTGGGGCTGTCAGTATGGCAGACAGAAATTTAAAAAGGAGAATTACCTACGGATTCTTTCTGCTTCCTCCCTGGTGATCACAGCATCACTCACACCTCTTCCACACCTCCTGGGAGTGCACCCTGAAACACAAAAGGAAATACCATCTTCCCAAAAAGCTCCCAACCAAATCCCCATGATGTCTTCCTACTCCCCTTTCAGATCCACAAGAGTCAAAAGTTACATCAGGAGCCACAGAATATTTTTATCAAAATCCCAGTGTAGGATTAAAACAGACTTACTGATGCTGCAGAGCATATCTAGCACTTGGAGCCAAAGAAGATGCCCCTTGGTTAGTCAGGCTGTGCTGGAGACATCTGTACATACGCACATGTGAAAAGACAGATGGGAAGAAGGGCAAAATGTCTGCATCTAAGTGCAGCAGTACAAGTGTTCTTAATTATATAACTGGTCTCAGGAAGATGATCTTCAGTGATTTCCCCTTACCTGCTCTGTTCTAGCCTTCAGACAGGCAGGGCAAGAGCCAGGGAGTTCAGAAGAGCCACATGGATCCCTTCATCTCAGGCTAACAGTTCAAAATCGGGCAGCATTTCTAGCAACTGAAACCACTTAATAGCAAACACCTACAGAGTCCTTCTTCACAGTGTAAGCAAGCATTCAGATAATGGACAGGGATACACACCACTCTCAAAAGGGAGAGTCAAGAGGGCAAATCACATTCTGAATGTCTCTACAAACAGACCTCAAAGGACAATTTTTTATAATGGATCTTGCATTAAAAGGTGTCATAGCCAAAAGCATTAGGACCTACAATAAAAGAAATCACTTAAAATTCATTACAGAACGACCTGGCATTTAATATTACAAGCTCACGGAAAAGGATCAGCAGTGAGAGGAGTGAAGAATATATGAAATTTCTTTTAAAACTACAAGTCTGATGCACAACAGCCTTTGGGCAAGAACAAGAAATAAAATCAGTTCCGAGTCAATACAGACCTTGGGATGCTGCATTAGACATTTTCCTGGGGAAACTCCATTTACAGATGTAAAGTTATGGAAGAATGTGAATGAAGCCATTTTCTGACATTTGCCAACACACTTTTCTGTTGCTGAGCTCCTCTTCAGAGATTATTTGTTCCTCAGAACAAAGGAGAGGGTACAAAGCACTGCTGCAAGAGGAAAAGAATTGCATTCATCCGTGCAAGGCAAAAGTGTCAGTCTGCTCTGATCAAAAGCATCTGATGATAACAATGAGCACAGTGACAAAAAGAAATCTTGCCACAGTACAAGTGCTCTGCAGGGCTGCACACTGGCGTACTGGACGTGCCTTGGCTGCTTCAACACTGCAAAACCCTGCAACTACAGCAGCACCTTGAGAAGAAAGAGAAGCCACGAGGAGATGTGGGTGCAAAACCTGAGGCTGACAACACGTACCAACTGCACACTTGAAAAAGTCACCTACTGGATGTGTATTTAAACTGGAGGCACCGAGGGCATTCCCAGCAAACACCTGAGAACCCAACTATTCTGAAAAGCAATTTTTCCTTCTAAACCACTGGGGTAAAAATGTAACCCACTTGGTTTCCTACCTTGATTTGCCTGCTGCAACCCAAACAATTCTGCCTGTTTTCTGACTACCAGCAACAACTCACTGAGATCAGCTCAAGAGTCAAATTCCAGGAGGCACATGCTGAATTATTTGAAGATGATCTATGAAAGCAGCAGGTAAAAATGTTAAGAGGTTACAATGTGAACCACCAGTACTGCAAGGCCAGCACAGAACCCAACATTATAACAAAAATGAACCAGAACCCCAAGCTCACTTTTCTCCTTTTGACACTGTGAACAGCAGCAGAATCAAAACACACCATTCTTCAGAAACAGAAGTGGGGAGGGAAAAAAAAAACAAAACACTTAAAAATGCAAAAATTCAATCAGCAACCTGAAGGTGCTCTACGAATTTGAAAACAGCACTTTGCAACACAGCCCCAGAAGCATAGAATTCAACTGACAAGGGCTTTCCAGGTGGAAAAGTTGTGCTAAGTTATGAATTAGAGGGGGGGAGGAAGAGAGGGTGAATTCTGTGTTTGAGGAGAACTGTAATTATCCCCTCCCTCTGCAGTCAGAAAAGCAGGGCCATGTTCTCATGGAAATCCTGAGCTTTTTCAGTCTCTCAATCCCAGGCACTGACCGTTTGCCAATTAAACACTGCAAGCACTGGAAATGCTGTGTTCCTTTGTAGCATATAACCTAGCAGTCACGAATGGGAAAAAGTAGCAGCCAGTAAACAATGCCAACTATTTCTCATCCCTCCTAAAGCCCATAAAGCTCCATCGTATGCGTAGGTTAAAAATTGGCTCTTCACTTTTGAACGCCAGCCTGAAAAGCATCTCAGAAGCTGAATGATGAGACATCTGTGCCTCCAAGCTAGCAAACACTCATCGTAAGAGCAGGACAAATGGCTGAGGGAGAAACGGCTTCAATTCAACACTCACAGATGTACAGAAACAGCCAAAAAAGGAACGAATTTAGGCTGCCAGAACTGAAAACACTTATGAGACATTTCATTAAGAACCACAAGATTCATTCACCAAAGACATGCAGAATTATTACCACCAACCACAAATCACACCCCACATATTGCACACCTTATCTAACACTCTATGGGTATAAAGACATCAACAAATTCATAAGGCACAAGTTTGGAAAGCTGCAGTACACTTCTTATTATTATTCTGCTACAAAACAGGATTAAAAAAGACTGAGATAACAGACTGACACAAAAATGAGATTCTAAGACACTCAGGAGAAAGCTGAGCATAGAAAACCAATAAGGTTGTCTTGACAGATAGAGACAAAAGAGCAGAATGACCTGCCTTGTGCCACTGAAAAGGACTCTTTAATGCACGAGTGGCAAAGAAAACTCTTAGAGATAAGGGAAAGCATGTGTTCAAGGAGAGATGTGGCAAAAAGGAAATTCAAAGGAGAAATTCAATGCTCCACAGCAACTCATCTAAACAGAACCTTCCTTGCATGACTCCTCAGAAAGGACACTAGAAAGACTCGCTTTTTCAGAAGAGATTTGTGCTCTAAAATTCTGGCTGCAAACAACAGCGCAGGACTTACCCTTCTGGAAAGGCTGGTACTGGAGTCAGGATTTAGCAAAGCTAGCTTTAGACAGGATGAGGGTTAAGTTGTGTAGCAATTGGATGTATCAATACAATGGGAAAGGTGTGACAACAGAGACGTGATGACAGCAGGACTGACATGACAGAGAGGTGCTATAAAGGAAGGGAAGAAGATTGCTCACCTGTATCAGAAGATTCTGGGTTTGCAGGGGAAAGCTTCACTAAGGAGGGATCTCCAAAAAGAGAACCTTCCCAGCTAGGGGTCAGCCCTCAAATGAGGTCTAAGAGAGGTGCAGCCAGGCTGCTCCCCTTCCAACTGCACGTGTTAATTGCCTTCACCTCTGCTCCCAGGGCTGACTGGGTCTTTTCCACCAGTGCTCAATCAGTGGTTCAGGCTGTGGCTCAGCAGTTCCCATGCATATTGCTAAGCTAGGAAAACTAGCAAAGATAATGCTAGAAGCAGGAGGTATTCTGAAAGAAACAGCTGAAGCTTTTCCAACCTGAGAAGATAAACAAAAACAGAGTCTAGCATGAAATCAGACAGGTTCCAGAAGCAAGGTATGAATACTGGATGCAAAGTGTGAAAGGACTAGAACCACCTGTGTTGATGAAAACAATTTTGGCATTAAGAAATGTGTCATCTTTGTCTAAGAAACCACTGCACGTGGGAGCACTAAAGCAGTAAGAGCATATTGCCAAAATCTGCACTCATGAGAATATAGGCTAGCATTACAGAGTACCCAATAGCTTCCACAAAGCTGTGCCTAGCAAAAACAAATCACTTATCTAATAAGCTACTCAGCTTTGAATGCAGGAGTTGTATTTTTCCAATCAGAGTAAAGGAGAAATGTACACAACACTGAAAAGCCAGAAATACTCCCTAATCAGCACACAGAAAATAGAAAGTAACAGGACCCAGGGTCTAGGTGCCTATATTCCAGCTTTGCCTATTCTTGAAAGAGGTTCATTGCCAAGACAGGGATGACTCTTGAGAGAAGAGAGATGGGCAAGATGATATTGTCATGATAATACCAGAAATCTCAGTGTTGGACCCACTGTTAAAACTGCTTTCCATATCCACTGACCTCACCTCTGGGAAAGGATCTCAGAGCCTCAGCAGTGGCAGAAGCTTTGAGCCCTGACAGTGTATGCCAGCACACACAGGACTATGCACAGATTCATCAGACACGCTGAAAGCCACAGCAACTTTAAGTAGTTAACCATATCTCAAGAGAGCAGAAATAGCGAAGATCTGGCTGCAAGGATCAGACTCTGCTCACAGCATGCCCCATCTTCTGCAAACATCATCAACTTAGTACTTGTAGCACATTTTATAGCTGTATGAAGCAAGTTTTCTGCTGAGCAGTACTATGGAAATAAGGCTCTGTGACACCAACCACTGTTATCTATCGAAGCAAAACCAGATGCTCTGTTGGACTGGATTGAGGGGGAGCAGGTGCATAAGTAAGAAGCTCATCTGAACTGTGGACAGACCAAAGGGTAATAGCAGCATGCCTCCTGCTACAGCACCAGCAGCTGTGGATGCAACGCCAGAGTAAAGACGGAATAAAAGCTCTTCAGTGATAAAAAGCTGTTTCCAACAAAGCGATTAAAGCTGAGGAGCCGAATGCAGTTCGGCAGAGAGCAGCAGTCTGTGCGGCGCAGCTCCCAGTAACGCGTGCAGCAGGAGCGCTGCGGACGGCTCACGGGCGCCCTCTGGCGGGCATTGAGCGAATGCAAATACACTGAATACAAACCCATCCAAGGCGACTCCCGCTCGTGCCTCCAGCACGTTCCTGGGTTTGATGCCGACCACATCAGCCATTTAATACGCGGTCAAGAGAGGGCACGCTTGCTCCTCCCACACTGCAAGAACACAGAACGCATCCGCTCATTCCTCAGCTGAGATATCCTTAAAGTTCCTTCTCCACGCTGTTGGGGCTGCCAAGACCACAAGTCTTCAGCTCAGAACGTTCCTCTAACAAACCAGAAATTGGGAAAATACTGTTTTGGTGAGCTTTCTTGTTTGTTTTTTGATAAACCAAAGCCCTGGTAGCAGAATGCATACTGATTCAACCCCAGCTCAGAGTTGAAGAACCAACTTGCAGCAACACTGGCTGCATAGATTTCTCTGGCCTTGAAACAGTAGAGAACAGCCAGCAGCCATTCTTCCTTACTGCAGGAAGTTAAAACTGAACACATGTATTCTCATGCTCAGAATCAAAAAGTCCTCCTACTGAGGACGCTCTCTTGTGAGGAAGTTCCTGAGGTGCTTTATTTGGCTTCAAGAACATCTACTGTGATTAATTCTCCAAAGCCCTACCACATGAACACTGGGAAGGCCTTTTTTGACCGCAGGCTGTGCATCACCTTCTGTCTTGTTACGTTTTTTGCCCAACACACCACCAGGACCAGGCAGTTATCCCCTCCATCTCCTATCCTTGGGGCAGTACAACCAAGCTGCAAGCTGATGGCCGCTTCCCACCAAACCAGTGCTGGAAGAGCTGCTCTGCTCCAAGCAGCTCACTGCAGCTCCCAGTAAGCTGCAGTAAGCTTAGTAAGCTTTTGTCAGCCACATAACAAACCAGATAAGGGAATGGATTTGTCTAACAGCTGAAGGGGAACCAGATTTGGATAACAGCTTTCAAGAAGAGGGTGGCTGTAGCATCAAGGAATACAGTTTAGCAGGTATGGTGGGGCAGGTCGATGTTTGTACCGGATGCTCTTAGAGCTCATTTCCAACCTAAATGATTCTGTGATTCAAAAAAATCAGGAAATAAAGTTTCTTTTTTTCCTCAGCACAGCACAGTTCACCACTCACACTCAACACACAGCCAGGCTGAAACAAGAGCTGAGCTGCTTTTTCACAGGAGGAGCGCTTTGAAGAAGAGACAACTCCCGAGAAGAAGCTTCTTCCTGCTCGGGAGTAGCATAAAGTTTACTCCGCTCCCCCTGAGCCTCAGCAAAGCGTTATGTGAGGAGCACGGGGAGCGGCCCCAGCGCTCCGCCTCCCTGCAGGAGCGGGGATCCCCAAATACCTTCAAACCTCTGGTAGCCGTCGTAGTCCCCGGAGCACGGCACCTCCACGAACTTGTCGAGCAGCGTCTCCCCTCGCCCGGCCAACACCTCGGCGACGCCGTCCTCAGTGCTCCAGGAGCTCCACGCCAGGAAGGCGCCGGCGGCCGCGACGAGAGCGGCGGAGACGAAGCACGCGGCCCACAGCCGCCCGCCGCGCGCATCCCGCGGACTCGCGTTCCTCCGTGCGCTGCGGGGAGCGGCACGGACGTTACCGCACGGACGTTACCGCACGGCCGCCATTCGCTCCCTCGCCGCCCCTCCTCCCGCCCGCCCCGTACCTGCCCTGCCGCCGCCGCTCCCCGCCGCCCGTCCGCCGCCGCGCCGCCACGGCCGCCATCGCCGCGGAGCGATGCGCTCGACGCGCCGCGCTCGGACTGCCGGGGCGGAGCGAGGGGAGGAGCGAGAGCGGCCGGTGCCGTCGAACGAGATGCGGAGGCGCCTGGTGCACCTGGACCTGAAGGGCGCTCCGCCCCGCGCCGCGTACCTGGCCGAGGTGAGGGGAGAGGGGAGGGGGCGGCGCTCGGCCCGGCCCGCACCCCCCGCTCGCCCGCCCGCCCGCCACCGCCCCCCCTGCCCCTCAGGTGCTGCCGCTGCTCCGCGCGATGGGCGCCACCGGGCTGCTGCTAGAGTACGAGGACGCGTTTCCCTACGCGCCGCCGCTGGAGGCGCTGAGCGCGCCGCACGCCTACAGGTAACGGCGGGGAGGGGCGGCGGGCTCGGCGCTCGGCGCGGCTCTCAGCGCGTCCTTCCGCAGCCGCACGGAGCTGAGGCAGCTGCTGGGCCGCGCCGCGGAGCTGGGGCTGGAAGTGGTGCCGCTGGTGCAAAGCTTCGGGCACATGGAGGTGAGCGGCCCCCGACCCGCCCCCCCGCTGGGGCTGCGCACGGGTCCGTCCCATCGCCGGTCCCCGTCCCGCCGCAGTTCGCGCTGAAGCACAAGGAATTCGCGCATCTCCGTGAGGTGAAGCTGTTCCCCAACGCCCTCAACCCGCACAAGGAGGAGTCGCGGGCGCTGGTCAGAGCCATGATCGACCGCGTCATGGAGCTGCACCGGGACCTGAGGTGGTTCCACATCGGCTGCGATGAGGTGAGGCGCGGGCCGGGTGCTGCCGTGACAGCGGAGCATATCCATCTTAATGAGCCCAAATACGCAGCTTACGTAGGACTGACTGTGCTGGGCCAACCTTTGGACGTGCTCCCACGTCACTTATGGATTTGTGTAGAAATGATCTCCTTCCACGAGAGGAATCTCACTTCATTCAATTCTGGACCATATGGTTGCTAGTTTTCTTTAACTAAGACTGGCGAGAGCAGCTCACAAGACAAACCTTCCAAAGACAAATACAGTATGCCTTAATGTATAACCAGTGAATGTACAGATGTTATAATTCCAAAATATACCAGAGAGTTTGGCTAAGCAGTAAGCAGTTTTATTATACTGAAAGAGAATAGATAGAACGCTTACCCATATCCTGGGCTCACCATGAAACTCCAAAGGAGGGGATCTCCAGAAAAGATTCTTCCCCCCCTGGTAGTCAGCTCTTAAATGGGTCTAGGTGCCTTCACTTGTGCTCCCATGGCTGATTCCTTGCTCGCCTCAGGTGGTCAAGCAGAGGTTCAGGCTGTGATTCAACATTTCCCATGCACTTAATTATTCCTGAGATATTTTAATTCTTCTAGAAAACTTCACAGAATCACCACTGTTGGAAAAGACCTTCAAGATCATCCAGTCCAACCATCCACCTATCACCAATAGTTCTCACTAAACCGTGTCCCTCAACACAAAATCCAAACGTTCCTTGAACACCTCCAGGGTCGGTGACTCCACCACCTCCCTGGGCAGCCCTTCTGTGATGCATTTAGTCAGAGCCAGATCCTGCAGGTTGATACTCACAATGTCTTCAGCACCAAAAAGCACTTTGAAATACTTCTGCTCAGTGTGTTACGTTTGTGCCGTAGTTTGTGAATACTGTATGATTGCGTGATGCTGTATCAAATTTGTTCCCCCTATTCCTATACAAGAAGTCAGAATTATTTGCTTGATGTTTCAGGTCTACTACCTTGGTGAAGGAGAGGAGTCCAAGGAATGGCTGCAACAACAAGGGAACACGCCAGAGAAGCTGTGCTTATTCCATATAAAAGCAGTTGCAAGTTATGTGGTCTCGTCTTATCCCACTGTGACTCCCATCGTGTGGGATGACATGCTGAGAGGGATCAGCGAGGAAACACTGGCAGGTGTGTCACCTGGGATGGGGTGAGTCGTTTGGTAGCCCTCAAGAGTTCACGCATTCAGTTGAAACAGATCTGCTATCAGCTGAAATACAATACAGAATGATCCGAGAATAGTTGAGATGTGGTCCATTAGAGTAAGAAGTGGAGACACTTAGTCCATGGCAATGCTTCAGACTTTCTTTTTGACATTGGGCAAGTCTTACAATGTACGCAGTTCAGTTTTCTATCTGGTAATAGTCATTTTGCACAGTGGTCACCATAAATTCTACTGTCTTTACCCGTTTCAAAGAAAAACTGTAGTCTTTTCCTAAATTTCTACATTTCTCACCACCTTCTAACGTTAGTTGTTACTTTGTACAGTATCTGGTTCCCATAATGCAGATTCAAGAGAAGCTCTGTGTCCTTGATGTTAAAGTTGACACAGTTAGTGAGGAACTCCAATACTGTATTGTCACAAGCCTCCTATGTTGAAAAATATGTAACTACTACTAAAATTAGAATGGTTCTAATGGAGTTTCACATTCTTCCATTTTACGTGTGTGCTCTAAACAGATTTAGACAGTATCATGAAGAGCCATACAGCTCCTCCAGCTCTGATTGACCTACTCATAGCTTTCGTGGTGGGGAATCATCCCCAAAAAACTAGAACTCCTGCAATTCCCACAAAAGCAGCACAGCATCTAGCTACGTGCAGTCTACCACCACAGCCAATAATGGACTAAGAGTAAAATGGGATGCAGTTAAAGTACTCAATTTATGCATGGTTTACCGCATCTTGTTGAGGGGTGAGAATTTCTCACGTTTAAAACTACTCAGGGAGCTGATTATAAAGGGAAGCTAACCTTGCATTTTCATTATGGGCTTCTTGAAAAGCTAAGTTCTGTGCAGATAATCCCTAACTTAATGGGTGATTATTTCCTTTGAATTTAGCTGACATCTTGCATGTACCATTTGCAACTCCACCAGTTCAAGCAGCCAGGTAAACTAATAGATTCATACCCCTGACATGTTCAAAGTCCTGACAAGGCTGAAAATGCACGTGGGCATGAAGAATTCAGTGACAGGCCATAGTTTGTTCTATAGGTGCAGTAATGCATGACTGACATGTACTTCTTTCTCACCTGTAACTGTCCTTTTTCTATTACTTAAAAAAAAAAACCTCTGCTCCTTTCAGAATCTGGGGTCCCACAGCTGGTGCAGCCTATGATCTGGGACTATGCTGCAGACCTGGATGTGGAGAGCAAAGGTTTGTACTTCTCTAAGCTGCTTGGAAGAGCTCTGATACCTGATTATTTATTATCATTTCAAGCTTTCTTTAAAACTTTCCAATGTGTGCCATTTTGGGAAAAACAACAAAAGTCTGATCAGTGCTAATCCTTGAAGGGGGGAAAAAAGAAAGTGATGCACAATTGGAGAAGGTGGAGTGCAGCCCTTATTATGTGAAAATTCTTCTGAACTACTCCTTCAAGGCAGCAAACATCCTACAATGAAAGAACAGCAGCTAATTTTTTAGACAAGTGGAGATTTACCCTCCTCTTATTAAATTGTATGATGCATTTAATACGCTTGTATTACCAGCAGAATCGCCCCAGCTGCTTCCATGCCAGTAGACCTCATGGCTCTCCCTCTAACACAAACGTTCAGAGCCCAGAATTCTTGTTAACTGGAACATTGCAGACATGGCTGAAAACTGGAGGAATATGTGTCCTATAGGTATTCTTTTGTGTCTTATTTCAGTGCTTCTTATAGAGAAGTATCGTAGATGTGGCTTCTCCAAGGTGTGGTTTGCTAGCGCTTTTAAGGGCGCTACAGGAGTGAATCAGTCTCTAACACTTATTGGACACCACTTAAAAAACCACCTTCAGTGGCTGAAAGTAGCAAGCAGCATCCCTGCTGATGTGCTCCAAGGTATCGCACTGACTGGCTGGCAGAGGTAAGGCACGTCTTTTAACATGAAGCAGACTTCCACCCAAGCCTTCCTCAGATGCACAAGGAACTTGGAGATTTAGAAAGGAAGTTGGCAACGCTGGAATCTTTCCTATCAGTTACTGCTCAGCTTCACCCAACTCGAATGTCTAATTAGTGAATGTTTTCTTTTTTAGGTATGATCACTTCTCTGTTTTGTGTGAGCTTTTCCCCGTGGCAATTCCATCACTGGCTGTATGTCTGCAGGCACTAGAGAATGGTACAATGGCAACTTTATTCTCTCTGAGCTAAAGCCTAACACAGCAGTGAAATGACCTTGCCCTAAGGTTAGCACAGGCTTACTACATTTTGAGGTGGTTTCACTATTTGATCATGATCCAAATTACAAACAATAGATCTCACATCTCACCTGCAGCAGCAGAGAAGCCTCTTGGCCTATGCATTTAAAAAGAGCCATAGTATTCCAATCATGTTGTATTATAAAATATTATATATACAGTATATTATATATACTGTATACAAAAATCACCACAAAACTCATCATGTACTGGAAAAAAATTAAGAATTGCTTTCTTGGTAATTAATTTCAAACTTTGCTGGTACATAAGTGAGACTAATGACATTTAAATATTGTTTACATACAGAAATTAATGCATTTTCTTAAAATGCACCTAGGAAGTAAAGTGCCTTGTAAAAACTTCCTGTTGTTTCTGGCTTCTTCAGAGGCAGCTGCCAATCAAATTTTTACTTTTGTCTGTCTGCATTTCTTTTCAAAACATTAAAATACAACCTGCTTATGCTTAACTAAGACACTAAAAGTATTAAGTACTCTGAATGGAAAGCTCATAACTAAAAAGGGCTTTTTGTGGCACAAGAAGCCTTGTGAAAGATGTACTCCCTCCACCCCCTTTTTTCCTTGTTCTTTTTCTATTTTAACTTATATTCATCCAAAGAGATCTGGTAAGCCAAGGCTGAGTGCTTGAGAAAAACCCTCTTTTTGAGCACTTTTGTTAGGAAGGCTCCTCTGTCTCATTTCTTATGTTTTCTGCCCAGGTGGCTATTCTGAAAAGGTTAAAGAAAATGTGGAAAAGCTCCTGGGAATGTCCAATCTGGAATTAGATACTTTCATGAGGTAAAATTCCAGCTGCTGGACTCAGACATTTCACAGTGCACAGTAAGTGCAGAAACTAACGATCTCTTTGGACAGCACAAGTACGGGGACCTTTCCTGGCAGCAATATTCTTACCCTTGTGACACAAGTTAGCTTCTACCTCAAGTCATCAGTGGATGAACTTCTTGACAGGAACAGGTACTAAGGTTTGCATTGATTTTTCTGTCCACAGGAGCGTGGGGGCTGTAGCACCTAGAAATGGGCCATGTACGCAGGGAACACCAACAAACCGCTTGAACATTAAGCACTACATTTCAGGCATTTCACCCTGCATACCGACACCTCAGCAGAACTTAATGTCTGAATTCAGCTGAATTCCTAGACTGCATGTGCTGTCTTACTTCAGTAAACTGATTATTTGTTAAATTAGAACTTAAAGTGAATATTTTTAATTGTTTGGTTACCAAAAAGTGAACTTGAAATGAAACTTAAATTACAGCACATGTCCAGTTGTTATTGTCTGCCACAAAGTCTTCTACAAGCCAGTTCCAAAGATATATAGCCTTAAATTTGCTTACTCCTTAGTCATTCTCTCCATTTGTGAGATAAAGCTAAAGCTCAATCACTTCCCTCTGTTTACAGATACACTCCTGCTGTTTCAAAGACTGTTCATACTAACATATATTTTCAGGTATGTCACAGGCTGGTTCAGTCCCTACCACAGAAAAAGGAAGATTATTCATCCTATAATAATGCATCACTTTCAACCAGATGCAATAAGGTAACACCACCTATTTTACAGAGGAACAAGTCTGTCATTTTTCAGGCTGGCAAATTCCTACAGCTTTGAGTTCTCACCTCTTTATATAGTTTACTCTCAGTTAAAATCAATCATTGCAATGCGTTCATAGAATAGATTTAAATAGAAGAGCAGGCTTACTTTTATCTGTCAGCTGTTGAACAAATTTAGTGAATACAAGTACAGATTCTTTGGAAGGCCCTCCCTTATATATGGAGTTACTCCTCCATCTCAGAAGTTGTGAGTCTCCATGTGGGAACATAGCAGGGACCAGGATCCAGGCAGAGCTTGGGATAAAACCAGGCCCCTTTCCCCTGGCAGCATGTGTGCTTTCCAAAAAAGAGTTGCTAAGATTAACAGTACTTAATGTACCATGTTTTGCCATTTGTGCTAAGGTCTTTTTTACAGATGCTGCTTCTGCATCCTCATCCTAAGGACTGTATCCTCTTTGTAGCCCCTGTAAAAGCCCTAGTAAGCTTGTCCCCTCTTGAGGCAGAAATCACCTGCAAACTTGATCATTTTCTTCTTTCTTCCTTGATTTTGGTCAGTCTTCTGTCCAAGTGGAATGCTGTGGTGCAAGACCTCCAGGCAGCCATGGAGCAAGTCTTCCACAAGTGTACTGTAGAGGAGTGGATGGAGGAGAACGTCCACCCCAGCCTAGAAAAGCTGCAGCAAGTGGTGGATGATTTAGATAAAGCAATAAAAGCACAAAATTAGTCATGTTTTAATTTGTCTTTTTCAATGCCAGTGGACATGTGCAAGTAGTCATATGGCTAGAGTTTGTCATCTTAAGAGTTGAAGCCACAACTGTGATTTAACAAGTGACCTGAGGGAGAAAGGAATTTATCAAGGTAATAGGCTTTGAGTCTGTATTAATTGTCCTCTAACACTGCTGAGCCCTGTGTCACCTGCCCTGTAAGATTTACTCTCCTTACATAATGGAAATCAGGAGTCAGAATTCAGCTGTATTCTCAAGACAGAAAACTTTCCCCACCCCCCCCCCCTCAAATTCAGTACATCTGACAGCAGTTTTGTCCAAATTTCAAGCATGACCAAAGTCTACTGAATGCAAGGGAAAAATGCTCTTACCTTCTGTTTTCATCTTGAACATTCAGAATCTTCAGAAACTTATAGGAAGATATTTTAGGACTTTACTGGAACATGAAGATAGTCAATACAAGGAAAACAATTCTAAAGTCACGTAGTTAAGAATACTGTATCACGAATCTTCAGAGTATCCTTTACCTGTCTGCTTCATTTACTGCTTTCTTGCAAGTCTTACCTCGGAAGCACAGGTACTGATATGTTCTTGAACCGACTGTTAAGACATGAGCATATCTCTGGATGCAGAGCACACAAGAGGAGGTAGCGTAACACAACTTACTAAAATGAGAAGTCTACAAAAGTGGTCTACAATTTTTTTTTTTTGTAAAAATAATGCACAGCTGCTATGTATGCCTTAATTGCAGAAGTCACATCCCTTACTCTAAGATTATTTACTCTAATAAATACTTTGATATTCCAAGTGTTTGTTGAAACTTTGTTTTGTGTACAGCGTGTTGGTTTGGTTTAAGAGGGGAAAACATGCACCAGTGGAAAGTTGGTGCTATTAACTGATATGGAAAAATGTTAAGAAAAGAAAGCATGATCAGGATCAGTGATTATATACCAGTGATTCCTCTGCCCTGCCCGCCCACCCCATCATCTCCAGGAGGTTGGTGCCAAATGGTACTCCAGACAGCCAACAATATTAATATAATTAAAATCAACAATCAAAAAAGATTAGTGACACAAAACACTTTAAAGTTGATTTTATCAATGGAGATTTTAATAAAAAAAGAGACACGCGAGGCCTTGCTGAAATTCTACTTCCATTTTGAAGTAGAAAAGCTATTTCTAACTATTTTCCAGACAAAGTTCTGCCTCCTAGCAATCTACCAGTGTCAGAACTAGCACTTTTCATGCAATATGTAAGCCAGCGTGGCTTTTACTACCTGTATAAATGTAAGACACGTTGCCATTTGTGCAGCAGCCCTCTCTCTCCTGTCTACCTGCTCTCAGCAGGATATTGAGAGGGAGGGGTGCACCTAAGCATCTAAAAGGAGCTGATTATTGGATGTCAACTAAAAACACAACTCATCCCACAAAATATCACTCACAGAACTCCGCCCATCCAATACCTTTCTGTAGGTCCTTCCCCCTCCTAGAGCATCTCTCACATTTTGGTTTGGTATTGCAGGACACCTATGTACATCATGCTTAATGCCAAGAACGTACCGAAAGTTGATGCAGAGCTCAGCTGAAGCAGGACACAGTTTAAAATTAGATCAATGTAAATACTTCTGTAAAAATGGTTTTTAACTGAAAAACCACAGCATTATTTGTATTTTCCCCGTGACACCAGCTCTCATGGGAACAGAAAAGAAACTCAGTGTAACTAAGATTGAATGCAGGTAGTTTTGTCCATTTTATCCACTCAGTGGTCAAATCTGTAGGTTTGGAACATTAAGTGCAATGCACAGCCATACCACATACCCCTCAAATATCTTTGCTACAAAGAAGGTATTTGCAGGTCGTAGAGTTATTTTACTTACACTACACTATAAAAACTAAGCATTTAAGGGTATTTCCTACTGAAAGTCTTTAGAATGCTCAAAACCCATTTTACAGAGTGATGAAAAAACAGTTCATCCAAATTCAGTCTCACTCTCTCCAGAATGAGTGTTACTGAGGGTAGATACTGAAATGAAAATCTCTCTGAAGCGTTAAAAAAAGTTGCAGAATATAAAAGGTTTGATGGTTTGTAGTTTACATCTTCCTGCAAAATAAAGGCCAAATCTGGTTAATTACCTGCAACCTGTTTTTCCCCAATGTTCATTCATACACAGCAGCTTCCCAATTCCAGTAATGGGAGGCAGAGATTGAAAGCAACGTAATCAGCCAGAAAACTTGGAGTACTTCAAGAGCATGTCTGCTGGCAGAGGTCTGTTTTGATACCTGACATGATCACAAGTTCTTATTTAATACTAACACACCTGGTTCAGTGCCACAGTCAGGCTGCATCAACAGCAGCTCCCTCTTGCACCTGGATGATCCTTTCAAACCAGCAGTAACAGCGTGTTGGTCTCACAGACACAAATGGCTGGAAGTGAAATCAACCTGTTCTTTGGTCAGATAAATGGACACAGTTTCCATTTCCAATGGAACGTGCAACTGAAATCATTTCATAGCTTTCACTTCTTTAGAGGTAGAGTTTTTAAATAGGAATGCAGTTAAATCCTGAAGAACCAGATGCCACCAGACATTTAAGTGCTGGCATGGAGGCAGACCATCTCCACATAGTCTATTCAGACGTCCCAGAGGAAACCATCAGTATTTTCTAATTCAGGTCTTAACTCCATACAACTCCTAACACAAGTTGGTAAACTTGAATACAAGCAGTTATAGCACATGGAAAGAACTTTCAGCTCTTACAATTTCTGTACTTGTAATACCAGCATGTTGATAGAGGTACAGTGAAGTTTTAGTTCTAGACAGAACATGTTGGCTAAAAGAGGTAGCTTTTACTTCATAAAGTACCTTGGAAAATTCATAATTTTAACCACTAATGAAGCCATTGGTCAGAACAGAAGACAGTGCACACAGAGTAACACATGGGCCCAAGCCAAACACTGAGCCCAGCTATCTTAAAAAAACAACATCTAAGTTATTATTTACCTCCTCATTACTACAGCAAAATACTAAACTGCCATGGTGTCTGACATCAGTCTTTTCCCTACCTGAAGGAATGTTTATTTACTTCCTTCCCAAACACACAGTTAAAACAGTAAACATTTAAGTCTAGAATAAGGCTATTCTTTGGGTAGTCTATGCCCAGAAGTTAAACAGAACATAAAGGCATTGAACAACCAACAGGGTCATTTGTTGGTTCTTAGCTATGGTCCCTTAGCAATTCCAAGAGGAGTAAGACAGTAACAAGCTGAGCAACCTGATGTTTAAAATTCCTGACCATCCTCATGATTTCCACTGCTATCTAATAGCAAATCAGTAGTAGAGAATAGAAAAGTGCCACTACCCTGCATCACCTCAGTGCATATATTAAGCTGCTTAAGACCAATTTAGCAGTATATTCACCCATATACAATATTTCAGAAACCTCAAAGCATTGTGTTCTGAGTTAAATTCAGCTGTTCTGCATTTCATATACTGTACCTGCATATCTTTGCAGTAAGTGGAAGCTTACATCTATAGCTCCAATTCATTAATGGGAAAGTACATTTTTAAACCTGTACAATAATAAATAACTACTCCTAGACAATTGTGACAAGCTGACAAAGTTCAAAAGACAGCAGTGTCCACATCCAGGAACTAAGATAGAATTTGCTTTTGATTCTACAATGGCAGTATTGGGAGCACAGACCTTGAAGCAGTTTAGCACTAAAGAAGATGCCCTAAGACAGATTCTTCCCCCTGTAAGTGCACATGTAGAGAAATGCCCAAGTCAAGACTGAGGAATTTTGTTATGAAGAACAACCAATCTGTAATTTCCAGATCTTTGAACATCTCTTCAGCTCATGACTATTAATATTCATCCTGTGGTTCACCAGCATCACTAGCCTCTGTTTCACTGCTCTCATAGACATCTTGGCTCTCTGCTCTGTCCAATTCCAGAAAACTGATGACAAGCTTGGCAACTGCTTCCACATCACTGTAGAAAAGAAAAAACAGTGTAGGAGTTAATGGAACTGTGGTGCTGATGAAACAAGAACAGGTACATTAATTTCTTCTCCATAAGAGAGAGGCCAGGCACTGGAATGGGCTGCCCAGGGAGACAACTGAGTCACCATTCCTGGAGGTGTTCAAAAAATGCTTAAATTCTGCACTAAGGGACATGGTTTAGTGAGAAATACTGGGGTAGGTGGATGGTTGGACTAGGTGATTTTACAGGCATTTCCCAACCTTGGTCATTCTGATCCTTGAGAACAAGTCTTTAAAGGGCCAGCTGATAGGACAGAGCATGACTGACAGCATCCTACATACAGAGAAACATCAAGCCAAGCATTTCCTTCCTTGTCAGAACACATCAATCCTCTTCTCACAGTCCCTGCTGCAAGTGGTTTGAAAAAGTTAAATAACAGTCATATCAGCATGTAGGAATGGTGCTAAAATGATTTGTTTAATTACTGACCCATGTGACTGGTTTTGCAATTAAAAAAAAAAAAGTCCACACTTCACCTTCTGCAGCCCAGCACAGCACTCTGAGTCAGGGGGTGTGAAAATCCAGTGATAAATCGTAGCACAACCAGGTAACCCTTCCCAAAATACCGCACCGTCTCCTCTTCCACATTGACATCTCTGATCTCATGCAGTAGAGCAACCACTGTAAGCAGATGTGGAAAATAAAGCCATCTATGATTAGCATTTCAATAAACTTTCAGCACCTCTCCTAAGGAGCAATCCTAGTCACTGTGCCACTGGGACTCTGTGCTCGAGTGCTATTGCTCTGACCTCACACAACTACCACAGACTTGTAATACCAAGGAATTGCTAAAGCAATGGACCAAAACAAACAGCACAGTGCACACCAGCTGGTTCAGCCCTAATGAACAAGTTACACTGCTTCCTAGGAAATGGAGACCATTGGTTTCTTACATGGCCACACTTTACAGATTATCAACTCTTTGTGTACAGAGTAGGTAAACAGCTGTTAAGTTTACTGAGCTAGAACAAATAGTAAAAGATTTAACTTTTCAGAGTATCTGCTCACCTCTGCATCCCCATATTAACTGTAATAACCTCTCAGGAAGAGATGTGCTGGGCTCCAACACATCCAAAAGAAAAGTTCACAAATTAAACATCCTTTTTATCTTCTGCCCCCAAACGTCCTGTTTAAAATCCCAATCAATGTTAGGACATGGTGTATTCTGTCTATTTTCTAAGCACCTCGAGAGCTGGTTTGATTTAGACTACCAGGAATAAGAAAATCTGACACTGAAGATCCTACTTCACTTTACAATGGAACTTCTGCCTCGCAGTAACCGTAAGGAAGTCACACACTAAACTTCAGCTTCTGTCACTTCATCAGAAAGCTTAAAAGCAATCAGATGTTGCATTAAGCTGAGCCTACTGAATATGCTGTCTTCAGTGGCCATTAACTTTGTTTTGTTTTCAGAAAAAAAAACCAAAAGGTTCATTTTGCTTTGCATTAAATAAGAATACTACCCAGGCACTTTAGGGAGCCTGATACAATTTTGAATCCACCAATACTTAACCTAAGCAAAATATCTTTCCACCTGTCCCATTCACAAAGCAGGCTAGCCAGGGGAAATGCAAACCTGCATATAATCATTCCAAAGGAATGGCTTACACTCATCTGGAAAGCAATGTGGAAGCTCCTGAATTAAAACAACTAACATGATGCATTCAGTACCTTAGCCTGAAAAAAACACGCAGAGCCTAAAAGGCAATTTATGACTTTTGCTGTTTGTGAACAAATCAGACCTGGAAACAAATGTGCCTAACTTGAGTACAGAACTCTTGAGGGAAAACAAAGAAAGAAACAGTAAACTCTTGGTGTTTTTTTCTGCCCATCAATCACAGTTGCTATTACAGATACTGCTCTCTCACCTTGTTCACTGCCTCCTTTTGAGAAGGTCAGTATCTTTTTGTAAAGATTGAATGTTTTTAGGCAGACTGTTCCCTTGTTCTTGTCAAATACAGCTTCCTGTAAAATTGAACAATTAAAAAAAAAAATTTTTAAACAATCAATTTTCTCTTTGTATACAGCTATTTTAATTCTTACATCTAGCTATTTTAATTGGAGACTTTTGTCTATTACTTGACCATGAAAACAGTAATCTTGCACATGGTTTAACAGACTTTTCCATATCTCTTAAATTACTTCTAGAAGGAAGATAAGCTGGTTTCCCTGCCTCTCCTGCTACATTCTTCACCTAATAAAAGCTATGCTGGAATCAAATCTGAGCACTTCCATGCTGCTCCTGTAATTCTCTCTTACAGACCGAGCTTACACTAGGTTTAAAATTTCCCCAAGACTCAATGAAGACACCAAGTCTCTCTTGGAGGTCACTTATCCAATAACTCACACCAGTGAAGTGACAAGCCTGCAGAGGGGGGGAATACATTCTCAGCCCATCTCCCAACACAGACATAATAAAGATCAGAAACAAGCCTCACAAACACAACTTCTTCCTAATTGAAAACAGCCTGAGTAGTCTGGAAGGCAGAACCACTCTGTTCAATGGTCACTTATTAGTAGGAGCAAGTGAGCAAATCAGTAGAACAGCTAAATGAGAACTTTTTTTCACTCATTTACATGAAGCCACAAGAGCAGATCTGCCTGCATGTCTGCCACAAAGGACAGGTCTCTCCTTTAAAAAAAAATGTGTTCTATTTACCTTCACATCCTAGCTTAAGAATTTTGAAGAGTTTCCTCAAAACCAAAAGCATAAATTGCTTGTTTCAACTACTCAACAGCAAAGTACATCAGACAGCCGAAATCAACACCTGACAACCATTTCAGAGCTAGCACAATAACCTCATTTCCTGTGCTGAATATCTTACCTCCCACTGCTCCAGATTCTGTGCTGCCACAAAGAAGCATCCAGCCATGTAGAAGAGCTTCCATGCCAAGCTGTCTGAACAACACAAAAGATGAACAAAGTTAGAGCTTCTCTCCTTCTTTCCTATACAAAACAGTTTTGCACGTTCCTTATAAAGGCAACAAGGAAAGAAGTGGTTTCTCTGATGCATCTGAGCATTTCTGCCATTAACTCTAATGCACATTATTTCAGGATTTAGGGATGATACAAAGTAATTCACTGAAGCTTCAGAAAAGAAAGCAGTCAGCCCTTTCAGCAAGCCAACACTTCTTTTTTTTTTGTCCTGGAAAGGTTTACACCTAGCAGCCTATCTAAACAATTTGCTTACTCAAGCTTTTACTGAAAGGAAAATAGAATATAGGTCAGTATTGTTTCAAGAACAAACAAACAACACTTAGATGTCTGATATAGTTGGTGTTTTAAGCAGCTTTCACTGAACTTTGCTCTTCAAATAAGTATGGACTGTAATGGCAGTAAGTTCTTATATGCTACTAAGCTATAAAACCTGAGGCTCAACAGGATGCTGCAAGAGAGTCACAGAACAGCTTGAAAAATAAATTCCATGGGTAGAAAAATACCTATCACGTGGTGCACTCTGCTCTAGTGGGGGCAAGCAGCACCAGCTGCCTGCACTCAAAAGGTGTTTTTCTGTGAGTAATCTCTGCTGGTGATGATCTAACAGTTTCCAGAGAAACGGAGCACTGGCATCAAAGGCACATAATTTCATTATAGGGACAGACAATCCTGGTACATCTTCCCAGGAGGGCTGTGGGGAGCAGCTAATCACATACAGCATACTGAAAGCACAAAATGCTAGAGCACTGAGTGTTATTACTTAAGATAGTCTTGCAAATGAGCAGGGAGACCAAGTAAGAAACGCAGCGTTCAAGCATAATGACTCACACAGAGGCAAGAATTATTACTGGATTCTAACATTCATGTCACACAGAGGGTGACAGGTTCATACACTGCCTTTGTAAGGCTGCACAGAGCCACACAAAGGAGTCAACAGGAAAAACAATTCTTGAAAAATGATAGGCCATTACCTGCACTGTAATAAGCAGCAGCCAAACCTATGGAGGCTATTCCTAGAATAAGAGGAGAGAATTAGAATGAGGAACTCAAACCTCCTAAAATTCCCTGAAAATACAGAACACTCAGAAATTAAAGCCACAAGGTCTTGTGGCTGCAACATTGATTACTCTACAAAAGACAGTTATATTTCTTTGAACTTAGTGTAAAATAAATAAATAAATAAATAAATAATCTCCCACGCTGCATATAAGAAATTAAAGAGCAGAGGGGACCAAAGTCAGAAATAAAAGATAGTGACAGAACTGAGAATTTTAGAGAAACTCAGTCTAACCATTACATTATACTTCCCCTCAAGCACAGTACAACTTTGAGCACTCATGTTTACACTACCGAGGTTATTTTTCCCCCTCTAAGTACTGTGGAGCCAAAAGAAAATTTGTGCAACAAACTGTGTCAGAAGCCACCAACTGCCTTCCTCCATTCAGGAGGAAGCTGTGGCAGTGTGACTCTGCAACTGAGCATTGCTACAGTGCAGATTTTGCCATTTCTGAGAACCCAGATTTCTTTTCAATGCAAATGTGGGTCCTGTATGCTGCCTGGCGTACAGCAAAAGTTCTTTCCCAGCCCTTTTGAGACTTCCTTAGAATTCAATCTATGAGTGTGAGGTTCTGCAGATGACAGACTGAAAAATTATCAATCTCACTGTGAAATTACTACAGAGAAGAGCAAATATCAGCCCCATTTAGGGACTATACAAAAGGAGGAGTTCAAGTCATGATTCCTCTTTCTCAAAGAAAATGCCAGAAAGAATCACAGAATTCTCATGTTGGAAAAGACCTTGAAGATCATCAAGTCCAATCAAAACCTAACCATGCTACCCTAACTAACCGTCCGCTAAATCACATCCCTGAGCACCACATTCAAATGATTCTTAAACACATTCAGGGATGGTGATTCAACCACCTCCCTGGGCAGCCTATTTCAGTGCTTAACAACCCTTTCTGTAAAGAAGTTCTTCCTGATATCCAACCTAAACATCCCTTGGTGCAACTTGAAGCCATTTCCCCTCATCCTGTCACCTGTCAGTAGTGAGAAGAGACCAACCCCGCTCTCACTGCAATCACCTTCCAGCTGCTGTAAGAGAGCAATCAGGACTCCCCTCAGCCTCCTCTTCCCCAGGCTAAACAGCCCCAGTTCCTTCAGTCTCTCCTCATAGGCCATATTCTCCAAGCCCTTCCCCAGCACTGCTGCCCTTCTTTGGACCTGCTCCAGCACCTCCATGTCCTTTCTGAGGTGCCCAAAACTGAACACAGCACTTGAGGTGGGGCTTCACCAGTGGCAGTACAGGGGCACGATGACTTCCCTGCTCCTGCTCACATCCCTGATCCAAGTCAGGATTCTTGGCCATCTGGGCACACTGCTGGCTCATATTCAGCCAACTGTCCATCAGTACACCAAGGTCCCTTTCCATCAAGCAGCTTTCCAGCCACTCCTTCCCATGCCTGTGGGATTGCCTGGCATTGTTGGTGACCAAAATGCAGGACCCAGCACTTGACGCTATAGAAACTCATAGTTTCCCTTGGCACATCAATCCAGTCTATCCAGGTCCCTCTGTAGTGCCTTTCTATAGCATGACATACGCATCTTGTGCTACAAGCTCCTTCAGGAATTAATTATGATTCCTCTCTCTTAGTAAAAGTTCTGAAATAAACCAAAGAACACTATCAACAAAGAAGTTAAAGAGTTCGGGGGACTGAAGTCAGAAATAAAAGGTAGCGGTGAGAACAGAATTTTAGAGAGACTCAGTCTTACAATACTTACCAACAAAGACAGACCAAGACCTGATGCCAGGTGACCTTGTCAGATGAAGAAGGGAACTTGTGCGGGTTTCAATCAACATGTACATCTTCAGGAGCAGTTCCCCACAGCCCACTCTGACTCATGTAACCTTGCTGGAACAAAACAAAAATAGAAAGTAGAATTGTTGCTGACTCTAACACTCTCTTTCCTAGCATGTTACCACTTCTTACCAAGTTTTTATCTGGACTACAATAGCACCCAGAGTGGGAACGTGACCTTTTTCTCACAGGAAGAATAGCATGCACATTTTAAAAAGGGCAGACAAACAAAAACAGTCATGAGAAGGAGACTTGCACAACAGGAACCTGAACTATTTTCCATGAAACTTTGCATTTTGGGAATAAAGTCTCTCTTTGTTTCTACCCTTGCAGAAGAAAAAGTCAAAAACAAGAACCAGAAATGTTAGCGCTGCATGAATTAGCAATTCTTCAGACTAGCAAAACTGCAAGTGTAACACAAAGACCTTTGATGGCATTTTTGTGCTACGTGCAGAGGCAGCCACGACAGACTGTGCTGGAGCTGCAGCAAGTCAACACAGCCTTCTGCACCGTGGATACCGGTTGTCCTCATTCCCCAGAACAGAACTGCAGGGTTACAGCCTCAGCCTGACTGCGAAGTGTCAAATAATGCCATATACGGCACTCCCAGATACCAAGCCTATTCCAGAATAGCAAAAGGAATTTCCAGCAATGCTCCATTCCCCCCAGCAACACCATGCTTCAACCTAGACAGAAAGTAACAACAGACATCAAGAAAACAAGTACCTATTTAAAGACAGCTAAGAGCTGGGCAATTTCATGTAGCATTTACAGCATCCATTTACTTCCACAGCATAAGATGGTTTGAGTTCTGACATGACTGAGCTCCAAACCCATCCCACCCTAACACTACCAGCATAACCTAAGAGCAGACGCGTACCAGGTGCAAGTGGCATTGGAACCAACTGAGCTGCTCAGAATTGCCCCCAGAGAAAGGATTGCTTCTTCTCCTGCAGTAAGCAGAGATGCTTGTTGTTGTTGTTATGAAGACTACAGTCTCCAGGAAAAGCTGAGAAGGGCCCAACAAACACACAAAGTGCTGCACAGCCCGGGCTGTGCTTCATAAGGGCACACTCAGGTGAAAGCAAAACTCGCTCCCATCGAGAGAAATCCACCCACCCAGTGCTATTCAAACCGATGAGGGACATCCAAAGCGACGGCACAGCCGCGCAGATGGGTGAGCGGGGGGTACCGAAAGCAGGGAAACCCAATCCTACCGATCCCCGCATAACCCCTCGCTCCCGCCTGCGGGGCCCCGGGCGGGCGGGCGGCGGCTGCTGAGGCGCTCCCTGCATCCCTACGGGATCCCGTCGGGATGCAGGGAGCGCCTCAGCAGCCGCCGTCCGCCCGCCCCGGTCCGCCTGACGCAGAGCAGCACGGGGCAGCCAACCCAGCGGGGGCTGCGCCTCATCCCGCCCCGCAGCCCTACCTGCCCGCTCCGAGACGTGCCCGCTGCTGCCGCTCCCCGCCGATTGCCTCACTCGCCCTAAGGACGGGGCGCGCCGAACACCATATTTAGTGTGGGCAACAGCACTGAACTAACCGGGACCGCTCGGGCTTTGTAACTGGGAGAGGAAGAGCCTCATCCAAGATGGCGGCGCGGCGCCCGCGTTCAAGATGGTGGCGGAGCCTGGGAGTTGTGTTGTCTAAAAGTCATCGTTTTCCAAGTCTGTGTGGCTTAACGCGTATAGAAAGGAGTAGGGAAGCTTGTGTTGGCAGAATGGGGAGTTGTGTGCTGTTGGGCTAGACGTACGGGGTGGGAGAGCTCTAGTGGGTGTACTTGGTGCTGGTTTGCCGGTCCTGCTTTGGGTGAGGTGTGTTCAGGCTGGGGCTGAGGGGATGGCAGGGCAAGCCAACAGAATCCTGGAGTGATAGAATGGTTGGGTTGGAAGGGACCTTACAGCCCCCCAGCCCCACCCTGCTGTGCCCACACTGAGGCTGCCCGCAGCCCATCCATGTGCTCAGGCACTTCCAGGGATGGAGCACCACAGCTCTGCACAGTGCTGGAGCCTCACCGCCCTCTGAGTGAAGAATGTCTTCTTAACACCTAACCTAAATCTCCCCTCTTTTAGTTCAAAGCCATTCCTCCTTGTCTTAATGCTATCCAGCCATGTAAGAATTCGCTTCCTCTTCTGTTTATAAGTTCTCTTCATGTACTGGAAGACTGCAGTGAGGTCTCCCAGCAGCCTTCTCTTCTCCAGGCTGAACACCCCTGGCTCCCTCAGCCTTTCTTCAAAGGAGAGGTGCTCCAGTCCTCTGAGCATCTTCATGGCCCTCCTTCTGGACCCACTCCAGCATCTCCATGTCTTTCTTTGGTTGGAATCTGTCCACCCAGAGAGCCTCTTCCAGCTGCCCCTGGTCTTGGCAGCACTGGTGACCCATGGAGGCCAATGGATGCTAGGGCTCTCAATGGCAGCAGGTGCATACTTGGCACTTGGGGCACTGACTGCCATGCAGTGTTCGTGCTGGGCTGTGGCCACTAGTTGCTCTTCTGTGCATGTTGTACATTGGTGAGGTTAGTGGGGGCAGGGGGGGTCTCTCAGTGTCACAGTGTTATCTCAAGACAGCTGCACACAGAAGACCCGGTAACTGAGACCTTGAATCCATCCAATGCAGTAGGGAATATAAAGCACAAATAAATGTTGCATTTACAGGCTTAACATGAAGTTGTGACTTTTCATTAATCATATTTGGGGGTTGGACTTGATGATCTCTGGAGGTCCCTTCCAACCCCTACAATTCTGTGATTCTGTGATATGTCACCTGAAGGTGTATCTTTGTGTTTCAGGTTCAGCTGAACATCATTCACTTGCAAAATGTATTCTTGTTTAATCCAGTATCTGCTCATGTCAGTTTTGGGATGAAAATGGTAAAATGTAGGAACCAGTAGCTAAGCTTAACTTCTTAAATTCCCTTTATATAATTCAACACATCCTTTTATCTATTAGATCCATTAGGTGGAAGGATACTTGATCCACTCCTATTTGCACAGGAATGTGGTTCTTCCCGAATAACATCCTCAATTTTGGGCCTTCTTCCTAATACAAATCCAGATACTCCAGAGAGTTTGCTTAAGGCCATAATGTGATTGTTTGTGCAGCTGTTCCTAAACATCACTGTGGGTAAGTGGTAACTGAGTTTCTGATTTGACAGCAATTAGTTTTAGATTTAAGTTACATGGTCCAGAGTCCTTTAGGTTTAAGTTTATCAGCTAACTAATTGCAAGTAATAGAAAATACGAACTTATCTGCTGTCTGTGTTGTGTAACAACAGTTGTATGAATGGGGAAGGACTGCAAGGAACTGCAAGCTTGAACTGGTGTGCTTGGGACTCATGAGGTATCAGCTGCTGGATTTGGATGAATAATAAGTCATTAGTGCCTGGTGACAGCCCAACTGAGCAGCTGACTTCCTCAAAGCTCTATTTAAAAAAAATCTATAAGCAGAGGTCTCTGGAAACTGCTTTTAGTGGTAATATACAAAAGATTTCTTTTCTCTAGGGTAGAGTGTAATAAATAAGAAATTCACCTGTCCCCTCCAGTCAATATATACCATACAGCAACCGTGAGGGTCTGATTCATTCCTGTATTACTATCTGACAAAATATTAACACCTGTATGTTTCTCCAGTAACAGGATAACCTGATAAGAGTTGATTAAGTTAGAAATTATTTAAACATGGGAAACACCACACATCTGCTCAAGCATTTATTCAGACTGGAATATAGAATGGGTTTTTGCAAGTTACTGCTACTGATTAATGATTCTTATGACATTTTTTGTGCAATCATCTAGGAATTTCACTGCAGTACTTTGAGGGAGGTAATTTGTTAGAAGAACCATCCAGAGATATGTAATTGATTACTTGTAATTTTCTTCTGCCTAATTCTGATAGCTGTTGAGCGGCAGATGTTGATACTGGCTTGAGGCACTTCCAGCTTGCGATGCCTTGCAGTGCTGATGCATAACCTTTAAAGTTTGCTGAAGTTGGCTGCAATGCACTGTTTTCATAGAGAAACACTTTGTTTTTCTCTATCATTGTTGCTAGTGGTGCGGGTGTAAATGTCAAATACAGCAACAGGTTTCAACCACAGGGAGAGAGGCCAAAAAAGCAAGTGATGCTCTTAAGCACTGCCTCCCTTTGGCATGGAAAAGCTTTGCAATGGTGAATTCCTTTGGACATAGCCTTGCAGTCATGCAGAGCAACTGAGTGCTGCTGTCCAGAGCAGGCTGCAGCAGGGCAGTGCTTTCACAGTGAGACACTGTGCTCATCTGCTGCCTATGGGAAAATGGTATAAATAGTGGATGGAAAGCAGAAATTGCCCCTTGGCAACCTAATTATCTCCTAATGACCCAAGTATAATCTTATACCATGCAACCATTGATTCTTTGCTTGCTGTCTGGTTTGCATGAGTTTTTGTTCTTTTTTTATTGCTAGAATTCTTAAGTTGAAACTGAAAGAGTGGTCAGGCACTGGAATGGGCTGCCCAGGGAGGTGGTGGAGTCACCCTGGAGGTGTTCAAGGAACGTTTGGATTTTGTGTTGAGGGACATGGTTTAGTGAGAACTATTGGTGATAGGTGGATGGTTGGACTGAATGATCTTGAAGGTCTTTTCCAACCTCGGTGATTCTGTGATTCTGTAATTGCATCCATTTATTCCACAGGCAGAGGAATGCTTAAAGTGCTTTTTGATTTTTCAGTATTCCTGCAAAAATGTTGATGCAGTTAACTGGTTTGTGTTCTAATTGTAAAGGAATATGAGGGAAAATAACACAGCAATTAAATAGGAGCTGCACAGAATCGTGGAACCATCCCATGCTGTCAGGTCTTTGGAAGAATCACTGTATCAGTGTGAGATAATTAAGCATAACCGTGAGTGTGGAACGGAAGGATTCCAGCTGTGACCTCACATGCAGGTCTCAGTGCGCTGCTGGTTGTGAACCTGTGCCATGGCTGTTCCTCGCCTTGTTGCCGTGCCCTGCACTCGGTGTGCAGCGCCTGCTCAGCAAGACAGCAGCTGCCCGAGGGAACAAAGATGTTAATAACATGTTGCATTTTAGTGACTATTTAGTGACTAGTGACCAAGTAGGGATCTTGAAGTCTTGAGCTGCCCAGGGATTGCTCTAGAATGGTTGGATGCTTCGGAACACCTCGTGTTAATGAGCGATTTCAGAACAGGAAGGCGCGCCGATGCCTCACACAGACGGCTGCATTAAGGCAGTACTGGGCGGTCTGCAGGGCTCACAGCGTGACACTGCCTGTAGTTCCCGTGCAGCGGTGCCGTTTGTGCTCATCACAATAACGGTGTGGTTCAAAGCCTATGCCTCTAACAGGGAGGGAAGCTGCAGCTCACGCAAAGCTGAGGAAAGGCAACGTCGGAACACGAACCGACGGCCGGCCGCGGTTCTGAGGCTGAAGCGCAGCCCGGCACCCCCTCCTCCCTCAGCGCCCTGCGCGGCGCGGTGAGACGGGCGCGCGCCGGGGCCCTCCGCTCCGTGCCCGCCCCGCGCCGGGGACGCGCACGGCGGCGGCGGCGGCGGTGGCTACGTGACGAGGCTCAGGTCCACAATGAGCCCCGCCGCGCGGGGGGGTGGGGAGGCGGCGAGCAGGAGGCTGCCGGCGGCGCGGCGCTGAGGCGGCTCCGTGCCCCGGCGGGAACGCGAGGCTTCGCGGCCAGGTACGGCGCTCCGTTCTGCGGCTCTCGGCCCCGTCCGCTCGCCCATCGCCTCGGTGGTGCCGGCTGAGCCGCGAGGCGGGCGGAGCGCGCCGCTCTCCCGCCGCGGGACGGACGCGTGAGGGGCGCGGTGGGACCACCCCGCCCCGGGGGCCGCATTGGCTGCGGGAGGGAGATCGGCCCTCCCGGCCGGGGTAAGAAGACAGGGGAAAGGTGACGAAGGGCGGGCGGCGCGCGGCTCTGACTGCTCCTGTCCCGCAGCCCCGGCGGCCAGGCCGAGCGAGAGCCTCCCCGGAGGGACCGCAAATGAAGTGCGAGAACTGCACCAAAAAGGTGAGCGAGGCGTCCCGCGGCGGGGAGGATGCATTGGGCCGCCCCGAGGTCGGCGGGGAGCAGCGCCCTGCTTTGAGCCGAGCCATCGCGGGGCGGTTCTGCGGCCGTTCCCAGTGTGCTGCGGCCCGGAACGCTGAGAAATGGAAAAGTGGTGGAGCAGGTGGATTTCTGAGCGCTTGTTTTCGTTGTGGGGAAACAAAGCGTTACCTGCAAGGCTCCCGTAGCACCGTTAGAGCCTGTATCGTGAGCCGGATGAGTTCGGAACTATCGAGATAATTCTGCTGGCACGTTGTTATTCAGCAGTGACTGTATTTCGCGTGATGTGTTTTATGTTGTGTTTCAGGAATGCAGTAAAAAACAGAAAAATGACGATGCGCAAAGTACGTCGGTGGATGTGCTGAGTCCTAACGATGACTTTGAGGAGGTAATGGACCTTCTGAAAACAGCCACGCGTTCCCCCTGTATTGCCCCAAAGGAAAGAAGCTCCGAATGGAGAACTTCCCAAGTTCTCATGTAATGCAAATCAGTTCTGACAGCGTCAGTGTATCTCTGGAGAATCAGGAAGTCTTTAGAAAGAGATGGTCTGTAAACACAAAACAAAGCCAAGGGTTTTGTCCGTTGTTTGCATGTCAAACTCTTACCTCAGATCGTTATGGTGGGGACAGAGGTTGGAAGGTAGAAAGTGGGATGTTGCTAGTTCAGGTGCACAAATGTTTCTTGAGTATCCCGTGCTGTTCTTTCCTAAGTAACTGTTTCCCTGGCAGTAGGTTCGTAATTGAAGGAATTTGGTCTTTTTGCAAGTAATGTGGTCATCTTGCACTTCTATCTAAATATTCCTTTTCCCCACAGATGCGCTGCCAGTGGTGTTTTAGCCAGAAATACCGTGCTCTTTGATTTTACAGTGAATGGTCAGCTGTAGGACTGCATTCTGTTTGCTGCACCTAGTGGTTAAAAGCCTTCTTATTAGCTGGCTATTAAAAGAGGCTTAATAGTTGAAATAAGTTTTCTCAGTTACTTGGTAAATGGATGGGGACTGAGTGCTGAAATCCAAAGCAAATCAAGTTACTGGATCACAGACTTTGACTAAACTCAGATCTACGAGTTCACACTTGAATGCTTTGCAGTTTCACAGTAATAATAGCGGAAGAAGAATTGATCAAGTTATTGTGATTGTTTCCCTACGATCTTGGGTGTTATACAAATGTTGTAGGTTGTCTTGTTTTAAACAAATCAATGTATTTGTGCTTCAGGTGGGTCACTGTGCAGGTGTTGAAAATCACTTGATTGTTATTAAATATTTGTATGTTTATATTTTTCTTTCAGAAAAATGAGTTTTTTACATTGGCTAATGCTAAAATACTCCTTAGCGACTGCCTAGCGTGTGACAATTGCATGACATCAGAAGAAGGAGCCAGAGTTTTCCAACAGAATCAGAAGGAGTTCTTTCGCGTACTCAACCTTAATAAGGTGAAGTGGAACTACCAATAATACACTGCTTTCTGTGAGCAGAAGGAGATTGCGGCATGACTAAGCAACTTAATTTCCCAGGGGAGATAATGTGAAGATTTGTCAGGATATATTTTGCCCAAAGGGGAAGTGAAAATGTAGTGCAAGATGAACAGAAGTGCTTAAAATACTTTTGCATTTGAGAAGCAGAATTACAGCACTGACCCTGAATGCTGAAGGAAAGTTATTGCATTTGCAATAGTAAGACTTCTGGAAAAGATAATTTCTTCATTACTCAAGTAATTAATCAGCCTGAGCTTCGTTGTTTATAAATATTCAGATTAGGGCTTTACTAGGGCTGTTGTACTGGGAAGTTTTTGGTGCCAATGTGTTGACATAATACAAAGTTACTGAGCCTAGTTTTTGGAAGTAGAATTGTTTTCAGTATGTATTCAAGCTGCTTACAGAAATTACTGATAACATTTCTTAGTGAAACAGGTAGATGTGTTCTGCTGCTGTTTTCTGTTAAGGTCTGTGTTCTCTGTGGCTTAACTGATATGTTTGGTGTTGTAAATAATAGTATTAATTACATAGTGATTCAGTTTTATTAGAACTAGTTTAACACTCAGTGCAACATGATAGTGTACATGAAAGAGAAGAAAATGGGGTTAAAAAAACATATGGCTCACGTGGGGCTCACTTAAGAGAACCTGAAGTCCACACGTGGGAAGCACATGGGTACCTTGATCAGAATGTCACAGGTCCTGATGAAGGTAGTGAACGAGGGAGGTGCTTTCCAGAGGATAATGAGCTCTACTTGTGGGGCCATTATACAGCATTTAGGATGTCAAAGTACAAGCTGTGGTCTCTAACCTGTTTAGATCAAGATTTGTTTGTAGCATAGTCCTGGTTTCTCTTTCAAATGTTCCACTGGTGTGGACAACATCGCACCTAAACCCCGAGGTTCATCTTTAAAGTTCTGTCATCAGAGCTTCACAATGCACACCACCTTTGGTATTCAAAGAGTGTTCTTCTTTCTTTCACAAATTCTGGTTTAAGGGTCCTGTCGGCTTCTCTTAGCTTCTGCAGCTTCTCTTAGCTTCTGCAGTGACAGAGAGCCTTAACAAATAGGATTTGTAGTTCGCTGGTTTAAATTTGTAACTTCAAATGCCTGTGCTCTGGAAACAGGAGTTCCTTTATTTTAATATATGAACATGCTGCTTTTTTTTCTTATTTGGCAATAGAAGCTTCTGCTAGGAATCAAAACTTCATGGGTGCTGAATGTCTCTTAAATTTCCTCGTGCCATTAAGGCACCAACCACAGAACAGTCCTAGGACAGATGGATTTCCCTGAGTCATACAGAAGCAACATCTATAGATGTTAGAGATAAGCACTGACAAGATCAGAAGCGCATCCTGCGCTGCCCTCAAGAAACAAGATTTGTTGTATCAGTGCTTATGGCTGGACTGGATGATCTTGTAGGTCCTCCCAACCTTGTGATTCTGTGATTCTATGGTGATTTTAATGCTGAGGCTCACTGAAGTGTGGTGAGGAGTACGAGTAGAACAGTGAGGAGCTCCAAGAGTGGAAAGAGGGAAAGTAGGGAGCCTTACCCTGATGTACTTACTAAACTTGTTTCTTTTGCTTTGTTTTGTTTACCAGAAGTGTGATACCTCAAAACACAAAGTGTTGGCAGTGTCTATATGCCCTCAGTCATTGCCTTATTTTGCTGCTAAGTTCAGTCTCTCTGTGAATGATGCAGCCAAGAGACTCTGTGGTTTCCTCAAAAGTCTCGGTAAGTCTGGGTTTGTTACAGTGATGGAGCTTAAAGGGAAGATTATTTGGGGCTCTTGCTTTCTCAGCAGAACTGCTTGTTGTGCAGTCATAAAGCCATTGCACAATGTAGTTCAGAGTTGAGTTTGAAATGCCTACTCTGTGATACTAAGGACAGCACACCAGTATGACACACTTTGGTTTTAGGGACAGATTTGAAGCACTGCAGTGCTGACAGGAAAGGTCACAGAACAGAAGGGGGTTGTAGATCCATCTGCGTTCACTACCAAGAAATCAGGGAGAATTTGGTCATGAACTTGAGTAAGATTTCCTCCTTGTTTTAACTGAGGAAGAGGGGACTTCTTATCCTAAATGCCTCCCAGTCCTTTGGTGTGAACTGCTGGAAGATTCTCAGTTCTGGTTATTTTTCTACATTTTGAAATGACCCACAACTGTTGTATTTGCTTGTTTTATGTTAAAGCTGTATTTCCTTAGTCTTTGTATTATGTACACAAAGTTTAATTTGAAAAACTAGGTAAAATGATAGTTATAATGCATGAGGGTTTTTTAATACAATTAAAACTTCTTAAAATTTTTTGTTGCTGTTGTTTCTATGCATTTCTATACCCAATGTATTTTTCTCTACATCCAGAAAGAAAGCTGAGTTCTGGTGGGCCCCAGTTTTCTTAGCATACATTAATTATTGTTGCCTGGCTTGCTGTGGGGTTGTGCTCAGTATTATGTAGGTGTGTAGGGAGTGCACTGCTGAACAGACAGATGGAAGGTCTCAGTGTTGGTGCTGTGTTCATATACCTTTGCCATATACGTGTACAGCAAGATATACATATATACATTTGGATAATAAATCACTTCAGCATATTTTGTGAAGGATGCTCATTGATGGAGTCACTGCATACAGCCCTGTGGTCTTGAGATTTCATCCAAGTGAACAAAACAGAGTCAATATGTGTGCTGAATGGGGAGATTTTCATAAGGAAGCAAACAGGTATTTGAAGTATTGCTAGTCAGCAATAGCAAGTTGGTGGTGCTTTTTGGTTCGTGACATAGAAGATTAGCTTTCCTGTGTACAGCTGTTATTTTTGACTGCACTAACTATGAAAATTCTGTAGAGGGTGGGCAGTATGCCTGGGGATGTTCCAAAGTTCTTTTGATTGACTTGCAACTTGGAAGGACACCTGGCAGATGGAAAACATTCTAGTAATTCGCTTTTCTTTACTGCTTTGTTTCCTAGGGGTGCATTATGTATTTGACACCACTATAGCTGCTGATTTCAGTATCCTGGAGAGCCAGAGGGAGTTTGTGCAGCGGTATCAACGGAGGAGCCAGGAGGAGCATGCCTTACCCATGTTTGCCTCTGCTTGCCCTGGTGAGAACTGATTCTTCCAACCTTTTTGCCCTTTGGCCCAGTCTCATTAGGGCTGCCCAGGAATGAGGGTGGTTTCATTTGGGAGCCTTAAAGAACGCTGGAATGCTTTGGCTTTGTTGTGAGAGGCACCAAACGCTGTGTGCTGTACTTGTTACCAGTAGTGACCATCCTTAGTGCAGTGCTCCATGAGCCTGTTTTTATGGGCTGTTGGCAGTTAGCAGTGAGCATCACAAGCTTTCCTGTATGTAAGAGCCTTAAATGTGAACCATGCCAACCAGGAATGGATGTGATGGTGTTGGATGAGGTATATGCTAAATGTCTGCGTCTGACAGTTGCCTCCTGTTGCACCTTTGTAAAAGGTGAGGAGTGCAAATTCTGGTTTTGGTTTTTTAGAAAAGAAACAGGAAAAAATCCTTGCTGGTGGTCTGTGGTCACTTCTGATAACAAGGAACCCAAACTACTGATGTACTGTACAGGTGTCAATGTGTGCTATTTATGAAACCACTTGTATAGAAGCACACATCACACTGGAAGGTCTGGATAATAAAGCTGAGGTGCAGAACTGAAGTTTGTAATCCTCCTTGTGAGGCCTCAGGCTACAGATGAAATTAAGCCATAACCTCCATTATGTATGGTTTTGAACTTGTCACTTCAGCAAGTGACATAACATGCAATGACTGAGGTGGTTCTGTCTAACATTTACAAATGAATTTCCACTTGATGTGACCCTTTGTACTGAGAATTTTGTACCTGAGGAAGAAAAAGTTACGAGAGTGAGTTCTGGTATGTGTTCGTGGATTCCAGAATCTGCTCTTGTCGTTTGAAGTTTAAATATTGATATTTATACTTCTGTTTGTTCTGTATTCCCTCTAGCAGAAGTATCTGGGTCATGCTTTAGGAACTGCATAAATGCAAGAGGCAAAAGCTACTTTTCTTCTGTTAGTGTTATCTTAGTGCTGCCTCTTATCTCGAGAAGCAGACGTGCTGTAGGGTTGCTCCTTTTGAAGTGCAAATATGTTTTTTCTTTAAAAGAAATTCACAGGTTTAGAATTTTAGGAGAACTTCAATTTTATGTATCTAGAAACAGATCTAAGAATTATGCCCCCCTCTCACTGGAAACAGACTAAAGTTAATGGAGCACTTGTCCTCGGCTGTTCTACAGAAGTTGCTCTTTGTCTTTAGTGCTAGTTGTGGTGTCAGCTGTCTGCTGTGGCACAGATGTAGAGCCATGGGGGCTTTCCATTTCCATAAAACTGAACTGAAATCCCACTGTAAATGCCTTCTAAAAGTGTATGGCATTTCACAGAATTCAGGGATTGAATTTTTGATTGGTCATCTTTATTGTAAAGTGCTTTACTTTGTTCCAGGAACTTGGCTGCATGCACTTTCTGTTCCTTGCCCGTCTTCCTCTCTCTGTCCCCACATCACATAAATTTGTCACAGAAATGTTGACATGCTTGTCACAGAAATAGTTTTTATATAGCTCTGTAGATCAAGGTCAATGTGAATCCAAGTGTAACTGCTTACCTCATATTTATCCTTGGGTATAACTCCACACATTACAGTATCACCCTCTGCAGTAGTGGTCTGTTCTGTAAAACACACCCTGAGCAAGAGGCCACAGCTGGGGTAACCCCAGAACCCGATAGAGGGGCGTTTTATTATCTCTGCCCAAGTTGTTCTTCCCTCCTCCTGCTGTTCTCATGAAGTCAGATAATACTGTCTTTAATTTCTTGTTCAAAATGCTCAAGTGTGCCTACTCTTCTGACTGTCTGCAGGAGTGATTGAAGCTCAAATACCCGTGCTGGTTAGCAACGTGAAGCACTTGCTCTGGGAACCAGACAGCTTTAATACTCTGCTAACCTCTGTGAGCTAATTAGTTAATGGGGCAGGCTTACAGCCTAAGCAGGAAGCACATAACTGTTGGGCATTCAGATGGTGCTGTCCCAGCCAACTAAACTAACCTGCTTCTACAGGAATGGAGTTTTACCATACTGGATGATTTCAGTGTAGTTTTTCTGCACTTTATACTGATGCGTATATAGTTATAGTGTATGTCTATATATGACTTCCTGATGATAAAGCACTAGAAATAACTTGTCCCAAAGTGGATCTGTAAGCATGTGCACAGTGCTTGGTGGGGATTTCTTTTGGCTCTTTGATGCTAACACCAGCCAGCACGTGGCTGAGGATCTGAATGAACTCAGGAAGGGTGTGGGCCTGTGTGGGGGCAGATGCAGGCTGATAGCAGAGCTGGGTAGGCTTCCTGTCACTGCAGCTCTGGAATCCAGCCCTGCTGATGGAGCAGCTGGTGTGTGTGCAGGGTGCAGATAGATGCCTGCTGTGCCTCAGCCACCACTGCTGCTTGTAAGTTAAACAGTGAGCGACGCTCGCTGTGCAGCTGGAGCTACTGGATGCTGTTCTGTCTGCTGTGAGAAAAGAATTGAAGAGTTGCCTGGAGCAATACCTGCCAGAAGTCCCTCATGATTGGATGAAATTTCGTTATGGTCGTGACTACAGTATCTGAATTTTACCTTGTTCCAGCTTTGTGCTGTTATTGGCCTTTTTGGCAGTGCTCTGACTTGCACATGGGTACAAACACCCAGCAGTATTTTAACTTAAGCTTAAGAATTAAGTGGTTGCTGTTACCTTTCCTGGGCAATACGTACTTCAGGGCAGTTTTTCTTTTATGTAAAAGCTGATGTGTTTGAAAGCTAAAAAGCAGAAACATGAAACGTTCGTATTCGTTCTTAACACCACAAGAAATAAAGTTCCCTAGAAGGCTGGGCTAAATGCTTCTGCACAACTTAGGGATCTGATTTATAGCTCGTTCAGAACTTTTCTTCACCCGCATGAAGTCCCTGCTGTAAAAGATGCTGGGCTGTGTTCTCAGTAAGAGCTACGGTGCCAGTGTAAGACTTGCACAGCCTGGCTATCTTAATCTGCCTGTTTGTCAGTTTGTGTTTGGGAAAGTGAGGAATATTAGGGCTGCTCTGGAGAGTGGGAGTGGTGTGAATGTAAATAACACATTAGAGCTGAGCTGAGGGATCCTGCTGGAGGGGCTGGGGACTGCTGAGTAACTAAGGCTGAATGCTGAATACAAAGAGACTTCAGTTAACTAGTATATGTGTGTGTGCTGGGGGGGGGGAGGTGTTTCTAAAGAAATTGTGTCTCAAAATAGTAAAAGAAGCCTTTTTTTTTTTTTAATAGGCTTAATCCATGTGCATCTTGTGGTCATGCTTTCATGTGACTTCTGTTCTAGACAAAGACTAGGAGTGCAGATATTAAATCTCAGGAAATGGAGAGTTACAGTTAAGCTGCTGAACAGAGTGCGCTTGTTGGAGTATCTGCTGATCCAAGGGCTGAAGTCTAGGAAGTCAACTTAGTCTTCATTAGCTGGGATCTTGTTCCTTCTGCTCTGTTAAATCTATGCATTAGAAAGAATTTCATAGGTCATGCAATTCACAGAGGTTTCTGGGTCTCGAGTTAATGCCACAGTGGATTATTGATAGCCAGTTGTAAAGCATTCCTAACAGAGCCTTGAGGTTTCTGGTAGGTCCTAAAGTGGAGCCTCCAGCCTATGCAGACTTCATTTTCGAGGTGGAAATGTTCTCCCTGCTGTGAAGTTCTATTAATGTCACCTTGCCATGCTTACGTGTCACCTAATTCTCTAATGGTGCCTTGCTGCTGCTCTAGGTTGGATCCGGTATGCAGAAAGGGTTCTTACCAACCTCGTGACCCCCCACATTTGCACTGCAAAGTCTCCACAGCAGATCATGGGCTCCCTGGTAAAGGGCTATTTTGCCAGGCAGCAGGTTAGTAATTCTGCTTTGTTTTTACCTCAATGCTATCGAACAGATGGGCTAGAATGTTTTAATATAGAAACGTAGAGCTTGGTGTCCTCTAAAGTGTTACAGAATCTTCTGAATTTTCTTTCACTTGGAGAATAAATGCTGCTCCACTGCCGTGTGAGGGTCCATGATATGAAGAATGTACAAAGACTCTTATTTAATGTGCTGCAGTGTGAGCTGGCAGTAATCCTTGTGCTGCCACTGGAATGTGGATTTAGATATTATGGCTAAATTAAATCTGGGGTAGATAAAGAGATCCTTGTAGAATGCTGCATGTGTAGCTCTGCAGCAGCTGAAATGGGAGTAGAGGAGAGCTGTAGAAATTGCTGGGTTGTGCATGGTCAGTGGAAAGCACTGTGTCCTGGAATATAATCCTTCTATTTTTTCAACTTTTTATGTTGAAAAAAAGGTTGCTATTCCTTTTACATATTGTACACTTACCCATATTCCAGGTTATATAGAAAAGTATTGCTATTTCTGCACAGATACAGAAACGTTGGTGAACTTGAATATGGAAGGGAATGAGTGACAGAGGTAGAAAACAGAATTCTGAAATAGAAATCTTAATTTGCACTCATCTTTAATGCAGTCAACAGCTACAAAAGCTGCACGTTCTGTGGTGTGAAGGAATAAGTAGAAGTTTCAGACAGAACACTGACTTGTTGCTGATGCTTCCAAGTTCTGGCAAGCCACTCAATCTCTCTGTGCTGCAGCCCTCGAACTTATTGCTAGGGACTGATGCCTAATATTAGTTGGGTGTTATTTTTAGCTTGTCATCCTTCAAGCTTTCTTTTGTTCTTCATGGAATTAACACATGCTCTCTTTTCTGCAGAATTTGTCTCCAGAAAAAATCTTCCATGTAGTTGTGGCACCTTGTTATGACAAAAAACTGGAAGCCTTGAGGGAGGACTTCTACACTGCCTTGTACAACTCCCAAGAAGTTGATTGTGTTCTAACATCAGGTTAAGCCTTTATTATTTCTGAAGACATTCCCAAATCTCCTGTGCTAGAATAGCATTTATACAGGCTTTGTGATTGGTATTCTTGTTGTTGTTCATTTGTTTTTCTTTCAAGGCTGCTTTAGCATTCTCCTGTTAGCCAGACTTGACCCCACAGACAGGGGTAGGTAGCATTTTGCAAAGTCTGGGGGAAGCTGAAGGCCCTTTCCTTCAGGGCTGGAAGTGTCAGGCTGCT
Organism: Lagopus muta; assembly: GCF_023343835.1. Taxonomy (NCBI): domain Eukaryota; kingdom Metazoa; phylum Chordata; class Aves; order Galliformes; family Phasianidae; genus Lagopus; species Lagopus muta. The sequence continues at coordinate 3,482,874 of NC_064450.1, read as the reverse complement.
CAGTTATTGGAGGTAACTGACCATTAAGAACTGGAGAATGTGACTGTAAGCATGTGGGGTGTAGAGCTCTTAAACAGAAGCACAGCATCTGCATTTTGCTTTGCACTGAAAGTAAAACGACCTGCATTTTTCTACAGGTGAAATTGTCCAAATAATGGAGCAGAAAAATGTGTCTATGAAAGATGTGACTGAAGTAGCTGTAGATACTTTGTAAGTAGCTTTGTTGTGGATTGCTTCCTTATTTTGATAAGTAACAAAACTTTTGCTCATATTCAATGTAAATGTAAAACTCTATTAATGTGAAGTGGAACATTCCTTCCTGAAACTAGTTTTACCACATCCCTGATAGTGTTCAGATATGTTCTCAGTCTCTGTTCTAAAACCCTTTTTGGGGGTTGGTAGGAAGAGAAGGAAAAAAACATGCTACTACCTCAAAGAGAAGGAATGAAATGTTGGAGTGGATCTCTTTATTGTTTCCCAAGGTTTGGAGAGATGAAGGAGGGCGATGTGGTAAGGCATGATGGGAAGAGATCCGATGGGTACCTGGAGCACATCTTTAAACATGCTGCAAAGGAGCTTTTTGGCATGGATGTCAAAGAAATCACCTACAGAGCATTAAAGTAAGCAAGCTTGTATCCTTGTTACCCAGGATGGGCTAGCTAACACACAATGAACCCTTATTGTAACCTTACTCTTTCATTGGTGGGAGCTTAATGTATTATAAATACATAAATTTGCTGCTGTAAAATAGTTGTTTTTTAGCTTCTGTTGTATTGATAACTTAGTAGTTCTTATAAGTTTCTATCTACTACTGTTGTCCTGAAAATTCTACTGCAACTTCTGTTTCACTCAGTGTAGAAACTGGAAGTTTGCATTTTTTGTTATCCTTATTCTGCTCTCTCAAGCATCTGAATACGAGCTGACAGCTGGATCATCCCTTTGGTAACGTAGGGCTTTGAAAACCTTCATATCTTCATAGGAACAAAGACTTTCAGGAAGTTACCCTTGAAAAGGATGGTGAGACAGTGCTGCGTTTTGCAGCAGCTTATGGCTTTCGGAATATCCAAAACATGGTTCTGAAGTTGAAGAAAGGAAAGTTTTTATACCATTTTGTAGAAGTCCTCGCCTGCCCAGGAGGTAAGGATGCTCACGGATCCACAGGCATTGCACACACAGCTCGGATCTCAAAGAAAGCTTGTCTGACAGCCAGGCACTTCGTTTCATTCCTTAATTCTCTTCTCAATAACCTAAAATGCTCAATACTTAGTAAATAGTCCAGAACACCAATTAGACATGTACAGGATTGGCTGAGAAATTGATTGGATTTTCTAAAATTAACCATAACATTATTTGCTCTCTTCTGATCTATAAATAAAAGACAACATGGCTTCTCCTGTGATTATTTAAAACTTCAGAGGGAATACTCTGAAACAGTGGTTGTCAAGGGCAAGAAAAGACAAGGCACATAATTAAGATCATAAAACCACAGAGGAGGCAGGGAAGGAGTGATGTGGAGACTTCACTTCATCAAGATGTTGGTATTGAACTCACATGAAGTATATAGAAATTCAAGCTACTTTCTGTAGAGCAGTATGAAAAAAAAATTCAAATCTCATCTCAAACCCTCATCACTGTTGTGCCTTACTGCTTTTTTTCTCTTTTTTACAAGGGTGCCTAAATGGAAAAGGCCAGACACAAACTGAAGATGGAAAACCAGATAAAGCACTGCTTAGCCAGATGGAGGATGTCTATGCTGCAATACCTGTCAGACTTCCAGAAGCCAACGCGTACGTACAAAAGATGTACCAGGACTGGCTGGAAGGCATGGATTCCAGGAAGGTCCAGGAAGCTTTGCACACCAAATACAGTGCAGTAAATCAAACAGCAAGCAACTTAGATATCAAATGGTAACAAATCAAACTTCCCAAATATTTGCTTAAATTAGTTACAGATTGAGCACTGGAAACATTCTATGCAATCGCAGACGCTATGCACTAGCCAAGTGTACAGATGAGATGCTTTCCAAATTGTGGATCGTTTGCCATGAAGAACCATTGCTTTTTGCAAACAAAACCAGAAGCCTCCAAGAGCCCTGGCTCCTGCTGGGTTCCTGCCATTGTCTGTAAGCTCTTACTGCTTGTTGTCTCCTGTGTATAATGGATTTCTTCATTCAAGAATGTGATCTTGCAAGGTACACGAGCACTTTCTGCCAGGTGCAGGGAGTGTAATGCTGAGATACTCCAGATTGAGGCTTCCCACTACTTCACAAACTGGGTTTTTGCAGGCGACATCACCTTCTCCTACTCCACAGTGTGCAGTTTTCTTCTTGGGGGAACAGTCATCACGAATTACTATATTATTCCAATTGTTATTTATTAACTTGGGATTTACTTGTCGTCTTGTTAAAATAACTCCACAACTTGGACAAGTGTGTATATGGAGAGATGTAAGGAATTTATACATGCCTTCTGTCTGTATTTGAGCAAATGCTTTTCAGTTCCAAACTAGTCACTGTTCCTTACTGGTAAAACCTTTTGTAGGGAACAAGATACTTCATATAGACTGAACACGAGAAATTAATGTTAAGTGGTTGTAATGCAATCCTTCCCATAAAAATACTTGCAAATTGGTTGGTACAGAAAGAACTTTTCCTCTTAAGCTTTCTTATAAACTTGCAGCTAGAAAGAATGATGCTGCTTACCTGCAGTTCTTTATGGAAGCAAAATGTGCAGATGTGCTGCCATGTGAGCACGTGCACAACAGCTTTGTTAGATCTGCTGAGCCAGGTTTACAGCACTTCCATCTCATCTTTCACTACACAGAACCACATTATTCCTTTTAATTTGTCTCCACGATGGACTTCTGTGAGAGTAACTTCATGGAGTGCTTCTGGAAAACTACTTAGCAGTGCTTGTGAGGTCAAATTGTTATGCATTGGCATCATTAATTTTGGTGTCCTTATTTTTTAGGTGTGCCATTTTTGGTATGCTTTTTATTTAGCAAACGTCTTAAAGTGGTATCTGTGTGCAAACACTTCTGCAGCTTCACAGAGATCGGAGTTGTTCTGTCCACCATAATCTTGAACATCAACCTATTGCCAAACATCTGCAGATTATCCTAATAGCATCAAATTTGTTCCTGATTAATGGATTATTATTATTTTTAGCTAGCAAAGTTTCAGATTGTTTTCTAGTCTGAAAATACAGCTTGGATTTTTTTCAGTTGTTTCAGGAAGTGTTTGAATGCATCTTGCAAATTTCCATGCTGTGCAGCTGCTTCTGTGCATCACTTCCAGTACTGCAAAAACCTGTGTCTGTTTGCAATCAGCATTTGACTTGAACGCAGTGGATGTGATAAAGGCAGCAGTAGAGGCAGTGCAGGTGTTTGCAGTGGCAGAACAGAGGCTCAAGCACAGAGTCCTGAGTTCCCCTGATGCACATGAATTGGATTACTGCTCTACCTGAAGGCACACAATGAGATTATTCCTGTAAATCAGCCTTTGTAAGTTGTTCCTTGTTTCAATAAAAACCTTATTCTTATGTGGTGCAATATCAGGACATCTACAGAAATCTACCTCTGTACAGGAAGGGAGTCCAGAAGCATGGGAAGACCCAGGCATAGCCAAAATCTCCATAAATGCTGAGGCCAGATGGTGGTGTTGCATAGAAGTCTGAACAGCCTGCTTCTGGAAGCAACACCTCACCCACTCAGTCTCCTTTTCTTTCTGTCACGATTTCCTCCAAGAACTTCCCTAGAAAGAAATAACTTGTAACAAAGTGGTCTCGTTCTGTTTGTACAGGCATACGTTTCTATGTATATATGGTTTATAGCTTGATGGCATGTTTAAATTATATTGCTTCCATCTTTGTATAGCGTGCTTATTTTTTATGTGCGTGTACTGGACAAAATGGTACGATAGCATTGTTTGCTTTTCTGATGAAACCTTCATTAAATTTCAAAAGCGCTGCCTTTCAATTCTGAAAGGTACCCTTGGATTGTTTGCACAACCTGAGCCACTGCTGTCCCTGTTCTCTGCCTGCCGCCCTGCTGTGACCCCAGGAGCAGCGCAGTGCCTGCAGTCAGCCTGGCTGCGCTGCTCTGCAAAGCGAGCACGTGGCTCAGCTCAACCAAAAGCCAACCCTTTCCAGTTGAATCCACCCCCCGTTTCTTCCCTCTACTTAGCGTTGTAATGCACTGAGATAGCAGTGTGAAGACCCAGTAGCAAATGTCTCCTGCAGCCTTTTGAAGGCGACAGAGGTGTTGAGCTGCGCTGCTTCTAGTGGCGAGTTGGAATGTATGTGTTATAACAGTGATGTCTGATACTTGTCCTTTTTGTTTTGTAAGACTTGGAGTAAAACTGATTTTAAATTTTTAGAACTCTTCTTTAATGTGCCAGTTGGGCTTTTTTTTTAATGACCTTTTAACATTAATTAGCCTTTGCCCTTCTACCTTCTTTCAGTGAGATTTTAACATATATTAGACAGCCTTGTTGCAGCTTTGCCTATAGTGGAACACTTGCCTGAGACTCGATTCTGGCTGTTAAGTCCACGTTTGCCATGTCTGTCATTGCTGATGATACATAGTTTTAGCTACAGTTTCTGAAGCTACAGCATCACTTAGATCTGATCATTTTTTTGGTAAATAATAATAATCTTCATTGCTGCTGCTTTTCAGTAGCGAGGGAACAGCTGGTGGCAGCCGTAGTGCTGTACTTCTCAGTTGAATGTTGTGCTGAGACGATCTGCCTCCAGGTGATTTTTAGAAAGTACAATGAAGGGATGGGGGGAGGGTAACTGGAAATGCTAAATTTCAATTTGGAAGCTGCCTTAAGGTATTACTGACTTGAACACATGGAGCGGTAGGTACCTTGGGCTACGCAGTACCTGGTGCTGAGACTGCTCCTAGGGGCTGTAAAGTAATTTTGCTCTGCCTTTTCCAGTAAGTTTGCCTGAGCCACAGAGCCTTGTGTTGGTTTATCCACTGCAGGTAGAGGGAGAGAAACAGAGTGACAAACACGTTTGTATGTAGCAGTCTCAACTGGATTATATCTGGATAATAATGTTCAGTTACTGAAACCGCAGTGCTTTGTGTTCAAATGGAGCATGACCATGAATCGTCCTAATAAATCTTGATACTGGATCATGAACTCACGTCTCATTCCATGTAAAATTGGACTTGACTTTAAGTGCTCTTTGTTCTAATCTACAATGATTGAATTTATATGAATGCGGCTGTAACAGCAACAGTGCATCAGCTCTTTATGAGTGCTGGGGATTACAGAGACACTTCCAGCTGTGCTCTGAAGGGAACAAGTTTCTGGTCAGCAGCTGGAAATGGTAACGTGTTCTCTATGACTACACAGTGCATCACTGGAAGGCAGAGGAGCACCCAGTGGCTCTGAAGTGCTCTCAGCTGGGAAGGATGGTGCTGGCAGAGCAAGTCTGCGCTGCTGGATGGTTGCACTGATTTAAAACACCAGCACGCAAGGAGCAGTAAAGAGATCTACCTTGGGATAGCAGGATCAATCCCTGCTGAAAGAACAGGGTGCTGCTACAGCGTGCAACGTTAGTTTGAGATGCTGTGCATCGGCAGGGCATGCAAAGATGTAATTAATTTTGCAAACATTTTCATTAATTCTCTGAAGCAGGATTCTGAGTTCCATAAAGTAATGGCTAGCTGTGGAGGCGGTCTGCATTTCTCCAATGGACAGTAAGGGAGTGGATAGTTACCTGGAAGTAAAGAGGGTTGAGCTGATCTTCAGAACGGAACAGAGCAGGGCTGATCCCGTATGTAAGCAAGCAGGGACAGCTGCTGAGGAGGTACTGGGAAATTGAGCCATCCTTAGGCACTTAGAAGTAAATAAGGTTTGTGGCAGCAAAGCAGAGGTAAAACTACTGAAGTTGCGCAGAGTACAACGCGAGGCTACAGCCAGATGTACCGAATTAGCAAAATAACGAAAGACCTGATTAACTTTGGGTGAGAACTATTTGGAAATTAAAATCTCCCTTGTTCGTGTTGTCAAAAGTACGCATCTTGCATCGCCCCCTTTCAGACACACAAGAACAGCACTGCAGCTGGCACCACGGAAAGCCCTTCCGGCTGTCCGCCCTCCCCCCCCCGGGCTCTCAGCGCTTTCAGGGCTCCTCGGACGCGCTCCTCCTTCAGTCACCTCTGCGCCGCCGTCAAAAAGTGACCCCCCTTCAGCAGGTTCTACCGAGATTTGAACTCGGATCGCTGGATTCAAAGTCCAGAGTGCTAACCATTACACCATAGAACCGCACGGTGGCACCCGCCTCTGCTGTGCTGCATAATAAATTACCAACGATGCTCAGCAGTAAAACTCCCCAGCACCACCGACCGCTGAACAGAGCGTTGATGGCAGCCCAACCGCTCACCTTCTGCCTCTCTGCTCCATTCGATGTCCGACATAGGATGACGACAGCTGAACTATTAACTGCAGGACGCGGCAGAGGTTGCCGGGAGAAACAGCGCAGGAAAACTGCTGCTTTCAAACAGGTGAAGCGAACAGCAGGAGGGGCTGCGGAGCTCAGCAGGCGGCCTCGTGTTCTGCTGGCACCGAGTTGCTGCTTTCACACTGGTTGCTCATCGCACAGAAAGGAACTAGTTACACTTCAGCACACTGCAGCAGGTCTGAAATTACACAGATAAGGCACGTAGCGATGCAGTAACTTAGATGCAAAAAATACACGCAAAAAAAAAAAAAACAGACAAAAAAATGAGAGGGTTCTCTCGCTTTTCTGTTCCCCTTTGCGCCTGATTTCGGCAGCACAGGTCAGTAACTCACAGCACTCCAAAAGCCAACGCATCACCCAACTTCCCCACGATGGCGGCCGTTCACCAAATGTCGTCCCGGACAAAAACTCTCAGGTTCCACCGAGATTTGAACTCGGATCGCTGGATTCAGAGTCCAGAGTGCTAACCATTACACCATGGAACCGCTTAGGAGCAGCCTCCCAGGCACTCCTGTTGAGGGAGTCAGACATCAAGGAGCCCCTTGTCAGTTCGCTCTCTTCTCGTTTTCCCTTGCAGTCCGCATGATAAATCCCACTGTTCCTTTATCGCAACGCATCACAGCGGTGAAAACAATGCCATTTCAGAAGCCCCTTAACATTAAACAAAACCACTAAGCCCTCTCTCGCGTCACTGCCAGTACAAACACAGCCTGAACGGAGACTTGCAACACTACTGCACTCACTTTCACTTCGTATCTGTAGGCCCGTTTTGCTTTCACGCATCGTTTGTCTGCTTGCTTTGGTTGAGAAGATGCACATACCAGCATCACAACCACAGGCGTGAACTGACCCACAGAAGGTGACTGGGAGCCATGAAGCGGATGGGACGGGCAAACCACACAAACTGCAGGACTGAAGCACTGCGCCGGGCTGGAAAAAAAGGAGCCCCAGCACAGAGCTTACGTGTCGCCATCGCACCGAGCGCATCGCGCGTCAGCACTACAGACCGACCACAGACCGACCCGACCCACAGAGCGGCCGGGCTGTGCCCGGTAACGCAGCTCAGCACAAATGCCGCTCGTGCTAATATGGCTGTTCGCCCCAAAGCGAAAATTAAGGCTAGCAGAGGATGGTTTCGATCCATCGACCTCTGGGTTATGGGCCCAGCACGCTTCCGCTGCGCCACTCTGCTCCTGGTTATAGGTCTTTCATGGCGGCACTTAGAACAGCGCCCGTCCCGCCGCCCCACGCCTTGACTCCAGCCGCTGCTGCTTAAACCCGACCCCCCCCCCCCTCCCCTAGCCCCCCGCTGCCGCGCAGCTCCCCCACGAATTGAGCGCCGCAACAGCTGCTGCGTGCGCTGTGCAGACACCTGGCGAAACGACGCGAGACTGAAAGCACCGGGATACCGCTGCGGAAAACCAAGTACAAACTCCTGATGTACTACCGCAGAAACAGCGCCGACTCCGAAGAACCGAGCGCTGCTGGCCTTAAAGTCCTACCAAAACTAAAGAAACGAACCCAGACGCGGCCGCCGAGCCCGCACACCAGCGGGCAACCCGCCCCTCCCGCCGCCCCATAGTGCTGCGCGCATATTTGCATAGCGCGGTGCTCACTAGGGGAGATTCGCCCCCTCAGGTCCGCTCCCCGTAAGCTGCCTCGCACGCTGTCCCGCACCTCTGCCAGTGCCGTGTTCTGTCTGTGTACCCCAGCACACACTTTGTGCTTGCCTCACCGCGGGCTCACCCTATCCTATGAGAGCTCAGTGATCTGGGCTATAAATACCGCTCAGGCGGCAGGCCAATTCGTGCTCGCTTCGGCAGCACATATACTAAAATTGGAACGATACAGAGAAGATTAGCATGGCCCCTGCGCAAGGATGACACGCAAATTCGTGAAGCGTTCCATATTTTTTCCTTTTTCTACTTATGCCCTGACTCTACCAGATACCTGGGCAGCCTGAGCTGTTAAGAGGCAGCCCGCCACGGCAGGGCACGGCTGGATGTGCGGCCCCTCCAGCCCGAGCCATTACAGCCCTTCTCAGCTCTCAGAGCCTTGCAGCTCACCCTGCCTCACTCACACGCTGCTCGGTGCTCCCCACACGGCACCCACTGACCCTGAAGGCACAGGGCTGAGGAACCCTGAGTGAAGGTGTCTTCCCTACCTGGAGCACCTCCTGCATTCTGCTCTGCGTTGTTCTCCTCAAGCTGAGACCCTGAGGCCTCAGGGTTACACAGCTTAGTCCAGAAGTCCCCTTCAGCACAGGCACGAGGATTGCAATAACACCTGTAAAACCTGCTGCAGAGAAACGACTCCCAACAAGAGGAGTGCTGTGGGTTCCTGGCCCTTTCAGGCCTTGCCTCAGGGCTCAGATTATAGCATTACCACAGGGCAGTGCCTGTCTGAATGTAGTTCTCTCAGGTTTTATCCCTGTTCTTTCTCTCTCCTGCTGGCTCTGGGCTCTGGCACTGACATCTGCTCAGCCCTGGTTCAGCTCACACTGCTCCACGGTACTTCTCAGACGTTCTGTAAATACCTGGAGGCCCTTCCCTTCTACCCCAGTGTGTGAATTCAACACACCATGCACAAACAGCACTACTGCTGAGCTATCTGCCAGACCGGTGTGTTTCCCACACAGCTACCTGCATACTTCACTCCTGCCCTCTTTTGCTCTGTCCATCCAACAGGCGATGCATCAGTAATAAAAAAAAATGTGTAAATATTGTATTGGTGCAGTAAATACTCATTCTTTATCTAGCTAGAATGTTTAAAAAGAAGAAGAGGCCCAGAAGGAGCTGAACTGAGGGTGCTGTTAACTCCTCAGCTCAGGTATTCTGAGATTTCCAGGCAAGCATTGCTCAGCTGACTGCTGTAACTATGCTACAACAATTCTTTTACAGATTATAATTTGCAATTAACTTGCACACTGAAATAAACCTGCTGAGATTCTGTTGTAAATGATAAAAGATAATGAGAAGTTTAAATACTTTTTTTTCAAGTTATCTAAATATTGGACAAAAGAAGAACAAAAATATGTTATTTGGGTCACGTTTCTTAGCAGTTGCAGCAGTCAAATAAATGTTGCTACACAGTCTTCAGTCATCTCCTCCTTTTTGAGCTAACTTCTTTAACTATGTTAACCATCAAAATTGACAGCAGAAAAATAAAATCAGCAGGTGTGATTGTCCTTTCATTCTTTAGGTAAAATCACCCATAAATATTTCTAATAAAAGTGGTTTGTCTTCTGAGACATTTAAGAATGTATGTGTAAGCAGAAGTGTACGGCAGCACTAAGAAACCGATAGGATATCTGACCTCATACATTGTGACAGCATGGCTTTCAAATCTTGTCTTCCAAATGGGTTCTGATTCTAAATCAATTTTCAAATGGAATTGGTTTCATTTTGCTTTTAGTGGGATTTATGTAGCATTTCCCTTTCAGTGCGAAAGTCAAACAGGCAGCTGAGGGGACGGTCCTGGCTTTGCTCCTGAGTCTGGCTGCTCACGAGGTGTCCTGCAATTCATGCTGGGAATTGTTGCATGGCAGAAGCACACTGTGACCCTCGTTCTGGACTTATGCAGCGAATGTTTAAAGCTGTGTTGTGCCAGTGAGTGCTGACTGTTCCAGAGCACCATCTGCTCAGCTGTGGTAACGCTGATGCCGTGTGACAGGGCTGTCGTGCGGTTGGTTACCAGTCATGGAAACCCCAACCAGTACAAAACCGTCACTGGAGCCAAATTAAAAGCGATCCCTCGTAGGTGTGCAGGACGGGAAGCGCCTCCTGCGTGCTTTGGGGCGGTTCCGTGTGGGGCAGGGAGTCGGACTCGATCCCCCCGGGTCCCTTCCAGCTCAGGACTGCGCGATTCCTGTCAGCGCTGGTACCTTACAGATACCGCCTCTAACCTCAGCGTCTTTAAATGCTGTTGTGAGGAGGAGAATCTGTAATTAACCGCGCATTTTAACGTTTCAAAAGGGATTTTTAAGGCTTAGAACCACTACTCCAGCACGCCTCCCAACGCGCCCCTCACAGCGGGCGGTACGTCATCAGCACGCGCCGCTCCCCGCGCGCCATCACAGCAGGGCGTTACGTCATCAGCACGCGACGCGCCTCATCGCAGCGGAGCCGTACGTCATCAGTGCGCGCAGCGCCGGTCACGTGTCCCTTGTTTACCTCCGGCGGGAGTTGCGCTGCTGCGGCCGGCTGTGCGCGGGCGGGCGGCTTCCCTGGGAGGAGGGGAAGCACTTCGCGGCGAAGGCAGGTGGGAAGCGGACAGGTAGGAGGCCGGCTGGGGCCGCGAGGGCGGTGGTTCCCCTCGGGGACGGCGGGAGACCGGGCTGCGGAGGGCCCCGCGCTGCGGCACGACTGCAAGCATCGCTCGGAGAGCGGCGGGGGCTGCCGTCGCGGGGCGGGGTGGGGTGAGGTGGGGTGGGAGGAGCTTGGGGAGGGACGGGCGCCGCAGCTCGTGAGGTGATCGCAGAGTTTTGGGGCCTTAATTTCGTAGAAGTGAAGCGTGTCCCATGTTTGGGAGCAGCTTCTGCCGCCGTGGCTCTCAGTGTTAAGGTATAACCTTTCTCCCTAAGCGATCTGTTCTTTATTACTAGGCTTACGATGTCGCTGCCAACGAAGAGGTGTGGAAGACCCCCGGTGTTGTCTTTCTTGGAAAAGAAAAAAAGAAAACAAAGTCTTGATAGGAGGAGAGGGAAAACCAGGATTTATGTTGGAAATCATATCGACCGATGGCTGACGCTGAAGGAAAAACTGGATTTCAGAAACGATGCAGAAGTCGCTGGGTTTTTATTGGACTTGTGAGTAGACTGTCAACATACTCTTCTGTTTAATAGTACCATGTAAATTCCTGGCATCCACATCAGCTGTTTTGTTTCTAGGTATGACAGCTATGACCCGCTGACAAAAGCTCCCATCTGTCCCCTCCCTGGGGGTGTGAGAAGAATCACTGTGAAAGAAGAAAGAACATTGTCAGACAGTGCTTGCTTAATAGCAGCTGACGGAACGTTAGTAGTGTACTCTCTTTATATGTGAAGGGGGCAAATGAAATAATTTTCTTGATAGTACTCAAAAGGTTGCAGCTGAGAGGGGAGTATATAAGGAATGAGAAAATAAAATCAGCTGTATGCACAAGTGTATAATTTGGCTATCATTTCTAGAAGCTTTTCAATTTTTTGTTTGTATTGTTAAATATGTAATGGTAGTCTAGAGAAAACAAAACATCTTTACAGAACAATACATTGAAATTAGAATTTTGGGTTGGGTTTGCAGGTATGATGATGGTGACCGGTTGTCTAAAGAGGCTGCTTGTTCTGAACATGGAGACTTCAGAATCCTCACTGTGAAAGAGGAGCAAGAGATGCCACCTCATTGCTCATCAGTGGAGACAGATAACACGTTAGTGATACCATGGGGTTCTTTTTGCATGTTTTATATTTGAAAATGTTTTGTATTGACTTTTATTATCACTTTTAATTTAGCTTATCAGAAGCTCGCATCATTCAATTCATGCTCTGTTTCCTTACCTGAAAGGTGATGATCATTCCAGTCACTGTGAGGGAAGCATCTGGGGGAGTTTTTGGAAGAGCTGTTTCTTAGAGTATACACAGCAAACTCCTTGTTCAGTGACTTGTCTTCCTGAAGTCTGTGAATAGAACAAGAAAGTAGCTGATACGTGTGAAATATTGGCTGCATTAGTAAATAACAAGGTTTTCAGTCATGCAGTTTACACACACATGTATGGTTTAACATTTTAGAAAAGAAAAATGTTTCTTTGTTGACTGTTTGAGTGATAATGCATACGAAGTGATGCATAAACCTACTTAGAAGTAGTGCTGTGCTCAAGGAGGCAACCACGCCATCAGTCGACTGCTGATGTCTTTTACTGCAGTGTCACCAGTAACTGAGGCATTCACAGTTGAGAGATCAGAGGAGCCTCAAATAGGTATGCTTGTCGTTTACTATCTATTTAGGTTTCAGTTATCCACAAGTGTTACTGAATAATCATCATTTTCTCCTTGTCTTAGTTATCAGATGTTTTACAAATGTATCTTTTAATATGTGCAGGGGGACACTGAGATCCTAGGACATTGGCATTGCACGGTGTGTCCAAACCCTTCGCTAACATGAAGTATGTAATGTGTGGAGTGTGTCTGTCTCAATTTTGTTTTTCACTATTTTTGTTGTGTTTTTGTTTTGGTGTGTGTGTTTGTGTGTCCCTAATTGTTTTCACTTTCAATTTTAGTAGGTGAACGTGTTGGGCTTCTGGAAGTAATTCACTGGCTCAGAAGAATTACTGGCAGCTGGATCAGGAGAAAACAAACACCAGCGCTGATGAAGCTGAAAATTTCAAGTTAATTCTTCAAAACAGCACTTTCCTAGGACAGTACAGTTTTAGGTTGGAGTGCTGCAATACTTTAATTCCTGGGACTGACTTCCTACAGGTGAGACAGAGATTGTTCTTACTTGATTGCTTATTTTTACCCTCTTCTAGGTGTGAGCAATAATTAGAGAAGTTGTTTGGGGGCGGGAAGGGGATGTTTGAATTCGTGCTGATTGCATGGACAAATGATCAGGCAGGTATGCAGTGCTATATAAAGAAAGACAACAGTTTAAGAACAAGGAGTTGTTTGGTGGAAGATTAACCTACCTGAAGTGGAGAAGTAGTTGTATAGCCTGTCTGTGAGTACAGCAGCTGTGTTCCAATCTGTAAACACCACATTTTTGGTTTTGTTTTGTTTATAATGTATTGCTGAGTTACAGTGATAATGGGACTGGGGGGTTCTTTGTAGCTGTGGGAAATTCATATGATGATTAAGTCATTTGCATAAAGTCATGTTAATAGCTGAACTTGAGCCTTAGAAGTAAGGTGCAACTCCATGGCTTCAGACAGATGTGCAAGGTTCTTAGTTGTTTCAGAAAATAGTGGGTTTCCTTCTGAAAAGGAATGGTGTTAAATGGAGGAAAAAAAAAACCCAAAAAACAAAACCCTTTAAAAATCCATTGTTTGTAAAGGTGTGGTGCTACGCTTCCTGTTAAAGGGTGGAGATGAAGATGATAGCTACTGCTTTTCAGGCATTGGAGTGCTATGTTTTTCTGTTGATGTTATTGCTTCAGAAGTTACTGAGCGTGTCTTTTTAATACGTGCGATTATAGAAGGGCCAGAAGAACCATACACAGTGTTGTTTCTGCTGCAAGGTCCTGTTGAAGGTGCTTTATTGAGAAATTATATCTTAATAATCATAAAGCAGCTGTTTAACTCTAGGCCATTTACTACCTAGTCAGGTAGGCTGGCTGAAAACGTTGTTGAGGAACTGCAAGTAGCAAATATAATGGAGGAAAAACACCTCATTCATCTGTTTCTTTAGTGGTGTCAATGTTTGGTTTCTGTCTTGTTTTTGGAGTCTTGCCCTGTGCTGTTTGCTTTCAGAGCTTGCTCTTGTTGGAGAGAATTGAGTTGATGGAGAAACAGTGAAGGGAGTCAAGCAGCTGGAGACTGGGGTTTTGAGATTCTTGCCAAGTATAGTGGTGTGGCTTCTTGAGTTCTGGCTGTTAAGAAGAGTTGAAATGGTGAAAGAAAGCAGGAAGAAAAGTATATAGAAATAGCTTCAGCCACATTGTTGACAGGATGTCACCGAAAGGAAGCATTACTGAACATGTCCAGTTAGCTTCCTGAATGTGAAGATCAACTTTAATGCTGCTTCTGTTATTAACTTCCACCTTTATAACTGAGGGTACTAACTAAGCATTCAAATTCAAATTATTTTCTGTTTTTTCATGTGAAAAGTCCCAAACCATCAAGCAGATGGTAAGCTATCAGTGTTTCTTGTTTGTTTCCTAGTACTGGTAATGTACTCTGACAATATTGAAGGTTAAGTCAGAGTGGTTGAATAGGCATTTTGTTCTTTTGTTATTTTTTTTTTTAAAGGAAGCGGGGGCAGGGATTTGGGATTTCTTCCACAGTATTTGAGCACCAGATGTTAAAAAGCACCTTTACCTGGACTTAAGTTGCTGAGATGTTCTCACGTTAGAGATGGCTTCTTGGGATTTGATAAGCAGCGAAACTTCTTGCCTTGATTCTTCAGGAAACGAAGTTTGTTTTTTTTTTTTTTTTTTTTTAAAGTGTTTGCAAGTAACACAAATACAAAATAAATACTAAAAATGCAGCAGCAGTTGGGTGAGGAAGACTGGTCTGCACTTTGATCCTCTCTAAGCGTGGCCAAAGAGCAACAACCAGTCTTAATTGAAGTAAAAACTCTGCGTGTTCTATTTTTGGTTTTCAGTGTTCATGGTTTTTTAATAACATAATAAGAAGAAAAGACAAACCACAATCTGTGATTCTTTCACTGATAAAACTTAAAGCACCACTGCACGTTTGCTTTCTCCTTCCAGAAGATGAGGTGATTAGTCTGAGACGTAATGCACTTAATAGTTTATTTTGTTGTAATGCTTAATGTTGATCTGTATTTTGCTATAGTGAAATCACATGCATCAAAAGTGTAAGATGTTCTTATTGTATCTGCTGCCTGTGCAAAAGCACAAACAGACTGATTATAATTTTCTGTTGCTTCAGAGTTAGAAATTATTAGGAGAACGTGCTGGTAATGCTTGTTGAAATAACGCAGACATTTGGTATTTGAATGTCCCACTGTAATCATTATTATTGTGTTACTTTTCAGGGTAACCAGCAAGAAGAAAATCAAGCACTTGAATAATGACTTTGGGGCAGTTCTTGGACCTCTTTGGTTTTGCTGGGAGGGTTTTGTGAGTTACAAAGAATGACTGTAAGTTCTCGTATGAAATCCCATGTAATTCATTGAACAACTAATTAAACTTTAATTACCTAAAGTTCTGTTGTGTTACCTTAGTGTTAATAAAGCGTGTGGAGTGGATTTACTTAACTGTGAGGTTCTGTGCAAAATTTTCTTGGCATCAGGACTGTACAATTACTGGCTGTAATGCCAGTAGGTGCGTTGCAGACTTACTCAATGTCAGTTACTTCTCATACTTTGTATTAACAAAAAGGTTCCTCAGAATTTATTAAAACTCCAAGGGTTAAAACAGAAACAACTTCCCAGCAGCAGTTGCAGCATGAAGTACATTTCCTGCCTGAATGCTTTTCTTTGGGTGATTTTGCTAGGGAGCAAATTTGAAATATTGCACATAATGGAAGGCATATTTAGAGGTCACTGATGCAATTAATGATGGTGAAAACAATGGACTAAGCAGTGTGTTGTGTTATTTCCTTCTAAAAATTGAGTAATTGAGATCAGATGTTGCTGTTCATTTCGTGGAATAATTTGATTGGTTGTTTGGCTCTTGATATTATGGAGGCTGACACATAGCACATTTTATTATGCCTCTCTTACAGTGTACCTTAACTTGTTCTTTTGTAGAGAAAGTAATTAAATATGGAGTACCTTTTGTAACAAGTTCAACGGAATAGTGTAGAGTTCTGAATTAGTTCTGCAGTTAGATATGAGTAATCTGGAAAGTTCTTAACTGAAAAACTGTGAGATTAGTGTGATGGTATTGAGTGCATGTCTGTCAAAAGGGCAGGAACTCCCAGTCTTCAGTTTTCTTTTTTTCATTTAAACCACACACTTTCATAATTATTTGGGTTGTGATCATTATTCAAACCAGTCGGGTTTTCCGTTGACTTCCATCAGAACAGCCTCTTTCTATGGAGAAATTCCCCTAATGGCATTCAGCTTTTTCACTTGTGATAAGAAGCTGCTGATCTTAAATATGCTTTTTATTTTTCGTGTGTTGAATATAAACGTTCTGACTTGGCTTGTTAATATATCTTTTGTCAAATGGCTCACAGAGAACTTGTAAGTAAACTGGAAAGGATTATTTGTTAGAGCTTCCTCCAATTGGAAGTGCCATTTCCCAGGCCTTTGTCTGTGTTCTCTTTGCTCTGTGCCTTTCACTGTTCTGACTCCTAAGCAGTCACTTGTGTAAGTGACTCAGTTTGGCCCATGGAAGATAGTGGGGCTGGTGATACGAGCTGTCAGTTAAATGACTTCATTGCTCTCAGATTGTATCCTGTCAGTGTCACCACTGCGAAAAGGGGAAAGGATTTGGCCTTTGGCATAATCATTTGTCTGCCTCTGAAGCCAACACCATCAGCAG
This sequence comes from Lagopus muta, assembly GCF_023343835.1. Taxonomy (NCBI): domain Eukaryota; kingdom Metazoa; phylum Chordata; class Aves; order Galliformes; family Phasianidae; genus Lagopus; species Lagopus muta. The sequence continues at coordinate 3,466,259 of NC_064450.1, read as the reverse complement.
AAGAGCCTGCTGCTGCAATAGCTCTTTGCATGAGGAGCTCTGTCCATCACCGTCCTGCCAGCCTGGTTCTTGTGCTTTAAAAAAGAACAGTCAGAATTCTGTCATGCCACTCTCGTGGAAGTGAACTGATGCTGCAAATGCATTATATTTTTAGGTGCACTCGGTATGTAAAATGCTGGTAGGATGTTTATTCTGATAGTACTGAATGTAGTGTGATACAGCTGCTACTGTACTGGATAATGATGTTGACACAATTAACAGAAACTTACAGAATTTAACTGTCATTTGTGTTGTCCATTAAATTTTGCAGAATGGTTGCACAGTAGTGAGTCTGACACAGGAGATATCTGCTCCTGCTGACAGTTAGAGAGCAACGCCTCTGTTTTTGTCAAACAAATAACAGCACAGTCAGTTTTTCTGCAGCTGTGGGTCTATGGGAATTGCTGAACTAGATTGTGTTCAAATGTAAGAACTGAATATTGGTCACGCTGCTGCTCCAATGATGGATTGAGAACATGGAGGAATTAAAACGTAAAATAATTAAGTAAAATAATTGGGCTCTTAGCAATGCCACATATTGATTTCTAACATAAGTACTAGAAAGGAATTTGTAGTGAAAGGTGAACAAAAAGCTGTAAAACACACAGGTTTGTTCTTGTGTTTATAATGTGGACTGACTGTCATGTTTGCTTTTCTTAGGACTGTGGCTCTATTAAACCTTTCTGAAATGTGATTAACTACAGAACTAGGAAGCTTCTGTCCAAATAAGAACAGGTTTTGTGTTGGAATTTAAATTTCAAACCATTAAGCCAAAGAACTTACAATACACTCATTTTCATACTAACCTTGTATCTTATTATTTTGCCTTGGCCAGAAGTTGTTCGTTTTGTTGTCTTTTTTCTTTTAAAGCAACAGCTATTGTGCTCTTAGCTAAATAGTTTACTGCTATATGAAAACTTGATGTGTTTTTTCTTTATCAGGAAAGGTGATCTACAACATTTGAGTTAAATTTATTTCAAGCAGCTCTTGTGAATGTCTTTAAGCTGTGAGATAAGCAGTTTTGTAGGTAGCTGCAGACACCAGAGAGGATGGAAGGGGGTGAAGGAGAACTAGGATGTGAGACTCTCCAGTAGGCTACTCTAGAACACAACAGCATTTCAGTATGCTATGTTCTTACTGTTTCGAATGGCTGTTTAATTTTTCAGCTCTGAATAGCTGTATGAGGCTTCAAATGTTCACGAGGGAGCAGAACCACGTTATTTAAGAATGTAAAAGGAATGCAGGACATCTGCAATTATTCTGAGTTCATCAGGTTTAGTAGACGCAAGTTGTTTCTTTTTATCCTATAGTAAAACAAGAGTGAATTCCAAGTGTAACTTTTGTAAGGCATGATTGCTTGTCTGTAAGAAAGGTTTTTATAAGATGGAATACCATCATAAACGTGGTGATACTTTTTTTTTTTCAAGAGAGTTTCAAGTCCCACGTCTGTTACTAGTGACATATTTTCTGGGTTTCTGAATCAACCCAGAAGAGTTTCAGCAGTGTGTAATGTTAACCACGTTCTCATGAGTCACTGCTGAAAATACTGGTCAGTGGATTGCAGAAAGGAAGGCACATCAAAGGAGGAATTGCAAACGTAGGAATGAATGGTAGAGTTTCATTTTGAGATGTGTGATTGAAATGTGACTTAGAGAGGAATGGTGGATGTAAATTTTTTTTTTTTTGTGGTACAAGTGCTTACCTGGCTCAGGACAAGCCTGCTTCCTCCCTTCTCTGACAGCAGAAGCAATTCCTGTTTCATCCCTCTCTAATTCCAGAGTGATTCCTCATCACTACAGGAGTCAATTTCTGAGTAGCCAGGCTTCTGTTTTCATTAAGTTGAGGATTCAACAGATAAACAGGATGCTTCTAAAATCAGATAGGTGTAAGAGGTGTCAGATCTTTGCCTTCTGATTTAGAGCATAAAGCAGTACTGCCTTCTGTAGTTTTCATGTGTGTAAATGAAAATTGATGTGTATTTAACATACCGAGGTAGGTCTGCCATTCAGTGATGTTTGTAATCTTGCTTCACATGCATACTTGTTCTAAATACCTAGCCAACCTACAGGCAGATTTACAAAAAGGGCAGGTATGTTTGTGCATTCATCTGTGTATAAAAATGTTCCCACTTTCTGTTTATAAAATCGTGCATGAATGTGGGTTGGATGGAACCTCTGAGAAACATCTCATCCAATCTGCTGCTCATCATAGGGCTGGCTCCAGGTTTGGATCAGGCTACTCAGGACCTTGGCTAGCTAAATCTCAAAAAACGCTGAATATTATACAACATTTTGAAATGTTTAATAGAGCATAGGGCTCAGGATTTAAGATTAATAGGAAAAGGAAAATAGTAATGCATATATATTGGTTTTTTTGCTCTTGTGGCAGTCTTTCAAGATATGTGACTTGACAATATGGGAGTGCTTGAAATATATTTGTTTGGATGCCTACATCATACAACTGCAGGCAATTACCAAATGTATTAGTTTTATCTGTGTGCATATAGAAAGTATTTCAAAGGTGCCAAAAAGACCTTATTTTGTCTGACCCTCAGAGGGGATGTATTTTGAAGTGATGAGACTGCACACACTGTGCTAAGTTGTCTTTGTTACATTACTGTCATGTTTGATTTTGCAATCAAGTTGTATTTCTATCAATAAAAATGTTTTGGTGAATGTGTTCTGAATATGCACTGGCACTGTGCACTGAGGCACTGAAAAATCACATTATATAGGATGGAGATATGCTACCTAAAAAGGTAAGCTTGATTTTAAGTTATGTTTGTTCTTTGCCTTGTAATGTGTTAAGTAAATTAAAGAAAAAAGTATACACATATTTTGCAAAAGGAAAAAAGGGGGGGGGGGGGGGCATCTTAAAGCTATTGACTTATGAAGTCCTTGTTCTTTAAGACAGGATATTCTGCCTCTGTAGAGTGAGTGTGTCTTGTTCTTTCTCTCCATCCTCAGTGGTATAGCATCTTTATAGTCTATGAAATCTTCACATAGGAAGAACCTTGCCAGCTTAAGTGATGGGCTAAGGTTAGGGCCTGGCACTAAACCGGTATAGATGCTCTTCTTTAAAAACTCCATTATATGATAATGTCAGTTTGACTGGGTTCATTGCAGTGGTGTTTTGGGTGCTGATCTGATCAGACTTGAACTCAGCACAGAGCAGCTCTGATGCTTGTGTCATTTTTCAATCACTACTTGTGGACTGCAACATATTTAGTGTATCCCAGTATCTTTTCTCACAGTTAAAAACCTTTTTTGCCTCTTAACATCCTGAAACTTGCAATTCAATATGTTACTGTGGTTTCAACTGTCAGCTTGAACAAGTGTAGATTTGAATACAAATACCTCAAGTGAACGCCTTTGTGAGGTTTGTGCATTAAGGCAGCTGCACATACAACATGTTTTTTCACATACAGTAGAAATGTTATCCACTGCTGTGAGCCAGGTAGCTGTTGTCTGTTTGTATCTAAAGTAGTTTTGAAATGGATTTTTATTTTTTATTTTTTTTTTTTTTTTTAAGTCTGGCCATAAGATAAAGAACTGCACAACTTTATTTCAAGGTTGAGTTTACAGCAAATGCACAACTGAGAATGAGGTACAGTTGTTTTTTTTTTTTCCTCAAGATAGTAAATGCCATAGAGACTGGCCAGAAGATGATCTCTGAGCAAAGCTGAAAATGGTGCAGTCAGTGTACATAGTGTTCCTGTAAGCTTTTCATATCAGGAGCGTATGCTTATTACAAGGCTGTCTATTCAGGGAACAGGAATACAGCTCCTGAATGGTGAGGCTTTGATGTGTGTGTGCAGCAGATTGGCAGGGCTCACATTTCAGCAGCGCTGCTGAAGCAGCTGCTGTGCTCCCCTCCTGTATGTGGGCATGGCCTCTTTGTTAGCACAATTTGTGAGTCTGTGGGGTGAACTGAATAGGAGAACTCACCTGGCTGCAAAAATTCACCCTCAAAATGATGCTTTTTTTTTTCCTGTCATTTTCTTAATCAGGCTTTTCACTCGTGCAAATGTTTGCTGGCACAATGGGAGGTGCTGTAAGGATGGAACTAGTGGCAAGAGCAGGAAATGACACGACCATTGAACTCTTGGCTAAATATTTGCCTTTGACAAGAAATACTTCTTAATCTCACACTCATTCATAAAAGCAATGAGGAAAAAAACCTGATCCAGTTACTTAAACTATTATGTCAAATTATTCTGGTGTTTTTAGACAAATAGTTCCTACTTTGTGATAAATTAAAAACCCATTGTGCATTGGAAGCTGGAGATTAACATTCTAACTTAAAAATACGAGCTTCCAGAATGCTGTTTTTAAGTATTCTTTTTTTAAAACCAATTACTTTCTGGTATTGTTAACAGTATTCTCTTACTATCCAGATATTTTTTAATTGTGGAACATGGCACAGGGGATTTCCAGGCTACAATGTCGTGACAATGCAGTTAATGGTACATGGAAACTGTGAGGTCTCAAAGACAGCAAGATTCCTATTTAAACTATGCATTGGGCCTTGAAAAGACAAATAATGGTGATTAGATACAACTTTGGCTGTCCGGATATTCTTTCTCCTCTCCTTCCCTCCATTCTAATCTTGTTTTATTCAATTACAGTTTCTGATCTCTGAGTTGTGCTTTCTGGATGTTTGACTAGCAGTTTTTTGCCAACTTCAGCCCTTCTGTTGGCTCACAAAGGAGTTAAAATGGATGAGCGATGAATAATAGTACACTTTGTGTCTGTGATTGTGGTATGTGTTTTTCTTCCCCTCTTGTGCTGTTATTTGCTAAAAGCCTGACTCAGTGATTCCTGTCACTCCCATATTGAAAATAGTAGCCTTTGGGTCTTGCAAAAAAGGAACCTGGATGGAGTGAGATTTTGAGCTGCATTTACATTTTTAGTTTATGTAAAGATGGAAAGAATCGCAGGTGTCAGATCTTCAGAAAGTGTTGAAATTATGAATGGAAAATGTTATCTAGGCATATTTGAAGACTTAATGATGTTAATTATAGGAAATATGCACTTACCTGTATTTCCTTTTTTGAGTAATCAAAATGGAGAAATGAAAGAATGAGGGTGTATGAATCTTGTGACATTACAGAAGCGTGCTTTGGTTATGTGTGGGCTATTGAAAAAAAATAAGGCCTCTGAGCTGGTGAGCTAAAACTGCAGTGCTTAAGGGGATTGTCATACAACGCAAACTGAGTTCATAATGCCAACCATCAGAGCATGTCCAACCTGAAAGCAAGCAACGTTTCTTGAGAGTAGTGTGAAATTAAAAAAGAAAAAAGAAAAAAAGGGGGGGGGGGAAAGCTTTTATTTTGTATTTTGATCAGCATTTCTATTAAAAGAGGAAGTAAAACACAAACACCCACGCTTGTTCAGTCAGGCAAGACCACCAGTGACCACAAAAAAACATTACCGAGAATCTCTGCAGGAGTTTATGACAAAGTAAATTCACAGTTATTGGTTACAGATCAGCTTGTAACTGTGCTCATAGTGGTAATCAGTTTGATTCCTGATAATACCGATTTCATTACATGTTTTTGGGTGGTGGTTTCGTTTTTGTTTTTTCTTGGACAGGTGGAGTTGGGGGAGTTTTATTGACCAAAATTAATGACGTTTTTAGTTGAAATTGTCTTTGTGGTGTGACGGGAATAATAAAATAGTAAACTGAGACTCACTGGATCCTGCCAGCACACTAATTAACCCACTGAGTTGCTGGCGTCGTATTAGCTGAACTTCATTGTCATCTACCAGCACTGACCAACCACAAGAAAATGAGAACAGTCTGCAGTGTAGGACTTGTGTAGCAGATTTATTTACAGGCATGTTCTAAAATTAATACTCTCAAGGGGAGATGTGTTTTGAGAAAGTACTTTGAATTAGATAAATTGATGATGATGTGTGAAAGCTGACTGATTTCAATTCTGAGTTTGTGCCCTTGAGAGAGAGGAAAATAAGCATACTTGAGCTGCAACCTACTAACATGTCAAATTTATTTCTCCTGCTTGGGGTTCCTGTTAGAATATTTTTTTTTCCAGCACATTTAGGTGTTATGGTTGCCCTGTTACCATCTTGTGTTTTCAGTAGTAAACCGCAAAGGTTTTGTATTCAGCAGCTTTCAGGCTGTATAAACAGCTTCATGCTGTGTACACACTATGCTATGAAGTTGATGCATGTTTCAGTTTTTCCCTCCACTTCTATAGTCTAACCTCAAAAAAGTTGTAAATATTGATACTTGATATTACGTATTATGTTAGCATTCCATGGCCTCTCTTGAGAAAGCTTTTTTCTCCTCCTAATTTGTGGAGAAACGTTCTTGACACGTCTTCCCTGATGCATCTTTGCATTTTACTCAGTTATCAAATAAGTAAACCAACTGTACAGTGAAGTGAATTGCTTCATGTTCTCCTTCTGCTCAGTTCTGTCCAAACAGGCAGTTCCTCTTGGCCGTGTCCGCTTTGCAAAGTGCTGTATAATAAATGTCACACAGGAACTCGGGTGAGAAACTTCAGATCCCATTCATAAAGGGTGTTGTTTATTTGCTGATTTGAATATTGCCTGTGCGTAGTTCCTTTTCTAAGAATGAAATGCAAATAGAGCAGCGTCATCTCATGTTAACCACAGACAAATTCAATTAGCAAAATAAACAGGTAGAGTAGTTGAACTATGGGAGAGAATTTTCTTCCTCTCTCTGTTGGAAGTCTGTCAGTAATGGCTGGTCACACACTGCTTCTCTAACCCTCATCAGTGTTCTGAAGGCTAAGAGTTCATTTTCTGAGTTTCGTTTTCTCCTGTTTTTGATATGCCAGTGACTGTGTATCAGTGTTCACAATATCTAAAGGAGGAAACTGTTCTCATATTTTGTTCTGGTTTTCCCTGAGCGATTAACCTTTGGAGCAGTTATGATGTGTGAGGTGAGAATACAGAAGTGACATCTTTTCTCCTCAACATCCTTGATTATTTCTAATAGATATAAATTGGCTTGTGTTGTTTTTTTTTGTTTTTTTTTTTTTTTCAGACAGCCCTTCTTGTTAGAGTTTGTATGTACCTAGTAATGGGATAAAAATAGGCTATTTTGAGGTTTTCAGGCTTTGGCTACATTATTAAAAATAATAATGTTGAATACTGTATACAGATATGAAAAAGATTGCAGTTATCCTATTTTTTATATAGTATCTATTAATCATATGGTTTTGAACATAGGTCGTAAGCCAATTTTCTACCATATAAGAATCTTACTAATGTCTGTTAATGAAACATGAGATTTTTCTTACCACTTTTGCCTTATGTTATTTTGTCCCTTCACTACTGAAAGCAATTGCAATTTCTTAACCTTTTTGCAAGAGTGTTTCTGTGGCTAATCACTCAAACACTGTTCTTGGAATCTCCAGTTCTGTAGTCATCCTTCGGGACTGGTTAAATACTTCAGAAAAGGCAGGCATGTAGGACATATGTCTGTTTTTCACTGTTCTTTTGTTGGTGGCTTTCTGTTGGCTTGGAAAATAGCACTTTTTTTTTTTTTTAATATCAGAACAGAAAACTGATTAAAAATCTTCATTTCTCTTCTGAAATGACAGATCTAAACGAGAATATTATAAAAAGATTTTAAAGTATATTTATTACTGATGCTAATCACACTTGGTGTTGGTTTTAATTTGCCTTTGGCTGTTTTCTATAGGTTATTCACATTTCTGTAGTTCTTCACTGATTTTTGACTAATGTAAATCATTTTATCACTTGGTTTCTCCATCTCAGTCTCTCCACTCCTACTTCCTTGGTTGTTTTTCTGCCATCCTGACTATGACTTGTGTTGCTGTTTTGGTAGGGCTTGTATCTGCCATGTATTACAGGGGTACCATGGCAGTTTCCACCTTCAGATGCCAAAGACATCTGTTCCAAATAAGCTGAACCTTGGCAGACTGATCTGCTTCATTAATTTACAATACCATATCATAAAGCTATGTGACATGAGAGGGAGGATGGCTGGAAGGAAACAGAAGTTCAGTTTGAAGCAAAGGAAGGGTAAAAATTCTATTGCTGTGGTGAATGGACCAGTGTGTTCTCATGGTGCAGTTTCTCTATTAGAGAAGTGACAGCCTATCTTAAGTTTTCATGGCAAGTTATGGCATTTTATTCGAATACCTGCAACTGTGTCTGCATAGCAAATGCTCAGTAGAGTCTGAACTGTTAGTGAACTAAAAAAAAAAAAAAGCCACAGCGTTTTAGACAGTAATGCTTCAGGTCTGCCGTATCCTGACAGCACAAATGGAGTCGGGTGTGTTGTAGGATCCCACAGCGAAGTACACGAAAGCAGTGAGAGTTCTGCATTCCCAGTTACCATGCAGCTGCTGCTGCGGCTTTTGCAAAGCCCTGTTGTGGTGTCGGTTCTCAGAGCTTCCGCTTTGTGAATAATTATCCTCCGAGGGCGGAGGGGATGCTTTCAATTTAGAGCGTGTGTCTGAATTTTCGGCGTCTGCCGTTACTGACGCGAGGCGGTAGGGATCGCTTCCCAGCAGCTCCGGGAGTCGACTTCTCGCTTCTCAAACCCGCCCGACTGTGATGGTCTCGCCTCAAAAAACTGCTTTTAGAAACCAAGAAAACGCGCCTTAGCGTCAGTTGTCAACAGGATGCTGGGGAGCGTGCCGTAATCCTGTCAGCAAAGCTCGCCCCGCCCCTCAGCTCTCCCCGGCCGCGTTTCCCTCACGGGACGCTGGGGCGGGGCGCACCGCCCACGGCCTCGCAGTGTTTACAAACACGCGTCAGTCAGCCCCGAGCGGCGCCGCCATCATCCGCTGGGCGCGGAGCAGGCTGGGTAGAAAAGCGGGAGCGCGGGACGGCCGGCGGGAGGGGCGTCTCCACAGGTGGAGCGCGGTGGCACAGCCCGGGTTTGGCTGTCGGGGAGGTCCATGGCACGCTGTCGAGTAGGGGTTTGTGATCGCTCCGCCACTCCGCCTCCAAAAAACTGTCCGTGAAAGCAGGAGGGACGATTACCCAGCTGTTAGAATCGCGGCGTCGTTTAAGATGGAAAAGGACCTCAGGATCAGATGCTTCTACCACTGTTATGCTTTCCAGTCCTTCTGTTATTAAATTATGAGATCTGAAAGACTCCTGGAGGGAAAAAAGAAAGCCTATAAAAATAACTATTCTGAAGTAACATATATTCTCCTATTGATTTTTAAGGCAAGAATTGACCATATTTGACCAGGGAGCTTCGCACCGTTCCGTCATTCGGTATTTAACACTTTCCCTCGACAAAAAATTGCATATGTGAGAAAATGTCTAAAGCCTGAGTCTCCATATAGCTTTACTGATCAACACAGGAGTTCTGTGTGGTCGTCAGGGTCACTCAGAAACGTGGCTGTGTATGGCAGCCGCACTGAGGCTGTGTTGGAGGAATTTTTTACTGCTTACAGTGGCATTCTTGCCTAGGAAAAGGAAAACACTGTGCTTGGCAGATGTTGAGGAAGGAGGTATTGGCGTTTGAAGTTTTCTTTATTCAGTTGAACAGGTTTTGGTAAGTGCGTACCTTGTTAAAAGTGCAAGTGAATGCTACCGAAAAGTGGCTTTGCAAATTAACTTTGTAGGGTTGTGTTTAACAGAACTCAAATCTCGCTGGAAGCTTGTGACGCTGTAATAAAAAGATTATGAATAGCCTCTAATGGCCTTTAAAAGCTGTTTAATGCTGGTTGTGTCAAAGCAAGCAATTAAGGTCATTTAATCTACTTGATTATTCATCAAGTTGCTCTAGTGGTATTCCATGTGTTTGAATCAGTGAAAATGTGCGCCTTGAAGGCTGCCTCAGCACTCTGTAGCCCTTAGTGCAGAGCGCATGTAATAGAAAAGCTGAGGAAGTAAACCCTTTGGTTACAGGACAGTTTAGTAGCCCCAGGCATACGCAGACTGTGTGTGGACACTTCTGTGTTGATACAACATGGGCTTCAAGAAAAAAGAATGCAAAAAGTAGTCATTTGAAGCAAGTTTGATCATGAAAATTTTATTAATGGGTTCATTTAGTGCTTACGTATTTCTGTTAAACCCCAGATTGTTGTGAAGCCAGAGAATGAGGTAAGGAAGGTTTGCGGATTCTCAGTTTCTGTGGTGCAAATGTGATCCTGTATGATTTGGTGTGAACTGGGTGACGTGGTCACTTACCACAAAGGGCCCAGAGTGGAGAAGACTACGCAGACTATGTTTTGGTCGATAAGTTGGAGTCCTAGTTCTGTTCTGAACAGTCAGGGAACCTGTAAGGCAGATCCTCAAAACCAACAGGGGAAAAAATGATGGAAATAGTACGTTTGTGCTATGCAGCTCCAACATAAGGACCAGGTTAGGTTTGAGCAGTGGGATTCACTGGAACATAAAGGCCCCAAACAGCCCAGAACTGCGTATGGTATGAATGGTTCTACTGCTCTGCTTCCTGCTTTATATGGCACAAAACAGAACAAGTGGGCAGGTTGGAATGACCTATGAGGGCCATTGTGCATGGTCACAGAGAGAATGACTAAATCTGCACCAATTTAGGAACACATTGGCAGAAATATCTCAGCAAGATCTTAAAGTGAGTTTTACTTCTGACAATTGAATTTGTTGTTTACTCTGCAGCACTGGTAATACCAAAGTAAACAGCTTTCTGTTGGTGTTATAGAGTGCTGTACTGACCGTTGGATACCTGAAAAGCGCTTTCAGAGCGCATTATAAAACTATTTCTTATGTTTCATTGGCTGTGTTCTCAACACTGTTCTGTTATGAAAAGAACTAGTATCAGCTTCACAAATTTAGTATCGGATGTTAGTAAGAAATTAATACAAATTAGAAGTAGCTGCTATTCACAAAGCAGCATTAATACTTTAGCAAACTGAGTAACTGCAGGGTGGTAGCAACTGCTGGCCCAATAGGAATGCACCTGGCTGCTATCCCAGTGTACCTGTTTTCTCTCTGGGGGTGTGCAGTCGGTGATGTTTAGCAGGCATACCCCCCTGGATCCCTAACCGATTGTTAGCAGAGCAGGCACAACATTGCTGTAGTTACACTGGAGCCAATTGATTTAAAAAAGAAAAAAAAAAAAAAAAAAGAAAAAAAAAGTTGAGAATCTGGGAGTCATAACTGGCTCTCTGATGCTCCACATTTTCTGTGCCAAACATATGCTGGTATAGAAGAAAGTCTGATTCTAAATAACAAAGTGTGGGCAAGATTTAAATGAAGTTTTCCATAAAAGAAACCAAATCTCTCAATGTTGCTATGTTTTACTGCGACTGATGTCTCAGTGCAGTCAGACAAAGGCACTTAAGCAGCGTGTTACTGTATTGTAGCTGCTTATAATGAGTGCTGATTGAATCCTAAGAGGGATTCCTGAAGTTTGGCTGGACTTTGCAGGTAGCATGCACAGTGTGCTGTTCCAAAGCATGCGTGTTATCATTGCAGTTAAGAATCTGTTGGCTCAAATGTGCAAAAATAGGAGTTTGTGTTTCAAATTTAGTACTGGATGTTTGTTATTGAGTTGATTGGTTTTGAGTATAAAAATGTTTTCAGTAACTATTACCAGTGCCTGCAGAGCACGCGTGTACCACTGAAAGAAACATTTGTATGTCCTTTGAATTAATATATGATGGTGAACTCCATAAATTTTTAAAGAAAAGATGAAAAGAGAACAGAGACAAACACATCTTAAGCAACTGCTTGGAAATACCGTGAGGCTATCTGGGCCATTACAGCAAAGTGTTTGTGTACGTTTGTTTATAGGCATAATTTGTAGCACCTTCTTTCACCGTGTATAGGTAGAAGTCCAATCATTTACTTCTCAATTCTGACAGTACCTGGTCTTTGTAACAGAGGTGCAAACATTTTGAGAGGGTCTTCATCAGGTAAATGGCTCACAATGCAGACGCTACATTTGAGTACACTTAATGTCTTCTGTTTGCTAATCTGTAGTATTTTAAACTGAAAGCTGCCCATGTGGATTCTTGATCATTTTTTTCCACTTCTCCCTGTGCTGTGCTGTGACCCTCAGGGAGGAATGTAACATACTGTTACAGCAAGCGGTGTCTAATTCTGTTTTGTCGTGTCAGATCGCTTGCTTGCTCTTTTGTGCCCTACTTCTTAGGAGGAACTAGGACTGGCAGGTGTACTCACAAATACACCGACATGCCTGAAACTTTTAGAGCACGGAGCTTGCACTGTGTGGATGTTAGAAATTGTTGAAGATGTGGCATTACCTTTCTTTTAAGCTAATGTTTACAACCTTCCAGATATGTTTGGTTTATCAAACCTTTTCTTCCCCCCCCCCCCCCCCCCCCTTTCGGTGATATTCTTCGAACAGCCTCAATCACGGCCTTCCAAGCGCTGACCCACCCTGCATCAATGTTTGGGTACTTGCGGTTATTTATTGTCGTTATTACCGGTGTTCTGCCGTTTCTGGAAGTAACGCCAGCGGACGGCACGCGCCCCGGCTGCCGAATGGAAAACCCATCGGCTCGCTCCGGGAGCTCTGCGGGCGGGGCAGCGGCCGCGCTGCGGGACCCGGCACGGGCACCGCCCCACGCGAAGAGCCGAGGAGAGCGGGCGGCGGCATCCGGGCCCAGGGCAGGTGCCGGAACCGCGGGGGCTCCACCGGCCGCCCGGGGCGGGCGGGGGCCGCGGGGAGGAGACGAGGGTCGGGCGAACCCGCCGCGCCGAGAGAGCGCGCTCCGCTCCGCCGCGCTCCGCTCCCGGCCAGGGGCTCGGGGCCGCGTTCCCCCGGCGCGGCGGACGAGGGTCGCTCCGCTCCCGGCGCGCGGATCTGCTCCGCGTTTTCCGGGCCTTTCCCGTCCTCTCCGCGCCCGACACTCGAACGTGCTGCGCGGCGCCGGCCGCGGCGCCTCTCGCCATTGGCCGCTCCGCCATAGCCCCATGGGCGTGCGGGCCCCGCATTGGCCCGGCGCCGCCGTCCGTCAGCGAGCGGCGGAGTGCGTCAGGTTGGGTTGAGCGGCGGCCCCTTCCCTGCCTGCGTCTGGCGGCGGCTGCGGCTGCGGGGCCGGTGCGGGCGGAGGGGCGCGGCGGAGGGCGGCCCCGCTCCTCGCTCGCTAAGATGGCGGCGGCGGCGGCGGCCGTGGCGCGGCTGGAGGGCCGGGAGTTCGAGTACCTGATGAAGAAGCGCTCGGTGACCATCGGCCGCAACTCGTCGCAGGGCTCGGTGGACGTGAGCATGGGCCACTCCAGCTTCATCTCCCGGCGCCACCTGGAGATCTTCACCGCCGCGCCCCCGCCGCCGCCACCGGCCGGAGCGGACGGGCCGCCGCCTCCCGCTCAGGGGGACCCCGCGGCCGCCGGCGGGGGCGACTTCTACCTGCGCTGCCTCGGCAAGAACGGCGTCTTCGTGGACGGCGTGTTCCAGAGGCGGGGGGCGCCGCCGCTGCAGCTGCCCCGAGTGTGAGTACGGCGGCGGCCGGGCCCGCCCCGCTCTCCCCCGGGGCCCGCCGGGCCCGCCCGCCCGCGCCTTCCCGAGCTTCGCGGGGTGGTGCCGCCCGATTGTCCGTGCCGCCGGCCGGCACGCGGTCGCCGTGACGGGCGCGGAGCCGTGCCCGAGGCCTCCTTCCCCGCCGCCCCTTCTCCCGCTCCGCCTTTGGACGTGCCCTTCCCGCTGGGCCCGCATCCCGCGCACCCGCCGCCCGCTCCGTGCCCCCGGCGGTGCGGCGGCGAGGCCCCCCCCCGGACCCTGCCGTGCCGCGTCTGGCACACGGCGGTGTCTGCTGGGAGACGGGAGCAAATCGGGCTGCGGCAGCGCTCGGAGGTATTGTAATTAGCAAACAGAATTGGATACACCCTTGAGTATTGTTTACGTGCTTCAAAGGAAACCGGTCGAGTGGTCGTCCGCATATCTGGGATTTTTGAATGTGAGATCGGTAGATCTTGTGGCGCCCTTCGTGCTTTTACTGAACGTTGAGGGCTTGTTTTGTGTGTGGGATCCTGATTTTTGTGGCAGTTTCTCTTTGCCTGATTGTGACATTGATTTTTTTTTTTTTTTAATGACTACACTGAATCTTCCACATGAGATGCTTTCACTGTCCTGGTGCTTTCTGTTCCCTTATGTGTCAATAAATGCATCAGGAGGTTTTAAGTGGTAATACATTCCTATACCATTAGCAAATATTAACTGTCTTGACAAAATATTTTCCTAGAGGACTATGTGAGGCCTACCTACTCCGCTGGAGAGTTTATTGGGCTGTAAATAAGTAATCCTTGTTTTGAGGAGTCTCACATAGGAAAAGTGAAAGTGTTTTGGTTGGGAGTAGTTTTAGTTAGGTCAACTAAGAGATACCCACAAGGTTACAAGTGTGCTAACTTGGCAGAAAGCATGCTGTCAGTGTCAGCTCTTACCATGCCTTGCAAGTTTTTAAACTTCTCTTAGCACTTTGATGGTGTGTATTTTCCACTTTGACGTCTTGGTGTTCGTTTCCACAACTGGTTTCTCGGTAAAAAATGAAATTCTTACCTTTTTGCTTTCTAGGAAATGCTTCTTCTGAAAGGCTTTAACAGTGCCAGTCTGTGTGGAGCTGTATAATCGCAAACACACTTGGATGACTTGTTTGACCTTTAACTGTAACTTCTATTTTTGCTTTCTGCTTTTTAATGTTAATAGTCGTTTGCCATGTGGTTAATTGATATTTTGATCTAAGGCATTTGAGAGGTACAATTTAAATGCTTCTTTTTGTAAAAGGTTTGGTATTTAATACACTCATTGCAGGCAAGTCCTTGTGAGTTATGTATGTTCATTGCAAGCAGCCTGGAACTAGCTTGAGAAATTTAGTCAGGAGCACGCAGATAAATGCTTAATTCCTTGAGGAAAGAGTACAGCTGCTTCGTGCTGTCCATGCAATTATTGACTCGTAATTTTATCTTTTTTTCTTTCAGTGTTGTCACTTTATACAGAGAAAATGAACACGATGAAAACTTTTGTGCAGTTAATTTCTTATTTGTCATGGATATACGTAGGTGGTGCTTAAAGAAACTACATCTGCTTGAAACGTACTGTGTTCAATGATTACACCATTTCTTAGACTGCACGTTTGCAGCTTTCTGTTTCGAGATCTGTAAGCTGTTTAAAGTAGTTATCTCCTGGTTACAAAATGTAGGTGTGATCTTTCTGTAAATAATAGGTGGCTTACCTTCAGTGCTGGCTGGAAACAATGGAGCAGTGTGTGTGCTGAATGAAGTAGGATTTCTTTGGTCAACAGGCTTAGGGATGAATTTTACCTTGAAGGGCTTGGGATCAAATGCTCACCTCCTGCTTTTTCAGAAATATAAAATAGTTTATCAAAGTCATAGCAGAGTGGTATAGAGAAATTGTAGTTTCATATTTTCAAAGTTCTGTTTTTTTGTTGTTTAATTTTTTAGCATAGGAGTCTCCAGGCAAATTCAAAGTAGACATTATCTGCTTATAGCAAATCATTACTGTGAACTACTGATGACTAATATTGTTTGTAGCCCTGTTCTTGATTTTCATTTAGATTTAAGTGCTCAAACTGAAGATGATCTCCTGGATTTTAAGGCTTAAACTTAGTTACAGTGTAATGTAAACGTTAACTAACAACTGAAGGTGGCTGGAAAGAAAGCAGTTTGAGTGCGAGTTGAAGATTGATGATTGCTATCCTCAGCTCAAGTAATCACTGGATCTATTTTTGTTGTTGTTTACTTCTGCTGTGCTGCCAGTAGTATGCTTTGCCTATGACTGCACGATCATTTGATTTTTTTCTAATGGCAAATGAGGTTAAAAAAAAAAAAGGCCTGTTCTTTGTGTTTGTTTTGAAGTGATCTTGGAGACTAAGAGTGAAGAGTTGTCTTCTGTCACTAATAAATAGGTGACTCCAAGCAAAATGCTGTTTCAGACTTGAGCTGTCTTTATTTAATTGTCCCTAGTAATTGCACGTCATTTGGGTTTCCTTGGCCGCCTTTGATTTCAGCACAAGGTGTAAACTTGATTTAATCTAATAGTGTTATTGAACTTCCTGATTTTGGATGGGAAAAACAGAAATACAGCTTTGTGGTCTCCTGCAAACCACACATTTTGAAGTTCTGGGTAAATTAAGTTTTCAGAGTCTACTTATATATATTATAATAAAGACATTTTTCTTTCTAAAAATATAAATCCCATAAACAGAGAATTGCTGTACATTAAGATAGCTATTTTGGTCGCTATTTTTAGTGCTTCCCTGGAAACATCACTGTCAGTGCAAATGTTTAAGTTTCCACACAGGAGGGTAGCATCAGTGGGAAGCGTGTTTTTGTTTTTCTAATTCTTGACAGTCTGACACACGTCCTTGTCTATATACAAACCAGCTGTAATCTCATGTGATGAATAAAATGGAAGCTAGGGGAAAAAAAAATAGCAAGTTTTTTTTTTGTTCATGTCCATTAGGAAGCTCTGTGGTCAAGGTCACGGTGCACCAAGGCATGGGGTAGAACAAGTCCTATAACCTCATCTAAATGCATACAAACCCAAGCAAGTCAGTTGATCTTTTTACAACTACCTTCAAGATCCATGGATTATCTCTGCTGCCGTTTATATAGTCCACATTTTTAATTGGTTTCCCTCGATTCTTTTCAAGTTTCCCCTGACTTCAGTGGGGGCGTTGTTGAGGGGTATTGCTAGGTAAATAATAACATCGATACTTGACTTTTGAGGTAATTGGTTTGAAAAATACCTTATGTGCTGGGCACAGCAGCTGTTGGTGACAGCGCTTTTATATACAGCTTTTGGAGAGGCAGGGTTCCAGACAGATGTAACAGCACAGCTGGAGAAAAACAGACTGACTTTTGAGTACAGCTCAGCTATGAAAAAGGTTGGTTGTCTGTGTGCTGCTCACCCCCTGCCCATTTTTTCCACCCCTTCGTGTTGCAGTCAGTAGTTTGTGTGTATGTTGTTCATTGGCATTGGAAATTAGAAAGGTTCTGACATAGTAAGCTCGTGTCTTCCAAGAGACAGTTTGTTCGTTTGGGAAAAAAGCACATATTTTATATATTAATGATTACTTTTGGATGTGATTTTGTGGAAGTGGATTTGGGAATCGTAACCAAGGCGCCGTTAATGAGAGAACAGCATTCCAAGCTGGAGCAGAGATGCGTGCAGCCTGTTACTGTCCTGCAGAGCAGTCAGGAGCCAGTGCTTGGGGAGCAGTGCAGGAAGGGACAGAGGCATGTGGCTGTGCTTCCTCTACTTATTCTTCTGGATCCCAGTCGGTTCAAAAGCACATGTCACAGAATCACAGAATGGCCCAGGTTGGAAGGGACCTCAAGGCTCATGAATCTCCAACCCCCTGCCATATGCAGGGCCACTAACCTTCACATTTAATGCCAGACCAGGCTGCCCAGTGCCCCATCCAGTCTGACCTTGAACAACTCCAGGAATGGATGGGGCATCCACAGCCTCTCTGGGCAGCTGTTCCAGCACCTCACCACTCTCTTTGGAAAGAACTTCCCCCTGACATCCAACCTCAATCTTCCCTCCCTCAACTTAAAACCATTTTCCGTTGTCCTGCTGTTGCCTAGCCTTTCAAAGAGTTGATTCCCCTCCTGCCTGTAGGCTCCCTTTAGGTACTGAAGGCTGCAATGAGGTCACCCCGCAGCCTTCTCTTCTCCAGGCTGAACAAGCCCAGCTCCCTCAGCCTGTCCTGGTAGGGGAGGTGCTCCAGCACCCCGATCATCTTCGTGGCTCTCCTCTGGACCCTCTCCAACAGCTCCCTGTCTTTCTTGTACTGGGGGCTCCAGACCTGGACACAGTACTGCAGATGGGGCTTCACAAGAGCAGAGTAGAGTAATGTAATCTTTGTGTTGTTCTTTTAAATGAATTGGCAGTGTGTTTTTGCATCTCTGTAAACTTGTATCCACATCATCCTTTTGCAGTGAGTTCCTCACCTTGGAGCCAGTTGGGGGGAAAAGTACCTTCTTTCCTGAGCTCTTTGAATTTTACTCCCAGTGATTTCATTTGCTACAACTTGATTTAGCTCCTCTATAATCAGAGGCAGTAAAAAATTGTCCCATTCTGTCATTCATTTTATAAAGTTCTTTGTATTTGCTAAATATAGGAGCTTTTAGAGTAAACCATGTAGAGTGTGTCTCACTTCAGCTTATCATCTGTTGACTAATAAGTAGTAGGTTTCTACTGGTGGAAGCCAGTAGATTGTGAATAAAGATCAAGTATATTCACTAAGTAAACTCTTTGGGAAAATTTATTGCGTTCAACATTACTCAGGCAGGAAATACTGCAGCAGATTGTAGAGAACCTCTAAATAGATGAGTGCACTTCTTTTTTAGTTGCTTAAATTCCATGCAGAGATGTCATTGCTGTATGCATTGTGGTCGCATGCGTGCTCAGTGAGCGTTTCACTCTGGAAACAGCTCAGATTTGGATTAATGGTCGAGGAATGGATTGTAACATCTTAAGCAGTGTTAGCAGCTGATATGGGAAGAATGTTCTTTGCTTTGCTTGCTGGGGTTTTTTTATGCTTTTGAGCCTGACTTGTGTTGTAAAGATTTGCTTTATGTTTATAAGCATTAGATGCTTAGGAAATCAAACACAATACATATATTTTTTCTTTTCCCAAGGAACAGAGTTCCAACAATGGATTAATTACTTCAGGCTGGATTGGCACCTGCTTTTTCACTTTTTTGATAACACTTCTGATAAATACAGCTGCTTGTAAGGAAGACAGCTGGCCAAATGGAGACATTATGATTGATTTGTGTTTAGAGGAATATGATAGAGTTCCATACTGGTATTAAAACTATGAATTACTTACAAGTTATCTCAAAGCAAAGAATAAGGAAGTATTGAACTTGGCTGCGACTTACAGATCGGACTCCAGAAGTGTTATGTACTTTATGAAGCAGACACTGTGACCCATGCGTAATGAATAATAATGTAAACTGAACATATTCCTGGGTATTTTGTGGCTACTTTAAAGCAAGATTCTCACTGTAGCCTTACCTTGAAGAGCAATATAGGAGGCAGAAGGTAGAGCATGTTCTGCTTCAAATAAAAAAAGCTGAATGTGAAGTTTCTGTAATCTGTAACAGTTGTTTCTCTTTTTTTCTTTCACATTCCCATCTGAACTGGCCATGACGGATGAGTGAAATGGTTTTTTGCTCCTGAAACAATACTACAAATTGCCAGACACCAATCAGGTAGCTGAGGGAAAGCTCAGCTTTAGATCTGGATTAACTGGTGATTGCTTTGCCTTTTTTATTGCTCTGACTGATGTGTGGGATCGAGTAAGGACATCTTCTACAGTGTTATTGATCTTACACATATTCATGTGCTTGGAGTTATCTATAGGAGTACAAGTATGTTCTCTGTGTGGTTATGTGAAATAGTAGAAACCAGGAAATGGTCTTAGAAATTGGTGGCTTCTCTGTTTTTCTGTTCCACTTCTGTAACAGAAGCATGATTAGTGAGTGTTGTTTTGGTGTAAAGGTGCAGATGAAGTATTTAAACTGTTTGTTTTATGAATCTGTTGTTGAAAGTGAGTTTTGATTTCCTTACCTTCAGTTATAGCAGTAAGGCAAGAGATACGGAAATGCAATTGTTCTTTCCTGGGTACTAATTAAATGCATATACAGTACTGATCATCAGTTGAGAAATGCACAAGTTTTGAGGAAGGAGAGACAGCTTTGTATCAGGTGGGTATCAGGAATGCAAGTTAATGTTCCACCCTCACTTTTCAAAATGAATGTGTATGATTAATTTGCTTATAATGAGGAAATGACATTGTCGTATAAATATTCGTCCTTCAAGAACATACATGTGTTTTAGAGAATGATTCTGCTGAGCAGGAATTCTGCTTTATTCCCATTTAAAGCCTATGTAATTCTCATGCACAGAGCAAATAATTTATTTTCATGGTCATTCTTAAACTATTAAAAATAAGGTGATGGTGCATCTGATCTTCTGTATTTTCACTAAGTGCAGCAGTGCCCTTAAGATCTCAAGCCCCATTACTCTGTGTAAAATTACCTATAACTGGACAGAAATCAAATGTAGTTTCAAAGGAACTCGCATATTTGTCTTGTAGCAGTGTAAGGGCATCCATGGCAGAGTATAATGTGTTTTCACAACATACTTGATTGTAGTAATAAACTGTCTTCTGTGGGAGTTCAGACTGAAATATTAGGAAGGTGGTGGTTATATCTTCTGTCTTGTTTATTTTCATGATAAAAAGTTGATGTGTAGTGACATTTGTTTTCTGCGACTTCCTGCCTTTAAGGAATTTTTTGACCTAGATAAAGCAGTTGGAGGGGAGGAACTGTATTTATCGTACAGCTATTCCACATTGGAAGGCTAGAAAACAAAAATTACATTCTTCAGCTGATATTTCATTGATATTGTTGTATCACTGAAGAGAGCTGGAGTTGCAGTGTTATAGAATCATAGAATGGCCTGGGTTGAAAAGAACCACAGTAATCATCTGGTTCCAACCCCCTGCTGTGTGCAGGGTCACCAACCAGCAGACCAGGCTGCCCAGAGCCACATCCAGCCTGGCCATGAATGCCTCCAGGGATGGAGTGATACGTAATGTTTTCCAGGAGTTAAGAACATCCATGAGCAATTGCAGTGTGCGATTCTTTGCGTTTGTTTGTGTGGCTGTGCTGCACATATTGACTGTGCTGCTGTGCTGTTCTCACCAGTACTGCCTGTCGTTAACTTGTGCAAAGAGGTGTCTTCACGTGTAATGTAGATCTGAGTATTTGTGGAAGTAAAATCTTCAACATTCAGAATGTCAGAATGCCTTAATATGTGTACAAGCACATCACCTTCTTGTTTGTCCGTGTGTAGCAAACAAAATGGAAAAGGTGAGCAGATTGGCCAGCAGTTGTGTCCATGCTACACTGTAAGAATTCCTGTTGGCTTCAGCATGACAGCTCCAGCTCAGTTGGGTGAAGGTGCGTGTGCAATGAACCAGAGTTGTAACTTTAGAAAAAGAAAAAAGAGGAAGAGCAAAAAAAACCAAACAAACAGATGTCATTATCAAAGCTTTGTGAAGCAAAACAGAATTAGTATAAAGTCAAATGGAATTAATTTTCGTTCAGTGTTAATTTAAGATTTTACATTAAGGATTATGAAGGGGACCTGCAGCAAAACCCCTGCTGGAAACAGATGATTTCAGCATCAAATAAGATTGCTGAGCGCCTTGTTCATTTCAGTTGTGAGTATCTCCAGGGACAAAATGTTTTGTGTAACTGCTGCCTCACTTACTAATGAGTTTCCAGAAGCAGAATTTGGGGAGTACACAGGTTGGTAAGCGTTGTAAACTGCTGGATTACTATTTGATGTTTCTACTTCATCCTTTCTTCAGAGATCTGAGGAAAAATCAACAGCAGATAAATATTTACAGATGGTACCGATGTTCGTAAATCGCAAATAATGAGGACAAAAAAAAAAAAGGATTTGGTCAATCCACTCAAAAAAGAAAAAGCAAAGGGTTCAAAGGGTTTGCAGGCCAGATCTTCAGGGTGGGAAACTGATAAAAGAGTTGGTAGGCTGCTTTGGAAGTGGTAACTGAAGACAAATTGTTAGATATGTAAGATGAGATGCAGTGTGTCAAAGCAGAGTGATGTGGTGACTGTAGAAGTAGAGGAACTGGGTTGGAGAGCAGTGATTGATGCTGGAACTTCGTATGGTTCTGGAATCAAAATTTGTATGGAAGAATATTTGGGAAACTGCAACGTTTTAGGGAGCTAACTGCTGAAAGGAATTGAAGGCTCAAAGAAATAACAAACAGGGAGGAGTGTGAGGAGTTCAGTATGTTTGTCTTATCCAAAAGGAGCACAAGATGCTGCAGTACATACAGTTTTATGGGGAGGAATTAGATGACTGAAAGGTTTGCTAATGGACCAAGCACAGGATGAAACTCCAGAGGCCATAAACTAAGGTGTCAAGGTTTGAACTCAGCACATATTTTTAGCAGTGTTGGAAGGCAGCATAGAGGAATGGTTGCATCTTCATTACACTCCCCTCTTCTGATAAGAACCTTTTTGGAAAAGCTGCTTTAGACAAACAAGAAAACAAAAAGATCCAGAACCAAAAATGACCTTGCTGTAATCAGACCTGGTTATCAGGTGTGCTGTAGGTATGGCTGGGTGCAATTTGATGGCATGGGAGGTACAAGCGAATCTTCATAGCTGTTCAGTCACTACTTCTGCAAATCCTTTTCTAACAGTCTTCCATACCTTGAAAAATTGTTATAACATGAAGTCCATGCTTGATTTATTTGTTTAAATTAAACTTCTTTCTAAAGCATCTGATACCTAGCTGGGCATTTGTTTACGCTTGCTAGCAGAATTCTTGCATGCAAATGATTTTTATGCTTTTGTTTATTATCATCTGAGTCTTCATGTTGGATTACAACTACGGTAGTTTGAAAGGTAGTTTAATACTCAGTGATTCTCTGCAGAGTTTTCCTAAAGTCTTGGAGCTGATGGGGTGTAAGCATCTTAATTTTATGTTGGTTGGTCAGGTTAGTGAGTACTGGACAAAGTGGTTGTACCTCCTGTTGACGTTAAATTCAGTATTTCAGATCATTTAAAGCTTCTCTCTAAAGTGTAGTTTTGGTGCAGAGCTGATATGAATGAAGTAACACGTTGACAGAAGATTCTTTTCAATTCTGATTTTGACAGATGTTGCAATAAGGCAGCAGTAATTTGTTTAACCATTTCCTGCTTTTTGGAACTTCTGCAGTGGGGACGGCACATATCCCCATCTGCAGCACAAGAGTCTTTGTGCTGCTTTGAACTTCAACTTACCATTAGGCACAGAGGTTTTTTTGGGTGTTGTTGTTTCTTAAACTGCATTTTCAGAATTACTTGTGTGTGCATGTTTGTTTAAAAAGTGAAACAAAAAAACCACCCCAACCCAGCTCATTTGATTTAAAAAAAAAAAAAAAAAAAAGCTGGAGTTTTAGGAAAGCAGTGACACATTCAGACACCACAGCTGGGAAAAAAAAAGTAATTTAGCTTTCATTGAAACATACAGTGCCTTAAAAAAAAAAAGTGCACCTGAAATATTAGTGTCTACTGTGGGCCTCGGTGCACAGGATGCTGCTGTACCATGCCTATGGTAGAAGTTTGATTTATGAAGGTACAAACACACAATTACCTGTTTTGTTTTTAAGGCTGATAATTAATTTAAGGACTCCAAAGGCTTGCACCTGGCTTGTGACTTAAATGAATACAGCATAAACCTCCACACATGGGAAAGTGTGACATTTTACATTGTGCTGTGAGGATATTTGTGGTATTTTAGTCAGAATATAATTTGGGTGGACAAGACATATAGTCGTAAGTTTTACTCCTTAACTTAGTTAAGTAGATGGGCACATTGATTACAACGTAAGGGTGGTAAGCACACATGGAAAGTGGTTGGAAAATAAGAATGATGGAGGCTGTCTCTTAAAGAAAAGAATTTTCCTCTTTGGGAAGCTTTACCGGTGTTTCCAGGCAGATGAGGAAGAGTAGTGTAGCACTGGGGGAGACAGGGATGAAAAAGTGTAAAGCTTCGACAGGAGAGGGCTGAATGTAGTCATGTAGAGCTCTGTGTGAGGGGGATTTCAAATTTGGTCCATAACAAATATTGTTTAGGCAAAAAATAATGTGCAAGTGGTAAAGAGGATGATTGTGGCATCATGAAACGTATGGTTTATAAAGATGGAAGAGAAGTCGAATGCTGCAGGGGAAGGGTGAGGTTATTAGGCCAATGTGATCTGCTTTGAGACATGGACAGGATCTTCATGGGGTTTGGAGTTGTTACACAGGGAGAACTGGAAGAGTTTGCAGGGAGGCCTGAAAAACGCTTGGACAGAGTTGAAGATTGTCTGAGGTTTGAGCTCTGAGAGGTAGCATTGTTTTTATTATGATAGATGTGGGGCTCTGGCATTGATATTTGGGTTGGCTGCTGTGATTCAGAGGAATCTAGGGTGACACTTTTTAGAAAGACAGGCTGTGCTTTCACGAGCATCTGAGCTGACCCGTTTCACTTGCTGAAAGGAGCATGGAAATGGAAGGTCTCGCTTACTGCAGTGCTCCCAGCTGCAGGATGTGCTAGCCTTGGAAGTCACCAGATCTTCCATGAGCTACTGATGTCTGCTTTTTTGGTGGTTTTGTCTTGCATTGAAGTAGCTGATGGAAAGGTCTGACAAGCAGTGGAGCTGGCATGCAGTGTGTGGTCGGCTTGTACAGACTTCTGGCAGCGGTCAGCTTGCCGTGCCTTGTGGAATCATCCATTAAGGAGTTGCTGTCTTAAGGGCCATTTATGCTTTTGAAATCAAAGTGGAAAGGAAAAGCCAAAGCAGTGTAAGAGAAGATGAAGGAAACTCTTGTGAGAAACTGTCTTAAGTCAAAAATTGAAAAGTGAATCTTAAGTTGACTGGATGCTGAACTGGCTCAGTTGTTAGTGCTTTGGCTAATACATGCTTTCCAGCCCTTTTTCACTCTCTGCATAAATGTGCATACATGGAAAAAAGCACTAGAGAAAAATGGGCATGAGCTCCTTGGCTGTGGATCATTTCACATCAGAGGCCAGCATCCTCATTCCATGCATTTAAAATCATCGTGTCTCTGCAGTATTCATTGGGCTTGGGTGCTGACAAAAATGAGGAGTGAATTACATACATGATCATCGATCAGAATTCTGTTTATAGCTTGCACAGATCTAAGCGTTGAATAACATTGAGCAAAGTCACCTTAAAGGAAGCAAGTGACTTCCTTAGATGGTGTGAATGTTGGGGTGTGGCAGCTGGGCCCAGCTAAGTTTACTAGTAGGTAATTGAGCTGCCTTACGCAGCCCTTAGTTGACACCCTTATTTTGGGGTGGTCACCAGCTGAGGTCCTTTCTAGTGCATGTGGTGAGAGGATGCTCTTTTATAGGCTATTAGGAGGTTAATAGCTTCATCTACACTTCCATTTTACAAGATATATTTACTTTCTTAGGGTCTGCAACCCAGGCAGTGAACTATTCTGCTGTTCTAATGATAGGAAAACATTGCTTTGAAGAGTTTGCAATCTGTTCTTAAGTAACTTTATTAAAATGACTAGATTGGGTAATAGGATTCTCCCAGAATGATGAAATTCATCCTGGTACAGTCCAACTTCCAGCAATACTATCAGAAGTTGGAGCACAGCCTTTTTCCTGACAGCATGTTTGTAGCTGCATTACCGAGCTGAAGGTACATCCTTAGGATAAGGTGGTTCCCCTTTGCTATGAATATGAGTGCCAAAATGAATGCAGCAATGAATTCTGAGTTCAGGGTGGGCTCCACAGTTTGTGGTTGATGATGGTATTATTCATGTAGCTTTCTAGATATTGATAATTGCTACAAACGTTTTTGGAGCTGGGAACCACAGTGAGTATGTCAGTTGAAATGTTCGGATGGCTGGCACATTTAGCAACACAGGAAAGAGATGCAATAGGTAAAAACCACAGTAGAATTTTCAGTTGTTTATCCCTTCGAATTGAAACTCAAGCCTTTGTTTTTAAATGTTTTCCTTGTATTGGTCTGCCCATAAAGCTGAGAAATGCAACTAGTCTGTTTTATCAGCACATTCCAGAGCTGTCTAACAGTGCTCAAATGCCTTGTGAGCTCTAGCAAGACAAAATAACCTACAGTAAGCACTACAAAGATGTGTAATAATTTTTTGCTTGGTTCATCACTTCGTTCTTGACTAGCTGCATCCCTTGTCTTTTTTTTTCCTCTCTCCTGAAGGACTGCTGGCCTCTGAGGAGTGCTGTTGCACGAGCAGAATATGCACAGTGACTGTGGAAATTCTAGTGAGTGGGTAAGCAGAGGAGTGGGGTGAGATGAAACAGTGGGCAGCAAGCTGACAACAGAACAGGCTTTTCTGGAAGTATTTCATTTCTAGCATATATTATTTGGGAGGATGGTTGGACTAGATGATCTTGCAGGTTGTTTCTAACCTTGTGATTCTGTGATTCTATGATTCTATGATTTGCTTGAAAATCCAATTCAGTTTAAATCTGAGATTTTTGTGAGTAAACTTTCTTCATTATAAGTCAGATAACTGTTAGATATTTTTTCTAACCTGATTTTAGTAGCTCTTGTGATTGCAGTCTCTTTCTGTGGGTTTAAGTGTTGTTTGTTCCTGGTCTGTTATCCTTCGCTGTACATTAGGATGTAGGTAATTGTACCTGTTTCAGAGAGAAAAATTTGGCAGTTATTAAACGTTCAAGGAATGCTTCTGAAGATGAAATGGGAAAAGTCATTCACAGTGGGGAGATTTGAGATCCTCCCACCTGTCTTGGTGTTTAAAGGTGTGAGTTAAATCTTGATTATAAATTCTTTTCAGAATTTTGAATTTCCTCCGTGAGTTTTGGCCTGTTATGAATAGCTTTTACTGTCTGCTGCAGTGCAGGCAGCCAGAGCAATCATCTGCAAGCACACCCTAGTACACAAATGTTTACTTTTCTGTCAGTAGTGAAATAACCCTGCTTGTTTTATGGCGTGGTTATTCTGAGGTTGGAAATCTGTCAAGCTTGGAAGAGATCACTAACCCCAGCCTGCTGCTTAGCTATAAATAAGTTTGTTCTGCTGTGGGCTAGTAAGTACCCAAGATTCTTACAGGAGATTATTAGCTATTATCTAAGGTTATAACCAACATGTGTGTTTATAAGTCTTTAAAAAAAAAAGAGCAAAACAGCATGCAGAGGACATTGAATAACAGAAATACGACTGTAATTCAGCCATCAGTTGGAAAGATTAAATAAATGCATTTTTTGTAATTTGAGTTTAGTGAGCTGAAGTTCTCTTAGTCGTTTGTGTGTGCATGTTTGTAATAGCTGTGATGTAGCTGAGAGGTGGGCCATAAAAAGTAATTCAGCTTCATCTGAGAAAGTTAAAAACATGGTTATGTGGAGTATAAAACAACCACAGCTATAGGGCAGTGTGAGTTTGACTGCATGGAGAAGTAACAGGATAGGGGAAAGGGAGAAGAGACTGAGTTTCTAAGGAATCACATTTGGTGCTTTGATCAGAAATGTTTGTTTTAGGAATTAGGCTTTTCTAGTTTCTGAAATTAAGAAGACTCCAGTTACAGAAATAAATGTGGGAGATGGTAATGTAGCAGCGTGTGCCAGAGGAGCTTTCAGGGGAGATGACAACTTGATAAGGCAAGGGATGTGTGTTTGATTGTCATTGCAGCTGCTCCAGTTCCAAGTCCCTTGCATTGACATGGCTCCAACAGTTTGTCTGCCTTATCTCCAAGGTAAACTGTTCTCAGCATATTTGTTTGTTTCCTTTTTGAAAGAACACTTGATGTTAATGGAGGAGGATGATTTTCTTGCTCTTAA
This sequence comes from Lagopus muta, assembly GCF_023343835.1. Taxonomy (NCBI): domain Eukaryota; kingdom Metazoa; phylum Chordata; class Aves; order Galliformes; family Phasianidae; genus Lagopus; species Lagopus muta. The sequence continues at coordinate 3,438,878 of NC_064450.1, read as the reverse complement.
ATTTCTTATCGTGAAGGTCTGAGTAGTTTAGGGTTAATTACTTTCAGACAGATCTAGGGAAGCTGCAGGGGCTGGGTGTGTGTTGCAGTGATGTTGCATTACAGCTCAGAGATCCCTGGGCTCTGATGAAGGAAATGCTGGCTACTGTGGATATGTTACACTAGTGCAATTTTGCCCTGCTTACGACTGTTTTGTCTTTGTGGTAGCTGCTTGTTCAAGCTTTTCCCAAGGGTTTTAGAGAAGAGAATATATCTGAGTGCCTTATGCATTTGGTTCATGAATTGTTGACTGGGAACATTCTGTCCATGTCCGATACAGGGGGGGCAAGAGGTTGGGCTGCTGACTTTCTTCACTGAGTGAAGGAGACTTCAAGTATGAGAGGTTTGTAGGTAGTTGTGGTGGTTCACACCATCTCTAAGTCATTAGAATAACCCTCTTAAAGGTGTTCTAAATGGAGACAGGATTTGACTTGTGCAGGCAATGATTTAATACAAAAATACAAAGGAAAGAGAAATAGCTCTAGGGGACTTAAAGTTCAAGTACTACAGGATGGATATGTAAAAGGAAGTAAATAGATCTAATCATAGCCACTGGTTTGAATGCAGAAAGGGTTGATGCAGTCAGGAATTAGCATACAGTAGTGAGGTGGTGATCCCTTCTTAAAATAGCTCTGTGTCAGCACCAGGAACACCTTTATTGTTACAACTTTCACAGAAATGGAAATGATTGCAGAGCAGGGAGCCAAGGCTGACTGTTGCAGAAAGCAGTTATTTGAAGTTGTGTGTTTGAACTCTGGCAGAATTCTTTTTATTCTTGGTTTTTGTGTTCTGTTTTGATTTTTTTTTTTTCCACTCGCTCTGTGACAGGGTCTTGAAACTACAGCATTGCATATAGTTGTCATCTGGGCAGTGGACTGCATCGTGTTAGGAACTGCTGTGTTTGAGGCAGTGAACGCATAGAGAAATCACACAACATCAAAGGATGGTGCTGTTCTGAAGTTGGAGTGCACGCGCGTGCAATCTGTACTTGGATCTGAGCAGGAAGTTGTATCTAAAAATCACAGATACTACAATGACTGTTTTATATAATGCTACATAAACCCAGCCTGCTGGTTTTAAAGTTGCTTCACACTGCCACTAGTTATATTGAGTATAAGCTCTTCAAACGAGTTAGTGCCAAGCAAAGCATTGTTTGAAGTATGGAGAGGTAACTTGTGAGCCAAAATTAGCATGTATTCGTTTTAGGTGGTGTGTGTTTCATCAGGGCTGCCCAGATCATGTCATCCCTGAAGGCAGCACAGTTCAAATGTAAATAGTTAAGCTATTACCACATGGAACATGCCGGTGAATGGTGCCAGTAACATACGCTGAACATATGACCAGCACATGCCCTCTCTTCAGTGTGTTCCATGAACTGTTTAGGTTGTGTTATAAGCTGTTTATTCTTGAGAGTTTTTTTTTTTACCCTGTCAGCATTAAGCATGGAGCTTTTTTGTTTCTTTTTTCTTTCCTGCAGTTGCTGTTGGTTCTTTATTTCCAAAACTTGCTGCTATGGACATCCTGGCCATCACCACTATTTTGTGTCAGTTCTTTCAGGACACAATCCTTGGCGTCTTCTGTGCTAGTGCTATCAAAACCACAGATATCAGTCTGATTATTTTCAGCTTAAAATTGAGAGATGAAATATCCTTATGCTATTGGGACTTGGTCTGTAGTAATTATTTAGCTTCAACACCTGTTCTTTGTGTAAATTATTTACCATAATGTTTAATATTTGTTAAATGGAAATCTTTTCCCCCTCATCACTTGTCATTGTTCTTTAGGTAAACAGTGCTAAGGCCTGATGTGATATTTAAAGCCATTTTTGATGAGAGCTCGGATTCACAGGCTACTTTAGTTGCATGGGTCTGGTCCAAGCCATGTGAGTGAGTGCTGACCCAAGCTGCAGCCTGGGGAGTGTTGGTGAGAAACAGTAAACAGAACTTAAACGTACATGTAAAAGCATTGCAACCTTGCAGTGCATTTTGTGAGATTTTTGGGAATGCAACCTCTCTGATTAGACATAAAAGTTCATGGTGAAAGATCTGCTCACAGGTGGCATCGATCACTTGAGAAGAGGAAAAAAGAAAGCAAATGATGTTCAGTGTGGACACTGCAGATGGACAGGAAAAGCAATGGAGATGTGCTTGTACTATTGTTGGTAGTTTCCAAAGTGTTGGTATGACTGACGATCCTCATTTTGCACTTCAGTGCAGAAATAACTTCAGACAGGTATTTGATTACTGGCTTCTGCTGGTCTCTTTTTAAGCTTTGTGTTCTGCTTTTTTCTCAGCATCTCCAGCTGTGCATTGCTGGGACTGCTGCAGGATCTTCTGCACTGGTTCAAGTGCAAACATAAATCAGTCACAATTTTAATAGCATGAAAACTAGTCATGATCAAGAGTGAGGAAATCTTGATTACTGCTAAGCCTTAGGGAAAGGGCAGCAGAAACGAAGAGTCCTTTTTCCCCCAATATTTTTCAGTATTCAAGGTTTCTTTTGCTTTATTTTATTTGATTTTTTTTTTTAATGTCTGCAGATACTGCGTTTTTTCCTGTTGTTGTTTGATAATGGGAAAAAAAGTCTTCTAATAAATACAGAAGAAATGAAATCTTGTATAACTTATGTACTGAAGAAACTGAAGACTTTAACTATAAGTTTTAATTACAGTGTGTAGCTTTATTGTCAGACTCTTGTGGCGTTCATCCTAGTGAAAGTAAAACCCCCTTAGCTGTGTTCCAGAGGACATGCTATGTGTGCATAATTTGCTGTGTGTGTATGTTGGTGTTTGCCATGTAGACTTCACAGCTACTTCCTTTTTTGTTTCTTAATCAGATACTCGTGTGCAACAACCTCCAACTGCAATGGCTCAGACTTATTTAGGTAAATAATCCCTGTTTTAAAGTTGTGAGCTTGTCACCTGATTCTTCTTCTTCAAGTAGTTGTAGGAGAAGGAAGAATTAAAATGAAGGGATGATCCAGTGGTTTCAACAAGGGTAGGGTGCTGGGGAAAAACATGTTCTGTTCCCAGCTCTGCTGCACGCTTGCCAAAATGACTTGGCCAAGTCACAAATCTGTTTAATCTGTTTTTGAAGAATGATACAATGCTTCGTGGGCGGAGACAGAGGGGATGATGAAATTTCAGTGCTCTTTTTCTAGCACTTATTATCAGGAGCTGTGCCTCTCCTTTTCAGATTGACTCCATGCATTTTGAAATGGCTTGCTTCATGTCTGCTGTGCAAACACCACGATTCTCTCCCTCCCCTGGTTCCCTGCCTTCCCTGGCTGTTCTGTAGCGTTTCCTTACGTAGGCAATCCTGGTGACAGTGGTACCATCCCTGAACTTGGGTGTGCCATAGGGCTACGGAGAATTCTGGATCTAATGTGATAATGTTAATTTCTGTGTAGTGCTCCATGGTTTTGTAATGAAAAGTATTACAGAAATGAAGAGCAATGTGTTTATTCAGTTGTGACTGAAACCTTGAAAGTAGTATATATGGGAACATAGAAATCATTGTTTCTTTCACTAAAAGATTATGTGTAATTATTACCACTCCAGCAACTTGTATTCCTTCTCTAGTTTCTAGGTCACGTATGTTTTTGTAGCAGTAGCAATACTGCTATGACAAGTGCTTAAGTGAAATAGTCCATAGTGTTAACAGTGTCTACAGTCCAAATACTGACATTGTTGATGATGCTAAAAGGTCCCAAGCAAATGTATCTTCAGTTCTGTTGAAAATCAAAATCATGGAGCATGCACCATGCTAACCAAGTTCTGTACTTCCCTTTATGACCAGTGGTTACTGGGAGTTTATTTTTTGCTGTCAGACAGTCGAAGTTTGAACTTCTCAAAGAGCATGGTTGAAACAATTTTGTAATAAAATGTTGTGGTCTCGTGTAGTAAGTACAGTACAGCTTTCACATGAAGCTGCTGTGGCAGACTTCTTTACCTTTGAAGAAAAATCAGACTGTGAGCTCAGTTGAATTTACTAAAACGTCAGAAAGCTTGCAGGTTTTGGCTAGGGTCACTTTCCAGTGGATTAATAGCTTACCTGCAGATAGCAACGAGCGCCCAGCAAGAGGAGTTGTGCCTGGAGAAAAGCTGGTGCAAGGCAGGCAAGAGCTTTCCTGTGTGACAGTGCTGAGCTGCTGCATTGCTGAATGCCACGAATCCATCTCCTGAGATAAGTGCTTATTCATGAGAGCCTGGTTTGTGCTTCTGCTCTGCCAGTCTTGGCCTGTGTTTTTCATTACTGGATGTTGTTGGGAGGTGGTTTATTTTTGCTCAACTGCACGTGTGTGTCTGTCTGTCTACACTTAGTCTTCCTTTATATTCAATAAATGATAGACATCCCCGGGCCTGATTTCTCCAAACAATTTCAGATTTCTCCCTTCTGTGGGACGTGCACCATTAAGTATTGGTTCCTTTTCATTTGCTATAAGTCACTAGCACAGCTCCAGGTTTTCATTTGGAGAAAATAACCCCTTCACATTTGGGTGTTTTACACTTTCATTCTCTGTGCTGTGTGCTGCTTATCAGCACAGTGGCAGTAGTTAACATATGTTCTGACACAGATTTTTGCTTAGCGTGTTCTTTTTATTCCTGGACAGATTTCCACTTGTGACTGTCTGACTCCTTAAATCACGACTGTTATTCTTACTGGATGTTATCCTTCTGCACTTTCTCGCTGCCCCTTAAAGCATCCCACGGTTTGAGAACTTGGCATGATCTTAAAGGAATAGCTGAGGAGAAATGCTTCTTGAGGAATATTTTCCAAAAGCAATCTGCTTGTTGTAGATCAAATAGTTTCATTGCTTTGTGATCTTCAGGCTCTTTTGGAGTCTTGATTTGTTCTGGAGTGCCTACACAAGTGATTAGGGAAAGTGTGTGTATGCAGTTCATGCAAACAACATTTCTAAAGGGTCTGTGCCTTCACGGGCAGAGTTTTAGGAATTGCAAATAAAAGTAGAATTGAAAACTGGTTTGAGCAAACACTGTGCGAAGTGCAGATGGCTCAGAACTGATCTCAGAATGCAATATAACATATTGATTTCCAATGAGATAACCAGCCTGCCAGCATCACCAAAGGGAACGGGGAGAGGGACGGCTCTCAGACGTCTTCACATGGCTGTGAGGTGTAATTAATGCCTGTAGCTTTTGAGAGGAGCCTGAAAAAAATTCTGTTCTTTGCCCAAGCTGGCAGATTTAAGGAGGAGATTAAACGGCACTGTGTACTCAGAACTGCAGTTGGTAGGAAGCAGTTTTTGTCACTTTTTGAATGGCTTGAGTTAGTCATGGATTTCTAGGTGAAATAAAGGACTGTTCTGCTCTTGGAAGCAGAGCTCTATCTTGAAAAGCCCATCTAAAACAAACTTTGCTTAGTGGATTCAGGAAGTCCTTTCTGTGCAGCGTTGCCTCTTGAGCAGCTTTTCTTTTGGTCAGAGTTCTGGCATCATTCTGCAGTATGCAAGGCAGCTCTCTGATGAGGTAATAAATGAAGTCTTTTGTTGCTACAGTAACAAATGTCTGAGTCATGAGTGCTTTATTTATGATTATGCTTACGTCAAAACACATCAGGACAGCACTTGCTCACTGTACTTTCCCTTAATGTTTTAATTGTAAAGAATGGTAAAATGCCCAGTGCTCGATGTAGAGCTTTCAGCAGCTTTGTCTGGTCTGCTGATAGTTTGTATTTAGCAACAAACAACATTATTATAACTTCAGTGTTTCCCTGTGAACTTTAGCATGTCCAGAAGTAGCCAGAGCTGAGGTGAGATGGCAGGCAGTGCTGCAGCTGTCTGAGCTGCCTGCAGAGCAAGGGTTGCCTCTGGTTTGTTTGCCTCAGCTCAGCTCTGATGGTAAATCTTGTGAAAAATTCTGGAGTGGTATTTACTGCTGTGGTGAAAGTTTGAACTTGCATATTTGGTAATAGGAAACCATTATTAAATGCAGCTATCTGGAAGGAAGAAGGAATGAGGATTGATTTTTACTTTCCTGTTGCCAGTGTTTTGTTTCTGTGTTTTTTTTTTAAACAGGAAGCTATTGTATTATAGAGTTATGTATGCTCTGCTGGGACTCAAAATAGCCATTTGAAATTTGGCAGAGATAGAGGCACGCAGTCTTCTGGACAAATCTATTTTGTTTTTACAGTTTAAAATGAAATTTAGGGATAGAGACCACACAACCTGACTGTGCACAGGGCTTTTGTGTGCAGAAATGCTAAATAACCCGAAAATGCAGTGTTTCCATAGGCGGAGTTTCTTTTGTATTCAAGGGCTGGGGAGCCTCAAATTCCAGAGGCATTACATGAGCAGTTTTAATGAATTAGTGTCTGGTTTTCCTGCAGCAGATGTGACAAGCAGCTTTATAAGCTGTTTCCCATCGATCGCTGTTTTCCAGCTCTTTTGTGTCTTTCTTTTGCTCAGAGAAAAGCAGTGAAGAGCTTGGTTTCTACAGTAACTGCTGCCTACATTCTTGCCTGCAGGCCAATTTCTTTCTCGGTTCCTGCAGCCTGTGCAGGGCTACTGTATTGAATTTCTGGAGGGTTTGGGTTGTTGGCTTTCTTTTTTTTCCCTTGTCTCTGGTTGAAGTGTTTTACGGTGTAAGAAGAAAGCAGAACACGGTGGAGATTTGTGATTTTGAGATCTGTATTTATTAATCATAGCATACTTCCATGGCTGTAGGATAAACTAAGTGCTTTTGCTACTGATCGGTTCCATTATTTGTGTATTTAGTGTGGAAAGGAAGTGGAATGTGTGACTGCTGAAGCAGGAACATTTGCAATTTGTAATAACAGCTGTATTAAGGCTGGTTTTATAGCACAGGAGGGGAGCGGAGGGCCAGCTTTAAGTACAGCATTTGTTCAGTCTCGACTCTTAAATTGCTGTGAACATACCATTAAAATTGTATCATCTGTCACAAAGTTAACTTCCTAAGCGAGAGAGAAGTATTAAGCCATTTCCAGGAAATGTTTTCTCATTACTCTATTCACTGCCAGTGGCTCAGGAATGTTCTCCTGTCATTGTGGATACTCTGCTGCTGTAGGATGATGCTTTGTTGCAGCCAGACTTGTTCCAGGCCCTTCTGAAAGTGGGCTAACACCATTCCTGGAGTGGCTTTCCAAAAAATATTCAGACTTCTTATGCGGTTGCTGGAACATGAATGAGGAGGTATGTGAGTTGGGTCTCCTGTTGGAGAGTCAGCAATTTAATCATGTTTCCAGCTTTCACTTAGAATTTGATAAAACTGTAATGTTGGTGGGCTTAAGTTAGCATGAGTCTGCAGCAATATTTTGTCGCTTCTGATGAGGCATGGGTCTTAGCTTGTGAATGTTCAGCCATCTGAGTGGATGGAAGGATCAGTGACAGTTTCCTCAGTGTGGTTTTTCATGCAGGTTTATGGCACTGTGTGGGCAATGATGGCGTGCCTGAAAGAAGTGCTTGAATGTTTGTGGAAATCAGTGCTCAAAATAAAACGTCTCATTGCTGGTTGAGATTGCTTCAGAGCCCTCATGTTTTCTGTTTGCGGAGGACATGCTTTTCAGCTATTGATCTTTAGTCAGCAGAAATCAATGGCAGAGGACACAGAGAATGAAGGGAAGCACGCGTGAGGCTGTGATTCATTCCCCAGAGGAGAGAGTTGCCACTTGTTAAACAAGTTGCTTTTTTGGGTAACCTCTAGAAGTGTCCTGCCTAGTAATGACCACACATAATTGCAGGTACATTTATGGTAAATGAACCCAATCAGGGCTTAGTTTAAATCATGGAGGTTTGTAGGAGGAGGCAGCTCTACTGAGACAGCGTGCTCTAGGAAGTGATGCTGGGTTCTTGCTGCAGTAGTTTTTCTCATTGCTGTGCAGGGTGTGGTCAGCTGCACACAGAAACACCTTAAAAACTTCCCTTTTAAAAAGCCAGTGGAGGACTTGTGCTTTATGTTCCTCTGCTTCACATTAGAGAAGTGATCTTTTCCCCTGAAAGTCAGTGAGGAAAATAGGACGCTGCTATTTTCTATTGTGACCGGTTAGAAGAGTGTTGCAAAGGTGGCATTTGCGATGGGAGCAGAAAGGCACACCTCATGTGGATGGAAAGCAGCTGGAGTGGTCCCAGGTGTGGGGTGGTGGGAGGACGTGGCCGTCTGGTTGGTCTTTCCAACCTCAGTGATTCTGCATATAAACAATGAGCCAGTGGAAAAGCTTCCTCTGTTCAGGATAATATGAAAATAATTATAATCTGATGAGCATTACAGTGGATCACCTCTTTTCAGTGTACCTGTTACACCATTAACTGCACTCTGAGCACTTTTCTTATTTTGGAAGAAAAATGACAGGAATCTCTTTTGAGGAACTCGAGGAAATCCTTTGTAAAACAAACCTCGAACACATTGTTTGTGTTTCAGTACTCAAGGAAATCCTTACTACAAGAAGTTGTGTAACTCTGTTTCTGATAGCACATATTAGTAATAATAACTTACATTTTGCATAGGTGGTAATTCAGTTCTGGAAGTACTGCAGTAATGATTTACAGTTTAGTTTAACAGACCAGACTCTTAATTCACTTCCAGAATGTCTGCTTATTTGGTGTGCTTGAGGTTGGACAGTTAGAATTTTGGTATAATATTTGGAAGACAGGAAAACTGCAAAAAGTAATCGTTTGTTCTGGAAAAGTATGGGCTAAGTGAAACAGCCGCTTTCTCCTTGGTCATGGAATTGCTGCTTTCCAAGCTAGCAGAAGTCGCTGCTTTCAGGTTTCCCCAAGAGGTGGAGTTGTGTTTCTTCTTATAGCGCTCTTTTGTATGTGTTGGTTTGATCAGAGAGTTCAGCTCTCCTCCAGAGGGATGCACCTTTTCCCAAGGTACAGAGCCACAGCACACAGGCTTTACAGGCTGAATGTATCTGTGATTGCCCTTTTTGTGTTATTTTTCCTCATGGTGTCTATAGCTGCATGTGTAAAGACTCATCTTTTAAGCCTTGCTTATTTAAAAATCTGTTAAAAATAATTGTTAGTTCTAGTTTAATTCATATTTAATTACCTATTACTCTGTTGTGATGTCAGTAATAAATGGAGTAGCAAATGGAGAAAAGGAACTTGGAACTGCACAGAGCTGGTGGTCCCCTTACGTAGCTTTGCAACCTGGTAGAATTGGGGTCAGTGCTGTCATTCATCACTGGCCTGGGATATGGGGCAGCACCCATAGCAGTTTGTGGATAACACCAGACTGTGGGGAGCGGTTAATAGCTGGAGGGCAGAGCTGGCACTCACAGGGACATGGATGGACTGAAGGCTGATGGGGGACCTTGGGAAGTTCAGGAAACATAAATGTAAAATCCTGCATCTGGGCTGTGTGAAGCCTGGGAATGGCTGACTGGAGGGTCCTGGTGGGGAGGATGTTGTGTGCGTTTCCAAGCTGCGCCCTTGTCGTCATGGTGAAGGCCAGCCTTGTACTGGGCAGTGACTGTACCCAGCTTTGGGCCTGCAGTACAAAAACCACCACCAACAGAAGAGACCAACTGAAGAGGGCAGTGGAGGGCTGCTGAGGTGCTCAGGGAACAAGTGGGTGAGAGGCTGGAGGAGCCCACGTGCCTGTGGCAGGGGGGTTGGAACTTGGTAAACCTTGATGTCTCTTCCAACCCAGGCTGTGCTGTGATTCTATGAAACCATTCCCTCTTATTGTGGCTCATTCTGGAGTGAATTGCCCAACTGCAGCCATGGCAGGCTTCACAATTTGAAACAAGACCCAGAGAAAACTGATGTCACTTAGAAGTTAGCTTTCCTGTGAATAAGGTATCGAACCAGAGGCCTTCAGAGGTCTCTTCCAAATTTTGTTTCTCTGCTGTTTGATGTGAATGATGTAAAAAACAGGTTTTGCCTTCTGAAGTGCGATGGAATCAATTGTGCACGTGGTACTGTGTGTTGTAGTATCTCAGTGGTGACTTAAGCTTCAAAGCATGTGCGTCTTCTACCAGGAGTGTAACTAAAGCAGTTGGTGGTGAAGATTGGTTTTACTGGAGTGATGCAGTGGAATCAGGTAGGAGATGAGTCTTAAATAAGAAACAAATAGGCAAGAAGAATTAGGGAGGGGTGAGTTATGAATCTCCCTTCCATGGAAAGGAGAAGTATGTTGAAATGTGATTTCTGCATTTCCTTTGTTTACTGATGAATACAGGGCAGGATAAGGAGGTATGACAGCATCATCTTAGTGTGCTGTATGGGCAGAGAAAACCTAAGTTGGAGAGAAGCTGTTTGATGGTACAGGGGTTGTTGATTACCTCAGTTTCTCCTGGAAATGAGCTATCCTGTTGCCTGTGCTTGACACTTCAAGCATTTGAAATAAGAAATGAGCAAAGACACAGGCTTGGGGATGCTGACCGACTTTAAATGTAGAAATGGGAAGCTTTCCTTGGCTGTTAGTGAACTAACAAGAATTTGGAAACCTCTCATCTTTTAATTTTTGGGTGTGTTTAAAAAACAGGGAGATGCTTGAAGTTCTTGCTGTTCAGTAGCATTTTCAGTGTAAAAACTTGAATTGCCGTGACGTAACTACCATGCTTAGGGAGTTATTGGTGTTGAACTCCCAGTCTATTTGAAAGCAGGATCTGGAGGTGCTGATAACAGAACTGTAAGAGAACAGCTTCTATCTGGCTTTTAAAAGGCAATTAACGTGAAATAATTCAAAAGGTACTGAGGCACTGAGCTTCATTGCAGGACTGGCATACAGGGAGGAAATGGAATTCCTGCTTCTGTGTTTTGGCTCCACAGATGAGATAGGACATTTCCTTATTTCCAATCAGATGCTATTAGAATGTAGTTAGAATTGCAGGTGTATAATTAACCTTTTCCTGCAGTGCAGGCAGCATTTCTAAAGGAAGAGGAGAAAGTATTAGAGATGTGACAAAAGTGGAATTTAAAACATCTCCTCAGAAGACACCTGGCAATGTACAGAGTTGCTAAACTCATTCAATAGAAGTAATGCCAGGGTCAGTAGGTCTCAGTTTTGCTGGGAGCTGTAGAGATAGGAATGGTTTTCTCACGAATAGTTAGAAATGTTTTGAGGCTGCTTATCTGTTTTCTCCCATCTCAGCTTTTCCAGTAGTTAAGCCAGAATGAACTTCTGAAGCAGAGTGATTAGGACCATTGGTGGCATTGCAGGTGTGATGCCTGCACTGCGGGTTGCTGGATCATAGGCTGGCAGGCTGGCCTCCTTTCTGATGCTCTGTAGGAAAACAGTGTAAGTACTCTTGTGATAAACATACGAAAATATTTAAATATGCTACCATGAATAGTTGTTTGAAATATATGAGATACAACAATGGCACATCCGTGGCATATCAGTTGGACAAATCATTGGTGCTTTTGTTTTCATCACTTTGATTCCTGCCATGTGAGCTTTTCGTCACGTGGCTCTTGGAACACACATCTTTCATAGGGTTTGGTTTTTAAAGAATCTGTTGGACCAGTTGTGGCTCCATTTGGTTTCCTACTCTGAATGATATCATCCTCTGAAGGAACAGTGAGAGTTAGTTGAGTAGATGAGGGGTAGAGTGACACTTTACAATACAGCTACGTTCATTCATTCATTCATTTAAAAGTGGGATGTATAGATCAGTTTCTTCTATAGCAACCATCCTAGCACATCATGAAAGTAGTCTGCTTTTTAAAGAGCGATTAAAATTGAGTTCAGCTTGCTTTAGGCACTGTGTGTTTGAGCAGGTCTCTGTGTGTGCTTCCTTTGCTTTGCTGTATAATTAAAAAACAAATGCCCAAACCAACTTGATTCTCCTCACCTTAGAAAGTGCACCTTATTTTGATTTGGAAAGTCAGTGCAACATGTGTGCGTTGATGCAAATGGCTTAGAAAATCTGTTAGTCAATGTACACTTCTTAGATCACTTTTTGGGCTATGTTCCAGCTATTAAAACATATCTATATTTAAAAACCATGCTTGAAAATACGAACCAATTGACAGATGCAGTCTTTCAATAATACTTTCTAATAGTCTTTCAATAATGAGGCAGAACAGTGATCTGTGAGTGTTCTGTGTCTTCCTTAAGAGCAGCACCCTGTGAAGCTCAGTGTGAGAAGTGTTGTACACTACACAGTAACGGGTTTCACTGCAGCTCCTGACTGTAAGTTCCACGTTTGCATGGCACTGCTGATTAACCTTTGGTTCGTCAGAGCTCCTGGATCTGGTTTTGTTTTCCCAAATCCGATTGACATTTGTCACCAGTATTTCTCAGCATCTCATTTTTATTAGCACAACGGCTGAGACCTCTCTCAATTGCTACTAAAACAGTACAGGCAGAAAATGCTTTCTGAGAGGGAAAGCATGGTAGTGAGCAGGAGATACTAAAAAAGCAGAATTTGGTTCACTCAACTTTTTTGCTGAAGTGCATCTGCATTTTTTTGGCATGGATTCTGTTCCTGATTTAGCACATGGAGCGTGTTTCAGAAATAGGTCGTCTGTTAAATCCGGACAGAGTCCATACTGAGAAGTGAGGCAGAGAGAAAAGGGAGGTCAGCATCACTGCTCGCTTCTTTTCCTGATGCTTGAATGTAAACTGCAGGGGAAAAAGGAATCTCTGCAATGGATGCGTGCGTCACAAGAGGTGTAGTAAAAGGCAGATGCTTTCTTTGCTTTATAAATATGCTTTAAGAAGTAGAACCCAAAGAGTATGAGAATTGATGCTTCCAATGCTGCTGTTCAGCTCAGCCTTCCTTCCAGTTCTCATGGAATTTTGACATTCAATACAGTCTCTTCAGAGCAGTGATGCCATTTATTTACAGTGTGCTGCTTGTGTTCATGGCTGCATCCCTCAGACCTGTTCCAGTATGCTGGTTTCTATCTTTTTAAAACCAGACCTACACAGAATCATTTAAAAAACGATTGTGAAGGTTTGTTTGTAGGTCATACAGCATTTAAAAGTTGTATTCATGGTTTGGGAGGGATGTGTAAATACAGTTGGGGGCTTAGTGCTGAGTGCAATCTGACAGCTTAATTAAAAGAGAGGAGGTGGCAAAGTTCCTTGAACGGAGCCTTTGTAGATCCTTTTGTTGAGAGAAAATGAAGTTTCTTGTTAACTCAGTCTGTTTAGTTCTGAGAAGTTATAAATAACCTGTTCTGTGTAACTGGGTTAACTTGTGAATACCTGCATGGAAAGATGGGACAGAAGGAAAACGTTCACGTGTGCGGTAGTTGTACTTCATTTTCCAACAACTCACATTGTTAATTTACTGCCAGATTATAATCAGTTTTTCAATTTAGGGGTACAGAAGTTGGTCATTTGTGTAAATGGAAATTTATTGAACTTGGCTCTTAAACTCAGCTTTACCAACACATACCTAAAAGTGGTAGTGCAGCAGCCATGCACTCTGCAGATGATGGCCTTAGGACTGACAGGTGTTGGATTCAATATGTGTACGAAGAGAAAATGGAGCAGTCTTTTAGCTGGAGCAGTCCATGAAGCTGATTAAGGCTCAGATTTGCCTGTCTTTATGCTCCTGGTGAGTTCTGCTTGTCTTGCTTGCTCCTTTACAGGAGCTGTTGTTTGACATCTGGCAAATAGCATTTGTCTTCAAAATAATACCAAAATAATACTTTTTTAGGGGTAGTTGCAAGGTTAGGATGAACCTCAGGAAATGCAGAGACTACACATGAAGTGCTTTCATTACAAATAAGTGCCTTTGTTTATGTCCTTCCAAATTCTGAACTTGCTCACTTGTGGATCTGTTTCTGGTCACACTGATCTTCGTGTGATCAGTAGAATGAAGGTGGTTGCAAGTAATTGTGCAAGGCAGCATACCTTTGTATTTTTAGATATGGTGATATGTGCAAATCATGCAAAAAAAACTCTTATGCTGTGTAAACAAGTGACTTACGTGTTTGTTTTTCATTTTTCAGCTGTACTTTCAGGTTTCCCAGCACAAACATAAAGATAACATTCACTGCTCTGTCCAATGAGAAGAGAGAAAAACAGGAGGCCCCGGAGTCCCCAGTGAAGCCTGTGCAACCCCAGATCTCTCCCTTAACGATAAACATTCCAGACAACATGGCTCACCTGATCAGCCCTCTCCCTTCTCCCACAGGAACTATCAGGTATTTAAACCCTGCAGATGGAATACAGGGCAAGAGAATGGTTACAGAATTCAGACCATTTTGTAATATGCTTTCAGTATTTTGCTTCTGTGATGAAGCTTCAGTTCTGCTACCTGTGAAAACAGTTACATCAGCAGCCTTGAGTACTTACACCTGATTTCTTAGACGTGTAGCAGTTTGCTCTGGAGTGTAACATTCTTACAAGAAAGGAGCACATGTTTTACTTTCTTTCCAAGCGACTTTGGTGGTGTTTTTATAGTCTTTGGTTATCATTAGTGTGGAAAATAGACTGATTTTTAATTCTGAAAGATGATTTTTTAGTGACCAGTCATTACTGAAAGTAAACAAAGCACATAAACTGAAATAGAACATGAGAAGTTTAGTGTAGGGAGGTCATCTGCAAGGGAGGTTAATTTGGGTTTTTTATTCGTTGTGCTGCTTGATTTGGTAATTGTTGTCACCGTGTGACTCTTTGTTTGGGACCAAAATAATGAAACAAACACCAGCTGTCCTGATAAGCTGATAAAATTAGCTTAGATAGAAAGTGCTGGAGCAAAAACTTCATTTCAAGTCCCTGAAAGTTGCTTTTGCAAACCATGTACTTGCTCCGTGCTTCTTGTGGGCCTCACTTGGGTGATGGACTGTGAATGATTGGTTTTGAAAAATGTACCTACTGTTAATGAGATTTGAATGAAGGATAATCGACTTCTTTCCTGTTTGCCAAGACCTTCATCTCAGTGTTGCAGTGTTTAATGAGATCTATACAGATGGTGGAAATAGAGAGAGATTTTGACTTGTCTGTGTAACAGGTTTGCCTTCTGATTAAAATTCAAGGAAAATATTTTTTGCTTATGAAATGATAGAGCAACTCATAAATGCTGCAGATAATATCATGTGTATCACCACAGTCTTTGCCTCACTATGAATTTTGCAATTCTCTTCAGGGCTTTCGTGCACCTGTTGAGCACACTTTATTACAGAAAAAAAAGATGACAGTTTTGAGTCTATTTTGAGAGCAGAGCTTGACAGTTTCTCTTCCAATCATCCTGTTTTGGACAGGACTTGTAAGCTTGCTTTGTGTGTACCCATATGTGTTGCTTTGTCAATATATGCTGAAGTGAGCTCAGTGGAAGGATGTTGTCAGTTGATCTGTAAAAACACAGAACAGCAGTGACCTATATGAAAAAGCATAATAAAAATAGTCAGATATTTTGGTTCTGATCAAGGATTCTTCCATGCAGTGCTTCAGAAATCCAGTCTCCCTTGTATGGCTTATTGCTGGCAGGTAACAAGTGGCTGTGCTGGATTTCTCAGATTGCCTTTGCAGATAAGGCTGCACCCTCTTTACTATTGTAGTTTTTAGTTGAATGTTGGAAGTGCTGGGGACTGCTGAAATGAGTTACAGTCGCTGAGAAGCGTGTGCCCCAATGGAGAGCTGCCAGAGTTTTGGTTTTATTTGGAGGAGACAGACATCACTCAGTGACTTTGTCTTTCCTGTTGGCAAAATGAAATTGTGGAAGTAAAACCAGTTTTGTGCTGCTGTAGTTCATGTGGGCTCACGGGGCAGGAGAGCAGCCCTTAGGAAAGGTGCTCCAATTTTAGCTCTGCTTTTCTGTGGTGGGTAGCAAAACGTGAGGAGTCAGAGGGCATCACTTCTTCCCTTTCATTGGTGCTTTCACTTTCTGGCACAGTATTTGCTCTGCTGATGTAATACAGAGTGCAGTCAGATAAGTCAGTGCTGATGCTTCCTGTTCATAGCATTCATCACTTTTTTATATATATATATATATATATATGTGTGTGTGTATGAACACGCTTGCAAATGTTTAAAATAATGTTTTAGATTTTAATGAGAATCAATTTATTTTTTTTTGCCTCACTGCTTTTTATATTTTCTCATGTGCAGAAATACTGCACAGAACAAGATCTTTCTGAGTAGACAAAATACAAGCATATGGCAGAGATTTCAGGCAAGATGTGTTTCGTGTTTCAAATGAGTGTCTTAAAATGTGTGGTTGCTTATGTAGTTAAAATGGACTTCTGTGTAGGCAAATCTCACCCAAATACAGTACAACCTAATAAATCAGTTAATCCCTTTTCCTTTGAGGAGGAAAGCCTGAGCATCATCTGACAGGTTTCTTCCTGCAGTGATTTTAATGCTCATGGATGAGTTAGAAGGGCTTGGAAAATAGGTTTTATAATGGAAATACTGACAGGCCCTTAACTGTGGTCTAGAAGCACTGATAGTGGGCTTTTCTGCAATAAGAGCTTTTTGATTAAATATAATGTGGTGATATACTGTATAACAAAATAGTAGGATCTTCTTTTTATGCTCAACAGTGCTGCAAATTCCTGCCCATCTAGCCCCCGTGGTGCAGGCTCTTCAGGGTACAAAATGAGTCGTGTGATACCATCTGACCTACATTTAATGGCTGACAATTCTCAGTCAGAAAATGACAAGGAGGCATCGGGTGGAGACAGCCCAAAGGTAAGCACTGTTTGAAATAAAACCCATACGTTATGTTTGCAGTGAATGCAATACTTCTGAAATTTTGTCAGCCACCTTTTATGCATTAAATCATAGCCCAGCATTTCAAACTTCAAAATAATTGTGAGTTCTTTGTGATGAGACACGATGTTTATTCTGATGCTCCCATTCCCCCTCATCTTCAAAGAGGTCTGTGTGTATGTGTGTATCTTTGTAGGCATTCTTTAGTGGCATTTGTTTCTCTTTTTTTTTTTTTTAGTGTTAGTTTACAATTTGCAAAACAGAAGAGCAAAATTGTCTTAGTTTTTCTGTTTGATTATTCTGGTTGTCCAGAAGTGCTTAAGGCATTAATTGCTTTGCAACTCAGTTCATAAAGTTTTTACATTTTTATTGATGCAGAATTTTCTTTTTTCCTCTGCAGGACGACTCCAAGCCACCTTACTCCTATGCACAGTTAATAGTACAAGCAATTACAATGGCACCTGATAAGCAGCTTACACTAAATGGAATCTATACGCACATAACTAAAAATTATCCATACTACAGGACAGCAGACAAGGGCTGGCAGGTAAGCTTGATTTCTAGAAGGTTCTCTTAGTTGAGAGTAGTGCTCTCTGCATACTTGGTCCTAAGTCAGTTGGCGAGCCTAATGGCCCTCTGTAAATACAACTTCTCAAATCAGTGTTGGTTAAAATGTATCTTTTTCTGATTGAATCTCCAACAAAGTAGGCAATTAACATTATTTTATGTTTGAAGCATTGCTCTATTTATGGAGTAGTATTCTCTAAAGCTCTGGCAGTGACACATACAGACTACTGGGGAAGAAAAATGTAGCTAGAGCTGTGGATTTAAGTACATGTTAGTGTCTGGGGATGCAGTTCTGTTCTGTAACTTCACACAGCATAAACATGCATGTTGTCATATTGGGATAGAATTAGGATACCTAATGTTCTGGGTTCAGGTTCATTTGGGCATTTGGGATCTTGACCATACAATACAGTGAAGGAGTGAGTATGTATAACTGTTGTTCCCCTGCACTGTGTGCCTGATGCACTTCTGCAGTATTCCATTTGTGAATGGGTTGTTTCTGTTCTGAGTTA
The DNA here is from genome assembly GCF_023343835.1 of Lagopus muta. Classification (NCBI taxonomy): domain Eukaryota; kingdom Metazoa; phylum Chordata; class Aves; order Galliformes; family Phasianidae; genus Lagopus; species Lagopus muta. Next base: position 3,421,164 of record NC_064450.1, on the reverse strand, counting down.
GACCAAACCCTGTAGAATTAATTTCTGCTTTCTTTTCACTTTCCAAGAGACTAGCCTCAGCATTTGCCAGGATGACTAACGGAATATGAATCAGTCTGGCACGGTCTTTCCAGATACACATAAGGGTTCAATGCCTTTGCTGCTGTTTTTAGTGTCAGTGAAGGACTGAAGAGCACAATTAGCAGGACTGGCAAGTTTGTATATGTGGCATTCAGGCTGCACTGTCCGTCATGAAGGATCATTTTCACAGTGCTGCTCTTAGCACAGTCATGATGTACAGCAGAGGCATGCTCTGAACTTCTGTGCAGGGAAATAAAATCGGGGGAGACTGAAGGAGGGTAAAAGTGAGGAAGTGTATGTGCTTGCTGTGCTTACAGGAGACCAGAGAGTACACACCTTCTCAGTAGAGGAACAGATTTCAAATATGAATTACGTGCTGATTTGTCATTGAGCCTATATGAAAGTTGAATCACTCATAGGAGAATTGCAAGGTTAATGGGGAATGGCACTTCTACAAGGATTTTGTAATGCTTTGGCTAGTAAAGGACTTCACTCTTATTGTGACTGGGAAGGACCTGTAAGATTTTTTTTTCCCTTTCTCAAGTGATCAGTGCAGAATTCTGGTTGCAGAAATACTGACAGATATGTTTTAGCAATAGGGTTCTGCTTACAGAACGTTGGCGTGCTTTTTGCTTCCTGATTTGGAATCATTATCTGTGCATATAACGCTTCCTTATGTGAGCGAGCCTCATGTAGTCACACACACACACATACAGTGTAACACACAGAATTCTGGCTTAGGACAAAAATACTTGACTGAACCAAGGTGATGGACACAGCAAAGCAGATGTGTTCCAGAATAAATAGTTAGCACCTATTTCTACTGAAAAACAAATTAAAAAAGCAGCTGGAAATGAGATGCTGTTAAGTAACTGGTCACATAAACAGTGCAGGAGCACTGACAGGGGCAGCTCATGTGTAACAGCTCTGCTAGCTTTTAATTATCAGGTATTAGATGATAGGTAAGGTGACTTATCTGATTGATGCCTTAAGTAATATTTGAGGCTATATTTGAATATTATTCAAACCAGACAGTACATGCATGCAAATAACGTCCAGATCCCATCCCTTAATTAGCAGCACTGCAGTATTTATATCCCCTATTACATAAAACTCATTTTGTTGAGGACTCCTCTTTGTGATCTTATTTTAGCAGGTGCTTTTGGATCTACTTTTTTGTTCCAGCATATGGAGAAATAAATACAATTTATAAACATGTTCTTGGCATCTTTTCAGTTCTTTTTCAATTTTTGGCTGAGGAAAAGATTTTCTGGTTTCATCAGTTCGTATTTAAGAAACCATGCATGGTTATCATCAATTTTTTTTTTAGGTGTTCCAAACTTATTCCCAGGGTCCCGAATGCTGACACTTCAGCTGGATTTACATTTAGTCTTGGAAATTTTGAGGAGCTTTTATTAATGTAAAGCTTTTTCTCCATTCCCCCCCCCTCTGTTCTCTCACAAGTTTTTCAGTACTTATTCTTGTACTTACTTTCTTGTTATTCAGTGACAATATTTAGAAAGATTTGGGATTTATATTGGGGAAAGGAAGAAGAAAAAAAGGATGTGCACAAAGGCAAGCAGAGGTAGATACAGACACTTTGGAGCATTAGCAGTTCTCTGCATCTCTTTGATCAAAGTTGTGTGAGTTGCAGCACAAACAGCCACGTGAGGATGAGGTAGCGTGCAAACCAGGCTGGAGTAACAGGGATCTCACCGAGGAGCTGTGTGAGGACCTACTGCCATTTGTTGTCCTGCAGGACATGCTGAGTCCTTGGCTGCTCTGCTGAGGCAGGCTGGACTGTGGGTGAACTCCCAACAATCTCAGTATTTGGAGCTTGTGAAATTTAACCTTTTCCTTCTGTATTTGGAACAGCAACAAAGTGTAATCGTGTAAGATCAGTATCAGCACATTCTTTTCTGGCCCTCATAGTACAGTCTGATATTTTCCTTGACACCTGGGGAAGGGTGGTATTATGAGGACATGAGGGCTGCTATTTTTTTGTTTTTTTTGCACTGCATTATGGTCAAATACTTGTAGTGTTCTAACTGTGAAAGTCACCATGTATCACATTAACATATTGGTTTTTAATTGTTGGGAAAGATTTGGAAAATGCCAGAGTCCTTTGAGGTTCATGGCGCTGCGTTGGCAGTGTGTGACTCCTGTTGAAGTATGGAATTAAAGAAACTGAACCCCGAGTTTCCTGTAGTACACATTGCTGCAGTAGGCCACATTCTGACTTGAAAAAGTTATATGAATTCTACATATTTTTTTATGTTCCATAGAATTCAATACGTCACAATCTCTCTCTGAATCGTTATTTCATCAAAGTACCACGTTCCCAGGAAGAACCAGGCAAAGGCTCATTCTGGAGGATAGACCCTGCCTCTGAAAGCAAATTAATAGAGCAGGCTTTTAGGAAAAGGCGGCCTAGGGGAGTACCTTGCTTTAGAACCCCTCTGGGACCACTCTCTTCTAGGTAAGGAAAAACAGATGAACAAAAAGACTATGGCTGTTGTTTAATCTTCAGGCTGATACAGACTTGATAGTTTTGGATACAGTCACAAGTTCAGTAATTTAATTAAATCCAGGCTCAGTGTTTGAATTCTGTATGATAAACTTTGCTAGGAGGCTGCCCCATACGCTAGGTTTGTTTTTATTGCTTGTGTTAAAGAACTGACTCTGTATGCCTAACTGTCAGATGTTAACGTAAGCAAGCCTTGCTGTACCTTTGTTGTGTTGTTTTTTTCTTTACAGAATTACAGTTTTAATTTCTAACTGCCATCTACAGAATTCTAAAACAGTTTACAAAGAAAATAACCAAATACCAGCTACCATTATTTTGAGCTTAGAAATTACAAGTGTGCGTTTTAATTTGATAATGTCCAAGCAGAATTTGTGATGGGGAAATACATGGCTTTTAATGATTCCCTTTGTAAAGTTATGACCTTCTTGGTGGTGTGCATTTTTTTGAGTTGCCCTTTAGTCCAATACATTTACATCCTTCTCCACCAAAAGAAATGTTTATATTTCACAGATGGTTGTAGGGAGTCTCCCTAGGAAGGCATCCAGCCGCTTCCATTCCATTAACTGCACCTGAAGTTTGCTTTTAAATTCTGTTCTTGTTTAACAGAAGCTTTTTCAAAACTGCTCTGGGTTGTAACTGTACTTGCCAGAAGGCACAAGTGCCCTCCTGTGGGCAGTGTGTGTTACAGTCTCTGTAGAGGAAGGTCGCTGTCTTTCGCAGTTCAGAAGTTAAAACACGTCAGCTGCTGCTTTCGTTTTTGAATACAGAAGTGCCCCAGCCTCTCCTAATCACTCTGGAGTGCTGTCTGCACACTCCAGTGGAGTCCAGACCCCCGAGAGTCTGTCCAGGGAAGGATCTCCAGTCCCAATGGAACCTGAGCCTAGTGCTATCCAGCCAAAATTAGCGGTAATACAAGAAGCACGATTTGCACAGAGTGCCCCAGGTGAGGATCCTGAAAGAAGCGTGTGGGGTTGGAGGTGGGAGAGGGTTGGCATGTCTGTGTTACCAGGGCTTTGCATAGAAACAAAAAGAAACAACAAAGAGTAAATGTTTAATGTCTTAAAATATATAACAAACACTGAATAATACACACATGTTCCAGGTAAATACTCTTTGCAGACCCACAGGTGATGTTATCTCTGGGTTCCAGAACCCTTGATTGCTTTAATAGTAAGCAGAGATTTGTACTTCTGTGCTGAATTGAGCCATGCTGCCTTGTAATGGCTTTTGCTATGTTTGGAAATGTGCTCTTTCTGGGTTAGAGGAAAAAACAAACAAACAAACAAAAAACAACCAACCTAAGTGTAGGCTATGGAAAGAAGCAGATGTCCTGCATGCATCTGTGGTCATTCCATCTGTTTGATGCTGGACATAGAACAGAATTATAAGGCTAAGGAGACAAGGCACAAATTCTCCTTAAAAAATAAAAACAAAACAAACAAACAAAAAAAAAACACCAAAAAAGAGGGGAAGGTGAAATGGAATAAGGATTGTTTGATTACCTTAGCTGATGCACTTTGCCATCCATCTTCTCAGTGATATTCCTGTGAAAGTAGCAATAAATGTTCTGTGACAAAGCCAGCAGCCCTCAGCAGGGGCTGGGAAGCTGGGAGTTGTTCCTGTGTGGAAAGCTTCCATGCAGCACTGAAGCACATGTTAGTTCCCGTCTGTGGAAGGAGTTTCACTGAATGAAGATCAAACATAGCTGTGGTAGCTGCAGGGCTGTGGTGGGGGGTGGAGCTCCTGCCCAAATCAGCAGCTCTAACTGAGCTAACGAGGCGCTTACCTGGAATATGTGGCTTGGAGGAGTTGTGCTGTAATCGATGTCTGCTTTTGTCAGGGATGAGTGAAGGAGGTCATTAATCCTCTCAGGCTTTAGCAGTAAGTTTAATAGAACGACTGGTTTAAATGATATAATTCAGCAGCCTGATTTTTCTCTCTTCCTTGCTAGGATCACCTCTATCTAGCCAACCAGTTTTAATTACTGTACAACGGCAGCTACCACAAACTATTAAACCCGTCACCTACACTGTTGCAACTCCTGTGACAACATCAACATCCCAGCAGCCTGTAGTTCAGACAGTTCATGTTGTTCACCAGATACCAGCTGTGTCTGTCACAAATGTGACTGGATTAGCACCAGCAAACACTTACACTGTAGCTGGACAGGCAGTAGTCACGCAAGCTGCAATGGTAACCCAGCCCAAGGTAGAACCTCAAGAGAATGGAGACCACAAGGAAGTAAAAGGTGAGAACCTGTGGGTTGGTTGCTCTGGTTGGTTATTATTCAAAAATGATTTCCATGCTAAAACTGAGGATTTGCATCGTAATTTCTCACATAGCTCGGAGCTCAGAACATAACAGTATGCATCTTCACTGAGGGCTGACATAGTAAATGTGAATTGTTGTTTTTAATGCTTTCTTGTTTTTCACTGATGCTTTCTCATCTGTTTTTCAGTGAAAGTGGAGCCTATACCTGCTATTAGCCATGCTACAATCGGAGCTGCTAGTCGTATCATTCAGACATCTCAGACTACACCTTTACAGACAGTCACTATAGTGCAACAGGCACCTCTAGGTCAACACCAGCTACCAATAAAAACTGTAACGCAAAACGGAACGCACATAGTACCCATCACCACTGCAATACAAGGGCAGGGCAATGCTGGTGAGTGTTGTGTCGGGCTGTTCTGCTGCTCTGGCTGTGCTAAAACCTCACAGTGGCCAGTGCTGAATCTTTTCTTGTGCTTTCTCTTGTATTTTGTAGTCGTACTGAAAACATAATTTGTACTAAAAAAGTTTGATTACAGCCTTGTGTGAGATTGTTCTCTCTCTTGGTAAGAGCTCATGTTTTCTTTTCATTGGAGATTGCCTGAGAGCTTTTTATTGGCTCTGTGGTCGCTGTAGGGATGTTCCAGTGATGACAGCCCATCTTCTCTTGTTGATAGGAGTTGGACTCAATGATCTTTAATGGGTCTCTTCCAACTCTTTGTGTTCTGTGGTTAAACACACTGGCTTTTTGGACTGTTACTTCTTTCTTGTTTTTATTCAACCTGTACAAAAGCTGGGCGCTAAAATTAACGAGCTTTCTCTGATTTTGAGGTGGTTCTGTCTGCATGCTGTCTTTCCCATCTCAGACTCAGCAGTCTGTGTGAGCAGTGGTACCTCTTCACAATTCTTATTATTCTGCCTGTGTTGTGATTTACAGATACATTCAATTTTGGATTGGTTTGCAGATATATGTAGTTTGTTTCAACAGTTTCACTTTTATACGTTACCTGGTGCTGCAGTATTTTCTCATAAATTACACTTCTGGAAATTGATACAAGGAAGCCCAAAACTCTTCATTACATGCATTTATTTCAGTAAAATCCTACTAATGGAGTGAATTATTTGTTTTGTATCCTTTTTATTCCGTCTCTGTCATCAGTTCTCTTACTGAAGTATAGTACTTACAGGTCAGTGTTCTGTCTGCTTCTGCTTCATTTCAGCACAAGTAAAGCAAAGGGAGTTACTGTCAGACTAAATGCACATTTTTTCTTTAATCAGAGTTGAGCCAAGAGTCACATGAAGTGTTTTCCAACGAGTTTGTTCTGCAAGTACACACTGAGTACAAGGCAGTTTGGTTATTTGCAGTGGTGATTCCAGGTATTCACTGGAATAGTTTACTAAGAACCAAGAACTTCAGCAAATATGAATTCCTTGAGCTCTTGATGTTTGAGCTGCACTAACAGAATTCCGTGGTATTCTCAGCAAAGCTGTGATGCCAAAGACAGGGAGTTAATGTGTAAAAAGCAGGTCAGTAGGTGGTGTTTAGACAAGCTTTCATGAAATGCAATGAACAAGTAAATATAATTGGTATTTTGTATTATTTGCCAAAGACATGTGAATAGTCAGATGAAGAAAATCAAAATTGAGAAACGACCTTTTAACAGTTAGAGGGAAAGCACCCTTGGATGTGATGACTGCAGGACTGTGCTTGCTTGTAATGATGACTGGTGTGCTGTTGTTTCCATGTAATGACAAGTATGACAATCTGCTGTAGCATGTTTTAAGCACTTACATTTCTGTTATCTGATTCACTTTCATCAGACAGTAATTTCTTAAACCTTCTCATTAAGCCTCTCTTGTTTTCCTTACACTGTGGGTGATTAACTATCTATCAGAGAGGAAGTGATGCTCGAGTTATCTGCATCCCCTGGCTGTGTGCTTTGCATTGCTGTTGTTGAATAACTCATGGCCAGCAATGAATATGAGCTGCTGCTGTTCTTCCTGGCCAAGCACTGCGTTGTGCACAGGCAGGATCTGCACATCCACAGCCACGGCCAGATCCTCCTTCAGGGAGGTTCTAAATTCCCTTCCCAGTTCTGTCACGGATATTTCAGAGGTTGGCTTTATATCATTTAATCTCTTTCTGTGTTCAGTTCCCCACTGACAGAATGGAGGTACTTTCCCTTTTTCCCACCCCTGTCCTGTCTGTGTGATCGGTGAGTGATTTACAGCAACGTCTGTGGGTTTGTGCAGAGGTTAAATGGTTGCAGCTGAATCTCGCCTGGGCTGACAGACGCCCCGCTGTAGTGCAGCGCTTTGATGGCAGTGCATGTTTGCTTTCAGTCTCACCTGTTCCAACGAAGATTAGGTGCTGAAGTTGTGTTATCTTTATGTTATGCTGAAGTTGTGTTATCTTTTTGCAGCTGCTGCAAGTCCTTTGCATATGTTGGCAACCCACGCGTCCGCCTCAGCATCGCTTCCAACAAAGCGCCAGAACGGAGACCAGTCGGAACAGCAGGAACTGAAACGTATCAAAACAGAGGATGGGGAGAGCATAGTGATAGCTGTTAACGTGGACACCCCGCCTGTGGCAGTGAGCGATAAAGGCAGCCAGAACTAGAAACTTAGAGTTTGCTTTCTTTCTTTCTTTCTTTTTTTTTTTTTTAAACAAACAAAAACAAAAAAAACACACAAAAAAAACCCAACCAACAACAAACTCCGTGGTGCCAAAAGGAGACACTTAAATATAACACCTAAAATCTTGGAACATGTTCTCACGCAGTGGGGAAAGGGGCCCTGTGATCAGACTTCAACGTTCAGCACTGAAAAATAAACCAACACAGGTGGCCTTAAAACTTGGTAACTTAAAGTCAAACTGCAAAACATGTTGTTCCAGAGGCTGTGACCCCGCTCCTCCCTGCCCCTATGAACTGTGTGCGCTGAGAAGTACAGTGCTGGGGAGGGCTGCAGCTTTAAAAAAGTCTTTATCAGATGATTTTAAGGACTGAGCATCTCAGTGTAACGGCAGCATGATAAGCGCTTAGTGTGAACTGGTTTCAAACGATTGTATATTCCTCAAAGGGAACAGAGGCAAGGAGCCATTTCCTACATCTTGGCAGCTAGCCTTTCATAATGACCTACCCAATGCAGTTGTTGGTAGATATGCAGTATTTTGTTGTTCACATGTGGAATTAGAAATTTTTGAGGTGTATTTTCATTTCTTTGCAAAACGATGGGGTCTTTGACATTTCAAATCACTCCATTTCTACTCCGGAAACTTTGGAATCACACAATACTTTTCATGTGAAATTTTGTTTGGTAAAAAACTGAATGTAGGGTTTTTTTAACCGACGGAATGATTTACTTTTGTTTGTCCTCTTAAAGTTCAGATAAAGCTACTTTATTACATCTGCAAATTTTCATATTTTAGCAGTTGCCTGATAAATTTAATCAAATTTTATTACCATGTGTAGTGATCAAATGCTTCTTTGGGCTTGCATGTAACTGATTAGAAATTACGATGTAAATGAGCCGTTAACTGACGTAAAGAACTGCTATGAATTTGACCAGAGCTGCACTTATCTGTTTCTCTCTCTGCTACCTTTTGCTGTTTGTTACTTTGTGTTGACTTTGACTGTCCCTGGCATATTTTTCCAGTCTAAAGTAAAACGAGAGTCTCGCTTAATATTGTGTATGTTTAAGATAACAGACTGTTCTTCATTTAGAAAAGATGAAATTCTTTATCACGAGTCCTTTTAAAAAGAGAGTTAAAATTATCTTGTCAGAGGTATATTCGATATTTTTAAGCTTAAGCACCCATCTGTAGGAATTAATCTGACCAGTTTTCTCCGTAACACTTCTGATGTCAAACACTGACCCGGGTCTCCATCCACAGTAGCTGTTGTGGTTTTCTAACAGTGGCTACCGAATGATTACAATAAAGAAGACTTAAGTGTGTGTTCTGCAGTTGAACATTTTAAAATGTAGTGGCAATTTCTCACTTTAATTGTGGTAATAGATTCCACTTTACAGTAAAAAACGCGAGCTGAGCGCGAGGCTGCTGTTCAGTCTTCAGTTCACATCATGTCTTATTTCTTCACGCAGCACGGTGAGTGAGCGCTGCACAGCTGGCTTGATTTGAACCTGATTTTTGTCACTTTCTGTAATAATGATGCATTATTTATATTTCCTTTTCTGCTACGAAAGGAAAAGAACTGTGTTTTCTCGACGGACTGAACAGTTTGGAGTGGTTTATTGAGGCAGCTTTTGGAACTATTTACCTAAAGACCAAATACGAGAAATCTGTACAAGTTTTGTGTTCATCCACAAAATGGAACTGTTACAATGATGTCTCTGCAGATAATACATATTAAAAATCTATTTAAAAAAACCAACAACAGAACTCTACACAAGCTGAATTTATAACAGGCATTTAAAACAAAGAGCATAACCTGAAAAAAAACCATTTCTGTAAAACTGCAAGATTTTCTTTAGAGGTTTTAAAAATAAAAAAGTAAAGTTTTAACATACTTTTTTTAAGAAAACAAAATCCAGTACTAGTAATTTAATTTGGTGTTGAATGAATCGATTAGAATGTGGTTTATTTTCAGAAGTGAGAATCTGTTCACAACTAGGGCTAGGTGAATAATAGTGTATAAGATTTTTTTAAATAAAATTAAATTTTATTCAGCAAATTAACTAAGTTGGAATGACTCAACAAGTGTGTTTGACAACCGTGTAACACGTGCAACGTCGTGCTGACGGTGCAGAGGCTGCTGGCGGCGCCGAGGAAGCGCTGCTGGTGTGGCAGCAGCTGGGACTCTGAGCACAGGGATGTGTGGATGTGCTTTGGGCCCCATTCTGCAGTGCTGCTGGTGGCACACGTTGGTTGTGTGGGGTTTGGAGCTTTGCTCGGATGGAGAAACCCTTCAGTAAAGCTGTGCCATAGGAGAACTCCGCTCACCTTTTCCGTACAGCGCCGTGTTTGTGGTGATGCTGACTGCGCTCCTTTGGGATCATCTCTCGTCTGTTTGTCGGGTGCAGGTTCCTCTGCCTTGCTTGGCACCAGGCTGGGCAGTGGGGCTGTTCCAGGGTGTTGCACCCTGCTGTGTGTGCAGCTGTGTGCTTCCCCTCGTTGGTACAGCAGTGCTTCCCACGCGGCATTGCAGGCTGAGTGGCGCAGCTGGCACACCGCTGTGTTTCAGCTGATGCTCCTGACCTTTCTGAAATTGCTCTCAGCTGTGGACTCCTGGCATCAATGTGGTTTTTCTTTTGCAAACAGAAAATTTCTTGAGATGGTTCTTATGGAGATTTGACCTCTAGGATTGATGTCACCTGTCTGTTAACTTTTATGTTTTGCAGTGCTTGGTGTGATTTCCTTTTGTGCTCCTGCGCAGACAGTTTGGTGTTCCGTCTGCTGAAAGCTTCTGTGTAGTCCTTGAAAATGGCTGGGTGTAAGCAAACAACATACAGTGTTCTAATTGGAATTTAAGGACAACTTAAAAAACAAACAAAGAAACAACAACCCAGCTTAATTTTCTTTAGAGCTGCCCTGATTTTCATTGCCTGTCATTGGGTTTGCTGCAAGGTGTAAAAGATTCAGGAATCTGATCTAATTTTCATTGTGTCTGGTTGCTTTCCTCCCTGCCCCTCCCTTTCTAAAACAGATTCAGAATTCTGATATACAGCAGACCCAACCACGCATCTAATTCTGGTGACAGATGTCTTTATCTGCACTGTCAGCATGTTGTGTCCTTCCATGATGTGGCTCCCAGCCTTCCCACCAGCTTTGTTTCTGTGTTGTGGCCCCAGCTTGCAGCCAGCACCAATGTGGGGATGGGGAAGGAGGCGGCATCTGGACAGATGACATCTTTGCCTTTGGGTGTGACAGCTCTGTCCTCGTGCTGGATGTCATCATGGGGTTGTGGGGTGTCTCATACAGCAAAGCAACGCTGAGTCTTCCATGAGAGCCAGAGGGCTGTGGATGGGCTGGGAAGAAAAGCTGCTTCTGGTCAGTGCGTTGTCTCAGTTTGGAGTTGCTGCACCGCCTCCTCGCCCACCCTCTGCAATTACCTCAGCATGTGAAGCACAACAGCAGCAGCCCTCCTTGTGCTGGCCTTCCTTCTGATGGTGCAGGTAAATATGATGCTATGCCCTGAGAGCACTCCTGCTTTGTGAAGCGCTTTGCAGTGCACGCTGTTGGCTGGGAGGCAAAGCTGCAAGGACTTCTATGTTCCCTTTGATGGTATTTGTAATGCAGGTTCATTTTAAACTTCGAGCTTTTATAATTACCTCACTCCATAAGTGGAACTTCAGGTAACAGTCTGTGTTAGAATGTTGTTGTAAATTGATTCTGGTTTCCCAAAAAGGTAAGTTTTGGTTGGAAGAGGTTGGAAGTCACTGATACAGACTTTGATTTAGACAGTGTGAATTTGATAGCTGTGAGATACAGCAGCATTTACACCACATCCAGTGCTTCCATTAACCTTTCTGTACTTGTCTTAACTACATGGTATAACATTCTTACTGCGAATCCTCAGTTGCTTGGTATGTAAAGAGTGAGGCCTGCATTTATTACATAATAATAAGCTGTAATATTTTGCCCAGGTGTGTGGAGCTTCCTGAAACGATTCTGTTTTGCTTTAAAGCCTGACACAAAATTAACTGATAAAGAGAGCATCTGAAGTTGGGAAGTGCAGGGCCTGCTTTAACCGCCATGTTCTTCTCATCTTTGTGGAGCTGGTTTCTTTCCCAGCTAATGTTCAAGCCCAACTTGCTTTTTTTTTCCTCTCTATCTTTCCTCATCTTAATTCATGAGAACCCCGTGCTGGCATTTGATGCTGAGGTCAGGGATGCAGCCAGAGAGCGGCGGTAGCTCAGGGATTGGACTTTGGCACAGATGTGGCTGTGGCTTCTGGTGCCTGCTGGCAAATATTTGGAATTACCTGGAAATTAATTGCTAATCTAGTTTTCCTTTCAGGACTGTGGTGTGACACAGCCACTATGGAAAGAGAGAAGAAAACGAGGAAGAGGTGGTGTTTGGTTATGCGTAAATAACAACAGACAAAACCTAAGATGACAGTAACTGAAATCCTGCGGCTGGTGGAAACACTGCTTTTCAGGAATAGCAGTAACTTTAGACTTACAAAATGTGCACCTTACTCCTGGCTGCCAGCAGATGCAGCCTGCACCACGGGCAGCTGCACTGAAAGGAATAAAAGCTATTGGATCTGTGGATGGTGGTGCTCACCTCCAGCTGGCAATTTGTCATTTTGAAATGTATTTAATCCTCTTTTGTCACATAGAACAGACTTCTGACAGTTTGCCTTGCTCACAAGGAGCCGGTTGCTCACTCTGGACCTTCAGTTGCCTTCTGTTCACTGCGTGCTCCTCCATGTGAACAAAGCAAGTCCTGACAGCCTGCCCAGGAGGACCAGAGTGTGTCTTTGTCAGGGCTGGAACACGGGTGAGTGTCGCTGTGAGGCAGCGCAGGGAGCTGTGCTGGTGCCACTGTTAGTTCTGAGCTTCAGTGTAACTGGATGCTTCAGCAGTGCAGTACCGTAAATAAATCAGCAGGGTGGAGACGTGGTCTCGTTCTTCAACCTTTTGGAGAGAGTAACTAAAATACTGTTAATGTGGTTGTAGAGGTACGTTGATCAAGTATTGCTCTTACTGCAGTAGTTTTCAGTTAGAATGATGTATTTCATGTTCTGCGCCCAAAAGTGATGTAAGGAAGCACTGGCTGAGCAGCCTGCAGCCTGCAGCAGGTGGGAAGACCTATTTTTAACTCGTTTTCAATGGCTGTAAAGATGTAGAACGAGGCCGTGGCACTGCAGTCAGTATATTTAGCCATGTGCTATGGATTCAGTTGTCAGTTTGTCAGTGTTTGGGTTTGTAGTTGGTGTCACACCAGAACAGGGAACATTTTATGTTCGGAAGAGCTTTAACTATGCAAGCAGTCTGCTCGTAGTCTTTCTGGTCACCACTATGGTTGATTGAATGGAAGGTCAGGGGATGGTGCTTCAGTAGATGATGAGAGGTGAAACCTTCAAGGCAGTGTGCAGAAGGCTTCGTGTTTAGTTAAAGTCATTTCCTTGCTTTGTGCAGCTGACTGAGCACGAGCAGCTCTCTGCAGTGGATATTGCTGAGGCCGAGGGAAAGGATCATCCTTACAGAGCAGTTTCTGATGGCTTCCTGCACTGCTCCAGGGAGACCACAGTCCAGTCATTCTGCTAATGCAGCAGTTAAGGGTGAGCTTCAGAACAGCAGCACATAGGGATGGTGCAGTAAACAGCGATGCAGTAGGGATCCAGAACAGCACTGGTTTGCACTGGAAGTGGGACTGGTGCTGAGATGGTCTCATTCTGGTATAAATAGCAGCATTTCCTAGGCAGCAATCTCTGCACTTCACGGCCTGCATTACCAGGCTCCAAGCAGCACAAATCTGTTTGTCCTCTACCATCCAGCACTGTTTGCTCAGCTAAATATTCCCTAAAGCCTGCAGCAATAGGAACTCTGGGTGTGATCGTGAGTACAGCAAAATTAGTCACTTTTATTTAAAAGAAATAACATATTACAAATAAGTGTGCAAAACAATTTGTGATTAAATACACATAAAAGCAACATGCAACCTTGACATCGAAGTCTGCGTAGAAGTTAGTCCTCAGTATGTTACATGACACTAAAAGAAACTGTCAAATTTAGAGAGTCTGCACCTAAACAATGTGAACTGGGATGTCGGATTTGAAGCATCTGTGAAATTAAATTTCAGAAGAGCAAGACTTCCCTCCCCCAAGTGCTGAGAGCTTGTGTCTATTTCAGTTCCTAGTTTAGTATTCTGTGCCTTAACCCAGCATTAAATCTTAACTGCTGCACAACTTGGGGAGAGTTTGCAACTGATTTATTCTAACCTACCCCTCCTAAGGTAAACGTAATGCAGTACAACATCTCAAAGGAAAAAAAAACTTTGCACATTTAAAGCCAGTGCAGAGCAGCTGCTCTGTGCCACCTGGTTCATGTATTGCGCTGGATGCGTAAGCAGCCACTCCACTCTTCCAGTTGAAGTACAGGAATTTTCCAAGCAATCTGTACAGCTGTGACAGCAGGACCACGGGTGGTGGTTTTTCCTTTTGAACCTGGAATGGCTGCTCCCTTACAGAAGGAACTGCCTCTACAGCTGCAGGAGTTCCCCATGCCCGTGTCCTGGCTGCCTGCTCCACGCACTGAGGAGAGGTTAGTTGGGTCAGCAAATGCCTAAATGTGCCTTCAGCTACTATGTACAGTTTGGCACCTTTTGACCATTAGTGCTGATCATTCAACTGAGCCACTGTGGGCAGGTGGACACAAGCAGTGGGCTGTAGCCACAGGATGACCCCCAGCCAACCAACACAGCTCAAGCTCCAGTCTTTTCTGGCTACACACCTCTCCTCTGGTACACTGAGATGTGTTCAGGGAAAGGGGAAAGGCTGAAGTCCTTTTGTAGCCCAGCTGGTGGAGTTGTATTTGGGTTTGAGTGGAAGTATTGCCCCCCACTTCCAGCACTGCCTAAAATCTTCTGCTTTCACATCCCTTTTTCTAAGGCTAGTCCTGACATTTGCACAGCCCCCTGCAGATCTTTCAGTATGGCAGGCACTCGTGTTTTAACTGAAGTCATTTCACAGTTTAAAGAGAAACCCAATAGGCACAAGCTTTTTGAAAGCCACAACTTGAAAACTTGAATTGATGACAGTAATCCAAAGAGATTTTAATGATGAAAGCTTGCAGAAATGAGAATAAACAAATGTAGTCCCCTACTTCAGAGCTTGTTCCGATCGTGGTGGGCCAGGCTTCTCACTGAGGTCTGCTAAACTTCTTGATCAGCATTGGACATTCATACACTGTCCTCCCAAAGATGCAGAATAGCCAAGGCAGTACTTTGACCTGTGCACTCCCTCACTTCAGTCAAAGCTTGTCATCGGTCATTTCTAGAAACTGAGCATAGACATCCCTTGAGCATTCCCCTTTTTGGTTGAATAAGAACTTGTAGTAGCTGCCATCTGCACATATTGCTGAAACAAAAACAAAGCCATTTTCAGTTCAGCTGTTTGAGAAGTGCTGTTCTCTTACCTCGTTTAAACTGACAGAGGTGTCCTGAAAGAATCTGAAAAGCCTGAGATAAATTGCTCCTCATGCAGTGTCTGTCAGCCCAGACAGCCTGCCAGGTGGCTGTGCTGTGAGCAGGCCCTCAGCCCAGTCTGGCAGCAGCAGCTCCTGCTCACACCTGCCACGCTGTCTCATCTGAACACTCCTTCCAGCTCCAAACAAGCATGGTGCAAAATCTGCTTCTCCAGACAGAACCTGGAGGACCCCCTGGTACTTACCTAAGACAGCATTTGGCTCTGTTCCAAAGGCACAAATGCACGGAGAGCCTGAGGGAACCTGAAATTTGGAGAAACTCCATTTGGAGCTGAAGTACTTAGGGAGAAAGCTGGCAGAGGCCAAACTGAAAGGAAGAAAAAAAAGAAACAGACAACTCAGTGAAGTGTTGACCAGCGTTGATTTAGAACTGCTGGCACGTCTGAACAAGTCTCAGGGCTGCTACTGTTACTGACTGCCTGTCTCCTTCAAGCTAAGCATCAGGCAATATATGCAGTTCTGCTCCCAGGGACGGGTGACTGTACAACTACCTTTCTGGCTTTCTGGGTTTTAAGTGACTGCCAAAACTGCTAAGAGGACTGATTTTAGTAGACTTTAGTTTAGTTCCCTTTGTGTAACTACCACAGTATGACCATGCTATGAATAAATTCCTCAGTCACTGGAAAAGCCCCACCATCGCACTGGAAGAACTCTACAGCTCCATGGAGGGCAGAAAAATGGCAGTTGCTAAGCAGTCCTAAATTTGCAATTATATTCAAGCAGAACAACAGATTACTATTAGCAGCTCAAGTGGTGTAGGTATTGGTTGTTGCTGTTGCTCAGGGAGCCATTATCTGACAGGCCCAGTGCTTTCTTGCAAGGGCAGCCACTCCTTCCACGCAGGCTTCAGAATGGCTTAAAACCTACCTTGACTGCTTATTTCTTTTGGGGTCCTCTGCAGCAAAAATATGTACTGTGCCATGGTCACTGGATACGCAGATTAAGGAAGCATCCTGATTGAAGTTAATGCTGTAGAGAATAAGGACAGCTGCAGTATTTCCACTGAAACATATCCCCATTTCCTGTGTGTAAAATCTCACTTAAGCTGTTGTCTGGGGCAGCTGTCATCCTGCCCGGGGAGGTGTTAATGACTCCTCCAGTTCAGTGCAGTTTTGCTGACTGGAATGAACACCCCTTCAGGGGTAAGTACACACATCAGAACACGGAGGACCTGGTTCATCAGTAACAGCCAAGCTGCAGACTGCCCTGGGATGGACACAACTGACGTGATCTGTTCTGCCACTTGTACTAAAAGAAAATGTACAGTTGCTGCTCCAATCAGCAGACAGGTAAATACAATTAAATACAATGGGAAACACGTCTACACCCAAAGGCTGAGGCTAAGTGGAAGAAAGCAGTTTTCCCCCTCTTCACTGGAAAGTGTTTCAGGCAGCAGACTAAGAGTCAAACTTCTGCCTCAGGCTCTTGCACACAGGGTGGCAGTGTGTTACGATAAACGTTATGCTCACACCAGGTACTCACCCTCCTGGTCCCTCTGGGAAGCATTCAGCTGCATTGCTGCCTTCCCCATATTCCCGTGTGAAGTTCCCACCCAGCTACAGCCTGTTCTATACAGAAATGTGCATCTACCAAGGTGCAGCCCTAGGCACGGTCCCACTGCAATGGCTTTTCCTCACCCATACTGAGCAGAGGAAGCAGCACAGTGCACACAGTCCCCAGCGTGGCCCTCGGCCCCCTGACCACCTGAAGTGTTTTGCTTTGTGCCCATGGCAGTGCAGCTCTCCTTTGCTTTTTGAAAGAGGCTCGGCTGCCATTCCCCAGGTGTAACAGCACCCCAAAGAAGACAAAGCAGAAGCAATTAAACATACCAGTATATATTGGCCGCCTGTGATCCTCTGCGTAGCTCCTGGATTAAATGCCCTGATGAAGTATCAAATATTCTTATGAGGGTCCCCTTGAGAAGGAATCGAGCATTGTATTAGGACATACAGTATGTTCAATATGGCTGTTTGCCTGAAACAAATTGTCTGAAAATGCTGTTTGAGCTCTATCCAAAAGAAAAACAACTGAAAGCCACAGGAATAGTCTCTTAGCATCATCCAGTAGCTCATTATTCTTTTTTAGCAGTGGAGTTTGCAGCTCAAAAAGCTCCATTCAGAAGAATTCCAGTAGCTATGCCTAGTTAAGAGAGACTGTGACTGCTTTTTTTCAGGCTTCTCTGAGCTATGGGTTGTACAGCAGAACCTATTCCAAACACTGGTGGAATTAATTTAGATCATCCTTGAGAAACTCATTGTAGCTGAGGGAGAGAAGGTAGCAAGCACTCAGCCTGCCCCCTACACACCTGCCTTACGCTCACTGGGACAGCTGGGAGCCCCCCTGGGAAGAGGAAGCTCAGTAGGCAGACTCCACTGACACCCATACAGGGACACAGGTCTGTGACTCGCTGTGTGTTCCCTCTACATGTCTGCATCAATCCCAAAGCAATCTGTACTACGCAGGAATGCCAGGGTTTTGTCAGCATATTGAACTCTGCAGCCCTATGAAACTCAAGCCCACACAAAGTGCAGTCAGTTCTCCAGTAACCTTTTTACTGGTTTATTTTTGCACACTATGAACATGCCTGCAGTGTGCGTATGAGGAGAACTGCAGTCCTCCACTGTAAGTCCTGCTTGCATGTATAACTTTAAAGCCAGTGAGTAAGAAAACTTAAATAGAACCTAACAAAGGTCTTTAAAAAAACAACAACTAACCAAAGAAAGCAAAACAAAGAAAATCCACTGAATAGTATTTACTGAAGAAAGCACGAACTGAGGAACTGCTTGGGCCAAATTCCATACAAATTTCACTGAGGGGTCAGAGCTACAGTCAGCTAGAATATGAATGCTACCTCAAGTGCTGCATTTCCATTGCTGTTTGAATTTCCTGAAGAAGCAGTAAAGAAAAAAGTATATTTCAAAGACAAATGGACCAGTGAGTTACATCTGTGCCTTTCCCATGAGAGGACACAACTCCCTATTTTGGCAGAGTTCCCACACTAAAATGGGCAGTAAGTCAGAGGTACGTGGTCATCGTTCTTACTTTTTCTGATGCTGTTGCAATTCTTGTTCCCTGCAGGTTTAATGCTATACAGCTCAGGACGCCTTCGTGAGCAGGTATGTCCACGGGAGGCTTCTCTGTGTTGGCCAGATCCACGATCTGCACGTGCCCAGTGTGTGTTCCAGGAAAAGCAAGGAGGGAATTATTACTATTTGGACAAAGGACACAGAGACCTGCAAAACAAAAAAAGGAAAATAACTTTGTAGCTTCCACGACCTAATGCGCTGTTCAAACCAGTTTGCAAAATATCAGTAATTGGAGAACAAACGTAAGTGGTCAATCAGAAATTCCTTTTAAGGGCTGTTGCTATTGCAGAATCCCAAAATCCGATCCATCCATAGGTGCAGACCATAAAGAAGGAGCACAGCATAATTTTAACTCCCTCCTATCATCACTTTAAAGTAATCCATTTGCTATCCAACATCTGGATGCTTTCAGAGATCCGCTCTATCAGTCTGGTAGAGCAAAGCTATTTAAAATAAAATAAAATAAAAGTCTCCTTAGCAGCTTAAGAGAGCAGAGAGTTTGCAGCAGGTGACACTTTCATTTAGATTTCCACTCAGCCAGCATTTACTTCTCCAGTTTTAGACCTGCACTCAACAAAGCTCATCACAGGTGTGCAGCTGACCTGGAAACGTGCTCATCTCTTCACTCTCAAGGCTCTTCTTCCAGAAAGCTGTTCTGTCTTTCGGTAAGTAAAGGCACTGCAACTGACCTATTCCTTAAGCCAAACCTCAGCCCTGCCCACCTGTGCCAGAGCTGCTGTCCCTGCACTGCAGCCTGTCCAGGACACTGGCTGACATTTCCAAATCAACTCATTTCAACCAGAGACCGAAATCATCCCTTGCTGATTAGTCTCTTTCTGACACTGTAGAGAACAAGTCTCCAGACAGTTCTACCTTCATTAGAAAAGAGGAATTGTGCCCTTGGTTGTTGATAATTTCAGCATTATGCTCACAGATGCTTTACATAAGAAAGCATGTAGCTCCTAGGGAAATCAAAGCAGTAACATTATAGGGGTAGAAGGAAAAGCTTTTCAGAGCCAAATGTGGATATAATTTAACAACCATTTTATAAACACAGATCACCTTCAAAGGGCATGGCTACGCTGTTGTAAGTAAAGTGTTGTAAGTAAAGTAAATGATTTACTAAGTGAAACAAAATCAGGCATGTACAGATAAACAGCACTACAAGAACTAAATAAAACTGCTTCCATTCCCCAGCCCACACACAGCACTAACCTTTAGGGTTGTAGCAGGTTTCAAAGACGTGCAGCTGGTGGGGATTGTGTGTGAATGTGAAAACTTTAATCATGGAATCCAGGACTACCACAATTCTGAAAGACACAAGAAGTTCCTATGACTTGGTGCAGGGTAGAAGACAGACATGTATTAATTCAGATCTGCAGAGGCTTTCAACAAACCCAAAACCACACAACTGTGAGCCTGCAAAGCACTTTTATCTGGAGCTGTGGCAGCAGAACCCGTCTGCCCACACATACACAGGACTCCAGCTGCTAACAAATGCTCTTGCTCTAGAGATTCACTTGATTTCATCACACACACCATACCTACAGACACCACTGCCAGCAGCAGCCATATGAGAACACAGCCCTTTGAAAGAAGGCCACAAAGTCCCACAGGCTTTTTATCAGGCTTCAGATACACTCCAGTTGTGATCTGTTAACCTAAACACCTGCCCCAAGATCCTGTTTTAAATAAAGGACATCAGCAATGAAAGCTAAGTGTTACAGCAAAACCTTTTTATTTCTGTGAACGGCTGGAAATGAGTAAGAGCTGCTCATATAACCTACAAGGCCGACCATTTGGAACACGTGCTGCACCTACCTATCTCTTCGCAGCTTAACTGCTTTGACTTCTGTAGAAAATTCTATCTCAATGACAGTCTTCTTCTTCAGGTCATCCCAGATCATTACTGGAACAGTACAGAGATGACTGTGTTAGTTCACCAAAGCATAGCTGAAGATCCATAGAGTCTCTATTAGAACAACTTCTAGTTTCTGAGAAGACCAACAGGTGCCTTCAGCAGCAAAGCACTCACAGGTTGGCATTCTGCATAACACCAACCCACCGACCCATTCTATGTCTCCTACAGGCAGGGGCTGGAAAACTCAAAATGCAAAAGCAGATAATAAAAATATCTTCTACTAAAGACTATTTTTTTTCCTATTTCTTTATTTCATTGACAGCCCTCCCAATAGGCAAAGTTTCCATACCAACCCTGCCAACCAAGGGCCGTTTCCCCCCAGAGCTGCTGAGCCAAGATCCCTTTGCAAAGCTAACCAAGCACAGCCTTTGTCACTGCAATGAGTCTGAGAGACTGCAGATAACTGTTAACAAATACTGAAAGCTGCTGCAACAGCCCTTCCCTTACAACCTTCAGAATACAAGAGCCCATCTCAAGGCTAGGGTTCAGGCTGGGTGGTTTCACACAGCTTAGCAAGACAAATGTTTGCAAACTGTTCGGTGAGACTCAAGACAGTACCTTTGTTAGGAGGGTACTTGGGCTTCTTTCCTCCTCCTACGAGTGCTAAATAGTTGCAGCGAAATAACATTTCCACGTGGCCAACACCGCCCTCTGGAAATTCTGGAAGACAAATGTATTTCATTTAAAGCACCACAACTTGTGAAAATGCCTTTTAATTGCTATCAGAGTTACAGGGGAGTTCAAGTCATCCACCACGCTGCTCAGGCATCCACAAAGAATGGTACCTTCTTACCCTCATATTGAAACCAAACCAAAGAAAACAGGATCCTCTGAGTGGAGGTGACAGACAAGGCAAACCTGAGCACTGCATGACCGAGAAGGGTTGGTTTGTTTGATTTAAGTCCAGGAATCACATTAAACTTGCTTTGTTCCTCACAGCTCAGATCACTGCTGCTCTTGTCAGATGGGACAGCCCTCGTTTCACATGCAGAAAAAAATCAGCAAGATGTTAAAATTCTATAGAAAGAAGCTGCATGAGAGCAGATCAAGCAATATCATGGGAGCGTGATCGTTACTATTACACACTAATGTTGTGAATATGTTTAGAAAGAATGAGTGGCCAATTCAAATTCTTTCCCCAGCTAATTGCCCTCATGAACACAGTCTGAGTCTGGTGTTGCTCTATTAAGCCAATGGTATGGATTTAGAAAATACCAAATATGACGACCAACAAGGTCATGAAGTTCTTCATGTGCAATGGGACCTGGCTTCATAGTGTTGGTGGATTTGAGGAAAGAAGACAAAACGTACATATGTGTGACTGAAACAGAATCTTTACTTCTGTTCTCAGGATGTGCCCACAGCTGTTAGGACACCTGAGAAGAATGGTCCACCTGCACAGAGCCTCCACTCCAGCTGTACACAGTGCAGGACACGTAGTGAAAAATAGTGCAGCTGGTACAGCCTGTGTCTTATTTACTGCTAGGAATACAGTTCTACTTTTGTTTTCTTCTTCATACAACCTGAATTGCAGGAGAAGTAGAATAAGATCCTGTGATAGTGGAAGAATCAAGTATCAAGCAGAGGATTTGCCATTGGATGCCATTTGAGTTGGGTCTTGGTTTTGTTCACATAGCTTAGAGGGGAGTTTGGCGTTCAGCCACCAGGAAGAGAGGCCACAACTGTGGCCTTCAGATGATCCAAGTCACAACCCAAACCTTTTATTTAACAGACTGCCCAGTACTTCCACAGGTGGACACATTCCAGTAAGAAAGATGGATGAAACTAGTCAGCTCTTCCAAAGCTACAGAGAAAGCAGAGATCTCACAAGTAATCAATTGAGAACTGCTGTCAGAAACAGGGATGGGAAAGAACAGCAAAAACATCAGGGGATGAGAGTGGAGGTACTACAATGGAAAGATTTAGACATGTGCATAAATGGTAGGATTAAGGGAGATTCAGGTAGGCATTAAGAGGCACTGCCACACATCTGGACGAGGAGTTTATGTTTTATGCGACCACACAACTCTGAAGACAGGAAACATTTCACAAGTTTTCCACGCTCAGAGCTCCTATCAGGGAGAGTTTTGACAACGACCTCAACAGGACTTCAAACTGACTTCTGAATCTGCAGCATGCTGCCACAGATGGAAGTTAGAATGCTTGATACTTGTAGAAGAGTTTACTATTAGGAACAGAAAGTCATTTGTCAGCTTTTGTCACATGAATTGTGACTGAAATCTCTTACAGCACTAAAAGCATGCCTGGGTTCATAGGAACTGCAGTGCTATTTTAGAATACATTTCTCCTCTTATAAATCTACATTCTGGTTTATCACCACAGTGACAGCACAGGGAAACTTGTTCACTGTATCAGCTTTCCTTCCGCACTTAAGGTCAGAATCACATCTGGATTTCATTTTCCCTCACTGTGACTCAGTTGAATGCCTGCTGATAAAACCCCATTACCTGTTAACACCGAAACCTTCCTGTGAAGCACAACAGTGTGTTTACTGCTTCGGGATGCTCCCAGCTTTTTTAAGCACAAAGAGAATCTATAGCTTAGAGCACGAGTGTGAGAGGTCTGAATTCACAGTGCTCTCGCAAGCAATGCTCCACACAAGTACAAGCAGCTTTACGTCCAGGTCTCCAGTAACAGGGCAGCAGTTTTATTGTGCTCAATCATCCAGGCTGCTGCACAAGGACAGAACAGCTCCTCACGATGGCACACGGTGATGCTGCAGCAAGCAACTCTTCTCCCACTTGTCAGCAGCCACACAACTCATTTCCTGTTCGGGACTACAAACAGCAGTAGCAGCTCCTGCAGTTCAGCTGCTGTACGAAGGTGAGACAACTTCATCAGCAGCCAGCTTTATGCTAATTAGCAGCATCTAAACGAACATCTCACGAGGCAGTGGTGTAAGTGACAGCCCCTCTGACACCAGCAGGGATTTCTTTCATAAGGCTTTATTCTAAGCCTTCCAGGGATGTAAAAGCAAGAATCTTTTGGGAAAAAAATACATACACAAGGCTGAGCTTCCAACACAAAGCTAGCAAGGTATAATAATTAAGCATTTTACCTTGTTTCTCTTTTTCTTTGAGTGGATCTGCATTATAAACTCGGAATCCATTTTCCATTCCACATGCAAAGCATCCTGTAGTAAAAAGCACATTATACATATACACATATACAGTAACTGGGAGATACACAGAAGATTTAAGGTAGTGCCAGAGGTTAGGAGAGCATCACTCAGTAACTGCACTGTTAAACATAAGCTGAAGAACACTGGGCAGCTTTGCTAATGTTTGCAAGCAGAAAGCACTTGGAGAAGCTGTCCTCTGTGCTGGCCTCGATTGCAAGCAGCACATTCTTAGCATTCTTTTCAAACAGGTGAGGAAACAACAGAAGGAAAGGAGAGCAATTCACAACCCACTGGTATCCCATGCCACAGTACTGGAGGGAAGGAAACATTTTAAGGTCCTTTTAACAGCACAATTAAGCAAACCTCTCCCACATCTTATTAGGTCAGGATTCACTCTGAGGTCGCAATACATGAGAAGAGTGATCTGTTGTTCATGTTTCTATGGAACAGCACTCAATGTAGTTCCTAAAGAATACTGAAATGAGAGCCTGCTAGTGACTAGCTGCCCATAAGCATATGGCAGTAGCTTAAGTCTAAACCAGGGAATAATCAGAAGGAAGCCTTTGGAAAAGTAATGTTTTAGCTACACGTATGCACAGAAGCACAAATGTGCTTTTTGGTGGAATCCATCAAAGCAGCAGTATCCTGTCTTACCTGCTAACGGGTGCATGCAGCTACTAATAGAAGTAAATGCCAGTGTGAAACTGGAGCAATTAAAAGTCATTAAGAAGCAGCAAGTGCCACCAGAGATTGGCTGACAGAACAATGGGTGCTGTGCAGTTTATAAACACCTATCAGTAATCCAGGGAAAGTCATAATGGCACTGGAGCAGACTTTCATTTCCAGCAGGACTCAGCAAGGCACTCCACACCCTGCTGTACAGACCAGTACTGGACAAGTCTGGTGGTGTCAGCTTTAAGCTTTAACGCATCCTTAGGGTCCCAGCACATTGACATCACACGAAGTAGAAGCTTTTAAATCAAGTTTCACACCCTTCTCCATGCACCACTCTTCAGTTTGCTCTGTTGGTGGGACACAGCAGTGCTCTGTGTGGAGGCTGTGGCACTAATGAGGCCCCACCTCTTCCAGTGTACTTTGCTGGGATAACGAGAAAGCATGTTGTAATGGAAATGTATCTCACTACACAATACTGTACAAAATGAGAACTAGGCTGTTTCTTGCAGCTGGAGTGTGTGTTAATATAATTATTCTTCCAGTGATAGCCTTAAAACAAAGTACTTTATTTCCAGGAGAGAGGAAGAAGAGGGATGGCAAACCTGCTCTGCACTGGAAGGGTGCTGGGTTTTCGCTGCATTGACACCAGCAGCTTGTTACAAACCCCCACCAAGTATTCCTAATGCAATACAGCACAGACACACCATTTCCTGTAACACTGCTGCAGCTTTTCTGCTGGGCTAACCTTGGGAGCAACATGTGGGCTGCTTTTATTTCTTGAGAATGGCTCCACTCCTCGCTGGAGCACATCAGAACTGAGGGAAGGGGATAAATGTTAGTATTCCCTATGCAGTCGATCACTACTGACACATGAAGTTCTTTGTCATGGCAATCTCTGAGACACAGAAGATCACTGCTGCACAACTGGTCCCAGGCTATGGAAGGAGTTTTGGAGCGCAGTGTTTTCGATGGGATTGCAGCATTTGCTAATGGGATCACAGGTCTGACAGTTCAGGCACACAGCCATAGTTTGTAACTTTGCACACGGATGGAAAGAGGCTGCCAGAACAGGAGGATGGGAACCTCTGCAGCAGTAATTCAGCCTCCTTCAGTAGCAGGATCACATCTTACTCTTGAGAAAGGACAGGCATGTTGTCAAAGAACCACTGACAGAAGGCAATTCAGTTGCTTTTAAAAATTCCCTTTGGAATCCCAGGTAAAACCTGGACCTCCACAGGACTGTGACACCGCAGCTGTGTCTGCTCCTATGGTAAGAAAGCACCATTTCTCAAAAGTCCCTGTGGCACCAGGGTGGGTTTTGTTTGCTCTATTAAAAACAAGGAAAAAGAAAGGATTACATTCACAACTAACCAAGAAGGTACCAGAAGCTGAAGGGGGTACAAGGGTAAAGAAACTCGTGGGCTTTAGGGCCTAAGACCCAGAAATTGCTACAGTGAAGCCTGGGCATGCCAGCATGGCAGGAGCAGCTCCTGACACGTTCCTGTTCCTTGCAACAGAAAATTCTGTCTAAAGCCATAAGATGCAGCACAGGATCCTACTCATGCCCCACTTTGGGGTCCTCTAAGTGTTTCAGTACACAAAATGAGATCAAATATGTGTTTAAATACCAAAACAAGTCCACACTCCCATCCTCAAACCAGCTTGAGATTAATATCTTCTGGTATGTTAATTTATTATAATGTTTTATCTACTCATTTCCATAAAGTGTTTTAATGTTCCTTTGAAAGCATTATAAAAATGAAGATCCTGAGAGTATTCTGCTTTAAGACAAGGGAGAACACCTTGCACTATGGGCCATTTTATTTGTTCCTAAATTTAAAATTAAAAAAAAAGCAGCAAAGTTGAACAGCGTAAAAACAAAGCATTGCTCAGAACAGAGCAAGGGAAGGACAGTAAAAGGAAAACAACGGGTGCCAGTTTTATCACTTGTCCATCACGGAAGTTAAGACCGGGAGAGACGTGTTAGATCACTCCTCCCATTATCCAGACTCAATAGGATTGGCTAGTCTTCAATTACCAAGAAATTAGGTTATTGTGGCAATATATGCAGACACCCACACTATTGAGCTTCAGCACTCAAGTGACTCACGTTTCTATTTTCGGTGGAAGCAACATGGAAGAAGTGAGCTTTTCCTCACATCGACTCTTTGGGCAACCAAAGAATTACCATTGTTTAAAGCAATTTGAGGCTCTAGGTGAATACAGAGCTTCTGTGCTACCTACAGTCCAAAGGCCATCATACCTACCCAGGCTCTGGGAACCTGCAAATAAAAACCAAGATGGTTTTTGCTCCAGGCGTTTTCTGGTTGTTACCCAGTAGGATAGGATGCCAGCACTGCTAGGAACAAACTGCTCAGCTCACAGAGCATACAGACTCCAAAGACAAGTTCCTTAATATTCTTTGGATTTAAGATTTCATTAAAAAAAAAAAAAAAAAAAAAAAAAAAAAGCTAAATTTGTGTTTACTGCTACAAAATTAAGAAATTTAAGAACAAAGAGTTTATGGGCTAAAATGGTGCTCCAAAGGCATTTTGTGGGAGAACAGAATCCCATCTTCTTGTGCCGTTCTCTTTATAACCCAACCCAACCATAGATCAGATATGAAATCGCTGTTACAGACCCCTGCAGGTTTGAAATGAAGCAAATCCGATCTCATCTCTTCTTCCCCCTCTGCTGCAAACACAAGATGAAAACAAGCATGGACTGAGCTGCTGAAAAAGCACTGCTTCTTGACTTTCAAGCCAACATCACTGCTTGAACAGAACTACCTGGAAGCTCATTAACAGCTCGATATCCCACTGACAAACAACTCACTGGAGGTGCTAGAGTATAGAGTATGAGCACGGAGCAGGCCTTGCTAACACACAGCCTAACAGCAACAGGCATACATAAGGCTGCCTTAGGCAAGAGTGCTGTGTGGCAAGCCCAAAGGATGTTACCAAATGACGGCTTTCCACTCCTTCCACAAAAGGCCACTTACTCATAGGGCCGGAGCTATTTTTACATTGCAAAAGCCAGAGGAGGCACACGGACCCCTTTTGTAGGGAGGGCTTTTCTCACAGAGGGCAAATAAAGCAAGAGAACCGTTCTGCAGCCGGCCGGCCGCAGCATCCTGCTTTTGCCCGCTGATGCGATCAGCAGCTCGAGAACGCAAATCGGACGCGGAGTTACAGCGCCGGCACTGAGAATGCGACGTTCGCTGCTTTACTTTCCCAAGGATCGCCGAGATGCCGATGCTCCCCGGCGCACCGAACCGGCAGAGCCTTCCTCAGAGCTGGAAGCAGGAGGGTTGGCTCGGCTCTCTACAAACGACCGCTGAAATCGGAGGCCGCTTCGTCAGCGCAGCGGGAGCCCCGCTCCCGGCCCCGGGCCTCGCCCAGCACGCACCGCCCGAACGGACCGCGCCGAACCGCACGGCACCGCCTTACGGCACCGCACCGCCCCGCAGCCACCGCACGGCACGGCCCGGCCCCGCCGCCTCACCGTGGTCCTGGTTGAAGCCAGCGTACAGCAGCCCGTTGCCGTGCGGGTTGGCCGGCAGCAGGTTCATGGCTCTCGCCCGCTAGCTTCCTCCCGCGGGACTTTAAACCATGGCGGCACCCGCCCGCCTCAGCCCCGCCGCGGGAGCCCGCCCGAGCCGAGCCGAGAGCCGTGGCGGATAGAACGGCGGCGGCTTCCGACACAGGCAGGCCGCAAGGCGAGCACCGAGGCCATCCACCCGGCGGGGCGGGGATCGCCGAGCGAGCGAGCGAGCCGTGCTGCGCTGCGCTCCGCCCACGAGGAATGGCGGCGGGAGCGCCGTGCTGTGAGGGACGGCGGCGCTGAGGGCGGATGTGCGCCGTGCGAGCTGAGCCCTGAACTCCCCGAGAAAGAAATAACACTAACAATAAATCCACCACCGTTACTATCAAGCGTCGAAACAAAGGTACAAACGTCTTGGAGCGTTCACGCCTGGGGCAGCCCGCTCCCTTCCACCTCCCCTTCCCTAAAATCACCTTCCATGTCCACCAGGCCTCGCTCAGCCAGGACAGCCCTCAGTGCTGCATAGAACAGCGCCCGCAGGCTTCAATCACTGCACGATGACTGCTGCTCCGGCCTCCCCCGTGCCCTCGCTGGCAGCAGGATGTGAGCACATCCATGCTAATGGTCTCTCCCAGTTTTCACACTACACGCAGCAGGTAGAAAAGAAATCAGTGATCTGCTGGTTGAAGAGGCCAAGACTTAAAACAGGACACGAATGCGCACAGAACTCTGCACACAACCAATAGTGAAACACAGCCAGAACTCCTAGGATTTGGCTGTAACCTCACGCAGCTGCTATGTATGTTTTCTTAAGCTGTGGAGGTGTGATTTCTGCAGTGCACCGGCTTCATCCTGACGTGCAGCAATCCCTGTGCAGCTCAGCCCAGCAGATGGAGCCTGCTGGTCATGGAGTGAGCTGCAGCAATGAAAGCAAGCCAGGAGAAATTCCTTCTGCTGTGCTGTGTTTTCCTATTTGATCTTTAAATATGAGACACTTTTCAAGAGGTGCTGCATTTATCAGTCCAGGTCCTGACGTAGCTTTGGCATTTCACTTGTTTTAGTTTTCCCTACTCACACAGAGGGGCTGTGGAAACCTAGTCAGATCCAGGGGGAACATTAAGGATTCCTAACTTGATGGTATCTCCCGTTTGTGAAGATGCCTAGAAGAATTACACCATCACCTCAAAGGATTCCTACTGCTCAGAACGAGTCACAGTATTCTTCAAAAAGAAGGGGAACGCTTGACATGTATCCTCCTGCATGTCAGTTCACAGTATTGAAGACAGACGTTGTATTCAAGGTATTTTATCATCCTTTTAAGATGGCTTCATGTTCCTGCTGTCCACTTCAGGTACACTGTTCTTCCAGTTCTTCTCAAGGAAGACAAAGACAACTTTCTCCAATGAAATAAAGCTTAGTAGGATTTATTTTCCAGAAGCATTTATTTATTTTTTTTAAATAGTGCTTTTTTTCTTATAAAGCAGGTTTTCAAGTCATGTTCCCTTAACCATAGAATCTTTGGCATTTCCTTCTCAAACTTTCCTGTAGAGTGGTATAAAATGTAATATATATATTTTTTTTCTTTACAGAAAAATAAGTATTTAAACCACAAATTACTTTCCCAAAGTATTAAATAACATACCAAAAAACTTTATCAAATCCATTACATATACTAATGGGACAAAACCTTGTTGCATATGTGCATCATAATTGTATACACATTTTTAGCTTAGTTAAGTTAGTGCTTTGAAGTCATCAAGGAAGCTTTACCAAACATCCAAATACAGAACTGCAGTATGACTGGAATTGGTTGCACTATTTATAGAATTTACAATGTATACAATACATTGCATTTAAAAACTTCTGCCTGGATATGTAAACCAATGACTCATGGTTTTAATAGTTTGCAAAAAGACAGGATTTTTTTTTAAACAATTACACAGTAAGCCACATTCCAGATTTAATGGAATTAAGAACTCAATATAATGATAATTATTCCCCATAGGAAAATACATCAAGTAGTGAAAACAATGGCATCATGCAAGTCAGAAACTAAAATAAAGTATGCAAGTCCAACAGCAAAACGTCACACCCTTTCAGTTGCACTGAACAAGTCATTCATTCCAAAGCAGCATTACCGTAGTGATCAGGCTCCAAATTAGTACTTGTTTTTCTCATTTTTGTCTATGTAGTGTGATACCTACATAGAGTATGCTCTATTAAAAAAAAGGAGTCCTCACATTCAACGCTTCACATGAGGGGATTCCATCCAGGTTCCTTTTCCCACAGAGCTTAAGCAATTTTACAGCTGTTTCTTGTACAGTTTTTTGATGAGCTCTGTGGTAGACGGATAATTTTAGCTTTCTTTAAGCTGTTCCTTTTATTGATGTTGCTGGATGTGAGCGAATATGAGCGTCCATGCATCATTCTGGCATTAAGACCGTTGGCCATGGAGAAGGATTTGAGATGGCTTCTTAAGGCAACTGGGAGAGGGAGCTTGTCAACAAGATGCACAGGGGTGCAGGAAACTATGGCACGGCAACAAAGGTCTTGCAGACTCAGTACTTAAAAACAGACATAAAACTTCCATTATAATAGTTTTCTTTTGTCAGCCAAACGCTAGTAGAATAACCAACACTCTGCATGCATGCTGTACTTCTAGGATGAATTCTCATTTCTCTTCCCACATGCTTTCCCACACCTGCATTATCAAAAATATCTGCTGCTTCCATTTCCTACTTATGTATCAATCAAAACTTAGTTCTAGGAAAGACATGCTATTCCCTACAAAAGCAGGAACAGGTTATGCCTGTATGTGCATATTTTCTGTTTAGAAAACAAGTTGTATCAGATTCCTGGCTCTTCATTTTGATGTCAGCCAAGGAATCAATTCTCTGGAATTTATTTTTCATTAAGGAACCACAAACCTTTTCCAGGACTAATTTTAAACATTTTCAGCGTATTTTGCTTACCCTTGTTTGGCCTCCAGAGCCTGTCCATTCCATGCCTCATCAATACTATTCTTGCTAGCTCAGTGAAGGACTCTGTAATGTTGAAATTACAAAGAGGACTGACTTCAAAAAAAGTCATGCCCAGCCGCTCAGCATAGGTTTGTGCTTGTTCAGTAGACACTTGGCGCTTGAAGGCTAAGTGAAGGCGGTTTCCAACCAGGATTTTTGGTACACCAGGAGCATGCTGAGAAAAGAAAAGCAATACAAAAAATTGGCTCTAATTTTTCCCTTCCCTCAGTTAAAACAGAAGATTTTTCAAGAGTTTAGACTGAGTGCCAGGTTGGACAAGATGATCGCTAGAGGTCTCTTTCAGCTTAAGCTATTCTATGATTCTATGATTTAAAAACATCCCTTTCTCACTTGCAGAGAAGATGTGTCAAATCTATAGCAAGAGTGGGATTACAATATAAAATCTTTGCCCTCCATATGCTTACTGCCAACACCTTTAAAGAAATGAGACATTTCAAGCTGCTATGTTTCTAACTTCCAAAATTGTAAACATAGAAACAGAATGGTAAACTTGGCATCTTGGATGACGCCGTAGTAAGCACTGCCTGCAAATGCCAGTAAAAACAGCAGAAAATATCATAAACTGTCAGTCTTAGTCATCTGCAATAGACTGGTGACAGTCCTGGGTTGTACCTTACCTCATCTATTTCCTTTATCCATCGATCGATGCCATCAAATGACCAACGGTTGGTGATGTCGTACACCAGTATTACTCCCTGTTTTTAAATATACATGTTATTAAAAAAATAAGTTTAACAAAGGCACAAGACAGAAAATACTATCTGTGAATTCTCTGAGTCTGAAATAATCCTGTAAGATACTGAGAAAGATCTTAATGAAGCAGAACCTCGACATTCTATAACACCAAGCCCCAACTCTCTGTAGACTACTGATATGGTAAGGGACAGAATCCAAAACTTTCTGGGAGGGGGTTATGTACTGGTGAATATTTCTTTTTACAGTAGACAAATGTGATTGATCATTCACACAACACAAGTCACAGTAAATAAATATTAGTGGTCAGATGCAGTAGGTTGAAGATTCAATGCTCTATGTAATTCTGGAACATAAACCATGCAATTCTACATGTCGTGAATTAAAGCAGTACTTTGAAATCTGAAACCCTAAAATCACTACACTGTATGTTTGGTTTTTTTGAGAGATTTCATTATAAGTCCATACACTTTGTTACAGTTTTTATTATGTTTGTATTTTCCTGGTGCTCTTGAGTTTTGTGTTGGCTGTTCACCTTACCTGGCTCACAGCTTTAAAAGGCAGCATTAGCATGCATATTCACATGGTTAAAGGAAGCTAACAGGCTTAAGTTGTTGATGTAGCCAACAAGAAGGCCTGAAGATATTTATCATTATAGCACATGCTGGTTCAACCACCATGTCATTAATTTCTGCCCCTCCTCCTCCTCTCACCCAAGAAAATCCTGCCCCTTATTATTTCCCAAGTTTCATGTTATCTTTAGACTCTCAGTGCAACTGCATGCAATCTACAAGTGAGCAACAAAAGTCATCACAACAACTTGCTGTCTGTTAAACATTCCTATAATACCATTACTCATCATTAAAGAGAGCAGCATGCAGCTTACCTGAGCACCTCTTGAATACGACCGAAATATGGTGCAGAATCTCCCTTGCCCTGATGTATCCCTAAACAAAATAAGTTACAAATACTTTTAAAAGAAATAGGTGGACTCCAACATTAAGAGTTCAGGTAGGTTTGTGCTGATCAATATCACCCCTCATTCTGTTAGTCACACACGTAGTCACTAACGTGTTAAGAGCTGTTCTTATTCTCAACAGGATTTTCCCTCTCTGGAATTCAGCCTTTTAAATTTTTCAGATTTTTCAGTATGAGAGGACAAGAATTTGAAATGTTATTCTTGCACTTGTCCTTGGAAAACAAAGGCTCCTGGTCCAGCATACGTATGCCACTAGACTTTGCATTTAGCTCAGCTTGAAGAAACATTCTGTTTTTGCAGCAGACAAAAAAAGTGGGAGGAAACAATAGCTATCACCAAGGAAACTAATGGAAAAACAGTAAATTCTTGATTACAGCAGCAATAGCTTATTATGAGTTCAGTATGAGGAAGCAGTCTTTAAGGAGACAGTGAAAGCATCAAGTACAGAATCACAGTGAAGGATATGCTAAGAAACAAAATTCCTAAGAATTTTTGAGGTAGGTCTGTATATGGTCAGCTGCAGAAACATTTCTGACCTGTTATTTTCAGGAGTCCTAAGAATATAATTTCCCTCCACAAAAAGGATTAAAGCATCTCTCAGGTGAGCATTATATGCTGTTTTTATAAAGCTATATAAAATGGAATGCAGTAGAAAAATGAAGTATAAGAACAAATTATCAAGTAATCAAGACACAGTATGTCAGAGTACTATTATCCTTCATTGCATTTAACATTTGAAATGTGATCTTGAAATGCATAAAGGCAAAAACAGCCCATGAAGAATAAATTAGACATTTAATTCTAGTATCTTAAAAACTTTCAAATTAAAATAAACATCAACAAGACTTTTAAAGATAGAAGTGGCACAAGATTGTCTGTATCCAGGAGGAAAAGAATATAACTGTAACAACTCATTTTCACCTCCATTTCTCTACCCTATCTGAACTCTTTGTGTTCTTACAACTCAGCTCTCCAGTTTGCCCAGATGAAGTTTCCTCAAAAATCACAGTCCATCTCCTGTCTGTCCTGCCCTGACCCTGCTTCTTCCTCTTTTATGCCATTAGAGAAATTCTAGGCTTACCATTTTATATGAAGTAGATGAAAAACTGAAATAAATACGAAGTAAGCAACTTGCCCAAAGTACTGGCTAGCTGGATTATTCTTCCCCATTTGGCTAAATATTTCTGAGGCATAAGGGTGAACCCAAGCCCCAAAGAGTTGCATTTGTTATGTCTCTGAAATATAAACTATGAGGAACAGTGGAAGACATACCAGAGTTGTAGCTTGATTCGTCGACCATCCAGAAGAATTGTTGTAGTCTTGTAATCTATTCCTGAGGGGAACACAGGCATACAAATCTTACATCAGCTTGAATGTGTGTAATATATGGACAATAGTTACGGACTTCGTAGAAGCTGATCATAAAAGAATTTATGCATTACTACTCTATGAATATGTAAAAATAACTTGCTCACATAAAGCTTAGAAGAGTTTTCATATTTCTTAAGCAAGATTCATTTTAAGTAGATTTCTCTGTATCCCTTCAAGTTGATACCCAAAAATATGCTCAGGTCTTGCTTTGCAGCTTTCTTGGACAAAATGGGAGTAGCTCTTCTGAATTCAGTTAGGTAATACTAACCAGAAGCAGCTATGTAGCAACAGTTGACCCCTGAAAATATCCACCACAATGCTCAGGTGAATGGCTTTGAACACTGTGCTTTAACACTGCATCCACAAAGTGCATCATTATAAACATAAAAAATAAAAAGAAAGCTTCATCTTATTAAGTGTTAGCTGAAAAGTTGTGTGCAGTATTCACACATGCCATTCAGTCATGCAACACGATTTCACTGGTGTGTTTTTCTCATGTTTCTCGACTTTGCCATGGACAAGAAACCTCCTGAATGGAACATTTATTCATCAACTCTTCCAAATGAAGTTTAAAAAGCATGAAAACTGAAAATATCCTAAAACATAACAAGACTCGTGTCTTGAAGAGCAGAGGTCTTATTTTCTGAGCGTAAAATAAACAAGGGAATGAGAAAAAACACACAGATGCAGGACAAATGTAGTGGGAAGAATACCCTAATACTACTTAACAATTCAGCAGATCTTCTGAGGAAGAGTGCTGAAGATGATCCCTTGAACTGCCTGTACTTGTACTGCACACAGACAACTACAAAACAACAGAGGTGTGAGGAGACACCCAGTGCACTGCAGGAGAGTTCTGCTGGGTACACAGACAGCAGCAAGCTGCAAAATCAGTGGAAGTACTGAGACTTGAAACAGAAGAATCTCAACCTCTTGCTGTGCTGTGAGCCTGCTGTCCTTCTGCAGTCTCATCAGCTGTTAGGTACGGGACGAAGAGCACAAGCTGAGAGCTGCCAGCTGGCAGCACTGCCTGTCAAGGGATTTCTACATCCAAACAGTGGCAGCCCCATGCTGTCACAGAAAGCAGCCCCACCAGCCAGCCAGGAGGTTCTGCTGGGGCACATAAATGGATTGCAAGAATTGTGTAGACAGGCTAGAGGAAGTCTCAGTATCTACTAAAGATGCTGGGTTTTATTAGTTACGATAAGGCAGGTGTAAGATTCATTACTATGGGTGGCCATTAATGCTCAGAATAAAAAGAAGCTGTATAACAGTGTATATAACTGTTCATAATGGTGCATATATCAAATGCTTAGCAATAAGATTTTTTTGGTGTGCTATATTTATGGGAAGAATTAGTAAGACATCCGTCCTGGTGATGTTACTCTCAAAGAAGGAATGCACAGCACAGCACGGCAGTAAATGAAGATGTGCTACAGCAACCGCAGCGTTGGTGGTATAGTGGTGAGCATAGCTGCCTTCCAAGCAGTTGACCCGGGTTCGATTCCCGGCCAACGCAATTCGCATTTTGCCGTGAGCGGATCCTCATCCAGGATAGATAAGGCGGGGTGGAAAGAGCCGTGGGAGCGGAGCGGGCACAGCTCGTGCGCACCTGGACTTCAACAAAGCGCCTCGCCCCGCCTCCTTTCACGGCCTTGTAGGTAAGCGGGGGACAAGATGGATGAGTGGAGAAGTGAGGCGGGGAACACAGCATCAGAGCAGGGGAGGGCTGATGTGCGGGCAAGGAGCGCAGAGGAGGACCTCGGGGGTCTGCAAGAGTCAGGCGTGGAATAAAGACGAGCAGGTGTTACGCTGCCGAACAGGAGTTACGGTGCAGCAGCTGCTAGCCGAGTCAGCGCTCGGTAGGCAAAGGAATGGTGCACAGCTTTTGTGCTGCTTGGCAAATCTGCCCCCCTCCGACTGCTCAAGCGGCGTTTGTCACGGGTACTTGAGAAATACATCGTCCGAGGGAAATGAGATATGCGCCCAGCTTAAGAATACAGAGTCTTCACTAAACTAAAAACACAAGACATTGCTCTTTGACATACAGTACGGGTTATCTAAAACAGGAAACGTTCCCCTGGTTACAGATGCGAATGCACTCTTGCCAGAGATGAGTGCACAGCACACAGTGCAGCATCTGTGAGTTTTAGACTGAAGGCAACTCCTCTGTGCACAGCTATCACCCAATTCCTCAACTGCCTCCAAGGATCGCAGAATGCTTTCATTACATCGCACGATGGCATCAGTTCCTTTTCATAAGATGGATGCTGTAACATAATTGATAAAGCACACAGAGAACCAGGCCCTTGATCTCCATTACAAATAACTCCAGTCATTTTCTAGCTTTTTGTGTGTTGAAGTTTACATTCATGGAATAAATAGCAAGTAGAAAAACAACCCATAAAAAACACTTTGCCAATATTGTAATTACATATTGTATTTGCTGATATTATTAGTAGAGCTAAAGCAGTCTTGGACTTCATAGGGGAAAAGATTCAAGAGCGACAAATTTGAAAGAACAACTGCACTGTAGAACTATTAGAAATAGTTTTATCTATCAATGACTTGTTGAATAGTTTGTCAGTTCCAGCAGCAATCACTAAACATCTGCCCAACCTGAAAGCCAAGAACAATATATAGATAGATACACATATATATGTATTTTTTAAATCCAGCCTATAGAAAAGCCTTGGGCCACGGAACAGACCACAACATAAAAACTGTTTTTGTACTGAAAGAACAAGTTTCATCATTTCAGAAATCCTGAAGAACATAAAACACAGAACAAACCCTGCCCAACTGCACAGCTTGTTCCAGCATCCTGTGCTACTGCTGCTATTTCCCACAGGGCGAAATACTTCCATCAGTTTATCTAGAAGTTCATGGAGACACAGACCACGATTAGCAAACACTGACATCCCACGCAGTGCACGGACATCCATCCTTCTTCTTAAAGACATACCAAACATAGGAAGTCATTGCAGAGATTCACAGCTGAGTAAACCAGGCACCATGGAGCATGCACCACTGCAAGCTGGCCTTGGTTAGCTGCACATACAGCAAAATATTACATATTTTTCCTTAAGATGACATGCATAAGGCACCTCAAAGATATACTGCTACCAGCTGCTGTTTATGGGAGCATCTATGGGCTTCTGAGAAGATCTCCAAAGAAGAAATAGGTTCAGAAACTTCTGTACTCTTCAGCTGTGATACAGATAGAGCCAGTTGATAATAAGACCTGAGTATAATATAACCTGAATATTTCTGCATTTGCCACTGATGAAGAATCAAAACAAAGGCCTTTTGCCATGAATCATCAGGAACAGCATGCAGCTACAACAATGAGACCAACAGACGTGGGCTGTGCTGTTGCAGAAATCAAACGTCCTTCCAGAACATTATTCACTCATTTAGAAATACTGAATAGCTTTGTTGGGATACATGGGCAAGAAGCATTGCTGCAGAGGAAAAGAGAGGAAAGAAACAGGCAGACAGGTCAGAGAGTTCAGCTGCCTGAAGTGAACCAGAAAAACCCCTCAGTGGTGCTTCACACTTTTGTGTAGTTTGGTGTTTTTAATAAATCAAAATCATACAGGCCTCAAGCCACAAACTGAAATTAAAGAACCTCAGACAAGCTGCATCCCTTGCTGGAGAGAATTGCTTTTTTAATATATACTTTTCTTCTCAAGCACAAAGCAAACAGCTAGAAAACTGAACTTAGTATTACTACATTTAGGAATGTAGTAAAATTCACCCCAAAATCATTCAGCTGTTTGGTAACAACAGCAAATAGGAAGGCATCCTCTCTGCAGAGATGCTTTGCAGCCATTCCATACCATCACTGATGCTTCACTGACTGCACTGC
The DNA here is from genome assembly GCF_023343835.1 of Lagopus muta. Classification (NCBI taxonomy): domain Eukaryota; kingdom Metazoa; phylum Chordata; class Aves; order Galliformes; family Phasianidae; genus Lagopus; species Lagopus muta. The sequence continues at coordinate 3,383,811 of NC_064450.1, read as the reverse complement.
ATCCTTGTCAACACTGATCACTTTTACATTCCCTGTAAAACTTCTATTCCTCTTGAAGCACGCAGTGGCATTCCTGTGATGTGTCTCCTTCAATCATTTCAGTTGCTCATTTTGTCTTCCAGCAAAGGAAGATTACTTCACCAGAAATGTTCTCTGTTACTGAGATTCAGTAATTTACAGTGCAGCTGCCAACTGCAGTACAGCTTTGCAGTAGTGAAGAATACTCCAGCTCAGTTTGAGTGCAACTGGCTACAGACACATCATCAGTTGTATTTTGACAGTTAAAAAAAAAAAAAAAGAAAAGAAAAAGCAGAATTTTTCATAGGAATGAGACGTTTGTCCAACATTCACATGGTTTTGAGGTTGTTCTGAGTGTTCTTTGTATCTGTATTTTAATTTAAATAACCTATAGGAGAACAGAGAACATGACCTGACCACATTTCGGAGATTTCCAATGGTTTGCCCAAATTAGACGATAACTAATAGTTATATCAGATACATTAACATCTCCTTCCCACCGTCTGTTTCTGTGCCAAACCTTAAGACTCTACAAAACAAACAGAACCATAAATAGATACACACAGTCAGTGGGATTCTGAGTCTGGGATGTTTAACAAAGTCAAGCAAAAGCATCCTTCAAAGACTGTTGGCAGCACTGAGAAAACAGGTGGTAGGCTTTAGAGAGTGCTTAAAATGCTTTCATGCATCATTTCCCATTATAAGCCTTCTATGCTATCTACCTTTCTTTATCCACGGCAAAATTACAGCTAGGAACACATTTGCGACTGTCTCAAGTATATTTGAGAAGTGCCACAGCTTCCAAGCCCGTTCATTTATCACCCCAAGCAAGCAGACCCACACCATGCTTTTGATTCAGAATTCAATTAAGCTGATGTTTGAAACTTCTTACTGCCAATAAATTATTTGCAATAAAACTGGACCATACAATTTGATATGCAAGCACAAAGGTCAGGTTATGTGACAGTCAGACTTGCCTTCTGCTTGCCATTTCAGAATCATCATCATTTTCCAAATTCTAATCTCTTCTATCACCCTTAATTACTGCAATAAAAGCCATGTGTTTGAAAAGCACAGATTGGGTATTCAGTTTGAAATAAGGATACTGGAATTTTAGATCCAGACTGTTTTCTTCAGCTCATTAATCAAATCACAAACTGCAATTACACATAATAAGTTTTGCACTCATTTCAAAGATGTGACAATTTTCCTTTTTTCTTTTTTTTTAAATAACAGATCTGGATCAGAAAGCTCTGCTTTTATTTTTATGTTTGCTTATGGTCAGATATGTGAATCCCACAGCCTATCCCTCAGCACACTTGTTCTCCTGCAAATGTTTAAAGAAATCAGCTTACAAGAAATCTACTCTTACAAATCAAAATGGTCTTTATTACTCAGAAGCTTTTCATGCTTGCAAGTTCCTAGGGCACCAGGTTAGAATCCAAAAATCTCAGAGCATTTCTCATTGGCTCTAGCCCAGACCAACTGTCCTTCAAAGCAAAGAAATGGGTACAGGATTAAGAAGTTTGTCATAAATTTATGGCACACCTCCAATGCTTAGTTGAAAACCAAATTACAACTCCAAAACCTGTATGAGCCACAAGATTTAATTAGCCAGATTGCTAATTTACAGAAACAGAACCTATGTTTCTGTCTACTCTCTCATCATCAGTGTTTGTAAGCAAACTAAAGCCAGTACTTCACATGCTGAATTTGCATCCTACCCCCAAAAACTTGCAAACAACTTAAAAGTACATGATTTCATTTATAAAATCATGCCTTAGTTTGCAGAGTTTCTGCTAGGGTGGCTAAATAAAGAGCCAAAACCTCAGAATGATCTCTTTCTGTTCATGCTAAGAGGAAAGAAAATGAAGACTCTGAGACAATATTTCATTTTCCTCCGTCTTAAAATTCAATTGTGCACAAAAAATAGATAGCTTCTGCACAATCCAAATTTACTCCACAAGAAGATGCGTCCCCACATCCCCAGGTCAGGAAGAGGCATCAGTTCATCATTTCCCCTCTTCACTCTTCCAGAAGGAAAGGATATCAGAGGTGTAAGCTAAGCTGGCTGCCTCAACAGCTTGCTGCAAGTTGCAGCTAACTTCCTGAGAAGAATATATTTGTAAGTATATATAACCATGTTACTGTTTATAAATAGTAGCACTGCAGGAAAAGGCAATGTTATTATTAGCATTACACAGGGAAAAAAAGTTTTTTGTTGTTTTTTTTTTCTTTTCTTTTTTTTTTTTTAAAGCATCATCCTATTTTATTGAGTTTGAAAGAAGACAGGAAGAGACTAATGTATCAGTTCCAGAAATGTCACGTGAGAAGAGTTTTCCTCCACACAGATGTGAAAGAATAAATTGATACAAGGAGACCATAAATAATGGACAATCACAGAATTCCAGTGCCTCATAGATTGACTGGCATCAGGATACAACCTGCAAGCACAGCAACACACTGCTGGCTAGAAAACTCATGTGAAAAGACAGAAGTTGCAGAGAACAGATTGGGAATGATTGTTACCAGCTGGACAAAGAAATTAGGAACTGACAGAACACTGAGTTACGTGTTAAGAGAGATGTGACAAAGATGCCAGCATGAAGGCAGAACAAAGGTGGGGATGAGACACTGAGATGGAGGCTGAACAGAGGAGCTGAGCAGAGGTACAGAGCAAGAAGTCCAGGCAAACAAAGCGCACAGAACCAGGTAGTGACCGAACCATAAATGGCTGAGTGAAGAGACAGGAGCTTTGAGAAGGACACACACAAAGTGAGGTAGTTGGATGAGAAAAATAGAGTGAAATTTAAGAAACGGTTATGCTCTCCTTTGAGGTCAAAGATGAATTCTGGTCCATTTGATATCAAATTAAAGGTGACCATGACCTAGCATCTTCTCACTGTTGCTGTTCTCCAGTTCCTGCAGGTTCCTCCAGTTCCTGCAGTTCATGTCATGGTGACATGAGAAAGGAGCACAATATTAACAAGTGTTCTCTTTTCCTGAAAAGCTGCTATATTACTTTCAAAGAACACCAGCTCTCAAGGGCAGCCTGTCATATGAGATCTCACACATCTTCCACATTCCTTGCAACTAAACATTGTTGAAATGCGATTGTTTCATCTTTTTTGACATATGAATGTGTCTCAAGATATGACATGGTGTTCTGCACATCCATGGAAAGCAGAATGAAGAGAAGCTTCACCAGGCTAAGATAGCTAACCTCAAAAGAGTCAAATGGGTTTTATATAAGAACTGATTGTCCAATAGTCCTTGTGCATATGGATATCCTCCTGGTATAGTAATTCAGCTTCACAGGTAAGGACAAATCATCCTGGTACATAGGGAAAGAAGCAGAAGTAGCTTACGTATCTTCTACAGATTCTACAACTTGAGAAAGAAATGAGAAGCAGCCACGTGCAACTTGCCCTTCTATCTAGAATGCTAGGCTTGAAACATGGCCAGAATCTGGAAAGAAGAATAGCTTCAAAGCCACCATAAAAATATTAAAAGCAGATGCAATACTTCACATTTTACGACATTTTCCAGAAGAGAACAATGATCTTTTATATCCTGACACTTCATTAGCAGTAAACCAGCTCAGAAATACTTGGCACGACAAGAATCACAAGACCATCCAGCCATCATTTTTCTGAGCTATAGGTCTAAGAGCTCAGAGAAGAGTTAGAAACCTCCCCAAAACTTCCTCAGGCTTTAAATCAAGCTGCAAATAAATGCTTCTGAAAAATTACACTACTGTTATTAGTTAAGCTTATTAACACATCATAAAAATTACAACATTGGAATTCTATTTCAGAGGCATACTCCTGTATATTGTGAATTCTGTCATTACAATGAAGATCAAAGTTGGAATTCACAAAGAATAAGTGGAGTAAATGTAAGCACCATAATTTTGCTTTAAAAATATAAAAGCAAAAGCACAGATAATTGAAGAGAAAGAGCTTTCAAACTATATTGCCAAACCAGAACAACAGAAGACCCATTGCACTCCTTGGATTTGAAATCCCAAGCAAAACACATCCTGCAGCAAAGTGGGCTCTCCAGATAATGTTAACAATAACTTGAAGAACTACCAAGTCACAATGTATCTTCCATTATAAAAATAAAGGAAATTAAGTTTGGTTTGGATCAGATATCCAGTTCTTTCCTCTCCTCCTCCCCAGCTATTCCAGCAGAAGAGCTGCCAACGTTCTAACTGTACTTTTTTTTTCCAGGAGGAAAACTTCAGAAAGATTTTTTTCCTGGCACTTTGTGTTCAGATTTAAAGGAAAAAGAAAGGCCATATGTTACTAAGATCTTGTTCTCTTCATTGTTTAGTTGGCTTCACTTTTCCATTAAATTAGAATAAACTGATTTGGGGTGAAAAGGACAAAAAGAAATGTCAGGTTGGCCAACCTCAGGTCAGTTGTATAAATCTCCTGTTCAAACCAGGATGAGCTGTGAGGTCTGGGGATCATCTGTGCAACCTCAACTCTCACAGCTTGGCTCTGAAGAAAATGTTATCCCTCCTACCCATTCTGAACCTCTGAACCTCTTGTTTCAACCTACACCTACGAACTCGTTATGAAGAATGATTCTGTCCCCTTGATGACCAGCCCAGGGGTGCTGGAAGGCTGCTCCTCTGTTCCCCCAGAGGCCCCTCTCCTACCCAGAGGTAACTCATCAGTCTGCAGCCAAGCTTCATTTCAGTCATTACAACTGCAGACTTTTTCTTCACCCCAAAACTACGTGGTCACTTCTCACTTCTTCTGCATTGAATTATTTGTCCTACAGATGTTGAAGATAAAAGTCTGGTGTAGACTGAGAAGTGAGACTGCCTATAAAACCACAGCACTCAACCACCACTGCATTAAACTCCTGTTTGGAGACCAGAAAGGTCATTACACTGCATGTATTCTTGGACTCTGCAATCCTCTTGCTCCAAGACTAAGATCAGGCAAATGATACAGGTCCTTTTAGAATGAACTAAAAAGGAAAATAAAAGTTTAGAGGTTATGAACTTGTTTAAAGTCCCATTTGTCACATTTCTATTTTATAAAGTATGTGCTCAAGTTAAACCACAATCTACAAATTCTGAACTGGTTTGAGAAGTCAAGGTCATGCAAACTTCACCTGGCATATTTACAGAAGTAAACACAGAGAAAGATCGGAAGGACAGTCATGGGCTGACTGGGATTTTGCAGCATGTACAGGGATAGCATTTCCTTGCTAAAGCAATCAGAATGGGAACACAGACACCCAGATCCATGGAGAGATCCTGCACCCACAAGACTTATACTGACTTAGTCATTCCATTGAACTCATCATCTGCAGGAGCCTCTCCTCCTCAGCCTGCTCGTGAAAAAGCCTTAGGAAGGCAGCCTGCTGGGTCTGAATTTTCCAGCTGGCAGTTTCATGTTTCTTGCACTTAAATATTTGAGGCGCTGTATTAAAGTCAGCTTGCAAACAAAGCACAAGGGCATGGGAGCTGCATTAATGATTTCATCTCTAAAATTTGTAAGTTACTTTGTTTTGAAGTCCATGGAATAACAGCCCCCTTCTGCTTTTTAAATTAAACTTTTTTTTTAATTAATATCTTTTCTGTTTCATACAAGCAACAATAACAGCCCACTTTCTATAACAACAAGCAAATTGAGCATTAAATCCTCAAGTAGGCTTTTGACTGTTTCTTCAATATATTCATTGGAATAGCAGGCATTCTTGGCTATTTCAGTTTGCTGATGTGGGATCACAACAGACATACACTGCTAAGGCCAGGGCAGGGCTCCCTGCATGCAATCACAGTCCAGAGGAGAAATGGCAGGAGCCTCCTAGTGAGGTACTGACTGCCAAGTTGTGCTGAACAAACGCAGTATAAAACCAGGCTGAAGAGCAGAGAGGTAAAATACGAGCCATCAGCCTGGGACACACCTTACACTAAACAAATTACAGTCACAAGCCATCAGCCTGCATTTGACACAAGCCATCAGTCTGCATTTGAAAGTGCAAGAGATGAGCCACAACTCATATAAGGCAAATGCGTCACTCTTGGACTGCAGTTCACTTCTAAATGTGGCCACATGTTCAGTCTCTTTTATTACATCTGCACATAAACATGGGTCTTAAACTAGCTACGTATTTAGAATCGCTGGGAGTTTTCATTAGATAGGTCATCTCCTGAGTCAAGAATGAAAACAGTTCTGTGCAAATACACTTAAAGACACTACAGGTATTGCCAGGAGCTCATGTTATATGAATGTGAAGCTGAGATCCAAAAATAATACAATGGGAGAAACTCTGGATGGTTTGATTTTGCATTAACTCAAGAAATCACATGTTAAGTTCTTAAAAATAAGCTGACAAAACAGATGGAAATCTCCCCACTAAAAATTCTCGTCAGCTTCTCCACCCTCATACATAAAACTACCAGCATCTACACTGAAATCCAGTGTTCCAGAAAAGATGTCAGTGCCCAATGCTCTGGGCCAACAGCCCGTGCTCTCCCATACGCTCCCACCTATTGCACTCACCTCTGTCTCCTGGCAGCCCTTGCTGACCGCACGCAGTTCCTGCACACCAGCAAATCCAACACCACAGAGAAAAACAGTGAAGCTGTTATATCAGCTTTCAGCTTAGCACGAGGCTGTATCTCACGAACAATAAAGAGCTTTCCCATTTCCCTGCTTCTAACAACAAACACAATTCCAAAATGCTCAATCTTTAACATTCACATGCCTACAGAACTGTCCTATGTTACCGACCTGACAGAGAAGTTTCTGTATGTGTGTAAGGGTGTTTTACCTGCTAGGCCCCACTCCCTCTTCATCCCCACTTCAAAAGCAGTTATTTTTGTTTACTACGAGGATTTTCACCTTAGCTAAAGCACAGCTCAGAGATTTGGTCCAGCACTAAGAGCAACTTCCTTGGTGACTTGCAGCCCTCAGGGCCATAAAAGGCACACCTCCTGCAGAGAGCTACCAGCAAGGTCCAGAGAAAGACTCAGGAATTCCTTCTTCCAATATATGAAGCCAGAATAACAGCCTGACTAACAGACCAAACAAAAATGCAATTATACCATAGCAGGCATGTGCTACATTAAAGCCTCAGGCTGCTATAAATAAGGGAGCAGTGTCAGTTTCTAGACCTTTAAGCCTCCTCCACTCCTGGGCAGACATGAGATTAGAGCTTCCTACTAATTAGCTTTCAATTTCTCCTTAGATTTGAGTGACAGTGCAGATACATAACAGCTGCTGTGAACACCAGTGTTTTTGTAAACTTTGCCCTGAATAGGTACTAAATTATAATGCTGACACAGAAGGCTTTATTTCACCTTTCTGGAGGACTGTTTATTCCACATGCGCTATATCAACGATCAGTAAATCGGGGCCTTAGCTGCAACAGCTTCACTTTGCTGTGGGACTCCAAGTTGTGACTGTCTGCCTATTTAACCAGTTCATACTTTATTACAACACAGGAAGGCATAACAAAAAAGAATAATTATTTGTATGGATGTGTTCCACCGTATCAACAGTGAAAAGTGGATGGAAAAAGCACAGCAAGCTCAAAACAAATTTGTCTGGTGTATCAGAACCTTGCTTGAGATTTTCCTTAAAGAAAACCAGCATGACAAACTCCAGCCCATGTCAAGGACTGGATAAAATGGCACTGCTTTTCTGTACTTTCAGTCTCGCATTAAACAAAATCCAGAGAAACTAAATAATATTGGATAGAAATATTTTTTTTTTTTAATTAACCAATTTCTATTCTTCATCCCATTTTGCATTCTCATTATATTCCCAGAACAAGAGCAAGTTTACAGCAATATGTAAATGTATTTTAATCAACATATTGCACAGATGAGCACCTTTTGGGTTAGGTCAAAGCAACTTAAAAGACTGAAATGAGCCTAAAGTCTGACCGCTTTCCAAACCAGCCTGGACTTTTCCTTTCATGTTGCACACCTGTCTGGGAGCTTCCTGGTAATTTTGTTTATTTACAGTCTCTTTCCCACTCCTGCACATCTGTAAAAAATTAAAGGGAGGAGAAAAAAGAGAAGAAAAAAAAAAGGACACCAGTAACCCAAGGGAAATGGAGACAGGCAGCACAGTGAGCTAGAGAATGGGCATGAGAAAGAAAAAGGAGAACCTGAGCTACTGCTGTAACCATTTTTGCCACAACAAACCCAAGTAGCAATAGCAGGTATCAAATTCCAACATGTCTGTGCAGGTGAGTTTTAGGCAGGGATATTGGTGAGGTGAGGAGAGAGATGGGGAGAACAGCAGTTCTTGCCCACTGATCAAGGGGGTCTGCAGACCTCAGGGTGAGACAGCCTACCTCCTCACCTTCATGAAATGCAACTCTTGGCCATGAGACGGATGCAAGCTCCTGATTCCAAAGTTGCCAAGTAACATTAAGCCAAAGAAATGATTTCACTACATTAGGCTGAAGGAAGCTGGTTGAATAGAAGTGTGTAACAAAGCAAAACTAATTTTATGGAAGTTTCAAAGAAACTTAGGAACACCTATGAACTACCATTCATGCCTAGGATTACTACTTCTCCATTAAATCAAGCGAGGTGAATATTAATTGTTCCAACAGATGTGCAAGACCAGCTAGAAACAAGAAAACCCCAACAAAACAACTCCACTGACTGACCTGGCAGTCACAGACAACATGAAAGGACCCTTTATCTGTGTTTATATACAGAAAAAAGGTTAAAAAAAAAGAAAAAAAAAAAAAAAAAAAAAAAAGGTTACACTTAAGTCTGCTTCCACACATGGGGGAAAATGCACTGGTCTCATGAAGTGGGCATGTCTTATAAAGTAATAGAGGGGCTCTTTCTCCACATGCATCACATACTACAACCCAGAATTAATGTAGTCCTTCTTGGAAGGCAGCACTGAAGGAGCAGTTGTAACCAGCACACTCAGAGCTGCATCCATCACTGCTTCACAGGCCCATCCCAAAAGAAGTCAGACGCCCTGTCTGAAACACCAGTGCCATGGCAGCCCATAATAACAACATAAGAAACCAGTTGCCTTCTTGGCACTTAGCTTTTGTATGAGATCAAATCCCACCTGCTTCTCCTTTCTACAAAAATGCTGATTTACACGTTTTTAACTGAGATGAGTGGGCACACAAATGAATTTTAACGTAATTTAAAGGGAAGTGGGGGAGGAATTCATGCCTTTTGGAAAGCTACCCCATAACAGCAAAGTGATCAATTATTGTTCTCCCTGAGATGGAACATAAAAAGGTCACTGAGGGAGAAAGGATGAAAGAATTTGCCAGTGTAAACCTGGGGTTCCTGCAAGAAAAGGACTAGGAGTGCAATAAGTGTAGGCAATCATTCCTTTCAGCCCCCGTGTCAAGCAATCTCATCACAAGCAAAATTTTTTCTATTTTAATGTGGAAGCAAAAACAGAACCCAGCTGAATAAAAATCTGTTGGTGCAAGGCATGAAAATATTTTTCTGCCCAGTGACAGAACATCTAAGGTATTATGTTCTATTTCCTCCAAATATATTCTGATGATAAATCAGCAATACTTAGCAGCAAAGTTTCTGCAGCTCCCTAAGATCATCTTTGTGCATTTTTTTCCTTATCGTGTCCAACCTGTAATATTTCAGTTTTCAGCAAGACGTGGGAAACCTCTAACGGCAGGTTACCCAGACAACTAACCTTACTGCCTACCTGCCCACCTTCAGAATAACTGCTTCCTGGATTATCTTTATGAATCGTGCTCACTAATGTATCTTCCATAGCAGTCCCTACTTTGTTATGTTAATAAAGCTTCTTCTCTTCTTTCCAAGCCCTCTGGTCATTAAGAATTCAGAGATGAAGAGGCTGTATTTCATCTTACTAGCTGTATTATGCCAAATGCTTTCATACCACAGCTCCTGGACCAGCAGCAGCTTGCAGAGACTTGAGAGACCACACGATGCTGGCTTCCCTTCCTGCCTCCAGATTTTATATCAATTTTGTGTACTGACAAAAAATAGTAAGACACGTGACTGCTGTATTTTCCCAGGAATGAGAGAGACTGCAGGTTTATTTTTGAATAACTAGTCAAAGTGTCTGCGAAAAAATTATTTCTGGTTTATACAACTGAAGTTTGAGCCCATACACATGAGATGGCACAATTACACAGCTCATAGATGAACACAAAGCCTTTGGGCATTCAAAAGCCAAACAAAAAATCCAAACAAACCACCACACCAAAAAAAAAACACCCAAACGATAGCACATGCTGTTCTGGTCAACTCTGTGTTCTACTTTGTCTTCATTCTCCTTGCTTGCTCAACTAATCTGATGCTGCCGAAGACAACAAGCAGCGTTCTTTGCTGATCAGCCCATCCTCACCACGTCTTCCTCCTACCTCTCTTCATGTCCTGCAGGGCTCACTTCAATTCTCCTCCTGTTTATCAAGCTTTTAAGTCAAATCAGAAAGTGAGTCATAACACCAACAGGATGTTTAGCTTGCTCCCTCTCACAGCATCTCTATTCTCACAGCCTGCACAGGTCTCCCACAGCTGCATCCTATGTTGCTGTACTCAAGTGATGCAGGAAGAGCTGAAGGGATATTAAGGGATAACAACTGGTAAGCATACATGCAAGTGTTCAAAAGTCCTCCACATTTGGTACAGTGGAGAACATTATACCTTAAAAAACAGAGATGGATGAAGAGCAAGAAAGTATTTTCTACAGATTTTCCACAGTTCAAGTCAACATCTTTCATTAAGTGAGACGTAACGGTATGCTGTGGTTGTGTAAACAAAATCTTAATTATACCACAGTTGCACAAAATGTAAGATTAAATCACAGAATCACAGAATGGCCAGGGTTGGAAGGGACCTCAAGGCTCATGAATCTCCAACCCCCCTGCCACATGCAGGGCCACCAACCTCCATGTTTAATGCTAGACCAGACTGCCCAGGGCCACATCCAACCTGGCCTTGAACACCTCCAGGGACGGGGCATCCACAGCCTCCCTGGGCAGCTGTTCCAGCACCTCACCACTCTCTGGGTAAAGAATTTCCCCCTGATGTCTGACCTAAATCTCTCCTCCCTCAACTTAAAAACATTTCCCCTCATCCTACACATAGCAACCCTTTCAAAGAGTTGATTCCCCTCCCCTCTGTAGGCTCCCTTTAGGTATTGAAATGCTGCAATGAGGTCACCCCACAGCCTTCTTTTCTCCAGGCTGAACAAGCCCAGCTCCCTCAGCCTGTCCTCGTAGGGGAGGTGCTCCAGTCCCCTGATCATCCTAGTGGCCCTCCTCTGGACTCTCTCCAATACTTCCCTGTCTTTTTTGTACTGGGGGCTCCATATTGGACACAGTATTCCAGATGGGGCCTCACAAGAGCAGAGTAGAGGGGGACAATCACCTCCCAGTCCCTGCTGCCACCACTCTTTTGATGGAGCCCAGGATACCATTTGCCTTCCAAGACACAAGAGCACACTGCTGGCTCATGTTAAGTTTTTCATCTATCAAGACCCCCAGGTCCTTCTCCACAGGGCTGCTCTCAAGGACCGTTCCTTCCAGTCTGTATGGATGCCTGGCCAAAGTGCAAAACTCTGCACTTGCCATGTTGAACCTCATCAGGTTCACCCGGGCCCACCTTTCCAGGCTCTCGAGGTCCCTCTGAATGGCATCCCTTCCTTCAGCTGTGTTGACCGCACCACTCAGCTTGGTGTCATCAGCAAACTTGCTGAGGGTGCACTTGATTCCATCATCGCCGTCATTGATAAAGATGTTAAAGAGCACCAGTCCCATGACAGACCCCTGGGGATGCCGCTCATTAACGTGTTCCTTTACAGCCCAGGACCACATCCTCCATTACATCTGCCCTTACTTGTGTCTCACACCCCTCTCTTCACATGTGCACATCAGCTTGTGGCTACAACTCCTTTCTCTCTCCAAGGAAGAGCAACTTGTGCATAAGAGGTTTGGTGAGACATGAATAACTGGATCTGTCTGTGTATAGTTAAGACTGGTGAAGAGACCACAATCCACAAAGCACAGTACAGAACGTACAGCCTCGTGTGGAAATATTTTGGAGATGTTATTATGGATGAAGATTCTCCAAGTGGCACATTAAGTACTCACTAAATAATTCCAAGAGAATATTTGTATTTCTTGGCTGTCAAGAGATGCACTCACAGAGATACCAACACAATTTAAATGTGATTTGCATGCAAGCCACGAGTAGCAAAAGGTTTATAAGCAAGGACTAAAGTATGATCTATGAGCTTGGGAGCTGGTCAAAAACTGTTATGTCAAGGCATACTGGAGACTGCACTGCTGCTGCTGAATAAGGATGTATAAACTTAGACCACATGTACAGAACAGGGCCAGACTTGGCTTGCTCCCCCCTGAAGCCCTTTCCCCTTTTTCTCCAGTCACCTGGAGGATCCAGACTGAGGAGACTGCAACATCCCAAGGAGGAAGGTAGCAAAAGCTATTAAGTAAACATCTTAAAATGCACACAGATACCTTCGAGGCGCAGTCTGACTCATAAGCAGCCACAAAAAGAACTCTCCACCTCCACCCACTCCTTTGCTTTGATTCAGTGCAACGAACTCAATATAATAACAAATGCAAAGCCTTCCAAATGAATTAACTAGTCAGAGACTTATAGTAGCAGTAATTTGAAGCAACGGGTAATTTTACAAGATCGCTTGTTTTTTAATAACTCACACAATAGGTTTGCAGTAGGAAGGAAAAGGGGAGACTAGAGTTGTGTTCTAGGAAAATAGGTCAGGGGACATGAAGAGAACAGGGAGAAAGAAGGAAAAAAAAATCCCTTTTCCCAAAGCCACTGGCTCAGGTTTAAATCAGCTGGCAGTGTTCAGAACTCTGGTCTGCAGACAGAACGTACCTGGCACGGATGAGGCTCTTCTGTCTTGCCCTTTAAAAAGCTTAAGTGAAAGAACACACTACAAACGCGAACCTTGGTCTTAAAGGGCCACTCTTCTGATGTGGAAGAGCAATAAACAGGGAGAAAAAGCAATCTCTTCTTCCAGCGAAAGCTGTTTCAGAGCAAATACATTTGCTGTTTCACGGATACTTACAAGAACAAGATTTTTCCTAGCGTTTCTCTTCCTTTACGGATGACTGCTCAGTAAGAGAAATCTCACCACCCTGACAACGCGTTCTGTGTATGAAACTGCACAGCGCAGATGACCCGCACGGCCCGTTACACCGCGTCGGGATCCCGCTCCGCCGGCAGCTCCGCGTCCCCGCACGGCGCAGCCGGTCCCGCGGGCGGGGCGGCCCTTACCCATGTGATAGCCGTAGGGCGACTCGGCGGCGCCGTCCTGCAGGCTGGCCAGGATCTCGCCCTTGCCCACGTCGCTGTCTCCCACCAGCAGGAACTTCAGCAGAAAGTCGTAGGCTCTCCCCGGGCTGCCCGCCTGGCTCATCCTCCGCGCCGGCTCAGCTCCCGCGGCCCATCCCGGCGGTGAGGACACGGCGGCGGGCGGCGGCGCGGGCGGGCGGCGGCATGACCTGATCGCCGGGAGTGCTGCGGTCCCGTCGTGCCCGAAGCCCGGCGTCAGCGGCGGGGAACGGCGGCGGAGCGCGTCATGTCGCGACAGAACGGAGATGGTCGTTTTTCGCGACAGACGGCGCCGACCTCCTGTCGCGGCTCAGGAAGGCGAAGGGGTTCGGCTCAGCGGGGAGTCGGTCCGGTCCCGTCCCGTCCCGTCCCGTCCCGTCCCGCTCCGCCCGTCCGTCCCCGCCTCACCGCCTGCCCGCGCCGAACCGCAGCCGCGCTCGCTCACCCCTCAACCCGCTGCCGCGGCGTTCTGACAGAACGCTGGGCCCCGCCCCCCAGCCATGCTATTGGACCGCTCCCGCCCGGCCCCGCCCCCCTCAGCATTCATTGGTGAGGGGTAACAACAGCCCCGTCCATCCTCGCGTCGCTGCGGCCGCCCTGCCGCCGCCTATTGGCGCACCCGTCTGAGGTAACCCCGCCCACCTCGGCTCCCATTGCGGGGCCGCGCACCTCGAACGCCCCCTCCTCGTGTTTCTAGCGGGAGACAGCGGCTCAGTTGCTACAGGGTTTCAAGCAAGCCATTGGCTCGTTAGCCCATCAATCTCGCTAAGTCCCACCTCCCCGCCGGAGCTAGAGCTTCAGGCCACGTGTTCGAACCCCGGGAAAACAGCACTGAAAGGCAGGGAAACGGGGTGTTGGGGGGGAAATGCTGAATCTCCGCGTGTCGGCAGCTCGGAAATAAATTCAGAATCAAAACAAATTCAGATCGATGCATCACCTCGAATCCCAGGTGCTGGCAGGAATATCTCCTTTTTGACACTTCATTGTAACACCTCTGCTCACCCCGAGCCTTTGTGACCTTGCCAGCTGCTTGTCTGCCAGCAGACAGAATTTGAAACGTTTCTTTAGAAAAAGAAATGGTTAGTTCTAATAATTCCGAAGTCTAAAGAGAACACTTAGTAGAGTCAAACTGGCAAAAAACATTTGCACAAAGAAACAAACAAATGAGCTGTATCCACAAAGCACTGCTCCACATAGAAACTACAGCTTGACAAAAGGTCTTTTTGTCCCTTTTTGTACTGAAAACACCCACAAATACACACATGCTTTGCCCAAACCACATTTAATTCCAAGGAAGTATTATATACACCATGAATGTTGGACTTTTTCTGCATTACCTACACTCAAACATAAACCTGACACTGAAATATGTCTGTATGTTGTATTTCTGCTCAAAATAAGAGAAAAACACATCCTTCTCTAAGAAAATCTGTTAGCATGGATATGATACAAAGTCAAGTTACTCATCTCTTCAAAAATTCATCATGCGCTCATTTCATAATTGCAAAGAAAGCTGCCAACTCAGACTCACACCACCGTATCTCTCACTGCTATTGCTAATGCTGTGCAACCCAAAAGACCACAAAGCACATTGCAGCCGTGGGCATCAGAACATCACATTCCCACAGTAGGGCAGACAATCCCCTCACTGCTGTACTTCTGCATCCAACAGTTACATATTCTTCATATAAAGTCCAAGTCCAGCTGGAAGTGGGGAAGATAATTTACAACAACAAACAACAGTTTCCCAGGCTCCAGTGCTTTGCTGTCGAAGATGTACATGGAGATGTGCTCTTCTTCCTGATGCGTCATCCGAGCGTACGTCTCAGTTTTCAATGGGCTAAATGCAAGCAGAGCAGACCTTTGTATTCCTGCTATGCAGTACAGCCCTGGGCATCAGGAAACTGTGCTCCAATCCCACTTCCAGCAGAGATTTCCTTTACGAACTCAGCCAGCTCCCTCCAATTTTTTCTGCCTCAGCTTCCCAGAGCGATTTGCCACAGCCAGTACAGACTGTCATGGGATTTAACCCACAACTCTCAGTGGAGTGCTTTCAGATGCTGTAAGAAAAAAAAATTAAGTACAAACTAATCATTATATTTTACTTTACTGAAATTGTGTTTAATTTTTCCCAAAGTTCACTACAGAAGAGGAAAAAAAAAAACAACCAAGCATTTGCATAATCCTAACTTGTAAATTAAACTTCTTTTAATCTGAAGCTTTTCACTCATCAATTGTTACAAATGAAAGAACCAATGCTTTTCAAGGACTTTTTCGATGCCACAGACAGTAGAATTCCGAAATGTTTCCATTTCCCAACTAGTTCCCCTTATCTCATGCTTATATCTAATCACGTTTAGAACCAATCTGTGCCAAGCCCAGGTTTATTCTGAGGGCAGCTCTTGGCTGTACTTTATACAGGAACTGGGAAACTCGAATACGCCCACAAATCTTTAACCCATCACCTGGCTGAATGACAGACAAGAAAATGCATTTTGTAACCCACTTTCAAGCACTAAGACAACCTGATCGGGGCAGCAGCAAGTATGATTTAAATACATAGTGATACATATAGAGTTCTACTGTGCCATATAGAAGTAGGCTAAGCCTGAGTCGCAATTGCAAATAACATCTTTGTCAGGATTAATAAAGAAGCAAAAAAACCAGCACAAACTCTCAAACATCTGAAGTGGCAGCTATATTTACTGAAAACAACAACAAAAAAACAATTGAAACTCTTTTTTTTTTTTTTTTTAACCCTCACAAAGAGCATAAAATCTTCTCATTATTAAAGTTATATATATTAACATTGTTCTTCCTTGGTTCGTTGAAAAGGCAGAAATTTGACAGCAATCTAACACACTGGCAATATGGCAAAGGCTGTATCAAAAACAGAGGGAGACAAAGCCTAAAAACTCATCCCCAGGGAAAAACAGCAACAAAAACAGAACAACAGAAACCTCTCTGATTCCTGTTTCTGCAGCAAGTAAGAACAAGCCCTTTGGCATTTCTCTCACTTTCACTCAGATTCCACCCCAAATCACACCCATGAAATGGCTTCAGAAACTACCGAAAATGAACCCATGGAGGCATTAGCTCTGCAAATAAGCACACGTGGAAACACGGATTTCAGTGTTTCTGCATAATCAGAACGATAGCAAAATTCCGCTTTTTAAGGTCAGTCTTGTTTTGATCATGAAACTTCTCAGTTCATTTCCACTTATTTTCTCACACAGATGACTTGAGGAATTTTATTTCTCTCTCAGGGCAAATTATGTTCAGAGAGAAAGAAGAGCTCTAACAGCAAACGCCAATGACTGTCTTATAAATCATCTCTTTCTCTGATGGAAAGTCGTACATCCTTCCTGATCCACCCCCGCAGCTTATCCATGGATGTGGGAGAGGAAAAAAGACAAAAAGAGCCCACAGCGTATGACTTATATGTTTACAGAAGTAGAGCCTAAAAAGCCCCTCTGTGTATTTGCCACTTGTATATATAAACCACCTAATAAAAGGCTGTACATACCAATTACCTTTTCTTTTCTTGTACATAATGTCAAGCAGTAAACAGCAATTAGCAGCTGCAGTGCTTTTCTATTCATGATGTGTGTATTAACTGGTGACTCACCAAATAATTTGCAGCCCAGCGTGCCAGTTATCTTCTCCTCCACAGAAAGAAATACTATTTTAAACAGAAAGTTAACCGCTACACAGGCACCAGAACAAGGTAAATATTGCTATTGAACCCCAACAGTGCAGAGGAAAGTGGGTGGGTTCAATAGCCTACTGCAAGCTTTTCAAAATACTCCAATAGGAATGAATGATATGGGGGGAGGGGGGGGGAAAAGTGGAGGCAGGCAAGAAAGGATTATTACAAAGTCAACCCACAGTGCTACATGCCTCTTGTGGCATACAGACCTGCACTGCACGAACAATTTCAGTACAGGGTTTCAGCTAAGGGTTGTTTTATAATCCTCGGTAAGTATATCTGCAGCCTGACTCAGTGGTTTATTTCAAATGGTGACAGTAATCTATGGAACAGAGGCCAAAGGCAGCATGCAGCAGGCTGACAAAGAGCTTGAAGTTAGAACATGCACTACAAAGGTTATCTGTGAGGGAACAGCTCCCAAATCCTACTTCTCCAACACCTGCAGGAGTTGGGAGCGAGGGCCTCCTGCAAAGATGCCCCATGGTGCCTTTAGGAATGCTATGTCTTGTGTGTCTTGCTGAGGTTCTTCCAGAATGCTTACTTTCTAATTTGCAAAGCACGCTGCCAGTTCCTCCCCCAGATTACGTCCACCACACAATGAGTTTGACATTACAGTTTTGGCCAAACTTCTGTTACATCCTATCTGATCAGATGCAATCAGAAAGCAGTACAATCCAATTAAATTCCATGGAATTAAGTGCAATTGCTTGCTGTTCCTTATGTTGTCCCTTAGTGACTATTTACTGACAGTTTGGAAAATCTACAACTTAGTGTTTGAACACTGAACCACACATGTTAAATTCTACTTTAATAGAAAACAATTAGAATTTATGATTAACAGATTTAAATGTTTTGTCAAAATAAGAAACCTAAAAAAACCCCAAGAAAAAAAACAACAGGAAATTAAAAAAAAATTGCAATCATGTCATTTATTTACAAAAAAAAAAAACCAAAAAAAAACCCCAACAAACAGTGCTGGTCATGTTAAATCATTCAAAATCTCATAATTTGTTAGAAACTACAGAAGAGCAAGTCTTATTGAAAAACATTACTTTTTTATTCTCTGAATAAGAAGGCTGAAATAAAGCTTGTCGAATCCTCTTCCAAACAGAGAATTAGGTTTCCTTCAGCATCATCTCAGTCATTCTTCAACATCCACAGCAGTTATCTGAACCTGATCTTTGCAATGCAGGTTTAAGGATATTTTTTACAACAACTCAGGAGAGCCAATATACATCAAAAATGAAAATCTAGGAATGAAAATGAATTCGGGAATGCAAAAAGATATTCCATTTCTATTCCTCATGGCACTACATTATCCCTGGTTCTGTTTGACACAGGGCTCCAACCTGTCATTGTCACATCCACAAACAGTGATGCCTTTTACAGCCAACTGTTAAGTGAATTACTGCTCAGCTGCACAAAAAGGCAATTCTACCAGCCTTCTGCAAGCAAAACTTTGCATGTTTTTCACATATCTGGAGTGGCTAAAAGCCCAAGCTGAAGCCATTGTGCATCAATTTGTAATTTTTTCAGACTGACAACAAATATGTACTTCTAAAAAGCACCAATTACAATGCAAACCCGCCACGTGAATAGTCTTGGTACATGCAGTAAATCTGACAAAACGGAGATGTCACATTTCTTGTGCGCAAAACGTGTGGCTCATTTGCTCTTGATGGTATCTTCACACAGTGTGCTTTCCAAGGAAGTAAATACATCAAGCACAGAAACAATTATGGTACAATGAATGTCATAAGATGGTATAGAGCACAAGGTTTGGATTTGGTACAAACGCAGCACACAGCTGATCTCTGCAGGCACTGTAGAAGAAGACAGAAGTGTATCAGCATAGCAAAAACATTCAAGGTAGTTCTGTCTGGACTGCTATAAATCCAGACATCCTGCCAAACTCCAACACATCAGTTTGTCCATAAAGATGGTGCAGCTGAAAAGAAAATGAATAATAAAGACATATGGGAAGGCTTGAAAATGAAAAGTAGGGACATTTCTGGGAAGAAGGAATTTCAGTTCTTCTACTGAAACCAGTCAGACCACATGCATTAAGAAAATAATTTATTAAAATATATAAAACATAATATATAATATAAAAATATGTATATAAAATCAAAATACATATCTCAGACTAACAGAGACCTGAAGAAAAAGGATTAATAGGAACTCTTCCAGCTTCTACACTTGGAAACTTGTATTTTCGATAAAGTTGACTAAATATTTAACGAATTTACCTACAAGGTCACCTCAAAAGTCTAATGGGAAGAAAAGGGATTTTCTGTTTATCTCTGATCGACGCTGACTCACGTCCAACACTAACGGACTGCAGAGAAGCTAACACAAAAACAAAGGCCATCGCCCTCAGAAGTTACAGCTGAGCGCTCGCCTTTAGCCAGCCCGCTCCCGTTAGCTACACCCAGCACCGCCCAGCGCCCTCGCCAGCCATCGCCCCTCACCTCACACGACGCCGCCATCTTGCTGGCCCCGCCCCCCGTCGCACCGCGCAGCCGCTCCGCGCATGCTCAGTTGGGCGCTGGTCGCGGCAGGCGGCATGGAGGAAGCGCTGAGGCGGGAGCTGGGCACCTCGGTGCTCCGCGCTACCGGGCACTCGGGGGGCGGTTGTATCAACCAGGGCCAGAGCTATGAGACGGACGGCGGCCGGGTGTATGTGAAGAGCAACTCTAAGCCGGAGGTGGGGGGGAGGGGTTGAGGGTGGGGTGCGTGTGGCGAGCCTCTGGTTCAGCGCGGGGTTCTGTGAGGGCGGCCGCTCCTTGGAGGCGGGCTGGGCTGGGCTGGGCTGGGCTGAGCCGGGCTGAGCCTCTTTGTGAGGGGGGAGGTGAGGTTGGCCGGCTGGCCTCAGATGGTAGCGGATAAGCAGCTGGAGTCCAGGAGCTGGCCTGCTGCTGAGCTTGGAGATCTGCTTGGTTTGGCAGCTTGTCCCCTGCTGCTGGTTTCTGATATAGGGCAGGAGCAGTGCTGCATTGCTGCAGCTGCATGCGCTGTGGAAGTGTCCAGAGAGCTGTATTGAGTGAGGACATGTGTGTTAATTTGTGCTAACAACCACTCGTTTCCTTCAGTAGGGAGCTTTTCACAATCAATGATGTGTTGCGCAGTTGTCCAAGACTTTCGGCTTTGTTCTTTCAACATCCGTTGCCAGCTGCTGTAGAAAGTAACCGTCTGCCTTTGGCAGATGATACAGCACAGCATTCATATATGGTGTGCTTGTATAAAAAAATCAAGATTGGGTGGAATTTACTTTAAAGGTACTCTGTGCTTGTGGCAGCCAAGTGGACAGTTTCAT
Source organism: Lagopus muta (assembly GCF_023343835.1). Taxonomy (NCBI): domain Eukaryota; kingdom Metazoa; phylum Chordata; class Aves; order Galliformes; family Phasianidae; genus Lagopus; species Lagopus muta. The sequence continues at coordinate 3,363,429 of NC_064450.1, read as the reverse complement.
TGGACTAACCAAAGAACTTCTATTTGCATTTAATAACAAAGAATCATTTTTAAAGTTTGCTTGCACCTATAGATGGTTCTAAATTTGTTGATGCTCCCTGATTGTGTCAGGGAACCAAAGATTGATGCACTGTAGGTGGTAAGGAAGCAAAACACTGGCAGGCTGTGGTGCTCTGTGTGAGGCTGAAACAGCTTTGAATTGAAACTGTTGCTGTTGGAGAGGGTCCAGAGGAGGGCCACTAGGATGATCAGGGGACTGGAGCACCTCCCCTATGAAGACAGGGTGAGGGAGCTGGGCTTGTTCAGCCTGGAGAAAAGAAGGCTGTGGGGTGACCTCATTGCAGCATTTCAATACCTAAAGGGAGCCTACAGAGGGGAGGGGAATCAACTCTTTGAAAGGGTTGATATGTGTAGGATGAGGGGAAATGTTTTTAAGTTGAGGGAGGGGAGATTTAGGTTGGACATCAGGGGGAAATTCTTTACCCAGAGAGTGGTGAGGTGCTGGAACAGCTGCCCAGGGAGGTTGTGGGTGCCCCGTCCCTGGAGGTGTTCAAGGCCAGGTTGGATGTGGCCCTGGGCAGCCTGGTTTAGCATTAAACATGGAGGTTGGTGGCCCTGCATGTGGCAGGGGGGTTGGAGATTCATGATCCTTGAGGTCCCTTCCAACCCTGGCCATTCTGTGATTCTGTGATTCTGTGAAACACAGCCATTCTACTGAGGCTTTTGTTCAGTGTGTTTTTAGGGATTCAGTGCAGTTAATTATGAGATAGGGCCATGGAAAAAGATCTGGAAAGGTTTTCTATTCAGTAATTGTTTGTTTGTTTGTTTTTTTAATATTATAATTATTTTGCTCGTGTCTGTGGATTTCAAATGCTGATTAAAGCAAACTTTGCCAAGCAGTTGTAATGCAGTGCAGTGTATATATCAGCAGTTTCTTTAAAAAAACAAAATCCTCTAGAAAATGCTATTTTTTTTTCCAACTATTAGAGTTAACTCTAACTATTAGAGTCATCATAACAGAGCTACTGTTATGATGATGTAGATAGAATTGCAGAGTTTACAGATTTCCTCCAAACAAAGGCATTGTAGCAATATTTCATTCTTTTATCTTTCGGTTGTGGAATTTTAAGTCGATGTCTGTTGTAAACAATCCTCTCACTGTATTTTGTGTGTTAGTAATGGGGCTTGTATTCTGTTTCTGTTTTATTCATTGTATTTTATTGCTTTTACCCTCAGCAAATATTGCCAATTTCCCATGTGTCTTCTGCAACTCTGTGTAACTCTTCTAGAGCAGTGTTTCTTCATGTGATTAGTGCCTCTGATGTCAGTGGACAAGCTCAAGAGAATAAATGTTACTCAAAGTGGATAATAATTGCAGAAATGTATCTTTCTATTCATTTGCTTCATGGTCAATTAATAAAATATCACTTACATTTTATATACATGAGTTATATTCTTTCTACTGTAAACAGACAAAGTTGGTTTTGTGTTTATAGAGCATGGCAGAAATTAAGTCCCCTTAATGGAATCACATTATGAAGTGAAATCTAATTCTAAACCGGTTGTCGGATGAGGTTGTTTGGGTCTATCTCTGTCTTGTACATGCATTAACCTACTTGTTCTTTGTTTTTATTTCGTGTTTACAGCCTTGATTGGTTTTATGAAATAATTTTCTCTACCTGTGACTGGTGTTAATAGAGATTAATGTTTTCCTTTAATATTTGACAGGCTAGAAGAATGTTTGAGGGAGAAATGGCAAGTCTAGAAGCCATCCTGAAAACAGAGACAGTAAAAGTGCCTAAACCCATCAAAGTTATAGACCTGCCTGGGGTCAGTACTCTGTTTGTGATGGAACATTTGGAAATGAGAGGCTTAAACAGGTAAAACACAGCAGTATCATTGCTTCTTTTGTCAGAAATGTTGACTGCCATGGCAATTAAATATCTTGTAAATATCTTTTTTCTCGGAGGGGGGGGGATTTTTTTTGTGTCATGTCAAGATACTTCTAGGAATTTATGTAGCAGAGAACTATATAAAATACATAAAGTACATCAGAATACTTCAGCTAGTAAGTCAGGTCATACGTCAGTAAGTGTGTGTGTTGTTTAGTTTTATAATACTTAATTATTTTTAAATGGTTGTTTTTTACAGTAAGGACTACAGTAAACTACTTATTTGGTCAGCTGTTTTATATGCTTGTATTTGATATAAGAAGCAGTGTTTATTATTTCTTGTCATGAAAATGGAAAGCTACTTCCGAACATGATTGCATCCAGATTTCATTTTATTTTTTCAATAGTTCTCACATCGATGTTGATGGCTTTAAGCCTTTGGCCCTTCTTTGTTACAAATGCTTGAGTAATTTAAAAAGCGATGAGTATTTCCCTGCAGTTTCATTAGGAGATGGGCATAGCTGATTTCCTGTTTTAGTCTCAGAATTTCTGCAGCCAGCTTAGTTTCTAATTGGTTAAGACAACTCGGTGAGCTCCAACAGGAGGAGCAGAAATTCTGTTGTGTTTTTGCTGACTAAGAAGAAGGGTAGAAATGCATCCCCAACCAACAAATTTCAGGAGATTGCTATGATATGTGTTAATGAGAAGAACATGGAGAAATGACCTTGCCTTACACGACTGCCTTTAGAACTAGGGAGAGAGGTGAGAGACAGGAGAAGTAGCACAGTGTCATTCACATGGGAGGCAATTGGCTGCGAGAGTTGTTTGTAATTACAGCAGGACTTTCCTGAACTGTGTAAAGGGCAAACTGTTATTTAAGAATTAAAAAGAGAAGATACAATGAAGGCCATCATACTCTTTGGTCTCATAGGCCTTTTAGAGAGAAGACGACAGAATGAGTGACAGATAAAAAGAAGAGTCTGAGTTCTTCTTCGCTAAGGATGCTTTTGTTTCTAGGCATTCATCAAAGCTTGGAACTCAACTGGCTGATCTCCACCTTCATAACCAGCAACTTGGAGAGAAGCTGAAGAAAGAAGAGAGCACAGTTGGTACAGTACACAGCTGTGAATGAGTTTAACCTAGTTAATAATTTATGAAACAGTTCAATTAGCTTCTGCTATTTCAGGATATATTTTCTTCTTCCACTAAAGATGGCCTAAGAATATTTGTGGAAGAAACACTCAGGCTCAGTGGGGATGGGTTTGTTGTTTTGCTTCTGTTTGTTCTATTTTGGACTTCTGTAAGCAAAATGATTGTTCAGTTTGGACCCTTGAAATCCTGAACCATGGCTTCTACAAGGACAGGATATTAGAGCAGATCTACTACCTCAAAATCTGGTGATGAATTTATAACGTGGTTAATTTACACTGAGCTCTAAAGTTAACTGACAGCAGCACCCATTGTAACGAGCAGTATAATAACATGCAATTTAAAAATCTCACTAGGAAAAGCTTTCTACCTTTCATTGTGTAGTTTTTAAGGTCCATTTGTAATTTAGATGCTTAGAATCTTGTCATTGGTATTGGATTTTTGTCTTTGGTTTGAAAGGTAAAGGGCAAGGGCAAATGGAAGTCCAGTTTGTGGATCAATTTGGCTTTCATACAGTTACCTGCTGTGGCTATCTTCCACAGGTAGGTTGCACTTCATGAGAGTGATAGAATTTTATTTTATTTTTTTCAAAGGGCCACAAATATTGTAATAGAAATTCATTTATCTCTGACGTTTTAAAAAGAAAAAGCGTTGTTTAGCCTGTGAAAGAAAGTTGTGCCTTGGACACCACTTACAGATGCATTAGACATCCATACCTTTTCTTTTTCTTTGTATTTTATTGCTCAGTATTTTTCCCCTATTTTAACATTTTAAGATACTTTTTATTAAAATCATAACATTTACTATTCGGGGTGTTTTCAGCATAAAGTTGTATATTCCTCCAAAGTTATATTTGAAAAAAGAAAAGCTGTCTATTGTGTGATGCAGAACCAACATCTGCAATCCTCTTCCTTCAGGTGAATGACTGGCAGACTGACTGGGTGACTTTCTTTGCCAGACAAAGAATCCAGCCCCAAATGGATATGATTGAAAAGAATTCAGGAGACAGGGAAGCAAGAGAACTTTGGGCACGACTTCAGGTAAAAGTTCTTTCAGTTGTTTAGATTTTCTTGTCATAAAACAGAGTTCCTCCTTGTTATGCCTCAGTGCTGTTGGTAAGACACTCAAAGACTCCAGCTTTTAGACATTAAAATGCCATTTAGCCTGAGTTTCACTGGCTTTTGCAAGTCAGCCTATACTCTAAAATGAATGTGTGCCAAATGCCATTTGGCCTTACTGTCTGGGAAATTCTAGATCAAGGTCACATTTCTCTTTCCCTCAAAAACATTTGTGATGAGGAATGTATATTTGGAGTGCTGTTCTGGATGCTCTTCTTTGTTTAAGATTTGTGTCTGATTAAGTGACTGCACTATTAGACGTTTGGGTGCTGTTTTGTGGAAATCTTTTCAAGATTGTCAGGAGTATCCTGAGCTTTCTAATAATGATAAAGTGAGTTTGCTTAATATTATTTTTTAAATCTGTTAAATGCTATGTAGCTGAATTTAGTTTTACATTTTGAAATTTGGAATGCTAAAAAAAACACGTGAACAGTTCAGTGACTGGTTTTCATCTGCTTCCTTTTGTGTAAAAATAGAAATTCTTTTAATTAATCTGCATCTCTGTTGATGAGGTCCTCTGGTGTTCCAACTTAATTTTTTTAAACTGATTTTTAAGAAAGTTGAATTCATGCTCAGCAACCTTTGCTTCTATGTGGATAAAACCCTATAATCACTCATGGATTTATTACTGATATGTCTTGCTTTTCTTCCCCTGCAGCTGAAGATACCCAGTTTGTTCTGTGATGTAGAAATTGTTCCTGCTCTCCTGCATGGAGATCTGTGGGGAGGAAATGTTGCAGAGGATGATTCTGGTCCAGTTATCTTTGATCCAGCTTCCTTCTATGGCCATTCAGAGTATGAGCTTGCAATAGCTGGGATGTTTGGTGGTTTCAGCAGTTCTTTTTACTCTGCTTATCACAGTAAAATTCCCAAAGCTCCAGGGTTTGAAAAGCGTCTAAAGCTTTATCAGCTTTTTCACTACATGAACCATTGGAACCATTTTGGTTCAGGATACAGAGGGTCTTCTCTAAACATTATGAGAAATCTGGTGAAGTGACTTCTTCTTGCTCAAGCAGGATGCTGCCTGTGTTGCTTGGATAAGTGTCACTTGGTGATGCAACTACAGGGATGGCAATGTTAAAATAGCTGTTAGATCCTTGACCCCATTGCCCAGCTTAAGACCTAGAATCAATGAGTCCTTGTGAGTACCAGGTATGGCTTATTCATCCCTTTTTAGCTGTTTTAGTTGGAGAGGGAAATGAAGGAGCTTATTTGGTTGTATAAAAGATCCATTGATGTCAAGAAGGCGTTGTGTGCTTGAGACTAGGCAAGTGAATAGACATCAAAGCACTCGAGTGTAAATTATTTGTAAGATTTCTTAGGGACCAGTTGCTCTTAAGAGTAGAGAAATGCCAGGGATTGCATTTGTACTCTAATGGAAAATATTAGAGGAGTGTTTGTGAAATGGAGATCTGCTTTTCTTAATTACTGAGCAGATGGCTAGAAAATTTGCTGCTTGTTTTTTGCTGTTCCTCCTGCCTGTTCCATGGTAGGCCTCTCAGATTCCTTCAAGTCTTAATTTCTGGTTAGGTGCATGGAAACAGTATTAACAAAATATTTGGACAGCCAACAAGACTATTGTGTAATTGAAACTGTAAAAAGAGATTTGGACTTGTTAATCATTTTGTTAATGCAATTTCATTTAATGGAGACTGCTTCTCGTTCTGTTGAAAAGCAGTGTGAAATTTGTATTTTTTGATGCGCGTTTTGATGCCACATGACCTTCCTGTAGGCTGTTCTGTGCTTGCCAGCTGCCAGTTCCCCAGTTCCCACCTAGAGTAATTTTATTTTCACTGAAACTAGCTCTGTTTTCTGAGTTACACTTTTGTCTGATAGCATACACTCTTAAAGCAGTTTTTCTCAAGTAAGACGCTCTACTTGTGGACATCATGTGAAGAGGCACTCTCTCATTATCAGGAAGGTGCACTTCTTGATTGCTGTCATTGCCCACAGGGTAATGCTATCAAATTGTGGCATATTCCTCACATAAGTTATGTAGTTTAGCTTACAGGTGCCGTAAGTTAACTTGTTTTTTTCAGTACCCATTAAGTGCACTTTTTAGCTCTTGGTTGGGATAAGAGACACGGAGCCAAAAGAAGTTAAAATGTAACTTACAGAACAGCAACTCTTCATCACTGCCAGAAATGATTTAATGATAGCTTTGCAGATTAGCTGCTTGTTGCACTTTCAAGATAATACCAAAACTGTAATCCTGCTGTTGTTGGTATAGGCTGGTAATGAAATTGCAGTGCAGGAGTGCCAGGTTGGTGAGATAAGTGCACGACTCCTAACATGAACTTTAAGTGTTTGGGAATGATTTGAATTAAAAATATTTTTTCACTGGATATTCGAAGATGATTGAAAGTTTTCTAGTTGTTGGTTTTGCAGTTATTTGTAAGGATTGGAAGCAATTTTAGAGAAGCCAATCACTTGATATAACTTTGCATAGTTCTACCGCTGTACTCACTGGCTGTTGAACTTCTGCTGCAAAAAGTTGTAAAGCCTTGCTTGGTAGAATAGCTGTTCCTTTTGTCTTGTTTCATAATAAAAAGTTTTCCCTATTGCTTATCATTGTCTCTCTTTTCTGAATTAAAACATTACAGCCTGCTTTCATTCTTGGGGAATGTTAAGTCCTTAGTTTGTTGGACACGGTGGTCAATGAAGACAGCGATGGAAGCCCGGCCATACATCTTAATTTGGAGTACCCTGTCACTGGAAAAAGCGTAACTAGTTATTCACATGCAGATAGGACCTCAACTGCTACAAAGTTTTTAAGCTGTGTGTTTTGTCAGCTATGTGGATACTGTTGATGAACTGCACCCACTGTGCCCGTGTTCTTACACCAATCCTGCAAACTTCACGTTCCATAACACGGCTGATTGAAGAATTGTTGTCAGTACTCAATCTGTTTAGATCTTTTAATAGCTCTTTTTCATATATCTTCCTAAAAAGGCAAAAGTTACTTAACAAAATTGCTGGGTTTGTGAATCTTCAACAAATCTTCACCATCTTTTATGTTGCTAAAATAGTTAAGTACTTTTAACTTCTCACCTCCTAATCATAACAAAAGTGGATTTTCTGTAGCCATAGGCAGGAGTGATGAATGCTAAACCTTCAGAGATGACCTTTTCCCAAAATAGAACAAAAAATATTTTTGTGATTGAAGGAAAATTGCATTGTATGTAGGTTAGGCAAATGAAAACAATTCTGCTTAGAGTTTTAGTTTTCAGCATATTAGGGTTGGTCTTTGTTTTTTTTTGTGTTTTTTTTTTAAGCTGTTTTAAGTACCATTTTAAAATGACAGGGGTATGTAAAGAGGAATAGAAACAGAATGTAACAGAGAACTATAGCATGGATACCATGGGTCTGCATTCTCAAAAACAGCAGTTTAACTAGAGGATGGGGAAGTGGATGAGATATTTTCTGAAAGCAAGCTGCTGGTGAAACCTAAGGAAGAAACTGCTCCAGTTCCATAAGGTAATATTTTTTTTTACATATGAATATTATGTAGTACCACTCTTAATTCTTGTCTTTGATCATTCTGTTCTGTTTTGTGTCCCAATGTGCCGCTATTTATCTCATAGTTTCATGGTGTGTCCTGCTTTTCCTTCCCAACTTGTTCTTCCTCTTAGCTTCTTCCATACATTCTGAATATGGCAGGTGTGTTTCCTTCTACCTATACTCTCATTTAGTATTTCCTTGTTCTATATCATAGCTCTGCTGACTCTGCTTTCCTATGTGAACAAGGAAAAAAGATTTAAAAAAAAAAAAGCAACAACACAAGCTGTTATTTTAAATGCAGTGTAGGACCCTTGTGGAAACTCACTGAGATGTTACTGGTCCTTTCTCAAGGTGGCTCACGCTGCATGTGTAGCACACAGAGATTAAGGCATCTCAAGATGTTATTTTCAGTCCATGTTAATGGCACTTATTTCAGTATTCACGCATCTTACTGTTGATTTTCAATACTTTGAATATCAGGTCTTCTGCATCTTTATCTTAAAACAAACAGCAACCAAACACTTTGAAATTACCTCCATAAGAATTTCTTTAGTGAGGTGGGATTTAATTTGTGCGTAATTTCAATAACATCAGTTTCTAGGAAAGTTTAGGTTGGGTCATCTGGTTCAGCTTGGTTCTTAAGGCAGGCAGAACGATGAGGACAGGCCAAGGTATTCAAGTCTTTATCTGCTCTGATTATGAAGACTTCCAATTGTGGGGGCTGCACAACTGCCCTGGGCAAATCCGTTCCATGGTTTGTCCTAATGAACATGCACCTGCTTTGAGCCTCTGTTTCTGCTGCATTACTTACAGTTCCTATGTGCCCTGTTCTTTGTCATTGCCATCTCTTTGGTTTTGTGTCCTCTCTCCTGCAGGTAGGAATGTTGCTCTCTACTACTGTTTCTCTTCCTGCTTTTCATCTTTGCTATTGTTCCATAATTGATCTGGTGGTTTAACTCGTGTTGGACTGCTGTAGTGGAAATGAAAGTTGGGGAAGTGATACATAGCTTGTTTTGTAGGCACTGTTTGTGCCAGGGTTTAAGGAGAAAGCATCTGATAATTAAAGTACACCAGAAACTAAATAGCTGCTATTTAATTTCATCAAGGACTGGATTAAATCTCAAGAAATTAACTGAAATTTCCCGAGATAATTTATACTGAGCTACAGCCTGTGCTATTCTATTGAAGATAGGATCTGCACTATTAAAGGAGCTCTGAATTGTCCTTGGATAGCTCTTAACTGAGCAACAGTGATGTCTGTCAAAAGAATGGAGGTTTTTCTATGGTGAAAAATCTTTTTCTGTTTTTGACTTAGACTGCATTATGTATCTTTTTTTATTATTATTTTTTTTCTTACGATTCTTCAGATGATTTTCTCCCAAAGGACAAAACCCATCTTTTTCTTGGCATGCACTGGAATATCTGTTTTCTGTATATCCTGAGGTATCTGAAAACAGATGTTAGACATAATAATGAGCAAAACAAGAAGAAAAGAGAAGGGAAACAGAACAATTGCAACCTGCAGTACAGCATAACATGAGGACAAGTCTCAAACCAGGAAGCTGGAGCACTCGTGGGATTTGACTGTGCTGCTGAAGTGACCATGTGTGGAGGTTGCAGTTGGGCACTACTGGGTGTGCTAAAGCATTTCCTTCAGGCACATCTGGGATGCTTATGAATTGTTTCATTTTGTGTTTGGTATTATGCTTCTTGTCTGGATGAACAGAAATGTTAAGAAACTAGAGCATTCACCTGCACATTTCTGGTTAAGTATTGATCGAGACTTGAAGCAAACAGAAGTCTGGCCTGTCTCTTGGCTACTATGTAAGTGATGTGATAGGTTTGGATTAACACAATCCTATTCCTGGTTTAAACAAAAACATTAGAATGCTGGAAGAAGTGTTTTAATAAATAAATATTGACATCTTTGCTGGAAACAGTAGAAGAGAAATCTATGGTATGCTAGATAGCAGAAAATTGAGCTTCAATAGTAACATTGTGGATTAAATCTATTATCTTTTTTTAAATTGTTCCTAACAGGTAAATGGAAGAATGGCATATGATACATATTCCTTTGAAGTAAAAAAGGGTCCCTTGTTCATTGTCTGTTTTGTTGGAAAAAACAAAAAGCAACCAAACAAAGAACTTCACTTCTTTCCCCAGATGCTCAGTTGAAACTTCTGATATGATTCCCTGTTTTCAGCAGTTGGAGATCATAGCTCTAATGGTAGAGTTCTCCTTAGGGCTTCATATACCTGAAATTCAAATGGCTTTATATTTGTGCTGTCTGTGAATCAGTCATATGATCTAATGGCCTCAAAGCGTTTGAAATTCACAACCATGAATCGAGTTGCTTTGAGTGCATGTGCACTGGCTAACTGTAGTTTAATGTCCACACTGAGCTCCTGGCTTTTAGGCTTTCTTTGGTCTCTGTGTAGTTGCTTGCTTCTGCAATCTGTGCCTGCTCTTAGGCACAGGTTCTCCATGAGCATGTGTGGACAAGCTGCATAAGGCTCCTAGAGAAAGTGCTGACTTTACCTTTCCCCAACACCGCTTTCTGTAACTCTATTGATTTATTTTACAGCTAATATATCAGTGCTGTGGTCCTTATAAAATATTACAGCTGGACTTCATAGAAGGATTGCCAGAACATCCACTTGTTACTTCAGGCATATAATGCAAAGGTCCAGCCAGGTTATGGAAGCTTGGATCTGAAACAGGAACTGCCAGATTGTGGTTTCCTGGGTCTCAGTCGTAGCTATATAAATAGGGATACTCTGTTATTTGAGCAAAAAATGTAGAATCTGGGTTCCAGGAATAGTGTACTTTATAACTGAGGTTGTCTGTGCATTCTGAGCATTAAGAGATTAAATTGAGTGGCACCAAGGGCTCTTCTTTCTGCATGTTACAGATTATGAAATAAGATAAAAAAGTGAGATTATTTTCTAAAAAATCACATTAGATCAGGAGAAGCACATAGGAACAGTAACGTCTGAAATTTGTTTTTACTCTAAATTTTCACTTTGTAACATCCAGCCACAAGCACCTCGCTATTTCACTGCATTGAAATTACTTTCAGGCAATAAAAAGCTCTTGTTTCTTGCAAGATTATGTCCTGATATCTCAGCAACGACAGCAGAACTCCAGTCCGTGCAAAGCAGAGACAAAACGAAATACTTTATATGTTTGTGTTGGTTGGCTTACAGTCAGCGGTGTGATTTAACAGCAGACCAACAATTCGTTGCTGGTGTCTTTAAGCACCGCAACAACGCCACAGCCGAGCGCGATTGGTAGCGCTGCATTTAAACCCCCTCTAGTGGATTTGTGTAAGAATTACTCTTCCACCAAAGCAAACAGCTTAAAAAAGAAAAACGGGTTCAAACTACAAATACCAGCAGCTCCCAGCGCTGTTGAGAAAGGACCCAGGACACACCTCTCAATCTGATTCTGCGAATGTTTTTTTCTCCTATGCGAGCTGACGGGAAGCAAGGCGTGTTGGAACGTTATCTCTGGATTCACTTGTTTTTTTTGGGCTGCTATTTTTTTAATTTGGTGGATGGCCCCTCCTGCCTCATAGCAGCGTGACAGTGAAAGAAGGAGCCAAACCTTTAATCTTGTTTTGCACTGGATTTAGCAGGAGACAATTGCAGAAGCCTGGGAATTACCATGGAAAAGATCCTGAAAACAGAATTGAAAACTTCAGTTCTGAAGGCCTTTGGGAGCTCGGGAGGAGGATATATTAGCCAAGGCCAAGCTTATGAAACAGACAGTGGACGAGTATTTGTTAAAATCAACCACAAGCCTCAGGTTAATGCTAGCAGATATTTAACTATCAATGTTATTGTATGTAGAGAGCTTTTCTCTTGTAAGAACAGATGATGGATGATTTAGAGTTCTGCATTTCCAGGCTGACTGATTTCAGCTTTCGTTTCAGTTTTCTTTTAAAAGCTGTGGGCTACTTTACCTCAGGTGTTAACATAGTGAGTTTAGCTAATGGTAAATGAGATGTAATGCATGGTGATTATAACAACAGGAATTGTCATTGTTACATGTAAACAAGGGGCTGAGTACAGAGCTGTTATTGTAGCACTTAGTTTGGAAAAGCCTAAAGCTGAATTTGCATTCACTGCATTCCTTTTCATATTTCTATGGGAAGGGAGGAAAACAGAATGTCAGTGCTAAAATTCATGGGGCTTTTTTTTGCTCGGATGATTTGGTTTGTTTGTTTTAAGCTGTAAAGGTTTCAAACTTCCCCTTGGTTGGATTTTCTACCATAAGATTCTTGCAAATGCTCAGGCCGAGCTCTTGGCTTTTCAGTTACTAAATGAATGCAGTACTCAATTGGTGGTTTTGGTTTTATTTTTTTGCAATACACTGCAGCAGAAAGCTTGCTTTATCAATATCTAAAATATCAATATCTTAAAGCACCTTAAAACTGCTGTGAAAAACAACATCTTCCCTTCAAAACTGCAGAGTACAGGCTTAGACTTTGTACTTTCATTTCATCTGGTGGCCATTGGCCTGTATGGAAATGAGAACCAGCTTAAGGATTCAGTCCTTTATTTCATTTAGTAGTGGCCAACTGTGGTTTTGAAGGAAGATGTCTTGGGTTTTATCCTTAGAGATCCTGTTATGTCTGAGTAGTTTATCTCCATAAACAACTGGGAGTTCAAGGTGGAATATTACATATCCCACTACCCTGGAACTGATTGGCACAGAAAATGAAGAATAATAAACAAAATAAGGTACTGAAGTCTCATTGTATGGATTGAAAGCTACATTCTTTTTACCAAGATAAACTTAATTGCTGTACATCTGTAAATACTTTTTTTTTTTTTTTTTCTCCTGAAGTACTTGCTGCAAACATCTCTATTTCAGCTGATTTTAGCTGTTTTTCCTTGACAGGCTAGAAAAATGTTTGAGGGGGAAATGGCAAGTTTAGAAGCAATTCAGAAAACCAATATTGTGAGAGTGCCTCAGCCTATTAAAGTAATTGACCTTCCTGGGGGAGGAGCAATGTTTGTCATGGAGTACCTTAAGATGAAGCACCTCAACAAGTATGTACATCTGTACCTCTTTTTCTCTTTTTTTTTTGGAATATTTTCTTATATATTACATTTCCTGTCCTCATTGCAGCTGGGAACAAATTAATTTTGTTCCTTGTACCTGCTATGCTGCTGTGTTTTAGATGAGAATACTGTTGATAACGCTGTCGTTGCAGAGCAGTGCTTATATTAAGTCAAGGACTTTGTTGGCTTCTCACACTGCCCTGCAGGGAGGAGGCTGGGGTACACAAGAAATGAAACAGAAACACTGGGGGAGTTGGGCAGGGAATGGGAGGCACTGCTCAGGGTCTGGCTGGGTATCAGCCTGCAGGTGGTGAGCATTACACTGCATACAACGTTTATGTTGTGCATCACTTGTTTTGTACATCCTCTGGCCTTTATCTTGAATATGAGTTTTGTTGCTTTGGTTTTTTTTCTTGATGCTCTCCCCCATCTCTATGGGGAGAATGAGTGAAGGGTGCTTATCTGTCTATTGGGTTAAACCATGGCACTTGGTCAGAGATACAGCAAGTGCTTATCAAGATTGATGTTTCTACATTTATGCACGCAACCTTGTGGGTGTTTTTTTTTTTCCAAGAACATAATTTATCCCTTTTTACTATCACATATAATCAGAGTTTTTGTTTAGCTATTTGCTCCCTATTATGTACTCATGAACTTTATTATTTCTGTCCAGTGCAAAACCTTACACTTGGTCATAGTGAACGGAGAGTTTTTTCCTGTAATGTTTTGTTCATTTGTTTAGTTTCAGTTTTGTTTTGTTCTTTGATCCTCCAGATATTCTTCAAAGCTTGGAGAGCAGATAGCAGATCTTCATCTTTATAACCAGAAACTTGGAGAGAAATTGAGAAAGGAAGGAAATACAATTGGTAGAGTATAGATTTTTGTGTACTGAAACAGAAATAATGCATTCGGCTGTGGTTTAGTAGTGTGTTGTTATACTGGCTACAGTCAGTACTAGGACAATGAGTTGCTAAGCTCTGTCAAGAATACTCATTACTAGCTTGCAGTTTCAGTTTATGCTTGTAGCCATCAACTTCAAAATCATGTGGGTAGCATTGGAACAGCTTAGTCTCTTATTTGCTTTGGTACTTTATTTAAGTCTTTGAATTCTTACATGTTTATTCATGTTCTTTCCATTTTTAGAGGGCATTAAGACAATGAAAAAACTGTAACTTATATTTGCCCATACTTATGTTTATTTTTTTTTATGCCTATCATCTGAAATGTAGTCCTGTGTTTGCAAACCTTGCTATATAAGGATCTCAAGACTGCCTGTGTTTATTTCTTAGGTAAAGGAGCCAGTTACTCTGAATTTCAGTACGTGGATAAGTTTGGATTCCATAAGGCCACTTGCTGTGGCTATATAGCACAGGTACATTGCCCATTTGTGAAAGCTGGCTGTATAATCAATGAATATACAGATGTTATAATTATAAAATAAACAAGAGAGTTTGGCTAAGCAGGTTATTATAGCAAAAAGAGAATAGATAGAGCGCTTACCCTTGTCCTGGGCTCACTGTAAAACTGCAAAGAAGGGATTGCCAGAAAGAGATCCTTCCTCACTGATAGTCAGCTCTTAAATGGGGCTAGGAGAGGTGGATTGCCCTTCCAGCAGCACAGGTGGATTGCCCTCACCTGTGCTCCCAGGGCTGACTCATTGCTTGCCTCAGATGATCAACTGGAGGTTCAGGCTGTGATTCAGCAGTTCCCATACACTGATGTACTCACTTGGCTCTGTAAACTCCTTAGATAAAGGTTTGTTTCATTGGCCTTCAGCTTTTGGATAATAATTCTGCTTTTATATTTTCATTTTGACCCGATGATGAAGGAAATATGATGGCTCTTCAATGTGTGTAGCTTGCTACCATGCATGTAACAAGCAAACAGAGTGGACTGAATAAGAATTTGAAATTATTTGATGGTTCTTTAGCCTTGTGATATTTAATAGAATAAGCATCTCTTCCTCAACCATGTCTTTGTTTTCCTCCTCCTACTGCATAGGTCTTAAATAGTTATATTACTTATAGTTATATTACTTAAATAATTAACTGAATCAGCATACTATTGTTTGAAAGACCTCATTAAGTACAGCTTTATACCCAATTAGAAACACATTGCCTAATAAAAATAAACTAATCCTTTTGCATTTCCAGAAAGGCTTTGGAATATAATGTGGAACAATGAAATGGGCTCACCAGAACCTGTACCTCCATAACATGTTAAGAAAATGTCAATGAATGAAAATAGGGAGAACCTCAACTTACACCTCATGTGAAAGACAGACTCACTTAGGCATGGAAGGAAGCACCACTTCAAACTGAGCAATCAACTGAATCACTAATAGAATTCTAATTAACATGTCTAATGCCAAGGTCGTGTCGGTATCAAGCAACTTGATATGTATTATTAATATTGTCTGTGTGTATCTTGAAATAGTTCTAAGTGTCTGCATCGTGTTTTCTAGGTGAATGAATGGCAGAGTGACTGGCCTTCTTTCTTTATTCGTCACAGACTCCAAGCTCAACTGGATTTGATTGAAAAGGATTATGGAGATAGAGAAGCAAGAGAGCTTTGGTCACAGCTGAAGGTATGAACTGTATCTTAAATGTGTGTGTTTTTTTGAATGTTACAAAATATGTATCAGTAGAATTTTAGATGTATTTTAGAACAGGCTTACGTAGCTTTTCATGAACAACAGTAACTGGTTTAGCTTCGTGGCTGACCCAACAACTCAGTCAACGGAAAGAATTTATGCTACTCTTCCAAATTTTTTGGTTATTTTTTTAATAAGATAGTGAAAATAAATCTGCAAGTCTGCACTGACATGTATGTCTTCAATTATAGCTGATAGTAATATGTTAAATGCTACGAACTTGGTGTTGCAAACTGCATAACATTCTGCTGCCAGACAGAATTTTTAGTTGGTCCAGGATTACAGCTGAGATTGGTTCAGTCATACTCTGCACAGTGATTAGGAAACAACGAGGAAGGTATTGCTCTCTTCCTCAAGCTCATGGCACAAATGTGTTTCTATATATCAACTGTTGCCCTTTTGTCACTGAAACCATTTATTTTATATTTCTTGTGACCAACTGTACTATTGATGTTTAGAGACAATACAATATTGTAGATGTTGATACTAGAATGTGAATTAAATGAGTTGCTAAGCTCTGTCAAGAGTAATCAAAACACTACTGGTTTACAGTTCAGGTTTATGCTTATAGCCATCAACTTCAAAATTGCTCAATGAGGACTGAAAACAGGTGGTATTTCAGCAGCTTGGTCTCTTATTTCTTATTGTACTTTGTTTATTTAATATTTTGTTTTAAGCCCTTTTATTTTTACATGTTTGTTCATATTCTTTTAGGTAAAGATTCCTGAAATGTTTTCTGATGTAGAAATTGTTCCTGCTCTACTGCATGGGGACCTGTGGGCAGGAAATGTGGCTGAGGATGACTCTGGGCCGATCATCTTTGACCCTGCTTCCTTCTATGGCCATTCAGAGTTTGAACTGGCCATTGCTGGAATGTTTGGTGGGTTTAGCAGCTCATTTTTCTCTGCCTATCACAGTAAAATACCCAAAGCTCCAGGATTTGAGAAACGAAATAAATTGTATCAGCTCTTTAATTACATAAACCACTGGAACCATTTTGGGACAGGGTACAGAGGACCTACGATAAATGTAATGAGAAAACTTTTAAAGTAACCAGACAGGGACTAATTTCTCAAACCAAAGTAATTAGCAGCCTCTGCCTATCAGATGTAACACAAGGTAGAAATCAATGTTGATGATAAAACACATGACAAGGCTTAGTATA
Organism: Lagopus muta; assembly: GCF_023343835.1. Classification (NCBI taxonomy): domain Eukaryota; kingdom Metazoa; phylum Chordata; class Aves; order Galliformes; family Phasianidae; genus Lagopus; species Lagopus muta. Next base: position 3,346,883 of record NC_064450.1, on the reverse strand, counting down.
CTTTTGAGCCTCACTAAATGTTAAAAGTGTTTGCCTAATTTTTAACATATAGTAGCTGACTAGCATAGATTCATATGAAGAAAAAAACTGCATTGTTTCTGAAGACTCTGCTGAGTTGGGAGGTAGCACTGCAGTCAGTTTCACCTTATACTGTATGGAGAGTCTTACTTCCGACCTGCTGCATTTCCACAGTTGTTTGCAACTTGCCACTTCTGTTGGTCTCTCATTACCGAGAGTTACTGCTGTGGGACTGTGGTGCTGGAAGTAATTGTTGGTTTCTTAACTCACCCCATTTGTTTTCTTTTGCTTCAGTTTTCTCTTCTGTCTTTGTTTTGGTCCTTTTACCCATTTATGTTTGTCTTTGTTTCTTTTCAATGTAAGGTTATGATCCAAAATTTAAGTCAGATTTTATGAATGGGAAAATAAAAACATTCTCTTTTTGATTTAAAGGTAGGCAGGGTCCTTTAGACTGCAACAGATGCTAGCATTCCTTATATTTATTTTAATGTAATTAAATGTTTTTTTGTGTTTCCCTGAGAAATTCAGTTGAGTAGTTTTTTCTTAACAGTGATGCTGCTGTAGTTCCTTGGTAATTAATTATATGGTCAGAAAATGAATTGTTACCACCAGTTTGATAATAATGCAGTTTTAATAGGTTTTATTATGTGTAATACTCTGATAGTAACATTTAAATAACTGTGAAAACATAGTAAACAGTAGGAGGGATACTTGTTTGCATAACAAGTATCAGTTTTGCTGTGTTGGTTGGTGCCTGATGTATTTTGCTTTTAGACGATAATGCACAGTAGGCAAAGCTAGTCTGCTCTGCCAGTGCTGCTTTATTGAAGGAACGGTGTCAAACTGGATCAATTTATCTTTTTTAGTATTCCTAATGTTCTATTTTTATAGAAAATAGGCGGTGAAGATGTGGGGAGAAAACTGTGCAACAAAGATGCTGGCGTACAGTGTGAGCAAGGGTATGTTAGCGACTTATTCTTTTAAATGAAAGTAGTAAAATAAAAAAGTAAATATGGTCCAACAAATGCTTAAGTGTATTAGGAAATGAGGATGATAGAACTTAGATTGTCAGGGTTCAGATGGTTGTAGTGATTCATACCCTAAATATTATATTCAGAAATATTAAATGACTTCATTTAAGTTTTAAGCGGATGTGCTATAAAGAATTCTTAATTTTTTTTGTAACTTATACTATTGAAAAATGACTTAATTATCTAAATATTTTGTAGGTTTTTTTGTTTTCTTTGATTTTGAGCTACAGTTATTGGTGTTATAACACTCGATACAATTATAACAGTGAAAAAGTGGAAAAACAGAGTGAGAATACAGTTGAAGTTGTATCTGAACAGTGAAGTGCTGAGTCCTAACATTTATTCATATTTGCAATTCAGGTAATGCACTGAAAATACATGTGAGCTTAAGATTTATTGTTGTTCAATAAAACACTTGTGTTGCAGAAATCAGGTGTTCGGTGTACCTGCCTTCTGTGGTTGTGTGTTGTGTTAATGAACGTGATCCTGAAGATGGATATTTGAGTATGGTTGGAGTTGCCAGCTCCTGGGAAAGAGAAACCATCTGTCCTGTGCTGACTGAAGTTTTCCCCTGTATTTCCTTTTGCAGCCGATAGGGAATGAATGAGCACCTCTGGGGATGCTCCACCTCACCCAAGCATCTTTGGGGCCCGCTTCTTGGGATGTGTTCTCTGTCAAGCAAAAGGACAATGTGAGGTGACTTTATTCGGTGTCTGCTTTAGGTTCTGACTTCAAGTGCCAAGAGAAGAGCGGCCACGTCGTGCTGTCGTGTGGCAAAAAGGAGCTGTGGGATGGAAGTGGGTGGAAACGCGGTGGTCTGAGGGGTACATCTTCCTCAGGGACATTCCAGGAACAATGCTGAGCTGAGGACTGGTGACTGCTGGTAGGGGCACACGTGAACCTGCTTGTATCTCTTCCCCTCCCTGGGACGCTGAAAGCTACAGCTATTGCACCTTTGTGATTTAGATCAGAGCCGACCATTACCCTCCGCACCTCGACCATGACGTGATTAAGAAATGGCGGTGCTTGCAGATAACGCTGCACTCCAGCTGCCTTTTGCGTTCTGCAGCCTATGCCCACTGCTTGAAGCCAAATTTCCTCAGGTGTCACAGCCGCGACAATCTCTCCCCGCTCCCTAGCGGAGCACAGCTGCTCCCACCTCCCCGCAGCACAGCGCTGCCCGCTCCCTCAGCCCCCGCCCCGCACAGGGGTGGGGCCGTCCGTGCGTTCTTTGGTCCCTCGCGGCGCTCCGTAGGAGGAGGGCCGGCTCTGAGCAGCGCCGCGCCGGTTGCCTGGGTAAACCGGGGTGCGGCTCGGGGTCCCGGCGCTGTCGCCATCTCGGAGTCGCGTGTGAGGGGCGGGCGCGGCCTGGGCGCGGTAACGCGGCTGTGGTGGCGCTCCAACACGCAGCGCTGTGACGCGGAGCGCCGTGGCGGCCTCGGCGATGGCTGTGGGGGAGACGGATGGAGTCGGCTCGGAGGAAAGCGGGAGCCGGGAGGCGGATGTCATCTCCAGGGGAAACATCCTGGAGAGCTTCACCGAGAGCCAGGAGGTGCGGGCGCTCCTCGGGAACCTGAGAAACGTGTGCGGGGACCCGGTGGCCCAGGAAGTGATCGTGGAGAAATTCATCGGTGAGGCGGTGGTGGTTTTAGTCTTTTTTTTTTTTTTTTTCTTTTTAAATTAATAATTGTGCGCTAATTGTAACCTTGAAACTTTTTTTCAACAGGTAGTTGGGATTTACAGTTTTATTTTTTTCCCGGATATGTGTTTTGCTTCCACCCAGGTCTTGGGTTTAAGGGGCCCTGAGTTTGAGCAGTGTGGAACCTCCTGCTCCATGCACAGAAAGCAACCGAGCTGACATTTGTGTGCTTCTGCCACATAAGGTCATTTTTTGCACTTAACTGCAATCCACCTTGAGCTTGTAAGCTGTAATTCAACGTTTTTAGTTTCGTGTTTCGTGTAAAACATGAAGGGCAGCACACACGTGGTGTTATTTCTGAGGAGGAGCCTCAGGTGTGAGCAGCAGAGCTGTGCTGTGCGATGGGAGCAGTTCAGCAGTTCTGCTCCCAGACCTCTTCCAGCACAGGTGTCTGTAACAGTGCTCACCTGGCCCTGTCTGAGGCAAATGGCTTACAGAGCCCCCACCTTTGTATTTGATGTGATGTCCGACCAGGTAGCAAACTTGCAAAACTCAGTTTTGTGTATCTAAAATCACACGAAATGGATTAAGGCTTTGTATTGCTTTTGGAGAAATGATTAAATTGCTGAAACCTATCCTGCTTCGTTGTCCGTGCTTCTTATGAATCTAGATAGGCCAACAATAAACCAGGAAAGCCCAGATTTGGAAATCTGCCCCAGCAGAAGTTATTCCATTGAATCAGCTGATAGTGGTCCATCAGAAGGAAGTAGTAAGAACACTCATGTTCTGAATATTCAGTCTCACAGGTGAAATGGCAGAGTTTGCTGGGGTAGGAAAGCACATACTTAAAGTCATCGGCTACTGAAAAGCCATCATCTTACCCAGCTGATCGAGCTGCTGTGCCCCACTTGCACATCATTCTCTGTTTATTCAGGCTGTATTTGTGCACTCCCTCTGTGCATTTCTGCTCTATCACACGTGCCTAGGAGAAAAATCTCATTGCTACCCACTGCAAAACTGGCTTCTGCACTTCTTGGGAATGTGTCAGCTGAAGGTGTACCATAGGTATCAGAAGAATGTATCATTGCTTAGAATGAGTGCCTTACAAATTTTGAAGGTTAGGGATTATCTTAATCTATATGCAGACAATGCAGTAATAATCAATTACAGAGGATTTTGATGCAGATCTCCAAAATGTTCATAAAAACACGTGGTGCTTTTTTGTGAACTGTTAAAGCAGAAGTCTAGATTAGGTAATTTGATTTGCAACAACAGTTATGGAGGAAAATTTTAGAAGTCTTTTTTTTTTTTTTTTCATAATAGCATTAGAATATGTATTTTCTGCAGTTCATTCTCTTCAGCATTTTTATTTGGGGTTTCATTTTGTATTACCACACTCTGATCCGGGAAAACAATTTGATGGAATAATGAATAACTGCACAAGTTGGTGCAAGGATGCTGTTGAACTGGCTGCTGTCTTGAAGGTGGTAGTGCAGTGTCATCCAGTGGTCAGCTGCAGCACTGTTGAAGCTGTATTATGTCAAACCTGAGTTTGATGTGAGATGGAGAAAGGGATAGAGAGCAAAATTGTTTGATAGAAACAAATGCAGGAAAATGAAAGATTTCTAATTAAAAAGCAATTTTCTGATCAAATACGTAAAATGACCCAGGCAATATTCATCATTTAATCTCGTTCTGAAGTATAACTTTTAGTTAACAGTAATTTGAGAGACTCCTGGAAGAGAGTTTTTGATTCAGTATGGGTAAATGATGTTACTGCAGAGTGCTTGTATTTTTTTACACTAATTTCTCTGTTGTTTTCTTGCTCCTTGACCTCATTTAAAAGTGTGGCAGCACTTAGCTTGAGGATATTGAAATCTTAAACTAAAGCTGTCAAGAATCCGGGGTGTGTCTCTCATGATTAATGACTTTAAGGGCCTTTAATTTGAATTATTAATCACAGATACCTCTTTTTCTTTTCAGTTATAATGGATAAGTACCAGGAGCAGCCTCACTTGTTGGATCGCCACTTAGGTAGGAATGCCATCTTTTACACAACAATTTTTGTATGTATACTTGAAAATCTCTTAAGCTAGAAAGTTCAAACATGCATTGCAAGATTGCTGTGGTTAATATTAGATATACTGTATGACTGCTACCTCACTCCCAACTACTGGAAGTATGAGAAACTGTCATGAAACTGTATGTGTTCTCACTTGTCTTTTTTCCTCTCCTTTCATTAGAGTGGATGATGAATATGTTGCTGGATATAATACGAGACAGTGGATCTCCTCCTGTGCTTTTTCACTTGGCTTTTAAGTTTCTTTACATCATTACAAAGGTACAAAAACCTCACAACCGAAATTAACCATTCTGTAACTGAAAGTATGTATATATTCCAGTATCTTTCTTTGCTGTTTAAATAACTTGAAAATGTGTTAGTTTAAACATAGGAAAAAAAAAAAAACTAAGTATTGTCTGAGTAATGCACTAAAACCTTTTAAATTGTAGTGTGGAAGATGAGTTGTTTTTCTGGGGGGGGGAGCAGGAGGGTAAAGCAGCATTTCCTTGATGTTTCATCCTATTCATTGATACAGAGTAGTAAAAAGCAAGCTCAGAATGCGTTAAAAATGTGGATTGGAAGTACCATGAGTCGTAATTTAAGAAGAAGAGTGAAGCATGGTGAAGAATTAGGTTGTGGAATTTCCATCTGAAATTCTGAAACAGGCTTTTTTACTGTAAGGACTGAATGCTGGAATTAATGATTAAGGTTGTGGAGTCTCCATCAGTGGAGCTACTCCAAACCCTACTGAATAGATGTGGTCTTGAACAACGTGCTGCAAACATGAGGAAAAGTTTCTTTCCTTTGAGGGTTGCACAGCCCTGGAACAGGCTGCTCAGAGAGTCTGTGGGCTCTCGTCCTGTGGAGGTTTCCAAACCCCTGTGTAACCTACACTAGGGACCTGTTCCTGCATGGGGATCAGACAGGTGATCTCCAAAGTCCCTTCCAACCCCTGTCATTCTGTGACCTTGCTTGAGCAAAGGAGCTAAACTGGGCAGTCTTTGGAGGCTCCTTGTTTTAAAGAAATAGCCTTTCATGAATTCAGTTACTACGTTTGTAAAAACTGCCAGAATCTCAAGGTTGATTCTGTTCTTATTACACAAGGTCTGTATAATAACTCATCAGCAGGTCTTTGCTTTTTCTTCAGCACTTGGTGATGACAGATGGCTTAATGAATTTTGAAACTGTGTTTCAGGTGAGAGGATACAAACTTTTCCTCCGACTGTTTCCTCATGAAGTCACTGATCTACAGCCTGTTTTGGATATGATTGTAGACCAGAATCCAAAAGACTGTGAGGTGAGAATCTGCCATCCTTCTGTCTCCCAAGAAAAAAACCTGAAGAACAGTGGAACGATGTAGAAAATTGTTCTCAAAAAAAACCCAACAGCGTGTAAAGCTGTGGTATGGCCTGAACAGCATTAACTTAACAGCTAGGCTGAATGCAGAAATCAAGATTTCGTCATGTATCCTGCTTGCTTAAAATTCAGTGTAGCTGGGAGTGTTCAAAGTATTGGTTGAAACATTATATAAGCAAATAATTTCTGAAGCATGGGTTGAAGTACTGTAGTTCATATTGTTATGGTTTTTGGGTGAGGAAAGAAATATGACTGCAAACGCTTATAAAAGTTGATTAAATTTGAGTGATCATCATCTATTAAAGATAACAGAAGTTGTGAATATGAAGACTGTAATTGTATTGCTTCTCTAAATTCAAATAGAATAAATTGCTTCTATCAGCATTACTGGTGATGTTGATGTGGTTGTACAGCTTTTATTTCTTAAATAGCAATTGCCACAAAACGAATCTTTTTCATACAACTTTCCATAGTATTGATATATATATGTCTATACATTAATTTTTATTATGAATATTAAAATATTATGAATATTAGAAGCTCTGTAGAAGTTGTTTCTTGTCTACCTATCTCTGCAAACACACCTCAAGTTGTTTCAAGGGGCCTGTGAAAAGAATATGTAGAAAATTAGGAAGAAGGCATTTGTCTCTAAGTTAGGAAGAAGAAAGTATTTCTCTCTAGGTCTCTTTTTCTATTGTGTTTGTGTTAGAACACCCATTTTCTTCCTCCAAATGATGAGTCACTTTCCCTGTTAATTTATGGTGGATTTTTGTTTGTTTGCATTTTGTTTTTTTTCCTGTTTGACAGGACCAAAAACACAAATGGGAGAAAGCAGGAAAATGGGAAAATGCAGTTTCCCTTTGGAAAGAAGTGATGTGTCTAGACTTCAGAGGGAGGGTCCGTTAACATTCCTGGTTTTCCAGCTCGGGATCTCTTGTAATTCTGCCCCAGTTGTTGTTTCAGAACATTCAGGTTCCATGTTTTTGTCTTTGTAGTTGGAAAGTTCCTCAAAAGTTAGTAGATGTTATGCTCCAAGCACCTTGTTGAAATATCATCCAGAAAACCAAATGCGTATTTTGACTATTCTTTTCCAGACCTGGGAAACTCGTTACATGCTTTTATTATGGCTCTCCATGATATGCTTGATTCCTTTTGACCTGGCTCGGTTTGATGGAAATATTCTTTCTGAAGAAGGTCCCACCCGGATGCCAACAATGGATCGCATACTTGAAATAGCTAAAGTAAGTGTAGTGCATCATGTGCAATATGCTCAAATGGGTGGCCTTTCTCTTTGGCTTTTTTTTTTTTTTTTTTTTTTTTTAGTATATAACATGTAACTTGCAGTTTTAGAGTCCTTTATATACATTTCTTTAGTGTCTAGTGAGCGTGAGAATTTTTTTCTCTGAAGAAATATTTTATGGTATCTGATAGGAGTGTTGTGCCTTTGACTATGCTGACAGCTTTTAGATTGAAAAGTATCAGCTAAGTTTCCTGAAAGCCAAGTTTGATTATTTATATAAGAATTTAATGTTTGGTCAGGATGAGTGACATGAAGGAGCTATGAGTGCCTGAAGAATTTTCAGCAGAAGTCATAAAATCATTCTTGACATAAGCTTGAAGTGGTTACTGTGTCATCTCTTGATGATAAAAATGAACAACCCCCTTTTCCAAACACCTGAACAGTTGGTGGTTTTTGACACTTGCAGCACTTAAATGGCTCATTTGGAATTGCAGTAGCACAAATGTGGCTGCAGTGTAGGGTTTCAATAAAGGTAAACTCGCCTTGAAAGAAACTGGATGTGATGCTGTTTGTTAAATGGAAAACTTATTTTTTGCTTTTTGCTCTCGTAAACTCAGGACGATGTTTGTAGATAAATATTACGTACTAATGTATGAAGTTGAGTGGTTGTGTTATTAAATGTACGTGTTTGAATTCTTTTACTATGAGTTTTCTTTTGTCTTTAGTGTTACTTGGTTGTCAGTGATAAGGCTCGAGATGCGGCTGCTGTGCTGGTTTCAAAGTAAGTCCCTCCTGTGCTTGACAGAAAGGGAAAAAGCTAACTCCCTTCTCCTGTGTCATCTTGAGTCTGGGCCAGTAATGATAGCGTTGGGAGGACAGAAAGTTGTCAAATGTGTGTGAGATGCTGAACCTGCTTGAATTGTATCCAATAGTTCATTACTGGAGATGTGCTTTGTGCTAGGAAAACAGCTGTCCATCACAAGTGTTACTTAGAGTTCCTTATGGCTAACAGAATTCTCTTCAGATTGCTACAGAGTTAGAAAATGAAGTTACTCTGTGTTGCTGCTTAGTTTTGTAGCATTGTGCATAGTAAACTGGCAGATGCTGTGTTAAGGGCTGGTTATTTACTAGAGGTACAGAAAAAGAAATGTTAGTGCTAGATTCTTTTCTTAATATCCTTACTGCCTCTTTATTTTCTTCTCTAGAAAAACAGTGCTTCTAGTTTCATAGGTTTGTCATCAATTAATCAAATAAAACCAAGCATAATGAGAATTCCTAAATTCAATTATTTTGCAAGAATTGGTGTTCAGACAACAAACCATTTGTGAGAGAGGTGCAGTTTTTCTATTTCTATTTTTATTTTTTTCATCTCTGCAATCTCTGTATCTCTGCTGTACCTCTGTTTATAAATTTGAAATAATGAAATTCTCTTCTTCTCTGGTTGTGGAGATTGGTTTTATTTGATAGATGTATGGAAATAAATTGCATAGAATGTAAGCTATACCAGTACGTACATATTTTTTTACTATGCATGTCACAGCACATATCTTATTCTAATACATTTTAATGAACAAGACCTTGAGTCAGTGTAGTTTGTCCCTTTTTTCCCCCGTTTTTCTGTATTCTTACTTAACTGAGCAAGGACTGCTGCCTTCATGCTAGCATCTACTCTCATACACGCTAGGGGGCTCTGCCAACATAGGTTTGCCAGGAGCAGAGGCTCTGGGGCTGAACAAAAAGCAATAATTATCCTGGATGATGGTGGTCACTGTGAAAAACAAAATCGGCTTCAGCATTTTTCTCTGCTCTGAAGGATGCACAGCACTTATAAGGCTTAGTTGTATCAAAACAGTTGTTAAATAGAGCTTTTAGTAGAGCAGATTCTTACTGTCTTTTTGGGAAATAGTTGTCCTTATGCTTACTTTATTCTGAATTTATTCTGAGTTTCAATCACAGGACTTAAAATTCTTTCAGAAGTAACATTTGGTGATTGTAACGCTGCAGTTGTGAATCTGCTGACAAAACAGTCACTTTATTTTGTGTTGTGCAGAACATTCCTAACTGACTTGGCCTTAGAATATATCATTCTGGGGACAGCTTTGTACTTCTTTTTACTTATTCTGAAATATTTCAGAGCAGTATTTAGGTGAATGCATGACTCATCAGGGTACTCTTTAATAAATAATCTTGTTTATTACTATGCAGGCATTTCATTAGCAGCTGTCTTGTGCTTTCTCATAACAAATCAGGTGATAAAATACATTAAACAACATTGAAAATATATTTGGTGCCAACCGGATTGAGATGCGTAAGACCATAATGGAAGCAAAATTACTATTTAATGTAGTTATAATTAGTTTATTATGAAAACACCAATTTTAAAATAGCCTGGTGACTAAAGTATTTATCCAGGAATTAGAAGGCCTGGGTCCAGGGCCTTTTGATGCACTGAAATTCACTACTTTCACAACCAGAAACAATTTTCTAATGATCATGGCTCGGGTACTGAGATAACTGCTTCATCATCCTGAAGTTAAACTGTTAGGTAGGCAGGAATGCAGGAGCCCTGGGATGCACGGGGAGATAAGATGTTGGAGTATAGCTCTGTAACCTGCCAAGTAGGAAACTCTCTGTAGAGAGAGGGAAGGAGGAGAATAGGGGAAGTCTGAGTTCTGTTCCTGCTCTAGGATTTATACGTTTCAAGTAAAATTCATAAACATTGAAATCCAAGACTTCCCATTTCTCAGTCATTCCCTTTTCGTAGGGCAGAGGAGCTGGAGTTCATTCTGTGAGTTCTCTCTCCTGTCTGCTCAGTGACCTGGCTGCAGTCGGAGGAGATGAGGCATATCCTGTCCTGCTTCTAGTCTGCAGGTTAGGGGGCTCCTCTGAGCAGTTAAGATTTAAACTCCTTTGGGCTGAGAAAGGGTCTGGGAACCAGTTCATCTGCTTGGCAGGCTCGTTCTGTTACCTCTGCCATTGTTGAAAAGATGGTTTCATCCTCGGTGCTCCATTATAAAACAAAAACTAAACCCCCTCACCTAATGCCTGCAAATCCTCATTGTTGTGCTGAACACTGCAGATGCTGACTTTGAAGACAATTCAAATGATCCTCAGCATTTGTGTTCCTCGTATTCCTGATTTGCTGGCTCTTGATGCAGTTCCCCATTTAATCTGTAGTTGTATATGTCAGCCACGTGCAGGCTCTGTACACATTCCACTTAAACACTAAGAATTCTACTGCGTGGGCTTTCCTTTGTGCCTTTCCTTGGATTTTGTTGTAGGGGAAAGTTTATTAATTTAAGCTGAAACTTTGCTGGACTAGAAACCTTACTTCTAGGTGCACAGAAAGTAAACGTAGTGGCAGAAGTAGATTCCCTAATCATGGCTTGGCTGGCTCTGATTATAATTGAGTTGATAGTTTAGAGGAGGAGCTTAGCCATGATAAACTTCGTTGGTCCTCCATATGCATGCATTTCTTAACCCATTCAGTATGTTAAATTTTAGATGTTTGACCTTATCAAATATCTGAACAAATACAGCACTGAGGATTATTCCTTATGGGCCTGGGATGTGATTTTGCTGATAATGAGTGCTGTGTGGGCCTGCTGCTGTTTTATGTCAGTATTCTGTCTGTCCTTGATGAGAATAGAGGAGAATCCTTACATTCATTTTTAGCTTTTCACCAATTTTTATCTTGAAACTAGAAAGTTTGTTGCTTTGCAAGTAAGATGGGAACTCTTTAAGATTCTAGTTTACAAGTTGATATCGGTGGAAGTTTTGGATCAAAGCCTTGCTCAGGAGCAAAATGACCAAACGTGGTGGTTTGGGAGTTTATTCCCATCAGGAATTTAGGAAAATGTCCATTGGAGAATTGTCTTTAGAAACTGCAACTAGTTTGGACAGTAGGAAGAATAATTTTCATTGGCACGTGTAAAGACAGCAACTGCAGTGGTTTATGTTTTGTTTTTATTTTTTTCCATGACAGATTCATTGTTCGCCCTGATGTCAGGCAGAAAAGAATGGCAGACTTCTTGGACTGGACACTGTCAATGTTATCTAAATCCTCCTTTCAGAGTATGGAGGGGACTGTTGTTATGAATGGCATGCTGCAGGCCCTGGTAAGCACTCTTTTTCTCTTAAAAGATGAATGCTTGTATTTACGTATTACTTTTCGTTGTGATTCTCATCTGGTAGAACTTTTAATAGGAAATGCACAGAGAAGATTTTGTTTATTAAAAAGTGATATGAAGTAGCAGTTGTGAAGCTGTAACTTCTCGTGTGCTGTAACTTCATGTGTTTCTTTATGTAGTCTTTTCATCAACAAGTGAAAGTGAATCTGCTGGAACAGACACCAAGAAATAACTGAAAAATTCCTTTAACTACTGGAGTGTTTATTATTAATCCTCTTGTAATTCAAATTTTATTTGGTTTTCTACCAAACCTGTGGGGGGGAAAAAAATTATCTGAATTATACAAAATGAAAAAGTTGGGCTTCTGGTACAGCAGGAGGTTTTTTGGAATTGTTAGCCAAAATGCAAGTGACTTCTGGAAGTTTTAGCCACTCTTCTTGAATATTTGTTCTCAGTAGTTTTACTAAACATACTGAACTTAATAGGCAGTGTCCTTGGCTAGGCTGGAAAATTACCCTATTCCTTGTATTTGTTAATCTGAAGCTCTTCATTTAATGCTGCATGTTGTGAAGTAATTCTATGGCTCATGGGGGATTGGAGTCAGATGATCTTGAAGGTCCTTTCCAACCCAAGCCATGCTGTGGTTCACAGAGCTGAATTCTTAGTTCAGGTTGTAAAAGTAGTTCATCATAGAATCATAGAACAGCTCAGCTTGGGGAAAAGCTTCTAGTTCCTGAAGCATTACCATATAGAACTCCTGGACATTCTAGGAATATCTTGTTCTAACAGCTGTCCAGTAGTTTTATACTTTTTTGTGTGTGTGTATTTTGCATTACTTGGATAACAGTCCTGATATCTATTTCAGTTGTGAGGTCCAGGTATATTTGAATGGAGTGAGGGATTTTGTGGAGTTTTCTCTTCTTGTTTTTGTTGTTAATTAGCTGAGATAGCAGAAGTGAAGTCAATGAATGGCGTACAGTTGTATGGTCTTAGCACAGATGTAAGGATTTGTTGGCATTTGTATGAGTTTCTGTAATTTGCATAAATTTGCAGCTCTTTTTTGAATAATTGCTATGAGTACTTGGATGCAGTACGTTCCTAAACATCAAAGCAAAGCTGTGGAACAAGTGTGTGTATCTTGTTGGTTTTTTAGTACTTTTTTCTTCTTTAGCAGCTCTTCCAAATCAGAAGATACGAGAAACAGTCTATATTTAGAATAACTTAGGACTTGCTGCTTAAGCAAGAGGAAGCATTACTTGTATGTGTTGCAGTCTGTTTCAAAAGGCAGAATGATGTTTCATCATTTTATTGTCAGATCTGGAAAGGGAGACTGACTGTTTGCCATCCTAGGTGCATGATGAGACCTGTAGGATGTATAATACATTAGTGTTTTGTCATAATTCCCTTGGCTTTGGCTCTATCCACCTGTTCATTAGTGCATACTAAGCGAAACAGGTGAATACTTAACAAGTAGAATCGAAACTAGAATGTGATACAATATACCTGGAAGCTGAAGCCTTCTTTCTTGCATTTGTATGATTCTTTTTCCTCCTCTATGTTGTAGGTTGGGAGAACGTATTTATCAAGCTAGTTTGGTGTCTGATAGCTCATAACTCTTGTTCCAGTTGGTAGGTATGAGCAGACTGAATTGTTAAAGCCTTTTCTTGCATCCAGTCTTGAATTTTTAATTTCAATTACTGCAATGTGAGCCCAAATTACATCATTAGAGAATAAAGGTTTTCAGAAAGATACCTATGTAGGTATGTGTACAGGGGTGTGTTTAACTGGGAGTAGGAAGCATAAGAGTTTAATATAATGACTTAGTAACACATTTATAACAATAACATGTTGTTGAACCAAAAATATTAGCCAAAAGTAAAAGCAGTATTTAAAAGTAAGTAAACCTGTTCCCTATGGTGTTAGCAGGCTGTCCAGAAACTGAACAATAATTGCAAACTGTATAAAGCAAAATGCATCCACGGGGGTGGGGGGGCAACTAAAACTTGGGTCGCCAAGCTTCAGAATTCTTTGCCCTTGGATTCCTCCAGCAACTTGTTGTTTAGGAACAAACTGTAGTTACTGGGGCATTTCATCCTAAAGGAACAGGAGAAAGAAGAATAAGTTTCAATTTCCAGTCCGTGCAGTGAGGCAGGTTTTGGGGATGTGACGATGATGGAGCAGGGTGGGTGGAGAAGTGCTTGCTGCCTCTTTCTCTCTTCCCCCTCTGCCTCCGACACCCCGGATCAGTTCAGAGCTTCCCCTGACAGTGTGGATTTCAGCAGAACCACTGTTTATGGTCTGTGTTCAGGAAATAACTTGTAGTGAGATTGGCATGGCAAAACTGTTCTAAAATCACATGAAACTCTTGCATTTCAATGAACTGAAACTGCAAGTTCGGTACACGGTGAGCAGTTCTGGCTGCTGCACTTTGATCTGCCTCTCCGTGGCCTGAAGTCTCGGTGATTAGCTATGCTACTGTTTAATCTAACTCAGCATTATGTGTAGAACAAGTACTACTGTTTCATGATTCTTGTTGGAACACGCAGCCTGCATTACACATTTTAATTCCACTGATGCTTTTTTCTTTTTTTTCTTTACACCTGTCGTCAGTAATGTATCATTTCACAACAGGTGTGCACTAGCAGGAGTCTCTGCTCACGGTGTTTCAGATTTGGTTTTTAAAACTGACTTCTTTTGTTTGAAGCTAAAATTGCATTGTTGAATTGAGTTCATTTTTGTACTTGGATTCGTTGTATGCAGAGGTAACTTGAAGGATTGTAGATCAATGGGAAGGATTAGATTAATAAGAAACTGCCTTTTTATATATATATATATATATATATATATATATATATTTATATATAATATTTGTTTACTTGAAAGAAATGTCTAACCTGTTTTAAGAATCTGCATTTTAAATTCCCTTGGTCTGGAGGTTTGCTTTTAAACCTGCCATTATATCAAGCAGCTTTTTAGTTATTGCTGCAGGGTGTAGCACTCCCAATTCTTGCGTGACAGAGATGTCATCATGTTGAGGTAGCCTTGGGCATTGAAACTTATTAAACCTTATTTGTTTTATAGGTGATTCAGTATACAAGTGTGAGTAATAATTAAAAAATAAAACGCCCTACGCAGTGATCTGATGAAACTGGAGAGTCTTAAGAACAGGGCATTTCCCTGAGCTGTCTCTAATGCGGAGGTTATTTAGCAATAGCTGTGTGCTTATGTAAATTTTGCTCTGGGGAAGAAAGAACTCTCCAACTCTATTCTTTCAGACCCACAGGCACAAAAATAGACTATTTCCAAATAGAATGTTTCCCAAGTCTCTGTATTTTTGGCATTCTCAAAGAATTACCAGTGCTAGCATTGTCCATTGGCGTTGTTTTTTTTAGAGATGTTATCACCTAATGGTTTGGAGATAAAGGTGTACAAAAAGCAGAGCCTTCAAATCTGTGTTTTGTCAGTCTTGTTCTGATGGAGGCCCCCAGATGTTACTGTAAATTTTTGATTGATAAATAACAAAGATCAGATGAAAACATAACTCTCACCAACTATTTAACCGTGCTCTGTGTTGAAGGCTGTCACATCAGCTACCATTATCAGTACCCTGACAGATGCATGCAGTCTACTGTTTGCATTGAAGAAGTACGAAGAACAAGAGTTGTGATCTATTTTACCATTCGTTGCACATATAAACACGTTAAACACTCTCTACTTTCAAGCAAATTTATTATTTTGACAGCATGTCCTCCCTCACCTTGTTTACTTCCCCACATCTAGCCTGGAGGCAGGAAGGACTGATAGCTTTCCCTCGACCTGGATGCTATGTGACTACTAGGGGGTGCTCCAGAGTAATGAAAGATACCGTTTTCTTCTCATCCCACAGAGGCAGAAATTATCCTCCCAGTCCTCGACTTGCTTGGTTACAACCAGAGGGTAGATCAGACTGGTGTCTCCTGCTCAACAGGAAGACAGATTTGCTAGCAAACAGTCAGGCCACCCTCACTGGTGATTTGTATAGCTTGGGGAACATGTCCCAGAGATGATCCTGGTTGATATATCTCATGGAGCCCAAAGTGGGTTATGCAGACAATTGGAAGGTGTGGTGTGTTTCTTCGGTGATTACTAAGAAACTGGGTTTTGTTTTCCTTGCACCATGCTATTTCTAAAGCAAAACCAGACTTGACAGTCGTCATCGCTTGCACACCACTGATTTTCTCTAATTTGTAGGTGGCTTAATTATTTATAAGAGAGGGAGTCACATACTTTTCGGCAGTTCAACAGGTCGGGTGAGTTGCTGTGTGTCCTCATTAAAGTGGAGAGACCATGGCGTAACTTTGGCTGCCTGGATGCTCCAGTGGGCAGGCTCCTTGCTTTTAGTATCATTAGGTGCTGTGTCTACGGGTGGCAAACCAAGCTGATTAATTATTTTGTTTGTATCAGATGTTTCTGAATCGATGTGCCTTGTTTTTTTGTCCTGCAAGGCAGGAAGTTTAAAATAAATTCTGTTTTTCCTTTTTTGCTCATTTTTCCTGTTCGAGTTGTTGGTTGTCTTTTTTCTCCCCAGTTTCTGTTGGTTTGCAGTGATGCAAAGTGTACTTTGATTTTTAATGTAATGCTGAGACGAGCCAGAGCTGCAGCATTTTTCCTATACAGTGAGTGCTTTATGCACATCCATGTATGTAGCATATGCCAGAAGAAATACATATCTTTTATTCTAGAGGCCAACATCAGAAAAAAATGCTTTTTTATTCCCCCCCTCCCCCCCAAGAATATCTCTAGCATGCTCAAAAATTTGGGAGATTTGAGTTTCTGAGTGTTTCTGCCTTTTTTGACTCACAAAGAAGTCATGAAAAGCTTCTTTTGTTTTTCCTTGATGATTCTACAGTCAGGAAAACAAAGCAACAACTGAATTTCTTGATTTGTTGAACATCTGAAAAGTAGTTCCCACCATTTTGGTTATCCCCTACTTTTATACAAAATGTTTTTTGCTAGAAGTAACCTGTAAACTCTTCTCTGGTAGAGAGAAATACCTGATGTATCACTTGGTAAAGCAGCAATAATCTGGGTTGAAGGCTGTATTCCCACTGCAGTGTACATCAGTCAGTTCAAACACAACTTCTTTCCTTTCATAGATTCCTTTTTCTTCTGTGCTCATTCAAAAACCAATACGTAATATGTTTTTGTTGAACAACAACAGTGCAAACACTACATCCCAGTTCTTTTAAGTTATGAGTTTATAACACTGTAGCTCAGCATTATTTAATTTGTACTTCCCCTAAAAACACACATCAATGAAGTAAAATCCCTTAATCCTCATGCAGCACTAAAGGAGACCACTGGAACCAGGTGCAGCCCTTGTCAGAGAAGGGAATGAACTGCTGTGGTTTCTACAGCTGAACACTTTTCAACACTGGAAATCTGATTGCTTCTTTTATGTGCTTTATGAGATGGGAGATGGAAGGAGAAGGGAGATGAAGAAAGTATATTCTTAATGGGAGTCCACATTGTGCATGACTGATTTTCAAGACATGAAAAGCTCTTCCTTGAGATTTTCTTGCATAGATTGTCAGAGTTACCTAAACCTTGTTTCACCCTGGTTAGATCCTTGCTGTGTCACCGGAGGACAGCAGAGGTGTGGACTGAAGGTCTGAGGCCTCACTTGTTATCTGAGAGAATACATAACCCACGTATTTTTTAGTGTATTCTCAGCTGATTTTAGAGCAGTTGCTGTGATGATTTTGACATTTAAAACTGTGTGGAGTTTTCTTATTTGCTGCTTTTGTGTTGGTGAACTTCTTCCTACTTCTTGCTTAGAGGCCATACCTCCTAGATATGTTATTCCTGAAGAGTCAGAACTGAATTCAAAGTTGGCCTCGAGGACGTGAAAACTCCTGGAGACACTTGTAGGCAGGTGCTGGGATGTAGGAGCTGTGTCAGAATGACAGCACGTAGATGTTTTGAGGGTGCCATTGAGACTTTTCAGGAGCTCCAAGCAGTTTGCTAAGACACATGCAGGTAAATTCCAAAAGAACTTGACCAGGAGCTCCCAAGGCTTCATAAAGAAGCTGTTCTCTTTGTTATCATTACTTTAGGAAATCACACTCAGGGGAAATGTCCCCACGTCGATGCACACTGCCTGGTGTAAGGTCCAGGGATTGGGTTGGAGCAGCAGTGCTGCTGGCACAGGGACAAGCCGATCCTGTTTTGTTTGAATACACTTGAATATGATCTTAATCATTTTGAGGCATTCCTTCAAAACAGTATTTGTTCTTAACTGGGCATCTGTACAGAATGGAGAAGTAATTGTGGGGATGAGGTGCTGCAGAGATGCTGCAGTGTCTCCTGGTATCCACAACAAACTTGCTGCCTTGTGAAGCCTGTCTGTTTTGAGCGCAGGAGCAGAGCTATGAAGAAATGAGCTTATGAGTATTTCAGCAAAGAGGCAGAAAAGAAAGTGAAGCCACTCTAGACTTGTTGGTAACATGGGAGACTTTCAGCTTTTTGCTCACCTTCTCTCTGCTCTCCCTTAGGCTTTCTAGTACAAGCAGTTTTATCGTATGTTAGTGGCACTTTATTTTATTTCGATGTGGCATCTTGATAAAAGTTATTCTGTATTTATGCTGTTTGTGTCAGTGGTGGTTTCAGTTAGCTGCTGTTCTGAGGCTGAAGTAGTTCTGTTGCATTTCTGCTCTGTAAATGTAGTTCTTAAAGGATGTCATACTTATGTGGTTACTTCAGCAAAGCATTACAAATCTTGAATAATAATTATTGTCAAATTCCACTATGTATAGCTTGTAGTAGAAGTGATCAGAAATGCTAATTTAGGATTCTGAAACGTAATTTAGTTACACAACAAAATATAATGGGTACATAGCCTGAGGGTGTTTTTATTGCTTTTGTTGCTCTTAACCACACCTGCAGTGCAGGAGGCATGTGTATTCGGTATGTGTGAGAAAGTACATGTTTTTAAGGTAAGTCTGTTCTTGTTTAACTGCTAGGCATGTTTAGTGAGGAAGATTTTTCTTATGACGAATGACGAAGTTCAAGGGAAGCTAAGGGACTGAGCGTGGTGGTTTTGATACACGCTAAGTGGACCGAGGCCATTTTAATAGTGTAACACAGTTCTGCCTGCTATCTCACTGTGCTCTCACTGTTGGTGCTTCTCACTGGAGTGCTGAGACCTAATGGGATTTTTAACTGTGTGTAAATGATTTGGAAGCTATTTGGAAGACTGAATGCTTGAACTCTCCTTAACATCCCTTGGTGCAGGAATTAAAATATGCCTGATGGAGTTATATTTGCAGTCAGAGTTCCGTAGGTGACTTTGTTTAGTTTAACATGGAGTTCTTGAAAGCTGTTGGAGAAACAGGACAAAATACTCAGCAGTTTAGCCTGTATTGTGCCCTGTCTTGTCTGAGGTTGGGTGTCACTAATGATGGAGCTTGCTCACCAGTGTCCACCTGTCCTGCTTCTCACAGTGACTGAGGCATTGTGCCTCCTAGTGCTGTGCTCTGCCTAAATTACAAGCAAGGCTTGTTTAGTTTGGAGAACTGTTTGATGTCACCAGGTCTCAAACAGAACTCAGAGTTTCCCCTCGTTCATCTGCCTTTATTTGTGTTCTGCAGTGCTCTTCATTCACGTTCCTCACTTTTTAGAGGTTGAAAGCAACGTGAGCTGTTAGATAATAGCTGTTGTGGTTGCACCTGCATTGGACTTGTGTGACCAAGCACTGAGCTGGATGGTTGTGGGAGCTGAGCTGCCTGAAAGAGTGGCTTCTCCCCTCCCCCCCGTTTTCTTGAGTGCGTGTTTTTTGTCCAGCTCAGCTCCCTGAGTGAAGTGCCTGCATGAATATATAAATGGGAGGGGCAGGTTGGGCTACAGTAGCCTTGACATGCATTGACTTAAAAAGAAGTATAACTTCACCCAGAGACTTTCTTTTATGCCATTTGAATTAGTAAACACTACAGGTTATTGCAGGAAGTTGACTGGCTATTGTAGAACTTTATGCCTGATATATTGAGCTGTAAACTCTCTGTTTTATTATATTCATTTTCCCTGTTTTAATTGTAGGCACAGTTGTTTAAACATGGCAAAAGAGAAGATTGTTTACCGTATGGTAAGTTTGTAATATCCTGATTTTGTTTTAAAGCCATTCAAGTTAAAAAGAGAAGGATATGCTGTTAAAGAACAGTGCTGTAAAGAATAAAATCAACAGGGAAGTTTTAAAGAATGCAAAATGAAGAAGAGAGAAAGTGAGGGAGGAGAAGATGCAAATGAAGTATTTATGTTGGAAAATCTCATCAGAGAATTAAAGATTTGGCAGGTGGGTCAGGTTGGATGCTGGGCCTCAGCAGCAGAGCACAGAACATGGAAACTGTGTGATGTGAAGCTTATGTGCACCAAATTTGAGGATAAAACATGTAATACCAGGTTTAAAGAACCTGCTGTGTACGGAATCCGGTTGGAGTCATCTAGTGATACTGCTGAAAAGAAAAAAAGGTTTCAGTGGAAACAGATTACAATGGATAACAATTAGAGTTAGGCAGGTACCTGTAAGGAGAAGACAGAAGTGCCTGAATATTGTATTTATGTGTTGGAATTACATTCTTCTCATGGTGCATCCTGGAATATGTTCAGAACTGTCTGCACAATACTGCTTTGCTGTTTATTGGTAGCAACAAAGAGAGGTATAGAAAGATGGTGGCTAATTACAGAACGCTGCAAAATAGAGAAGGACCACAGAACTGACTGTCAAAGCATGTGGTTTGTGCTGTTCACAAAAATTGAGTACTGATGTGAACCACATTAGAATGCTTCAACTTAATGGAATTGTTTTGACTCCAGATAAGAAACTCAGTAGATGTACAGCTGGAAGCAGTTTAGATTCTCCCAGTAACGAAGTGTAACATGCAGATGCTTCCCTACAAAATGCCTGAGATATGGGTAAAGCTGGAGATAAGATAGTGAAGACAAACAAAATGGAATGACAGAAGTGTTGCAGAGCTGGTCAGGTGCAAATGGAAAATATTGAGGAATGTTATTACTTAGCAGTAGAAAGCTGCAGTATGGAAGCTTAAGGAATAATTAAGAGCATGTCAGGTAACCAGAATTATGAACAGGCTCTATAGATGACCCACAGTAATTGAGGAGTTGGACTTGGAAAAGGCTGATATTTAGATGTTCTTAACTTTCTTTCTATTTCTTTAATCTCTTAAAATGCAGGTTACTTAGGCTTAAGAACTCTAGGAAGTTACTGGAATAATAGTAATTTACCTTACCATGTTTTATGTTACTAATAGTGGAATAAGTGAGGATAAAACAAAAACCTGATCAAAAATTGAGTAGATTTTAAAGTCATATGCCCTCTCAGAATTGGAAACAATTGCTGTGCCCTTGATCTCCTGGTAGTTTTGGAAACTTGATGTGGGCCTGGACTAGAAGATTACAGAACACAATCAATTTGTTTACCCTAAGACTGATTTGTCCTTCAGAGCCTGTAGCTACTTTGTATTAATTACTGATCAGCTATCAGTTCGTTCTTCAATACAGTCATCTTTTCAGACTTCAACTGCAAAGGAACTATTTTATTTGTAACAGGAATGTGTTCTTGTGAAAACTTTGAGTTCTGGAGCTTTACACTCGTTCTCCTTTAATCTGTGGTTGTCATTTTGGTGGACGAATGGCTTTGATATGCTATGGAAATGGAAAGCTTTGTTGCTGATTGTTTACGGATCAGTATTATTTTTTGCATTTAAATGTTCCTGGACATTCATTGCCATAACAATTTCTGTGCAGAGGAGTTCAGTTGGTGCTACCTGAAAAACATAAATGGTGGAAGTGAATGCCAAGTATGCAGATTGGGTACAGAATATCTGACTGAGATTTTCTCAGTCTTGGTTCTGTTAGACTATGGAGGATTTTTAGACACAGATACTTGAGTGTGTTGCTTCTGGTGAGAATTCGAGGCATAAATATTCCTCATGAGCTGGACTCATTGTGATTTCCACAGCTGAAAGTAATCCTTATAACAGTGCTTCCTGTTTGGTAGGTGAAGGATATTACATTTATTTGGCCACTATCAAAACTGCTACAAGTGGGTAGTAAGGCATCTGTGTTTCAGTAATACCTTCAGAAATCTGAATCTGAAGAACTTTGGAGACTTTAAACTTTTTTTTTATACTGAGTTGTTGTTAAGTGTTTTTCTAGCCTGTGTTTGTCTTACAGCTGCTACTGTACTTGAGTGTCTTGATAACTGCAAGCTGTCAGAAAGCAATCAGATGGTTCTTCGCAAGCTGGGGATGAAACTTGTTCAACGACTTGGACTGACGTTTGTGAAACCAAAGGTAGCAAAATGGAGGTTAGTTTCAAGTTGAAATAGTTGTTTTTAAAGAAAAAGAATTCTAAAACAAGTAATCCGCAATCACTTCAGAAACTAAAAAATGCCTAAATCCATTTTTTTTGCCAGTCTTTGTCCTTCCTGCTCTCTCCTACAAGAAAAAGAAATCATCATCATCATGTTATTTAAGACTGAATACATACTTTATGTGAAGTTTTTTGGCCATATACTGTTTCCTGTAATTTTTCCAGTTATGGGATAGCAGAGCAATATTGTGACTTTTACTGCTGTACTTCAGAAAAGGAGAAGCCTGTTTCATATAATGCACAACCTGGTAAAAATGGGAAGACAGCAAGCTTTGGTACTGAAGTTGACGTAGTTCCATGTTGTAAGAGTGAAGTTAACGTTTCCATTACATTGTTCTATCCTGATTCGATAGAAAGTTCACAGGGGAAAAGTGGTTTGCAATCCCACTCCAGTTTTGCATATTAGTCAGGTTTTGGTGTCTGGTTTTCCTTTTTGCCAGAGGGCAACCCATTTTTCAGATTTCTCGCACTGATATTTTAAAATTGCAGGCTCCATTGGTGACTTTTTTTTATTGTATTTCTTTTACTAACTTTTGAGAACGTCCTTAGGCATAGAAAATTCTTTTTAGGTGGAGAGTGTGCCTTGCCCGATGGCAAAAAGTTAGTTTAGCATGAAAATTATCTCTTTTGTAAGGATATGTTTGCACCACAGGCTAGATATGTGAGTACAGGTTGTGCAGAAAACCCTGGGCTAGCTTTACCATTTAAAACCATTTTTTAATGAGTTGATTTTTATTTTTAAAGGTTTTGGAGAGCTTTCTGGGGCAAGGGAATTTTGTCTCTCTTTGTGGTCACAGTGGGAAGTAGTTTAGCTCTTCTCCACATGGAAAAGTGGCAGCTGGGTCAGGAGAAAGGAGAAAGGGATATTTTTCCCTCTCTGTTAACACAAACATTAAATAACTGGAAAACTGTGCACTTGGAGGTATAACTTGACAAGCAGGTTTTGTGACATATGTGCCTATTTCAGCTATTTCAGCCTATAAATGTACTGTCTCTGTTTCTTCTGCAGATACCAGCGTGGCTGTCGATCTCTGGCTGCCAACCTGCAGGCTCAGAGTTCAGTTATGCAGAGCCAAAAGATAACTGTTGCTGCTAATGAAGCTGAGGATGATGAGGAATATGACATTCCAGGAGAGATTGAAAATGTTGTAGGTGTGTTGAAATGGGACAGAATTCGTTGTAAGGTCTGCACATTATATGTACATTAGGAAAGCAGCAGGCTTAGTGCTAAGAAAGTGCTCTGGATATCTGCACTAATTTCAACAATTCAAAAGACTAAAATTTCAACCTGAGCAACTGGTTAAAATATACCATATGTTTCCCAAATAATTTAAATGTTGGCCTCTCAAGCAGAAACTCAAAAGTGTTCTAGTGTTTTTGTGGCATAGAGAGAGGGAGGTATTGGAATACATTTTACTGGTAATGCAGAAGTGATGTTTTGAGCCTTTCATAACTGGAAGATTTGTTAAAGTTTGTAATGAAAAATAAAGTAAATGGTACTGCATTAAAGCTAAAAATTATGCTGGAAATTCTTAAGCTATGGTACTATCAAAGAACATTTTGTATTAGTATGTACTCTTAAGGAAGGCCTTCTGCTAGCTTGCTAATGAATATGCTCTAATTAAAAGTTATAATTTATATCAGAAGGCTTTTATAGCGAAGCGATAAAATGAATTTTTTTATACTTGTCTGGCAGAAACAAGAAATCTGGATACGAATATTTTTGTTTAAATTAGGAAGCAGCAATGTTTGGACGAAAATGAATTTGTAACATTTGAAGTATTTCTGTTGTTTGAATAAACCTGTTCAGTAATCTGTTTTGTTTAAACAAAATTATCTGCAGAGCAACTGCTGGTTGGACTGAAAGACAAAGACACTATTGTCAGGTGGTCTGCAGCAAAAGGGTACGTTTCTTGTTGTTACTCTAAACTTATAAATTAAAGCAAACAGCACAAACACAGCCTTAATGTAACCCATGATTGATGGTTTGTGTGATGTAACATTCTGTTACTTCAAATGGCTTTAGCACAGTTCATGTTGTTAAGCCATATGACTTTTTATGACTGTATATAAAATCAGGCTAGTCTTCGGGAAAATTTCACTTATGTTTGCAAATAGGCATTTTGGGTAGGACTTGAGTTAAAAGTTTTTTTTTCTTCCACTAATATATATTTTATGTATGTGTATACACACACACACACACACATATCTCTCTCTTACCTTTTCTAATTTGTAGCTTTGACTCCAAGCTTGGGATCTGGTGTTTTGGGGTACTGGTGTTCACATAGTGCATTGCTCTCTTGAATTCACTTGTCTTACTCTAAGTTTCCAGTGACTAGGTTTTTTACTTGGATTTACTCATTGAATGACAGAACTAATGAATCACTGTATGCTTTTTTTCTTTTAACTTCTGTAGAATTGGTAGAATTACTGGAAGACTTCCAAAAGAATTAGCAGATGATGTGGTCGGATCTCTGTTGGACTGTTTTAGGTAAAAATCTTGCATCACATTTTGCATGCATCTGAAACGTGTGCTTATGAAATAGGAGGACTACTATTAAGAAAATGGATCTAAGAATTCATAGATCTTTTTGCCTTTCTTCTAGTATCCAATAGGAATAGGAATTCAAGGAAACTGTTCATAATATTTTAAACCAGAAGTGCTGAAGCTCATTAACTTGCTGCCTTAAAAATTCCCTGTGTGCTTATGACTTGAATGTAGTATGCACATAGTAGAACAGAAACTCTATTTGTGAGTTCCAACTCAGGATATTCCATAATGTTCCATGAGAGGCGAGGCTAAAACGTCTAGGAAGATTGATGAATGGAAGGGGTATGGCAGAAATGCACAAGATCATGAGTGACTTGGATTGTTGCCCTCTGGATTTTATATTATCTGAAACAAACGGAAGTAGCAGATGGAAGGTTTGGGTACAGAAAAGGTGGTGGCTATTTGAAGTGCATTTGAACAGTAAAACGTTACAAGTTCTGTACCATGGGATGTTGATCAGTGTATACCTGATCAGAAAATCTTTTTCTTCTCTGCACTCTCGTTGATGATCTTTTGTAGTCTGGAAGTGTTTTGGAGAGCTTTGCAATATACTTGTATTGTTCTGTTACTGCTGCTAGCCCAGGAGTCTACTCTTGGCTATGTGAGACAGAGGCTTGTGGACTTGCTAAACTTTCAGATCTAAAGAATGTAAGATTTCAACCAGTGTTTTGGACTAAGCCAATGACAAAAACAGTAATTTCTTTATTGACAAAAAATGTTGGTAATCTTTAGTTTGCCATTCAAATCTTTTGTTCTTCTCATTGGTGGAGAATACAAGTTGAAAATTTGAGCTCAAAAAATATTGCTTTAAAAAAGAAGATACAGCCTTAGAAACTTGCAATGAAAGTATCTTCTTAGCCAATACTTCCACTGCATTACTGTGATTAATTCAGGAGGTGCAGCTGATCTCAATTATCCCTGGAGCTTCAAAGACATGTACTCACTGCGTTTTCTTTCCTTGTTTTTCAAGTCATAGGGGTGAGTAATGCAGCTAGTAATTGAGTGACCTGCTTTCTTCAGAAACACTTTGGAACAAATGAAGACAGGGAGAAAGGGAATCTCTTCTGTTTGCTTTGCACTAAATACATAGTGAACAAAATAAAAATAACACGTCAATTGCTCATCACTGGCAGTTTAAATTGTATTTCTGAGGATAAGAAGCAAGGATGTCTTATGCACAGACTCAAAGGCAGTTGGCAGGGAAGAAATAATTTTTCACAATGCAGTGAGGTCTTCAGCACAGTCTTGCAAGGATCTGTGCAAGCCTTGTTCTATCCAAAATACTCAAAAGCTATCCTGGAAAGAAGGCGAACAGTGGGGAGATGAAACAGAGTAATGATTTAAATTAGATAATACAGTGAAAGCTAAAGGTGGTAGAAAAGATGATATATCAGCCTTAAATTAAGTAACTAGACCATAAAAGACATATCTAATGCCTAATGAATGCAAACTAATGCACTTAGGGCTGAAAATGGACAGTGAGAAACCAGTTAATATTATTCAGGAAAGAGATCCTGAATTCACTGTGCATAATTTGATGGTTCTGTGACCATGTCAATGGAGCATCTGGAAGGCAAGTGGGGTGTAAGATATTAGGAAAGGAAGAGATGACAAAGCTGAGGTGTTAAATGTGATTTATCTGATGTCTTTTCCATGTGGGAAAGAAAAGGTAGGAGGATATAGAGGAGGTGCATAAAACCATAAATATGAAGAAGAAGGGAAAGCGGGCAATTGTTTACTGTTCACTCTTTCTCATAGTATGAGAACTGAGAAGCATCAGGAAGTCCATTTTCACACAATTAAACTGTGGAAGTCATTGCCACAGGATGTTATGGAAGCCAGAAGTGTTAAGGGAGTTCAGAAAGGGATTATCCAAATTAATGGATGGGAGTCCCATCAGAGGTTATTAAATATGACATTCTGGCTTGGGAAGTCCTGTACTTCTGATTGCCAAAGCCAGGAGGAGGCTAATAGGGAATGATCTTTTGTGCTTTGTCTTTGGCTGAGCATCTGCTATGGGTCCATTTCAGAGGCAGTATGCCTGGGAGAGATGAAGCTTTGATATGACCTAGTTTAGTTGTTTAGTATCATACTCGTAGATTCCTATTCCTAGTTTAATGCAGAATTGACTAATTAACTGTTAATCATGCAGCATACAAAGACTTCCCTTTTCACTCCTTTATCTCCCAGTCCATCAAGAACTGTACACTGATAGTTTTTTTTTTTTCCTGTGTTCACTACAAGTCATTGTTTTGGTTTTGTTTTTTTTTTTTGAGGCATCTGAACACCACTGTTCACTCATTTGAAATGCACGAGCTTGTATAATCTTTTTGTCAGACTGCTTGAACCTTTCCTTCTAGTAAAGGATTGTGTTTGGCATTAAATTAGTGAGTTGTCTTGGCTGTATTCTGTAAACCTGCATCTTTGGCAGTGCCACAGAAAGTTCTTTTCCTTTTCTGCATGAGACCCTTGTATTGTCTTCCACAAAGAAGTTACATTTATATTGATAATTGGTTTTGTTTTACTTTTTTGCTTCTTTGTTCATATTTACAGCAGTGTTTATGTTGCACAAAATGGGGAAGGAAACATGTTCAATTCTTATGTTTTAAAAGTATAACAAGAGTAAAGAGAAGATAAAGGTTTGTGTCTTAAATTGTTAGGAATTCACCATGAAAAAATGTAATCCAGAAAGGCAAAGTTAGCCTTAACAAAGCTTGTTTTCATTCTCAAATTAGTTTCCAGGAAACTGACGATGCGTGGCACGGTGGATGCCTGGCTCTGGCTGAATTAGGCAGAAGAGGATTGTTACTCCCTTCCCGAATTTCAGATGGTGAGTTGTAGTTGCTGAATGTTACTATGTTCCTGAATTAGCAGGTTGTAGTTTCAGAGACTTAATACATGGCAATAGACTGAAATTTGCTGATCTGAGTGTGCTGAATAAGGACTGAGTATTAATTCCGGAGTGAAAAATATGCCTGGGGGAATATTTAAGGTACTTCTGTCTAGAGCATTGTTTTGGATGTGCCTTATTTAATAAATTTTTCTTTCCAAAATGAAATTAGTTTCTTGGGGTTTTATTTCTCCCTCTCCCCCATGTTTCTTTGTGCAGTCGTATAAAAATAATCTATATGCTTCTATACTGTCAATGCCATTATTTGAATAGAATATAGGAAATAATCAGCAGCTAATTTGCCCTTTAAGGCTGGTAGCTTATTCTGTTTGTTTCTGATTAAATTTCAGAAACACAGTTTGGTTTAATTTATACAATGAACTGCTTTAAGTTCATTTGTGTTTTTGTTTTTTTTTTTAATGGGTTCTTGCAATATCAGAATGGAAAGAAATAACAGGGCAAAAGTACGGTGGTATCGATGTGAATGTAGTAGTTCTCTTTTGTGATTTTTGGATAATCTGTTATAGCCTTATAATGACAAAAACTCAATCTAGTAGTACACACAGAATGGGCACTTTCCAAGCAGCGGACTGGGCTCGATGTTTTGGTCTCATTTAGAACTCTTGTGTTCTTGTTTGAACAGAGAGACTGAACACTAATTTTCAGTGATGTTCCAGAACTGTTATTTCTTATTAGTGAGTTTGGTTGCTGCGTCTTTTCTGTTCTGGAGGTCTGTTGACTTCCACGAAAAAAGCATAAAACATGATATTTAATGCATTTCATCATTCTGTCTCCATGAAAAGAGTTTGCATCCCAAATAGTAACAGTTTGGAACATGAGCATTTTTGTGCTGACCATGTTCAGCTGGTTTTCCTTTTCTGATTGCTTTTCCCTCTGTATTGTAAAAATGAAATGATTAAAAAACCAAAACAATTTTAGGATTGGGAAGTGATCCAGTGGTATGTCTTCATTTCTAATTGAACAGAAACTGTAGACCTCTGTCAAGGGATCAGGGCAGCCTAACTGTTATGGTTTGACTGGACTTTTTCTGTCGCCGTATTCCCTTTGTTCAAACTGAAATTGATATTTTTGTCTTTTCACAATCTGAAAAGCTTTTTCTCTATGGAAGATTAAAGAACTATGGTGTTACTCTTCTGTTTCTTTAACAACTCAGAACTTAATCCCTGAAAGTTTCTGTTTAAAATTAACATCTTAGCCAGAACATTCTAAATAGTTCATCTCGGATCTCCATTGCACAAACATTAAGCAGTAAATTCTGGAGGCTGCAGGGTGTTTAATGCAGTTCTGCTTCCTTACCAAGGTTTAGGCTTGCTGCTAGTGATGAAGCAGATGAGTCTCTATTATCTGAATAACGACTCATGTATACCCATATTTTTGAGTGAATAATGGTTAATCTGCAGTTATTTTACTTACACTGATAGCAGATACTATTGAAATGTGGGTGAGGTGTTTATGCAGTGGAACAGGCTCACATAAGTCTTTTGGAGAAGTGCAGGATATGCCAGACAGCAGCTTTATCACAAAGGCTTCTCACATGGAGCTCAAGTGCAGATGTATTATTCTGCTGAATTAATTATTCAGTGAAGGAAGTTCCATTTTTAGAGTTGATACCACATTCTACTTTTTCCCCTTTTTTCCCCCCCGAAATGTGTTGCAGACAGTGCAGTGAATTTGTGTTCATGAATGACTTTTCATACGTTTTAGGTACAGGTTACAGATTTATTTGAAAAATTACAAGTTTATGTACACAGTTGCAGAAGCAGAACTAGCAGTTTTAGGATCTATTCAGAAGCACGCTGAAACTGATAATTAGTGATGCATGTTTTATGAAATAAAACCTTCACCAGGAGAGTTTTCTCAGGTGAAATAAATTATATAAATATCCTTCAAGGTTTGGAGTTTGAAGGTTGCCCAGTGTCTGTCTAAGCTCAGAGGATTAGGCACCTAAATCGTTTAGATCTTCATATTTTCAGTATTGTTTTAATAGAGGTTCAGTTAAAGCTAAACCGTGCTTATTAACTTGGTGCAGGCTGTGTCTGGTTCAGCTGAAGTCTTGTTTTTAGCCAAAACAAGAAAAACTTGCTTGTACAAGGTTTGGGTCAGTCTGTTCAAGCTGGCCTCTGCCTCTGAGTCATTTGGACTTTTGTTTTGCATTATGGTATAATGGCGAAGTGCATTCATCCCCTGACCAGTTTTTACAGTAAACTCTAAGTAGCCAGGTCTAATCTTAAGCTTGTTTTAAACTACTGAACCACGAAATAAAAAGTTGTTCAAAGAAAAAAGACAAAAAACTCTATTAAATAAAATTAATCCAGAAAAATACTGACAGTATGTTATTGAACAGTAATGTTTCTACAGCTTAAACATCTTATAAGAAAAATAAGTTGTTAAAGTTATTTTACAGTAATACAATTGCAAAAAACCTTGGAGATTTGTCTAATGGGCTTTGGCTTTAGTAATGAATGCAAAAATTCACTCATAAAAACCTGAGCTTATAGAAGGGAACGCTCAATTATTTAAAAATACTAATATAAAATTATGAACATTATTTACATAGGGGAGTTTGAATGTATCTTATCATGGACCAGATCTAGTAAGGAATGGTTTGTAGAAAATTTCTGTATAGGTGGCGACTAATTTCTGTGATTAGAAACAAATTGGAAAGTGGAGCATTAAGATACTCTTGTTCTCTTCCTCAAAGTGAAGACTCTGCTGCAGTCATTTGGCCTTACTCTTTTAGTGCTTTGCTGTGATTTTGCTGATTCTTTTTGATTTGTCCTTTTTTGTCCTTTTACTTTTTGATTGCACTGAGTATCCTGAGTATCAGAAGAGTCAGGAGTAGATTCTGTACTCAAAGTATTACAGTCCTGAGGACTTTGCCCTTCATTGTCCATCCTAACTTTGCTGGGGCTGTATGCAGCTAGCTGACAGAGAGCTACAGCCGCTGTTTGTTTCTGTTCATCGCAGCTGTCAATGATGCGTAAGTCTTGAGCTTCGTTACGGTGAGCTGGGAAAGCTTTGTCACAGGCACTGTTAATAGGGTTCTTGGGGTTGCATGCTCCTGAGCTTTCTGCTCCTGAGTTCTCATTTTCTGTCTTTGGAGAAGTAGCAGCACCATTATCATGAGATGGACTGTGGGATGTTGTTTTCGGGCTTACTGTGTTACAGGAATCTTTTACCGAGAGGTTCAGAGGCATATCTTGCAATTCTAGGAAGTTCTGACTCTCCGTTTTGGATGTGGCTTTGTATGCGTGTTCATGAGGAGGTCCTGCATTTGTGTCAGCCTTTTTTGAAAGATTAAGGGGAGCTATTCCAGTGTCGTCTTCTGTGTTGGACAGTGAACCTTCATTGTTGTGGCTTTCACTTGGTGTATATGAATCTTCATCAGTGACATTAATGCTGAAAGACATGAGGAGAGAAGAGAATTCAATATCTGTTGCTTTTTTAAAATTGAGGCTGAGGAACTGGAGAAGAGGGGAAAAAAAAAAAGTCTGGCTTGGTAGTCTTACAGTCATGTTTCTTATCTTTTCCCTCCCCCAGGTCCCTTTCACCATACCTCTCTCTCCAATAGAAGTGTTTTCCTGAAATGCACAGGTACACGCATGGTAACGGTGGTAGAGATACCTGATGCATTCAGATGAATGAGCAGCTGACTCATACAGCAGCTGGGGTTTGTACAGTTGTACATAAAGCTGTTTTGTGGACATATCTTACAGAACAAATCCCGGTGTTATAAATGCAAATGTACTTTAGGGGGATTGCATGAAATATATGCATGCTGTCTATGTGTGCCCCTAAGAATCTGACAAGAATTTGCAAGGTGATGTTATTACTTTACCTGGAAGGTGAATCTTCTCTATCTTGCTGTGTTGGCACGCTTGGAAGTAGTGCTGGTTGATCAGTGCTTTTTCTCACAGGTCTGAAAGCTGTAAAGTTTTCTTCTGGTTGATCATATTTTCCAAGTGATGTGGAGGACGATTTGTTGGAGAGGTCAAATAAGCCCTCACACGCGTGGCTTGTCTGAGTGAAGTTGGTGGGGCTGGGCCTGCCTGGGGAGCCTGTTGCCGCGCTTCCTGCAAGAGGGCTCATTTTAGCATTCTCTCTTTCATTTTGGTCATCTTTGGAATGACTTTTGGCATGCAGTAATGTTATTTCCTTTTCATAGTCTGCTTGTTTTTTGTGCGAACCTAGAGGATATTGTTGGGAAGGACTTAAAGAAGCTGGGTATAACAAAGTAGTTTCTTCCATTAGATGAGAACTTTGATCTCTGTTAATACCAGCTACGTGTGAAAATCGATAAAAAGGAGGATCCGTGGGCCTACAAAATCCATATGGTATTGGAGGAGTGGAATGATACTGCTGGAACAGCCGATAGTGTTCATATGCTGATGGATTTATGTGTTTTGGAAGTGGCCCAGGGTGAGGAAGAAAGTGTCTTTGGTCTTGCGTGCCGTAGACGGACAGAGCAGAGCTTTCACACTCGGAATTACCTGGAAGCAAGTAAGGTGTATAGATGGCCAGCCTGTGCTCATAAAAGTGGGGCGAGTAGTCTGGAATCATCGGTTGCATGTAAGGAGGAATGGAACCAAAGCCTTTTGTGGGAGGAACTTTATGTGGAAATTCTGGGAGGAAAGGAGAACCTGCTTTCCATGGGTGACTCGGTGCATGAAATGCAGATTTAGTGTGAAAAGGTGAACTTTTGTTGGAGAGCGATAGAATTTCAGGTACTTCACTTGTTTCTGGGCCTTTGCTATCTCTGTGTTCTCCTACAGGAACAAAAGCTGAGGGCCTCACGATGCTGTCCATAAGAGGCTGCATGCCGAGGGTGCTTTCTGCTGAGGTACTGGCAGGGGTTACTTCCTTCTGGATTGCAGGTTTCTGACCTTGGACTGCTGTGTTCGTTGCTTGGTTTTGTAATTCAACGTTTTCCTTGGCATCTTCTTTTGGAAAAGCGTATTGAGGCTTTGAATCGAGATTTGACAGTCCGTTTGTGGCTGACTTGGAAGAAGTGGGTTTGACTGTAGGCTCTAGGTGATTGATCTGCTTGGACTCCAAGGAACTAGTCTTTGGGCACTTGATGACACGGTCCTGCTCTGATACTAAAGTAATGGAGTTTTTGCAGAGGCCATACTTCATATGGTTAAAAAGATGGGATTTCTCATTGCAAGTAAAGGGGCACTGAAAGCACTTATACTTAAATGGCTTTCCTGGCGGTCTTGGGATGTAATGAGGCTTCTTTGGTTTACGCTCTTTGAGGAGACTCATCTTTTTTTCTGCTTTAAACAATTAAATGTAATGATTCTTTATAAAAGCTTTCTTGTGGTTAGCTTTCCTTAGTTTAGCCTCTTGATGTTTCCAGTTTATCAGGTTTCTGCAATCCTTCTTCCCAGGTGAAAAGAGGAAGCCAACTCCCAGGGTGTCTCAGGGAAGAGGAGGTGCCGGAAAGCAGCACTTCTCTAACTGGTAGCACTGGAATACAAAGTTCAAAATTAGCTGTACTGAAACATTGGAACTAAACACAAACAGTTCTTTTAAACTGTATTCCCCTTCATTATATCTATAATGCATGTTTTTTTTGGTAAAACAGGACAAATGCTAGCTCCAGATGTAAAACAGACACACGTTAAACTGGAATGTTGTTGAGCACCTAAACATATTAGCAGAAGTGTCCCAGTTTTCAGCAGTGCTGTCACCTGCTGCTGCTGGGGACTTGAAGGAGTTTTCTGTGAAAATTGAAGGAAAATTCATTCAGAGGACGAAAGCAGAAATCTAGGTGGAGCTATTGAGAGAAGTGGAGGTGGGTAGAATGAGAAGAGGCAGGTCCTGGCAGCGGCTGGGTATGGGGCAAGCTTGTCAGGCCGGTTGGGGAAAGAGAGGAGGGAGTTTCCTGCTTGGTGAAATGAGGGTGGAGTGGATTGGCTGCACTCGGGTAGCTGACTTGGCTCTTTCAGAGACTGACCAGCCCCTCTTTTAACTGCATGGCATTTCCTAACAGCCTAATCTTGATGGATACCTCAAGAGTGGCCAATCTCTCGAAGGTTAAAACCACACCAATTTTCTTCCTCTTCCTAATTCAATTAAGAGAAATGAGTACTGGAGTATCTGACTAATAGTATATTCTGCTTGATAAACACATTTCACATTCTTCTGCTGTGGAGCACCTTATGTATCGCTTTGACAGACGCACAAGTAGATTAATTCATGCTTTAAAAAAAAAGCATCTGACAGATTGATTTACAGGGGCATGATCTATCTGCCTTTCTTCAGAAAAAGTAAGGTTGTGGATACTTTGTACAGCCTAATGATTTGCTCAGTAGATAAGTCAGGAGGGCTTGTATCAGCTTGTTCCATTATGTTCGCTGATTCTGAAGGCGTGAGAAACTCTCAGAGTCAAGTTCTCATGATTTTATAGGATGTGTTATGGCAGAGATCTAAAAACTGATGATTTCATCATGAACTATAAGCATCATTATCAAAATGATGACTGTTGCAAAACCACGTACTGTATCTATTGTGTTACCCGAAACTGCAGGAATACTAATTGTAGGAGTGACTAGGATAGCTTCATTTTTTATTTTTTTATTTTTTAAAGCTTTTTACATAGAGGTTTGGATTAGTAGCGTGAAAATATCAAGTTTATGGAAAGAATTGTTAGTAATTACATGCTGTGAGATTTTAGTTGAAGCAGAAATGTTTTGCATTTCTTAAATCAGATAGTTTAATAGAAAATGGCATGCAACACGTTATGAAAACAGAAGGCAAAGCTACAGAATTGCTGCTTGTTTTATCAGGTATAGTAATTCTGGGAAATTGTGTTACGTATTGTTTCTGATGTCATAGAAATATTAATTCGTGTTAGAATGGTAATTGTGAAAGCACTCTGGAAAATGCAGCCTGCTGTATAAATAGAAAAAAAAGATCTTTGGATTAGAATTAACAAATAATTAAATCTGTGGCAGTGTAAGGAAGTAGGAGTGTGCAGAGACGTTGCTTCTTAATTCTCAGCTTTTAACAAAGCTTTTTTGTTGGACTTCATAGGCACTGATATTGTTACAGTACAAAAGAAAACTACTCAAAATGTCCAGCAGCACGTTGAATTCCTGCCACTGCAGTCTGGTTAAAATAGTAGCTCAAACTAATAAAATAAAAATACAAAACAAATGTGCCTTGTAGGATTTAAAAACTAATAGCCTGCATTCCTCTGAAGGTTTAAGAATAATGCTTTTACTTAATAAATACATAAAAATAAAAATGAAGACTTGCAGTGGGAGGTCCAGATAGGTAGCTGGCTGGTTGGTTGGTGGGTTGTTGTTTTTTTTTTTGCCTTAAGTGAATTTACTTTTGACTAATGGTGCATAGCTAACTCAGACAGCTTGTAATGGACGTGATCATGTCAGTTTGTTCTTGTTCTTTATATCTTCTTGGAAGCCCTTGTACTGATAGTTCTTGAAAAGAAGATATTGTTGTCAAAACTCCACTGCATTCTTAGTTTGGCCATTTATGATAAGTCTGAATTTACATTCAGGTGCAGCACTTATAATAAAGAGATGTTAATTAGATTTTCTTGTTCTTCTAGCTTTCCTTTGCTTAATAGTGTAAATTCCTGTGCGTCCTGTTCCCCCCCACCCCGACGTTGTACTTGGTATTTAACTTTGATTCAAGTTATTCCTGTTCTGCAGAATATTAAGTATCATTTCTTAATAAGATAAAATGCTCTGTTGCAGTTTTAATGTTAGAAATTCAGAGCATTGGCAGCTTCTTTGCAACGTGTCTACAGGAGAGAATTAGGAATGCTTTTTGATGGCATGCTCAGCCTGCAGACAGCGCTTCTGGAGCCAGCCATGCTCACCTGAGAGGGTACAGCGAGGAGCTCATTTGGAAAGGGTGTTCACCCTTAGTAAACTAGTGTCAGCCAGATTCATGTTGTGTTTTGCTCTTTTAATGGTTAATCCTTTTCTTTTTCTAATGACTTAAACGTGCCAGTAGTAGAACATTTCTAAACTAAGCCAAAAAGGACACTTTGTCTTTTAATTTCAAAGTAAAACCCAGGAGTATTTGGCAAAAGTACTTATTTCATAACTAAAGAAATTTAAAACTATTTGAACACACGTATAAAACTGGAAGGATTCTAATGGTTTGAAGAAGTTGCAATTTAGACTGTCTGTATATAATTAACATTAGTTACTTGCAGTTGTACAATGCATGTTTTAGATGACTGAAATTAAGATCTAGAATTAGAAAAAAAAAATCAAAATAAGTAGTTCCTTTTTACTTAGTCTGGAATCCCATGACTTGTGATATTATTTAAAAAATGGGGAAAAAAAAATGTTGAATAGCAGGATGATAGCTTTGATAGCTTTCATGCCTTTTTGTTTGTTAACTGAGAGTGTAGCTCCTGAATGCCAGATTTGAGAAGTGTGGATAGTGAAATACAAAATCTTGCTAGTTTTGCAGTGCAGCAGTAGTGTTGATTTATACTTCTATAGGAAACAGGTTACTGAGATCATGGGTTAAACCTGAGGCTCTCAGTTGTTTGCTCTGTCGGCAGCACACGTTCTTACAGCCCTGTCCAGCCGCAGAGCGAGAGCTGCGTGCTTAAACTGGAAGGAAGAAGTCGTGCTGCTGCTGCCTCCTTGCTTTCACAAAGGTTAGCAAGGCCAGAAAATAAGGTTATAATTTAGAATTGTGTGCGTGTATGTGTAAGTGCATAAAAATGTATTTCTATGTATACTTGTGTATGTATACTTATACATATGTATTCATAAGCATACATACACACATGTATATACACTTGTACATATATATATATATATATATATATATATATATATGCATGCTGTTTTTTAGTTTTTAAAGCAGTCTAAATTGTTTAAGATGTCCAGCTGATCAAAGGGGAAATTTCAAAATGTCTTTTATTACAAGCAGGGCTGGTAATTAGGCGTCTTTTTAGGACACTGCTTTAGCAAACTACGTAACAGTTTGTCATGCACACTCCATTATTATTGCAGTATCCTTTGGTGATGTTGATCTCTCTGACCAGGAGCACTCACTGGGGTGGAAACATTTTGAAGGACATGCTATAATTAAAATATTGTGATGTGGCATTATTGCATAACTCAAGGACATGCCATTGTCACCTACCTAGAGTGTTGCAAGAACAAGATTTGTGAGGTTTATTCTGGTTGAGATTTTCCAGTGATTAACTACCACTCCCTTCTAAACTTCCAGTTCCTTTAAACTGAAAGATAAATTTTAACACAACTGTTTGTTAATTAGGAGGAAACATGGGCGAGAGGAGTGGGTTGGCGAGGGCTGGGAAGGAAGTGTGCGTGCAGGGAGTGAGGGCTGTGCTTGTAAGAGAGGCGGCAGGGACCGAGCAGCCTGGTGAGGTGGTGGGGATGGGAATACAAAATCTTCGCAAATATTAACTTAATAACTCCCCATCTTAATGCACTTTAATTGGCGAGAGAAAGGGTAACTCATAACAATCCAGTTTTCTTTGCTACATTCCCACAAGCTGGAAAACTAACAAATCAAAACTGAAACGGAATACGTGGTTCTCACACAGGCTCTTCAGATTAACCCAGTCCTACTGTATAAAGAATAGTTGGCAGAATAAGCAGCAATTCCTATCAATACAGCTTTTCTGTCATTTTCAATATAATACCTTAATTTTCTCTATAGGAAAAAAAATTTTTCACCAGCAAGAGTAAGTTACTGTAAAAACTTAGAGTCCCTTTTTGGCACAGTCTAAAATCTTTCCCTCTCCTGTTGAAACTTTGTGCCGAAAGCTTTAAGTGGTGCAGTAAATGCACCTGCTGGGAGGAACCCAGGCTTCTGAGCCAGCTGAAAAAGGAAAACCTCCGATTTACTTTTCAGCTGTAATATAAACACATTTGTATTTGAAAAAATTCTTTAAAGAAGAGTACTTACCAGAGACATAGGTGCGTGAAACCTTCCAGGTGATCACTGTTGCTACCCTGTAGCTGTCACTGCTGAGAGAGAAGTACCTGTTCGCTGCCGGCTCCCTAAGTGAAACTGCAGGAGGTTGTTTCAGGGGGAGGGACTTAAGAAGTGTAGGAGTT
The DNA here is from genome assembly GCF_023343835.1 of Lagopus muta. Taxonomy (NCBI): domain Eukaryota; kingdom Metazoa; phylum Chordata; class Aves; order Galliformes; family Phasianidae; genus Lagopus; species Lagopus muta. The sequence continues at coordinate 3,309,435 of NC_064450.1, read as the reverse complement.
GAGCCCTCAGGGTGTAGAGATGCACCTGATATTACTCCAGCCTGAAGCTACGATTCATTTGTTTGCGTCCACTGCTTTCATTCAGCATTACCTCAGCATCTCGGCTATCGAAGGGAGCTCTTGTTGCTTTTGTGCCCTCCAACAACCAAGTTTTACTCCGAACTCTGGTGTCTGTTCCTCTGAGCAGCACTCTGCAGCGTGGGGTCGGAAATGAGTAGGCATGATAGACTGAGCTTCCAACCTACTTCACTTCACTGGAAATGACTTGTGAGCAGCAGAATCAACAGCACACAGAGGGTAGCAAAGCTTAAAAATAGGAATTTTACATTCTTATTAGAAACTGGCTTTTTTTTATATTAATGCCATTGGAGCCTTAATATTGCTTTTTTTTTTTTCCTCACCCTCTCCATTTTTATTTAAATCTTTTTGTCCTTCATGAGTCTCCTCTCTGAAGGCGGGACTGAACTAACTCTAAGCTTGCCACAGGAACCTGCCAAAGCTTGCCTATAATCAGCAGTCAAATGTACAGATCCTGCAAATGGGAAGGAGTCACCTCAGTGAGGAATTGATTATCACGTCTGAACGTTTGCTCAGGAGTGGTAAAACTGCATGGGGAAAGGAGGAAATCTCATCATCTGCTGATTAGTGCCAGTACTCGCTCTTAGCTGCATTTTAGTTGGAGATCATAAATGACAACTTTATTAGTGTATCTACCAATTATCTAGTGGCTTGGTGAAATAATAACTTCTCACATACTGGCCCTTTAAAAGGAAAATCCTTGGGTACTTCTGTCTAGTTGTCTCTAAAAATCCATTTCTGTTACTGTAAATGAGTCCTAAGTGGTTTCTGGCCACAACTTCTGATGGTTTTTAGCCATTAAATTTTTGAAGCTTTAAAATATGGAGGTGTGAATGTCTTACGGACTTTCACCTAAGTATACAGATAAGTATACAGACTTATCCTACCTAAGTATACAGATTCCCATCCTTCCTGTCACTGTGCCAATGTAGTTTTCTGGACATTTTTTCTAACTACGAGCAGTTGATTTTGTTTGTTTGTTTTTTTGCTTTAATATTCACTTTCCTATAATGCAGCCTAACAGTGTAAAAAGATGTCATACTACTGTCTACTGTAAATTCTTTGGCTCTGTAAAGACCTGCAGGGAGAAGACCTTTGCTTCAGCTGCTGAAGATGTTACTCAGAAGTCCATAATCTCCAGTGCTCTAGTCTTTGTTTTCTGTAGCTTGAGGAAAGTTTCTTTTTTACTTGTATTTTTTGGCACGTGATGGAGTGGAGGTGGGTTTCTTTGAGTAGAATCTGATCACATATTTTGTTTTGAAAGAAAATTGTGTGTTTTGGCAACCAGAAAGAGCTACCTTGCTTTTCACCTTGATGTTTGTGAGCCACTTGTTCATGATTACTAGAGCAAAAAATGGGGATCCTTTAATTTAGGTGACTGAATTGGGTTGGGAGGCAGCACAACCCCCTTCCCTGATCTAGTATGTGCGAGGTGGATGTGATGTCTAATTGCTTCCCTGTTCCAAGGAAAATGTAAAGCTACTTTCTGGAAGGTCACCTAAAGTCAGCTGCAAATGAAGTAAAACTGGAAAAATAGAATAGTATGTGACTGGTTTTCTTGGTGTTGGGATGATATTAAAATTTCAGATCGAGGTGAGAGGATTCATTGATGGACCCCAGAAGAGGAGCACAATAGCTCCTTGTTTGTGCTCCTGGAAGTAATAAATCTTGATTGCAGTGACGTGGTTTCATCACTTTTGTTAACTCATTATACTTGCATCTTGAGTATTTGGTAAACGGAACCCAGTTGCTGTTAGTAACACCCTCCTTAGTTTACTTGAGTACAGCACTCAGATTAATTGAGATGAGCAGCAGAATGGACATAATAACGTGTTTATTAATTTTTTTCTCCATATTTTTCCTTTCCCCAGTTGTGATTGTTTTTATACCTCTGATGGTTTGAAGCTGTACTTTCATTGCTTCTTTATGTAGTTTAACACATACATTTGGGTTCTAAATTCTATGTAAAATTCAGTCTCCTGAACATTATCAAGGATGTGTTGCATAGCTATAGTTGGATTTCATATGTCTAGTAACTGTGCATAAAATGCCATTCTTTAAGTGTTAGTAACTTCATGTTTTTATATGGTCTTTTTCTGACGTTTGGCATGAAACACAAAACAAAATGTTGCTATCAGAAGCCATACATATAAATGGGATAAACTTAACCTGTTCTTGATAAGCTGCTTACCTAATTTTTATTTTAATCCTCTCACTTCAAACTTGAATTCCCTGGATGTGTCAAAGAGTGCTTGGTGTTACCCTGGTCACTTATCAAGCCCTCTGTTAATCAGGTGATTCTCAGCTTTCTGCTCTAAAGCATAGAACAGCCCTGGTGCCTGAGTTGCTCTGATGCCATGGATCAACCAGAGCTGCTGCTGGCTTTCAGAACATGTCCACTGGTTGTCAGTCATCAGCAGGACTGCCAAGTCTATCTCGAGCTGCTTTACAAATGCACGGACTTGTTATTCCAAGAAAGAAGAATGATCAAAGATAAAGTCACTTAGTTGAGCACTGGTGGACGTATAACTCATGAAGCTCAGAGCCTGCCTTGTGGAGGAGCCTTGAAACTGTGTGACTGGCAGCCACTTCTGCCCCTGTCACTTTTGTTATGTGTCTGGATGAGTGGCTTTGAGCTAAATGTTCAAGAAAGCCCTTTTTGTTCTCTGGTTGCTCAAACTGAAGTTATTGACAGATTTTGCTATCTGTATTAACATGTTTGGACTGGGCTGCCTTACAGTCCTGGGGGGGGCAGATGTATTTGAATGTAATTGGTGTAGTTCATGCTGTGCCCCAAAACATTACGTGATTCTTGTACAATATTCTCATAACTATTTTCTTCTATCCCATATGAATAGTCATTAGTCTTAATGCTTTTCAAATAACAGCTTTGAAACGTGCCTTTGTTTCTCATAATGATTTCAGTCCCTGACTTTGGAGATATGTCTGGGCAGATTACCTTGCTGATGTTTGTGAGCCACTTGTTCATGATTACTAGAGCAAATTATTTGTATGGGAAAAGAATAAAAGCTCAGCAGTTAATAGCAACTGCAGATCATATTTTTAGATATTTATTGTGGCCTGCGCTGTGAGTGTTTGGCCTGGAACTGGGATGATCTTCCTTCTAGTTCCCATCCTCACCCTTGGGCAGTGAAACATCTCGGGGGAAGTTGGTAACCTCAGAAACTGAGACTGTAGGCAAAACTGGGAACTGTTTATAAAAAGGAGCTTTGGGTAGTCGTTCTTTTCATTATCAGTCCTTTTAACAGAGATGTAAAATATGCTTTTCTTGAGTTTCTACTTGATGTTTTGGTTATAATTGCCTTTTAAAATTTATTATTCCTGGTGTTTTTCATGCAGAGTGTTTTTGCTTTGATTTCAAGATTTACGCCAGAGATTCTAAGACAGTTTTCTCACTCATTCACTCATGTGAAGTGAAGTTTTTTCTCATGGAATCCAGTAGTAGGATCTGAAATGAATTGTGCCACGTGCAGTTCTAGTTTATATGAAATCAGTCCCACACGTTTTCTTTGAGGCATCGTTGTCTGTCTGCAGCAATGCCAGTCTGATGAAGGAGAGAACATGATGCATGCAGTGAGAACTTCTGGACTTAAAAGGTTTTTAGCTTTCAGTCATCCTTTGAAACGTGTCAAATTTGTAAAGGCTTAGATGACTAATTTGTTGTCTACTACTAAAACTTTAAAAGCAATATAGAAGAACATGTGAAATCTGCTATTTTATTCTTTATTTTTTAAATCCAAAGCTCTTGAACTGCAATTTGTCTGTGTTTTTCAGTTGGAAACTGTGTGTTACCATTTAGCTCAGTCTTTTTAATATGGGTCATGCAGCTGCTTTTGCAATATAGAGAAAACATTGACAAAAAGAAAAGAAAACAATGACAAGTCATTAAAATTTTGTGTTCTGATGTATTTTTGTGAATTTCTGCATTTGGAATTGTAGCACTCTTAAATGAAACATTTCTGACTGTACAGTGTGTGTCAGGGCCAAAAACTTGTATTTTAGTGTGGTTTCTATATGATTTCACATCTTTTGTTTTGCACTGTATTTGTGGTTTTGTAGGCTTTAGACTATTATTTATAGGGGTTTTTATTTAATTGGGTGGGGATAAATACTAAACAAACAAGAGAATCCTAGTTTACTTGAATTTCTGGTTTGCTTGTGAAAGGACGTTATTAAAATTTCTCTTGATGACAGCATAGTATAAACTTTCTAGCTAATAAGGTGTGTCATATATAGGAACATGAAACTTCCTAGGTGTTCTCAATATGTCAGTGGCGAGACTGAAAGTGTTCTCATGCTGAATTCTCCCAAAAACTCACTGGCTGCTCAGAAGTCCCAGCTGTATCTGTTAAATGGCACCCGCAGTGCCATTGTAGAACTGTGAAAACGTGTGTGTAAGGGTGGTAGCACTGGCATCTTGGAAGAGCAAGAAGAGGAAGCCAAGGGCAAGGAGTGTGGAAGAACTCTGCAGTTAAACTTGCAATGCAGTAGTGCTTATTTTGGAAGGATTCCAGCCAGGAAGGCGTTATTTTTGGTCTGCCTACATTCTTATGTGCCCTTACCTATTCACAGTGCATTGACTGAAACAATCCCTCTCCCACTTATTAAACTGTGGAAACAATGAAAGCAGCATTTAAACTCATGATGCTGATGAAGTAGATAAACAATGGCTAATTCAGAGGTGTAACATTGGTGGGTCAGTGCGAGTGAGCCAAATCTTGAATCCATGTGTTACTCTCAAAATAAGCAGAGAAGTTTGGGGAAAAAAAAACCAACTTGTCAAGAACCATCATTTATTTCTTCTATCAATTACCTTCAGAGTAAAGGTAGAAAAATATATTTAAAAAAAAAAAAACCTTTATGTTTGTACTCAAAATTACTTTTAGTGATGTGGAACTGAGATGGGATTTAGGATGCCTTGGAATGGAAAATTTGGTAACTTTAAATTGGAAATTTAGGATGTCACTGTGGAAATTGGAATGATTTTTTTAGCATTTCAGTCAAAGAGGGCAGGCAGTGCTGCTGGCACAGGGAAATATTTTGTGTATTATTTGTGCAGAATGATAAGCATATTGCTTAAATAGGAAATGCTGTTTATTTCAGTGTTGAAAGAATGTCACCGTATGCCCAACTTCCATCATTCCCTCAGCTTCTGTCGTGTATCTCATTAATTTGGTTAGAGGGAGTATGTGCTCTTTGATAGTACCAGGTTATCAGTGGTGTGTCTGGTACAGAACATGCCCATGTGTTGGCTGGTATTGATAAGACAGTAGGTTTGTTTGACAGTATGGAGAATGGTGCTTCCTGGTTGTTATATACCAATGTTAGTGTACTTTAAAAAGAAAAAAAAAAGTCTGAAAAACTCTACATAGAATGGAAAAGGAACATCTTTTGCTTGTCCGGTTCCATCATTCCACTTATCAAGAATTTTAAAAAAAGATTAAATTTAAAACCAATACTGATTTCAAGAGTGTTCTATAATGAAGTTTAAGTTATACGTTTAAGTAGTCTCAGAAAAGTGTATTCTAGAGCATCTTAAACCTTGCATGCTCCATTTTTAATATCTTCTGTGTTTTCATATTCCAGAGTAAGTTATTTGATACTGACTTGCAGCTGCCTCGGTTTTTGGAGGAGGACACATCAGGAAGTCAGGCTCTGAAATGTGCTAATCTATCCTGAAGTGGTAGTTAATTGTGAGGCTTTTGGCAAGCATCCAGGTACTTTTCATCGCAGGTACAGGAAGAAATGAAAAAAGATCTATCTGTCTTAGGTGGACTCCTAGAATCTAGAGAACACCCAAACCTGAAAGGCTGGTTGTGGAAGAATTTCTTTTCTCTAACACCCAGGTGAACTTTAAAAATGATATACGACACTGATACTGAAAATCGTATTTCAAAAAGTTGTAATGGGAATGTCATCATAATGGTTTTCAAATTAGCAAGAAGGTATTAAAAATACTTTTTTCTTCTGGAGAGATTAAATTAAATGGCTGAAGCTACAGCAGGAAAAGTCCCTCCCCCAGTGCAACTGGGAAATGGTACAAATGCTAAGCAGGGAATAAATGACAATGAATTGCTTCTAGCTTTTTCACTGCAGGGTTTATCTCAATATTGCACAACCTTAGCCTAAAGGTTGGGGTTTCTCTGGTGATTTTTCTTTTCTGACATGCAGTGTTATGAATTTGCAAAATTTTTATACTCCTTCAGAGCAAGTAATTCACTCGGTAGGATTCCTTCATAAACCTGTTTCTTCGTGTCCTTAAACTGCAATTTGCTACTGCTGAAGTTAAAGGAAGAGCTGTTAGCTGTAACCTGTATGAAGGTCTCTGTTTAGCTCTCATGTGGCCTTGGGCATGAGCGTGTAGGCTGATCTCTGAAACATTCAGTGCTCTGTGCTTCAGCACTGAAGCAGAGGTTGATCACTGCTGTTGTAGGTCAGCTGTAGTTCTTTCTCTGTAGCCAGGTAGGGGTTCTTACAAATTGTGCGTTTTTATGGCTGCATTACATAATGATGTTGAGATAGACTGGCCAAAATCCAGATCTGTCTGCTTCCACATTGGCCCTCTGCCATCCTCGGAAGCTTGCTCCAATTTTAGGGTTGTAGCACTTCGGCAAACCTGCCATTAGTTTATTGAAGCAGATGCCTGGGAAATGAGCATTAACGTCCATTTCTTTAAATACTGTATTTAAGTAATATGAGTGGTATCAAACAGCGAGTCTTCAGCAGAGATGTAGTTAAAATGCAGTTCTTTAGGGCAACATCCACCTTAACCAACAATCCTTTCTGTTCTGCCTGAGAGCCAGTCTTTGCATTACATACTTTCCACCCTCAGCAGCAAGGCAGACAACAATCTCCTCTACAGCCCAGCTGTGATTCATGGCTAGAGCAGGTCTTTCCTGTGTGCTGACTGAGATAGGTCCATGGAAAAAAATACCACGTGATCATATAATTAAAGACTCTCTTAATTCATTACGTAGTGAGAGACTGAACTGAGATTGCAACCAGACAGACACACTTCTCCATAGTCACGGGTTAGAAAAAGCCCATTTGGTCTGCGGATATGCATATATATAGCCTTATATATGTGGTCAGCATTAAGAATTGTGAGAAACTTATGGCGGCTTAAGATGCTCCAGCTGTTAAATTCAACCATATTGTGTGAGCATGCCTGAATTGTGATACTCTGGCAGACTCCTAACTAGGTCAGACTTGGGTGCAGGGTTGGGAGAAGAGAGGCCACCTGTTGACAGTTCTTAGGCACTTGTCCTACAGGATGCAATGATAGAGTGTTTCCCAGAATGCTTGAGAATCCTCACTGCAGAGCGTACTGAAATGATGAAATAGTTCTTTCAGTGTAAATTCTCAAGTACACAGCTTGTATAGAAAATAAGAGAACAAATTATAGATGTTTGGCAGAGCTTGAAGCAAACATTTATTTCTGATAATGAGCCTAACCTAAAATTACCTATGTTTGTATCAGTTGATAAATTAAATATTAGCATAAGAGCCATAATGAAGTTCTGATTAGGACGCACCCATTGCTAAAAGAGGTTGGAGTGCCACGTGGGAGCGTGTGGTCTTAAATCTGAAATTCTTCATAGTGAAAACTGAGTTCTTTTTTTCTCTTCATCTATTTTTCTTCTTTGGCACATTAATGATAAGTATAGGTATGTAAAACATGGGAAGTTGACATACTGTAGATATGGCTTGCTTACACTTCTCTATGCCTGAGGCTCACAAAGAAGGTGAACCTACAGATGACAGATACTTCTTCAAGGAGTTAGTTTTGCTGAAGAAAAGTCTGAATAAAATTATTACTCAAAACTCATTTTTTTAAAAATTGAAATATTTTTCTTACATTTTATCATTCTGGGGCCCCCAGTACAGGAAGGACGTGGAGCTCTTAGAGTGAGTGCATAGGAGGGCACTAAGATGATCAGAGGGCTGGAGCAGCTCTCCTATGAGGAAAGGTTGACAGAACTGGGATTGTTCAACTTGGAGAGAAAAAAAGGCTCTGAGGAGACCTCATTGTGTTCTTCCAGAACTTGAAGGGAGCATAGAAACAGGAGGGGGAACAGCTGTTTGTGAGGGTGGATGGTGATAGGACAAGGGGGAATGGTTTTAAAGTGAGACAGGAGGTTTAGGTTGGATATTAGGAGGAAGTTGTTCACCCAGAGGGTGGTGATGCATTGGAACAGGTTGCCCAAGGAGGCTGTGGATGCCCCATCCCTGCAGGCATGCAAGGCCAGGCTGGATGTGGCTCTGGGCAGCCTGGGCTGCTGGTTGGTGACCTGCACACAGCAGGGGGTTGGAACTGGATGAGCACTGTGCTCCTTTGCAACCCAGGCCATTCTATGATTTTCCAGTATATCAATTATAGTTTGAAAATGTTTCTCTGAATAAACCATCCATAGCAGTGTAAGCCTTATATCAAAACGGTAACATTGGCTTAATCTGTTTTAAGAGGAACATATTTCTAGTTTTCAACTAAATTTAATCAGTTCTTAACTTGAGATTCAGAGCATGCATCTGTTCTAAGTGAACTGGAGTTGACGTGGAATTTTGTAATTTTCTCGTGTAGACAAGACCTAAGGCTAAAGAACAGGTTTTTGTTGTTGTTTGTTTAATTGCTGTATTTGTATGTTTTATATGATAAACACTGCAATATGTAAAAACCATGACAAGTTAAAGTAATATTCGACTTCTGATGGCATCTGCTATAGCTTAGGTATGTGTATACTTTAATTTAAAGTACTTTTAAGAAGCAATGAGAATGGGTTTAGTTACCTATGACCCTTCATTATCCAGTAACTTCCATGAGTTTTCATCCCTATTTGCTTAGTGTTACTCATGTGAACCTGATAGGTGCTAAGCATCTGATTGTTTAAAATTGGTGTTTAAAAAGCAAAGTATCCGTGCAGCCTGTCTCTAGGATGAGAGAAAATCTGCCTGCAATGCTTTGAAGCCCGGAGTTGTTTCTTTATTTTCATAAGGCTTGAGCAAAGGGCTGTGTTGCAACCTGCAGTTATGTTGTTAGGTAAGGCAGGGTGGAGCGTAACAGGTGCTTATTAATACCTCTAGGCTACAGGTAAAGGTGACTGTATTTTCTTGAGCGTTACAGAACTAAACAGGTGGATATTGTTTTAATAATTGGGTTGAGAGTGGACACTACTTGTTCTCTGTCTTTAATGGCAAACTTTTAATACAGAACCATGAAAGAAATGGTAACTTTCAAAATTAAGTACCTCTTCAGGTCTTGTCCGTGCTCTGTCTCCCAGCACCCTACTTTTAAGTAGCAGCTAAATAGCACATTATTTAATTTCAAAAATGAATTAATCTCTGCCTTTTTAAAGCAACAGCAGTTTCTTCTGGATGTTTTTGGTAAAGATTTTTTTCACGTGTACTTTTTGGTAGAATTGATTTCAGGTGTGAGTTGGGTGTGATTTTTAAATCTGAAGATTTGAAGCAGTGGATAGCAGAAAAGTACAACACTGTGACCACACTGAGGACTGAAGAGGTGGTTATCTGATTAATTGAATTGCACAACAGATACAAAAGGAAGAAGCTGACTGCAGAGCTTTAAAACATCATTGTTGCACAGCGTATCAAGCAAAGCTCTGCAGTAACATGGATGTGAACATTTTAAATCAGAATACCAGCTTAAAATTTGTTTTTCTCTGTGTTAGACTGAAGATGAAAAGTTGTGTGCATGAGACACTGCAGACACAGAACCTACCAAGCTGTGGGTTAGGAACGTCATTTGTAAGATCTTGATTACAGTGAGCTAAACAGTACAGGTGCTTTGCCTCTATGCTCTTCCATGACTGTTCCATGACTGTTTTGGAAGGGGCCCTAAAAACGATCCAGTCCAACCACCTGCCATGGGCAGGGGCACCTTCCTCTAGACCAGGTTTTCCACAGCAGTATTTGTTTTTACTGTTTTTGTAGTATTTGTGTTTACTTAACTGCAAGACACTTCACTTTGGTTTCCTTTTTTTCTCCACCTTCTAAATGTCCGCTTTTGTTTCCTTTCTGTGCACTGTCCGCTCTCCAGACTTCCAGTCACGCTTTCTTTTGCAGCAGCAGTGCTTTGAGTCCCAGCCACAGGAGCAGAACATCAAGTCCCAAGCACTGCTGCAGGATAATGGGGGAGGCCTGAGCTGCTCGCAGTAATAGTGTTCTTCTGCCTTGCATTTCCTTAGTTTCTGTCGTTTGTGTCTCTGCAGCATCACCTCTGTCTTGGAGAATACAGATCCTGCTACTAACTGCTATTTTCCCTACCATTTGGAACACTGATGTCCAAAATTGAAAAGCACATGTTTTTGTTTTCATACAAACAGTGCAGTGCAGTGGGCTGCTTGTGGGCCCTTCTTCCACTTTTTGTTCAGTGTGCAGAGAGATGAGAGCACACAGCTGTCTGAAGCAGCTGCAGCAATCACCTTGTGCTGAAGGAAATTTGCAGCAGCTTTGCAAAATTGCCCTTGGCATCTCTTTTAGAGTTCCTGTAGAACCAGCTAATTCCATTTATTTTGTTTTTTCATCAGTTGATGTAGCATTTTTTCAAAACAAGCTAGTCAACATTTTTAAACTTTTTTATTGTAGTTTCTGTCAGACCTGAGAGGTGCTAAAATGCCCATCCATCTTTGCTCTATCATTGTTCCTGAATGGGAATTTCTTCCTGTTGAGTGCTTGTGGTCCTAATAGTCACATCTTGCCTACACCCCCCGGTTACTGCTTTATTTTCTCTCATTATGTCAAAATGAATTTAAACATTTTAACATTTTCCTACTCCAATTATGACGCATCTTCTTTGATTAAGATAGCTGTCATACAGTGATGTGCTGTACAATGACATTTAATTATTTAGTGATTGTATCTACTCAGGTATGTCCAGGCACAGTTTGCTAATGAAATTCAGTCCTAGTTCAATGGCACTACCTTGAGACAGGCGTTTTCTGGGGAAAAAAGATGCATTTGATAAATTTGATACAAGAAAGAGATTATGAGAGAAATTATTTTTTTCCCCTAAAGGCTGTTGTTTTGTTTGTTTGTTTTTACTGGCATTATTCTCTTAGTAAAGATGTGCCATCTAGAGAGAGATGTATTCAAATTGTATTTCTGGATTTGCAGATAGGGGCCTTGCTTACGTGAGATGTTTGTTATATTGGCAGCGTTGCTAGGGCTGTATAAGGGAACACTTCAAGTCTTTGAAAGCTCTCCTATCTGTAGAAGCAGCTTTCATTGAGTTGTTGACTTACAGCTTTGATGGGTGCATAAACATGGAAGTAGGAGTTTCATTCTATTTGTTTTACCAACCTTATTTTTGTTGCTTAAAATACCAGCACCCCTGCCTGGTATAATAAGATCCTGGGATTTTCATTTGCCTGCTCTTCTGTTTGGCTATTCTGTTTTCTCTATTACCCCACTTAAGGTTTAAAGAAAGCAAAATGTGTCACAAAGATGTTATGTTGATGTGGCTTTTAGGGGTTTTTTTTGGCAAAAAACATGCTCATTCTGAAGTCATTCAGGTTACCCATTAAATCAGGAAACACTGTTGAACACATTCCTTTTTAAAAGCTGTTGCATTCAACTAGCTTAACTTAACAGCCCAGGGTTCAGTTTAGTTTCTGTTAAATTTTGCCATGTGTTACAGAGTCCTACTCTGTCCCCACCTCCCCAAGTAAGCCTGAATGAGAAGCAAAAAGCAGTTAGCTCTTGAATTTCTTTCTACCAGGGCCTTATGAGATGGCATGTGTATATATGGGGATTAGGATTATTCTAAATGCTTCTTGAGGACGTTTTGAAGTGCAGTGTATGATTCTAAATTGTTGTTTCAGATGCATATTTCTTTCCAGCTTCTTTTCTTACAGTCTAATGAAAACTTACGTGTTGGTGAACGTGTTATGATTAACGTGACTGATAGGAAAAGAGTACTTGCAAATTTTATTTTTGGCACTCAGTTTTCCTTCATCAAAGGCTGTTGGCTTTACGTTAAATCATTATTTACTGCCGACAGGCGTGTAGGCTTCACAATTTGGATATGTAAGCAGAAATGTGAGTAAAGCCCCCTGTTTGCATTTCTAGCTGACACTACAGTGTAACACAAACTCTGACTTCATGCTCTGTGCAGTTTGGCAGTGTTGACATCCTTAGCAGAGTATCAAGACTGAAGCACTTGAAGTTTTTCTTCTAAAACTAACTCTGATGGAATTTGTAAATCTTTAACAATATTCTACAGTGCTTTTTCTTACGTAATTCACTTGCCTTAATCCTCATTGAATTTTATGTGAATGGCATAAAAAATAAAATACTAGTTGCGAGGAAATAAGATGTTAAAATAAGAATTATTTCTAATCAATGTGAATGGTAGCATGTATTAAGAGCCATGCTTATCTTTCAGAACACGATTCACTCTGTCTTTTCTTTACTGATCACTGAATACCCTTAAACTTTCCTTCTGGTTCACTCCTTGATCCTAATTGTTGCTTCTGTGCACTTTTGTGTTTCACAGTTGTTCCTGTCATTTTGAAAGCTCTGACATATGATGAGAAGAGGGGGTCGTGCAGTGTGGGTTCCAACGTGAGAGATGCAGCATGCTATCTGTCCTGGGCCTTTGCTCGTGCTTATGATCCCTCAGAACTGATACCATTTATTAACCAGATTTCCAGGTAAGTTGCCACAATGATAAACTGAGCTTCTTCCAGTTAATCGTTGAAATCTGCCTCAGATTTAAGGAGGAAGTAGATGTTAACAGAGTAACCTACCGCTGTATCTTCTAGAGCTTATAATCACAGAGCTAATTCTCTGTCTTTAAGGTATTTAAAATAAGATATTGGCCACCAGTGATAGGAAAAATGTCTTCGTGCTTAAAAAGTTTCTGGTGAATCCCACATAATGTGAATTAAATTCATTCATCTCTAGACATTATTCTCCAAGGAATCGATTTTAGTTTTTAATATCAGCAGCTCAGACACTTTTGTCTCTAATGGAGGAGTTTCAATCAGCAATCATTCAGTATTACTTCAATATTCAAAAATTTGGACAGTACAGTGATTTTTTTTTTAGGTCCTGGGTACCTCCTGCTATTTCTAGATCTTGCTTCCAGATCGCTGACAGAACTGTTTCAATCACATTGGAACTACCTCGTTTGGGGATATGGGACTGCTTACTTAGCTCAGCAGGTGTCCACAGAAAACGAGACTTGTTCTTTCTTCTTTAAAACCTGTTCTGAAAGCTTTCTGGGATGCTCTGTAGGGCCTACAGTATCCATTTTTATTTCTTTATCCTAGTGCACTTTCCCCTTGCTGGTCTCTGCCATACTTCGTCCTTCTGTTCCTGCTTTCCCAAGCTGTCCTTTTCACACAGGGTCACAGGACACTGGTGGCACTTGCCCTTGGCGTTTTTTGAAACTTAGATAAAATCTTTCTGTCTAAGCATCTGCTGTCAATTTCTTGAGGCCAAATGCTGTTTTTCTTTCTTCTTCATTTTTTTTCTTTTTTCTTTTTTTTTCAAGCTGTCATGTCTTTTCTCCAAACTGAAGCAGGAAAAAGTGTCTGATGAAATAGCATTGTGGTATTTTAATGCATTTCATCCACCAAGCTATGTGAGAACATGAGGCCATCCACAGCTTCTCGTTGATTGTCAGAAGTAGAAGTTGGGACTCTAGGAAATACCTGTTCCAGTTAAGCATGCTAGAAATAGCTGTACTTGCCATACTGAGTTATTAAGGAAATAATTATTTTCAAGGCTCAAGCTGATTTCATTGTAAGTTATGTATGAACTTGTTAGCATAAAGGTGTTCTTGCACAATGAAACAGTAGTGATCACATCTTGGTTAGTTTTTAATCTAATCAGCTTTTTTTAAAATCTAACCAGGACAGATGATGGTAGTGATGGAGACATAGTGACAGGAGGAGCAGAATGTTACCACATGTTCTAACAGACTGTTATAAGCTGTGCAGTTATTTACTGCTGTCTTTAAACTGGTAGGGATATATTTGTATTTGGGGATACAAATGTATTTCCATTGGTAGCTGCAAGCTGATTGTTGGAGGAGCGTGGCCCTACCAACAGTAAGCTCTTGTTCAAAGTCTTGTTCTTGTGTTTTTTGTAGGTTTGGTCAACTGCCTCACTGAAGTAAATCCTCTCTTTCCATCCTCTTAGTTGAAAAATTTGAAGTTTCTTTTAAGGTCTGCCAAATTTGCTCCAAGTTCCTTTGAAACATAAGGCCTAAGTGCAAGTTTTTCTATTCTTTATCAGAATTTTTCTTCCATTTGTGATACTTTGAGCAATACATTTCTTTGACTCCATCTGCCCTACTATGGTAGGTCCATATGTTAGGTACAAGCTCACCGTTTTTGTTTCACCTGATTTGTGGCTTTTTGTTTTACTGTCACAAAGTTTTTGGACAACTATGAATACTGTGTTTCTGAAGAAGCTCCTGTCTGTTGTCTTCCAGTCTGTTTGGGAAACAGATTCTTCTCTTTTTTCTAACTATGGTATAATACACACCAACAATGTGGCTTTGCCTTCTCTGCAAGTTGGTGGAGTGGAGAGAAAAACGGGGAGGGGTGCAGAGTGGAAGTTCAGAATTTCTTATTTTCAGTTGTAAGGTTTTGTGATTCACATACATTTAGTTTTATAACAAAGCTGCACAATATTTTATCCAGTATTAATGCTATGGTAAGATTCTGCTTAAAATTCTGCTTTGTAGTTATGGTGCCCATACCTTTTCTAAATACAATCAGGTCCTGAAGGTAGATTTGCCACTCCAAAGAGAAACAGTGGAAAAAAATATTCAAATACAGTATGACACACAGTTTCACCTATTGTGTCAGCAAGCTGATAATTACATACAGCTCTTTTTTTCAATCTAGCCTTAGGTGTGTCACTCTTTTACTTAAAGAGTCATACTTCTAGCCACAAGCAAATTGTTGCTGCCCTTAAAAAATGCAGAACTCAGCATCTTGAAACAAAGTACATGATATCCATTGTGAGCTGAATTACACAGCAAAAACATCTGTCTGTACAAGAATGCAAACTATCAGATTCATAAGGAAAAAAAACCCCACAAAACAATAAATTCTGTACCTTAAAAGAAGGCTTACTACCTCTTTCAAAAGGTGAAATGTGCGACTGAGATCCTGAACTGTTTGCTTTCTCATGGGGATAGAAATTGTGAATAGCTAGTCCCTTGCTCATGGTCTTTAACACTGCTGGAATTGGCTGGAAGAACCCAGGTAATGCTGGGCTTGGAACAGGAGCAGGTGGCTGCTCAGTAGGAGCACCCAGCTCAAAAGGCTGTGGTCGTTGTAGCAGAGTGAGGGCACAGAAAATCTGCTGGTAACCAGAAGGTGTTGAGTGGGTGTGATGGCTGAGCAGTGATCTGATTCATCTTTCGTGTCATGTTAGTGTATCTTGTCAGGAAACTCACTCCACTACTGAAATACTCAAGTCTTGCCCTGTGACCTATTCAGACCATGGAATGGCAGTTATAGAATAAAACACTGGCAATTCTGTGGTGCTTTCTTTTTGTCCTTGTCTTGTCAGCTATAGGATTGTGTAATAGAAAGCCACTGTTTTCTGTAGTCAGGGAAAGTAAATATTCAACTAGAGGAAAAAAAATCAACTTAAAGTGCATAGAAATCCTATTTTTTTTTAACAAAATTGCGATGAGACTTTGAAATAAATATCCTGTTCAGTGATAGGTGTTTCTTCTCTGCTTTCTTATGAATGTTCTGTTCTTAAGTTAGAAATGTAGGCTGCTGCAAATCACAGATCAGCTTTCTTCCTTCCTGACCTTACCACTCATAGGAAAAATACAGAGAGAGGGCGCTTATTAGAAACACTTGCCTGAGAATTTTTATTTTCTGTGTATGTTGCTGTTTATCCACATTTCAACAAGATACACTTTACATCATTATTTTTTTAAGTCCTGTTAAACTGGTTTCTAAAACTTTTCCTGATCTATTGAAACTCCAGGACCACAAGAAGAAAGTTCTTGGCAGAGTAGATGAAATTTCACTTTTTAAGTGAATTGAGGATCAGCTTACTACACTTTGAAATACATGCATGCACTGAAGTTGCTATTCAGGTGTATCTTTATAAAAGCATTGCTTGATTGATATTCTTCTTCTTCTCCCAGTCTGCACACGCATACACTCTTTTTAAGCTTACCTATAAGAAAAATTGAATATAATTTAATAACTTGGAAGTACAGGTAATTTGATTCCTGTCCCTTTGGGTGTGGGAATTACTGTCTGTAAATGGCAGGTGCATGCGAAGTGGAGCTGTTTTGTTTAAAATCTAAACAAGAACTGAAGGGGGAAATGTTTTTGCTCTATTTTATGATTGTAAATTGTTGCCACTGTCATAAGAAAAGGAAAAGTTTTGCTCTCTTCACAATTTTAAATTAAATTGTTGCCACCTGTCATAATTATATGAAACTACTGCATAGTCAGAATGTAGTTTTATTTGACACTCGATGGCTGAGGTGATCAATAAATTGGTCATTACTTAAAAAGCTCTCATTGTTTTCCCCTGCTCAGCAGAATGCGGATCAAAGCGGTGCGTGCAATGCAGGAGTGCAGGCAGCTTTGCCTTCCCTGCGGTGCTGCGTTGTTTTTGAAGAAGGAAAAAAGGAAGGTGTGGCTATGGATAGATGATGTAGCTTGCTTCAGGGCAAGATTGTCCTGCAGAACTGGGGAAATCTGAAGCATTGCTTTGAGCTACATCTTGTATCATGATGAAATATTGAGAATAGCTTTTTCTTTCATGTATTTGAATGTTGCCTTCAGAAGAGAGTTGTGTGCCTACCGTGTCTTGCACTTGTGTAAACTTATTTCCTGCAGGGGCATCAGATGCCTTTTGCTAAACATCATTTTAATGTGCAATTCCTAAGCATTTTCTTTATTGTTTCTTTCTACATCTTTTTATCCTAGAACTTTGGGATTGAAGTCACACACTGAACATGCCAGTATGTTTATCTCTGTGACTGTGTTCAGCAACAGAAATTGATTACTGTATTTGTCCTTCAGCTTCTTTGCCTCTCTAAGCAGGAGGTATTAAACCTGAGACTGGTGTGAAGGGCCTTCTCCCCTGCTAGTCACAGAATCACAGAATGGCTTAGGTTGGAAGGGACTTTAAAGATTACTGAGCTACATCCCTTTGCCATGGGTTAGGTTGCCAACCACTGGGTGAGGCTGAATATGGGACAGATCGCATACGATGCTTTTTTCCTGAGCAAATTCATTTGATAACTGAAATACCTGTCTTGTCCGTGGCACCAATATAGCTCTGCACGTAATACTGGCAGAAGCAGCCACTTCTGCTTCTTTACCTCTGATGCTCCTGCAGTTGAGCTTAGCACAGCTGCAAGGTGATAAAGCAAATGGAATAGCTGCTCTGGTTTTGAAAAACCAAGCAAGCAACTAAACAACATCTAGCACAAGAAGAACTAATTGAGCCTAGATCTGCTTTCATCACTCAGTTCAGCAGATAGCCCCAGCTGGGGTACTGGCACGGTGTGAAGAGGGCTGTCTGCCACAGCAGCTCTCAGCAGGCTCCTTTCCCATTCTGCTCTTGCCTCTTTTTTTTTTTTTTTTTTTAACTGGCTGAGATTGTTCAAAAGCATTTAGCTTGTGATGATTGTTATGCTTTCCCTCCTCTAAATGTCGTAGTTTAAGGAAGGGAGTCAGACTTTTCCCTTTTTTGGGTTCAGGAAGGAAATTTTGTTTTTGTGCCAAGTTGGCAAGAGGTTTGAGAGTTTATTTTTCTTGCTTCCCACAGCTTCAGGGTGGTATGTTTGAATAATAGTGTATTCTCAGAGGTTAGCAGTAGTATAAACTTCTAGCTGCTTGTGATTGAAATAGTGTACCTGCTACAGGTGAGAAAGCAAATTCAGATGGATTTTCTGTTACATCCGGTACTCAGAGCAGAGGGTAACCTGAGATTTGTGTTCTGATGTCCATCTCCTCGCTGGCCTCTGCTCTCTGATTCTTTCTGGCTTGTGGGGAGGAAATGAGATCAGCGCTGTGCTGAGGAAGCGAGTGGTTGTGTGCTCTGAGTGCTGGTCGCTTTCCCTGGAGACAGCGGAGTGCCTGGGGGACTGGGAAGGACCAGGGGAAAAAAGCAAGGATTATCACTAAACTGAGGGAACCGCAACTTGCTTTTAAAAATCCTTTTTGCGTTCTTATTGTACCCTCAGCAGCTGCTTGTTGTGCTTACAGGCTAAATATATCCCAGTGAACTACAAAAGCGTTTCATAGAGACTGCAAGATGCAAAACCATTCTTTGCCCTACCTGTTGGCAGTCAGGTGTGGTGTGCTTCAGACAAGTCGAGACATGACTCTCTCCCTAGCTTAGAAAAAAATCCCACTTTGTTTGACATAAACAGTTTCTTTATGTTAGGAAATCCTGGTGGAGTATCACATAAACTCCCACGACAATGCAGACAGGTGAAGACACCCTTAACATGTTTCATCTTAGCCACGTTGCTCTCCTTGCTAATCCATGTGTTACAGCAGACTGTGGCTGCATTTTAAAATATGATTTAGCTCGAAACAACCATTCATGCAGTTTGATAAGCTTGGTATACTTGGATGCAATGACTGCAGTATGATTTATGATTATAACAGGGCTGGAGAGCTGTGACAAAATTCCTTGTGTTTTTCTTAAACGTGATTTTCAGTTCTAGCACTGAGCAGCTCAGATGGCATCACAGAGTGTCGTTTTGCAGGTTTTACTTACACTGCTTTGTCTTAAGGTAACAGAAGTAGAAGAAACAAATCAAAAAGTACAGATTAATTATGAGCAGAATTATTGGTCAGAAACTCGTGTTGTGTATAATAACCTGAAACTGTTTTCCAGTTTATGTAATGAACCAGATTTTAAGTCTAAATGCGGAATGTAAGGTTCTCCTTTTGGCATTTGTTGTTTGGAAAGACATAACTTGTATAAAATATGTTAATATTTAATACATGTTTCCTTACATTTGCCTCGAAGTGTCTCTTTTGGCCACAATCAGAGACAAAACAATGACTTAGAAGAAATTTGGTATGACCTAGCAAAGCTCTTCTGAAATGCTCTACAACACTTAACTTTATGGTGCCTCTGACACACTGTAGGCAGCACTCTGCAGTCTCATCTTTGTGGCCTGATGAGATTTTCGTGTTTGTTTTCTCAGGAAAGGGCAGCATGGAAACGTTGCACAACAGACAAAATGATGTTTTATCATATAGCCCAAATAATTGGAAACCTCAGACAGAAATTGGCTTCTTTTTGCTTTCCAGGATTATTCCCAATTAGTTCTTTCATTTTGAATGTTCTATAATTAAAAGCATATGCTTCTGAAATGTTCTCTTCTAAAAGATTGTGAAGTTTTCTGTATGCTAGGATAGGAAATCAGCAGACACAAGATGACGTTTGACCCAGCCCTCTTTCAACAGTTAGCCATGCAAGCTTTTTCCTGATGGAACGCGTCATAAACATTTGCTCTTCCAGTCACAGAAAGGCCTCCTTTTGCCTTGTAGTTGCACAATGTCTCTGTGGCAGGAGAGGAGATGCTCACACAGATAGCAGTAGGAAAGCGCTGACTGACTTTAGAATAATTTTTTCACCTCTGTAGTAAAATATTGAATTCATTGGGGTTTGTTTTCAATTTCATTCTTGCTTTCAGTCTCTTGTTTTCCTTAATGGAGATAATCAGTGCTGCCTCTGTACGTTCAGTTCATGCATTTCAGTGAATTTTAACAACACAGCATTCAACACTGTAGGAAACAGATAGCCACTACCCAGGGAAGTGTGATATTATCAGTGTAATTAATATCTTTATGCTAAAGCAAAGCTATTTGGAATTACTTTTCAGCCGGTATTTATTTCCTGTTTTGCCTGAAGACAGTAAGTACTGTAATGAAGAGTTTCAGGGTTTGAAAGGAATAATTTTCTGCTTAAATGATCCTCCTGAAGTGATGTTTATTTGTCACTGGAGTTAATTGAATGCTGGAGGTGGATTTCTAAGGCTGCAGACTTCTTGTCTTGGGATGCATTCTTCTGTTCTGTGGCACCTTTTTAAAAGCAGTTCTGTTGAGGTGAAGGCAATTGAACTGTGAAGGAATATCAGACTTAATGCACAAAGAAATAATTCTGTACAATCACACTTCTATATCTGCAGGTCACCCTTAAACTTTTTTTTTTGCAATTAATTTTGAAGTGTTACTATTTTATTTGCGTATTGTTTTTTGGTACTTAAAGCACGTGGTCATAATTGTACAGATAGACAAAAGTTTCTGTTGCTTAACTTCTAGTTTTGCTTAAGCCTTACATAAGACTTACTGTGTATTTGGATATTGAGAAACTGTATTTCCAAGTTTAAGTTAGAATTGCACTGAGTCTTACATGAGTTGTTAAATATGTCCAACTTCTAAACTGTTGCTATATTTAAAATATAAAACTTCCTATGAAGTATTTCCATACTGCTTAAAAGCTGTTCTGCTTTGGTAGAACACAAACTGGAAAATACACAGCAAGCTGCAGAAACTAGAATGTGCATGGTTATTTCAACCCAAATTATAGCTTAGATGTGCATTTATAAGAAATAAGCTCCACAGCAAAAACTGTGAGTGTTCTGCTTGGAAGGCTAAGTGTTGAGATGATGACATTGCACAACTCTTCTTACATTTTTGTCCTTACAATCGATATTTATTTCCTCAGTGCATTGGTTATTGCTGCAGTGTTTGACCGCGATGTTAATTGCAGAAGAGCTGCTTCTGTAAGTTACCACATTCTAACCTACGTGTTTCTGGTTGGTTGGGATTTTTGTCTGTTCTTTAATTTCATGATCTATAGCTCTGTGTATTCACCTGAGCCTCCAGTTATACATAAAATATATGTGAGCAAAAAAATGCTTTTTAAATCATTAAGAAATATGGTGTGAATTTAGATTTTAAATGAAAAAATCCATGGTTGCATATCTTGATTTAAGGCCACGATTCACAGTCTGCTGTGCTGTGGTCATGTTAGATAAGATAAAGTATCTAAGAGCTACTTGGCATTTTCTAGTCAGCGTGTAAAAGACAAAAGGATTGGTAATATGCAGCTCCTGTATCATAAGGAGGTCACCAAGATGGTAAGCTGTATGAAGACACATTTTTCTGCTTGTTCTCCACATTACTCTAAAGTTGCAGTAAGCTGAAAAATTCTAGAAAATATTTCTCCTTCAAACTCCTTTTGTTGGGCTGGGAGTTTTTCTAAAGAAAGTGATACATCTGTTCGGCAGGGATTGCTGCCTGCTTAATAGGGCTCACACCAAAGTTTATTCTGTGAACTTTTTGTCAAAAGTAGTCAATGCTGTTGAGAATTGACAAAAATATCCATGATTCTTAGGCGAAGGGAATTTGTGAGGGATAGGTTATAAGTTTAGAGGAAGAAAGAAGGAACATCTTATTTTTGAAGATCTCAGTCTGTGTTATACATATTGCATTTGTTTTCTTGTGAATAAAAGTAAAAAGGAAAAAAAGTTGCCTGCTTCAACAGTTAAAGGGAAATTATTGTGCAAAATGAAAAAAAGAACCGTATGACTGTGCTAGCAGCTGTTCCTGTGAAGCAAACACAGGGCCAACAGCGCCTGTCCAAGCACCAGGTGTCTGCAGGAACAAACTTCCCTGTGAATGCCTTAAAAAAATAAATAAACAAAAAAGGAGGGTTTCCCTGGACAGCATCCGTATTTTTGTAGCCACACCTCTGCATGATGGTTTAAGCCATTGAATGAAGCTGCAGCATGGTGAAGTGAGTCAGCTGCTCCACAAAGCACCTTGTCCAAAGAGGCTTAAAGCAGAGAATGGAAGCTAAGGCACTGCGGATTGCTGAGTACTGATATCACATATTCTTTGCATAATGTGTGGGGGACAAATAACTTGAGCTGCTTCTCCCTCAGCCTTTAGCTCCTGCTATAGGAACTGTACAGTTTATCATTTGTTGCTATTTAAGTCAGTTTATTCAAATAAAATCCTTAGACAAAATCAAAAGCAGCTTAACTGAGAGCTTTAGAAACCATTAAGAATGCAGAATAATTGAATCTTCTTCCATATTTCAAGTGAGTACAGAGTACAGCACAAATGTTTTTGTGTCACTTTCTTCTGGTTTAAACCAGGCTATCAAGAACCCTGCTATTTGAGTATTTGCAATCAAAAAGGGTTTTTTGGTTTCTTTTTCATTAGTGCATTCAGATTTAAAGCTAGTCAGAATTTGGAATTGTTTTGATGGATAGTTGTGGAAGTATTGAAGAATGTCAGAAAGTCAGG
Organism: Lagopus muta; assembly: GCF_023343835.1. NCBI lineage: Eukaryota > Metazoa > Chordata > Aves > Galliformes > Phasianidae > Lagopus > Lagopus muta. The sequence continues at coordinate 3,287,038 of NC_064450.1, read as the reverse complement.
CAAGGCAGTATGTTGTGTTTTCCAGGCATTGCTACAATTTTGAAGAAAAATACCCAGGAGTGTTAATTGTTCCCAGCACTGCACAGTTAAATACACGTTTAAATTAACATGTTTTACTAGATTTTCCATTTATTACAATATGCAACGTATTGTAACGTGGAGCACCAATAAACAAAACAGCATATAGAGATATTTTGAACCCTGAGGTTAGGGAGAATAAAACAAAACTGCTCTGACTATTCTTTTGAAGCACTGAAAGCACTCTGAGCTGACTTTTGCAACTCTTCTTTATGAATAATCATTTTGAAGAATGATGGCATGAATAAGAGACCTTGGATAAGGCTTCGTTCTGCACTGACATGTTCAAGAAGGGGTTTTCTTTCCTTCTGCTTGGTTGATTCTCTTCAAAATCACGGCTTAGAGGATGTTTTAGTACTTAAAAACGTTTCAAGGTAAACAAGGCACTTCCCTCAAAAGCTACTGAACTGAAATTAATATATATTTATGATAAGGCAGAGCTAACAACTGCCTTTATAAGTAATGGTTAAAGATCTATGTTTTTTAATAGAGAAACTATTAAATTGGGTGTAAATTAATGAGTAAATTAGATGAATTCCACTTCTGCAATGCTTCTGTACTTGGATCTCCACCTTCATGATCATCTTTCTAAATGAATTAGAAAATGAATAGGTGATACAGTGCTGAAATTCTTTAATTCCAGTATTAAGCAAAAAAAAACTTAGTGAAAACATTTTGTACAGCAGCTGCTCTGTTTCTCTGTTGTCTGTAGGCCCCCATACAGCTTTTTCCAATGCCTTTGCCACAGTTTTTTAGTTCTGGGATATATTGCAAGTAGAATAAAACTTTTACTGTCCTGAAACCAGAACTATTTTCTTTTTTGATCTTAACCAAAATAAAGTCTTCATGCAGTTCATGTCAGCAATGCACCTGTCTGTACGTATTTTAAAGAAATTGTAATGAGGCAATTAAACTCTTGGGTATGGTGCATCATCCTTGCTGAAACCTTCCAGTAATGAGTAAAAGGGTCTGTGTAGCTTAAGTGGGGATCTAAAGCATATGCAAAAAGGAGTAAATGATGGAGGATGACTTGAAAGGTTGTCCTTGCAAATCCTGTCTGTGGGCATAAGTTAGTAGAAAGGTAAGGATTTGGGGGGGGGGGGAAGACATCAGAAACTGGGCTAAAGATTAAATAATGAGGAAGTCTGGGGAATTGCTGCAGCTTACGTTCCAGTTCTGGAAGGCTGCCTTACGTACGTTTTGCCCAAGGGTGTATCTACACTGCAGTCGCTGCAGAGGACAGCCCATGCAGTGCTACCTGAGGGAATCCTACAGCAGTAGCTCAGGGCACTGCTGCACAGATAAAGGTGGGCTCCAGAACCCGCCTAGGAGGAGGGGAAGCTGCTGAGAGCTGGCCTGGCTGGCTGTCCTGCAATGGATGTGCTGTGAGCAGCAGCTCAACTAGCCTGGGCAGGTCTGCAGGAACTGCAGTCATTATCCTAAACAGACCTAACCTCAGAAGTACAGTGAGAGACTGGTTTCATGAGGCCTTGCTTCACTGTGTTCTGGGTGCTTGCTCCATATGTAAAATATGATACCTTGGTGAGCTTAACCTTTTGTTTTTACAGGTGGATTACCATGTGTATCATTCTGATGTAGGAAATAGAGAAGCTCTCGTTTGACAAATTTCTTGTGGCATTTTCAGAAAAGATTGGGACTTCAGCATACTCCTGCATATGAAATACATCTGTCAGGTGCAAATGCAGTCCCATCCTGGAGACAGTTTGTAGAGAAAGTGACATTGCAAAAAGAAAAGTGTTCAATAATGATTTCTGCTCTCTGAAAGGAGTTAAAATTGAGATACGTTTTTCTTCAATCTTGTGATTGCATAATCCTTTTGAGGAAAAATGCAGGCTTTTTAAGAGTGCAATTTCATGGTAGGGGTTAATGGAGTATAGAGTAGATTTTATTCTATGTGAGGTACATGTCAAGATATTAACTTGGCAGCCATATTGAAACTGGTGATATTTTGAGTTTCTTCAATGCAAAACACAACAAATGCACAGAAATCTTGCCTTCGGGTTTTGCAACATCAGTGTTTCAACATAATTTCAGACTGTGTTTTTCCAGTAAGTGTTGTGTTCTTAATATTATTTGCCTGAAGTATTGATTGACCAAGAATCACACTTTGCCTACGATAATCCAGTGATGCTGAAGTAGTTGGACAAATGAGAGCCACCTTGATTTCTGTTGTCTTCAGGTATTGACTTTCAGTTCCAGTGCGAAGCCTTGTGTCAGTGCTCAAAAGTACTCTGTGGGTGTGACTGGTTTAATAAACTTGTGTTCTTAAACTGCTGTCGTGCAACATATGACTTCAAGAACACAAGAGCAGAGAGACGCTGAAACAAAAAAGCCCTGTGGGCTTGTTCTACTAACAAAGCGTACTTTATTTGAAAAAGAAAAGCCATGGGTCATTTATATTGTCGTGTGTTTTGAATTCATCATCTGGTGTTTATCAAAAAGCAAACCTGACTCGTTTTGGTGTTTGTTCTCTGTTCCTTAGGCTGCCTTCCAGGAGAATGTTGGGAGACAGGTACGGTAACTTCCCTGCATCTTCATTCGCATTCGTTGGTGTGTCCTGGAGATCACTGTGAATGTGTAGCACCTCAAATCAGAATTGAACCATGGCTTTGGAGAAGTGGAGTAAAAGCACGTTACAAAATATTTGTTTTCTCTGTCAGAAAACAGGCTCTTGTGGAGCGTTCTCCTGAGATGTGGGTTTTATTTTAGCGTTCTGGTTTTGGAAGAAAATGAGTTTTCTGGTTATTAGAACTCACTTGGAAAAGTAAAATCAGCACAAATAGCCATTGTACACCTTGTAAACTGCAGTGCTCTGGAAGCAGGAAAAGCACAAGTTTTGACGATTCTCTTGTTCCGTTGGCTTTCTGTTAGCAGATATGGAATAGATGAGGTGGGCTTCACAATCTTTGCTATGGTTTGGTGGTGTAACAACAAACTACGTTTGAGAGTCTTCAACACAAGGATGTCACAACATCACGAAGTTCTTGAGAAATCTGTTAATTTTGGGAGTACCTAAGATTGCTGAAAAAAGTACTGTGGCATGTTCCTGTGTTACATAGCTGTGTTTGAGTAGCTGAAAGGCACGAACAACTTTGATTTGCAACCTTGCTGGAGTAACAAATAGGATAAGGACTCCAATTTCAGTTTTCTCATTTTTCATCAGGAATTAACGAAGCTGAAAATACAATGTAGAGGGAAATAGGGTCAAAATGGTTCATTTCATGAATTCTTCTGACACAGCAAGGCATGTAGAGTTTAGAGCATGATTCAAGCAATTTTTTTCTTCTGTAAGCCAATTCTGTAAGGGATCTTTGTTGAAATGCTGTGTCTAGCTTTCCCAGATATCATTCCTGAAGATCTCTGTTACGAGCCAGCATATCATTCCTTTAAAGCTATGTTTATTAAGCAGTGTGTCCTGAAGTACTATATGTATTTCTGGATAGAATTAGGTTAATAGCAGAGAAAGGGTGCGAGACCAGCAGGAAGAGGGTGAGTATTTTTGATGACCTGACCCAACTAGGTCTGTGATAAGTAGGAGCCAACTTGCTTCCTCCCTGGAGTCTATAGTTATTCCTCTGGAGAGGTTAGGGTTAGTCATCACAAAGCAACTCCTACTCATTCCCCATCATGAGGCACCGAATGAAGTAAACACCTTACTGTGCTGCAGTTCCAGGTGAGACAGGGCTCCTAGTGCTGTAGGTTTAGAAATGCTTTCATGCAGGAACAGTTTTGTAGAGTTTTTTTTTCTTATTGCTTAGCAGGTGGAGTTCAGTCTAAGTTAGTTTACAACCAGAAATTGGTGACACTGGTTGGTTGAATTACTCGCATTTTTAGTACTGATGGAATATTCAGCAAATCTAGTAAATATTCTGAAATATTGAGGAGTTAGTAGCAGGGTAATAGGTTGCCATGGCATGAAGAGTCAGTCTCCCAGCTGGTTCCTGTAGAAGTTCAAAAGTTTTATTCACTGAACTATTCCCTACTGCCTAGGAAAAGGATTACTTCATCAGTGGATAACACCCTGTATGGTACTTCTGGATGTAATGTGTTGAAAGAGTCACCTTTTCTCTGAACTGGAAGAAGCTAAAACATGTTCTCCATCTGAAGTAACAGTGCTGGTACTAAATAGGTGGAGAAAAAAGTTGACCTCACTTGCTTACTGGTTACTGCCTGCTTCACCTTTGCAATGCCACATATTCTGAATCTGAGAAGTTGCTCTTATGGTCACAGAAAAATAAGCCTTATGAATTACACATTTAATGTGTACACATACATGCATATAATATGTAATTTGATGTAAGGGAGAACTCTGAAAAATTCAGATTTTTCTAGTATAAATCTTGATATGTGCACATGCATCTGATAAGACAAACTTATGTACTGGTGAACTAAGTTTTGAGTATTTTGACAGAGCAGAAGCTGTTGGCTCAGTGCTCTTGAACTCAGTTTTAGGAATTTCACTGCCTCTCTGACATGCACTGTGGCACTTTGACTTGTGGTCAGACAGCACCAAACTGGCACACTTACAGCCCAGTTACAAAGAACACAGTTCAGCTAGCAGCTAGAATGGAAGTTGTTCAGCTGTGCTTTTCCTTATGTGCAACATAACACATAACATCTTTCCTTGTATGGCATTTTTTTGGCTACACATCATACTTTTCATGTGTCCTTTTTTCTCTCTAATCAGCATTTCATTAGTCTTACAGAGAATGCATTCATTTAATCTTGGAGTTACCAGGTCTTTCAGGTGGTGTCTGGAATAAGCCATAAATATTCTGTCTACCCTTGCTTCAGTCAGATTATAGGCCTTGGTTTTTTGGACGGTTGTGGTATGTTTCCCAAAAAAAGACCTCTGCAGTAACTGACAGCTTCCCACTGCTTGCAGTATACGCTTCTTTAATTATTCAAGCTTAGATCTAAAGATATTTTCTACTATTTTTGCATGGCTGCAACCTCATGTGGAAGGGAAGAGTGAACTGTAAACAAACAGAAGTGTATCATATCCAGAACCTGTACTTCCACATAGTCTTATTGCTTAAATATCATATGATTGTCTCTTTTGTAAATGAGCGTAGTTCCTTTCAGTTGGCTGTTTTCCATTTGCATTTAATTATGGCTTGTGGAGGCTGTTCTGCCTTCTCCATCCCAAAGCACAGCCATACTGCGTAATACCGTATTAAATCAGTCATAACCAATCAAAATCCTGAATATCTGACATGTCACCATATTGTTTATATTTTAAAAAGGCAGATTTTGGGTGATGTCAGTTAGAATGATGATTAATTCCCCTACATCAGTTTTTTCAGCAGTGATGTCAGAAGCATCATTCTTCTGTAGGATTCAATATGTTGGGCTTTGCGAGGAACCAAAGTGTTTTTTTGTTTTAAAAACCAATCCATTCCTAGTTCATTAACAAATAACTCATAAAGCATATGCATATTTGTGAGAAACAAAAGTAACTGAACTTCCATTTATTTTTCTTGCAGTGGATATTATTTTTTGGTGCTTACTCTCCATTTATACTCCATAACACTCAGAATTATTGAAGCGTGTTCCCTCACATAATTCAAAAAGGTGTTTGTGTTTATCTAAACTTTAGAGGGATCCTTTTTGTGCACATATACTGCATTCACCAAATAGATGTGGCTTTGAGTTGGAGGCGTTCAGTTGCTATCACACAGTTTGTTACATGCTGCTGTTTGCTTTGCTTATCATTGATTTACAAGGGCAGCAAGACATTCTACTGTTTGATATCCTTTATGTCTTCAGTACAAGTGATTTAAGTGATATCACTATAAATTAAAAATTAAAATGTATTTTCCAGAACTTGGACACTAATAGGAGGTAATTTTCAATGTGCTGCATATTCAGAAATACTTTCCATTTTTTAATATTCTCTTTTTTTTTTTTTTTTTGTCCCCTCTTTCATGCAATGCTTGTAGGGCACTTTTCCACATGGCATAGACATTCTAACTGCAGCTGATTATTTTGCTGTTGGAAACAGAGTTAACTGTTACCTGTCTATAAGGTAAGTTAATGAAATACTTGTCTGACTGCTTGACCTTACTGAGTATTGTATCTGTTATTATTTTTTAATAAATGGAATTTTGATTGTTCTGTGTTCTGCATCAAGCTGCTAATTATGCCTAAGACGTGGTGAAAATGTGACTGTGATGTTTCTCCAACTTGCCTACATGATCTGTTAATAGAGGGAAAATGAAGGAAGCAGAGAAGAGGCAGTATTCATTGACATCACCAAACTGTCTGGGCACATAAAGACTAGGGAAGATCAAGGGATTTTGAAGAATTGCAGCACAATGATGGCTGTTACAATTGCAGATCAGACTCCAGCATGGGTACAACAACAAACTTATGTCCATTTAGGAAAAAAAACCAACTTTGCACAAGTTGTTGAATTTGCTGTCTCTGCATAGAACCTTAATTCAAATATGCTTACATTACTCCTGGGTAGTGCACTGAAACTCTAAGCCATTTTGGAAATCAAACTGCAGTGTGGAGCATGCAAAGAGCACAGTGGGAAGTGCCAGCACTGGTGTGGTGTTGCTATCGATCAGTGGCTTGTTGTGGAATGCTATTCTGGTCAGCTTTCTGCAAATACAGGAAAGCTGTAAAAAGTAAGGGGACTTGGGGTGCAAGTTCTGTGCACAGGATGACTGAATGAACCAAAGATTGCATTTCCTCACTAGAAGATGAAAAAGGCTGAGGGCTGGGTCCTACCTTCAGTTGTCTGCCTTAGACAGACAGTCTAGGCCAGCTGTCTGGACTCTGTGGGCAGTGCAGAGAGGTGGGCACATACAGAAGGTGATTCAGGCTATTCCAAGATAGGTAAGATACATGGCCCTGTGGAGCTGTGTGTTGCTCATAGAAGCCAACAGATTCAAAAGGTTTGATGAGATTTGGTTCTTTGGAAATAGAAATAGCAAAGAAGGATGTGGTGCCTTCTGCTTCCTTTTTAGCTTTGTAGCTTCTAATGAACGCTTTTTTAAAGATAATCGGCACTCATTGCTCTCTGCCTCCTTGACTATTTTTTAATTGATTTTTCCACCTCCATCTTGTCCTTTTTGTGGATAATCACTCTGGTCTGTGCCCATCTTCACCTTTCACCCACTGTCTTTCCTTCCATGCTCCACACCCTCCTCCCACACGCTTCCCAGCTCTCCTGCCTGCTGAGCCGGGCTGGGTGCACGCAGGGCTCAGCGTGTGCTGCTGCCCTGTGCTGTGCCAGTGGGGCTTCTGCAAGTCTGGCTTTCTATACAAGTTAAAAATAAAAAATAAATTGAAAATGTGCAGAATTGGCACACGCTGTTTTTATTTACTCTCTTTTGTAACTTAATTTGAATGTTATGTTGGCCCTACTTCTTCAGAGCATATCTGTTAACTTTTGCCTCGTGCTCCTTCACTGCTCTGTTGTGATTTGGAGGGTTTCTGTAGGAGTGTGCAGTTCATAGCATGGTTCTTTGAGACCACGTCCAGTGTTGTTAATTGAGCTCTTTGTAAATTATTTGCCATCTCATCCATTACATTACTTGCTAAAATCTTCCCCGTGTTGCTTTTCGGACAGGATATAATTGCTTGGGTCAATACTTAATTATTTCCTTATTTTTGTCTGAGTTAACATCAAAGCAAAAGCACGTAAGCAAGTATTTGGCTGCACAGAAAACAAGTATCCTTATGATGTGGTAGGAAAAAATGGACCTTTCTGATCAGTATGCCTTTAGGTGGTGGCATTGTTTATGTAGCTGGAAAAAGCTAGTTGAGATTCATATTCCACATCTAGAATCTTCAGCTGTCTCTCCCTGACCAATATAAAAGCCATTCCTGAGACACAGGATGATGCCACTGTGTGAAAGGAAACCATGCAGCTGTGAAAGTCTATGCTAGTGAATCTACTTGGAGCTATGAAGGCTTGATAAATGCATGCCAGTTTCTACAGTATTTTTTTTATAATAAGTGATAGTATATATCAGACATGTTTTTTTTAGATATATGGACTGTGTGTGTATTGCTTACATCCTTCAAAATATGTGTATTTTTACACAAGTTTTCATGCCAGTTGTCCTTTGGAGACTTTGCCAGATGTTCTTTGGAACCTTCAGCTCAAATCTGTTAATGGGATGAAGGTAGAGGAAACCTACTCCTATTTTGTATGAACAGGGATTAAAGAGGCTGTGATTTCTGGAGTTCTGGGCTGTGTTAAAGTAGAGTTAAGGAATCGTTTGGTTAACATGAAGATTAACCACTGGGATAGGTAAATTCCTAAATAGAAAGGAATACCAAAATCTCAACAGAACAACAAGAGCAATGAATCTTGTCCCTTCTCTGCTGGCAGTGAGCTGGCAGCTTGTGTCTGACCTCCCTCCAGAGGTGGTTCTTCTGTGTTGTGTGGCTCAGGTGGCTGAGGTCTATGCTGTGGATTTAAGGATTACTGTTCTTCTCATGAATTACATAGATATTAGTGCATTAACATGCAACACTATTTAGTTTTTACTTTTCTTTCTAATTGCACACGTATTTCTGAAACGCTGTAGAAGTTGCAAAGTTAATCATGCAAAAAATGGAAAGGTGAAATTAGGGTAATTCACGTGTCCTTAATTTTGTCCTTTTATGCATGCCATCTTGACTCAAACACTTTCTACTGATTGTTTAGCTTTCCAAGACTATTGAAATTACATCAGATGTAATGAGAAAGACAATTCACTTCTGTTGACCTTAGCTTTCAATAGCTGATGCTTCTGAAGATTGCAAAGTTAGTTGGCTGTGAAGCAGATAGTTCCACTGGCTGCCTAGCTAATCCCTTCTGGCATTCCTTCACATCTTAGGTCTTCACTTTGCACCTTTAGTATTTTTTGTCATAATTAACTTTTTGCATCTTTGATCTTTAAAGAGAACAAATTGAAAACCGTTACTCAATTTTAAATCATGGTATTTAGGCAGATAAAGCACATTTCTGTAACTTGATTTTACTGCGTCCTTTGGCTAATGTCTTAGCACACGTTTTTTCCAATCAAATTATTATGGATGTTAATAGACACTTCTGAATTTTCTGACATGTATCAATGGGAACTGTGTATTTATTTTCACTTTTCGTTGCTGTCAGGCTTTCTGTTGGCGTAGTGCTTTTAAAGAGAATGTGAAAAGCTTTTGCAAAAGTGATTTAAATATTTGACCATGCTTGTAAAGCGATTACCATTGTATTATTTCATTTGGCTGCATCACATCTGGGATAAGGCATGATTAAACAATTGTTTTGTTGCCTTAAAACTAGAGGATTTTTTATCTTTGAAGCAGCTTATATTAAAATATGCACATATTGATTCTGTACTCAGTCATATGAACCTTCTTTTTCAGTGTGTATATTGCTGGCTTTCCTGAGTATACACAACCAATGATCGATCATTTAGTTAACATGAAGATTAACCACTGGGATAGGTAAGTTCATAAAGTCTAATTATGCTCACATCCAGGAACTGATCTTTCTGCATATGATGCATGCTGCTTAAAGCATGTTTTGTGTGCTATTTGACTGAAGAAAACTGGACAAGAAATAGTAGATGTCGTCTGAACCTCCTAGCATATTGTCATTTACAGTGTGTTTATGAATTTTGACTTTTTGCCATGACCTCAATCTGCTAATAGATTAATAAAATACATTTATATGGTATATAGTGTATGTGAGGGGTAAACACCATCACCATACAATTATAATAATTAAAGTTGATTTCATGCATGGAGATAGAGCTTAGTCATATTCAATGCTCATGAAGATTAAAACGTGTACATATAACACAAATGAGATTATATCAGTGCTGATAATAGTTTGCATCATGAGAAATAATAATAGTTTACTGCAGTGTCCCTGCCAATGCATAGAATGAGCCCTCAGGTTCTACCATCCAGTATGTTTTTCTTTGTCTCTTTCAGCAGTAAGTTCTATTCATACAGCTAAAAGCTAGCTTTAGGCTGTCTGTTTGGTCTGCTGGGTTGTTTTGTTGACTCTTTTTTTTTTTCAAGAAGGGAAGGGTAAGATTAACAGAGAATACTATATTCTTCGATATTTCTGGGGTCTTTATCTGGTTGTGGACAGGAATCCTTTCCTGAATGGGAATTTTTCTTTGTCTTTTTTCTTCTTTTACATCTGTAGTGTTATTCGAGAACTTTCAACCAAGGCTCTGCATAACCTTACCCCACGGGCTCCTGAGTACATGGCAAATGTGGGTAGGTAATGCATAACATGTTCTGCACAGTGTGTCATATGAAGAGTTCTAGCTCCTGTATCAACAGCAAAAAAAAAAACCCACATTAGAATGACTTAAACAGACACCACAACTTAATAAAATATAAGAGTTTTCCTGCAACTTAATATGGTATATTGACACTAATAACTAATAACCAGCTTTCATTTTTCATGCAAAATGGTGGAAAAACTGCCAGGTGGTTTTAATTCAGAGACTAGTCTTTTGTAGCCTGACTACACAAGACTGCACTGCTGTGAGATGAACAAATGGGTGTAGTTTTATTGCAACAGTTCAGGCCACTAGCCTTCAAATTCCTACCTTTGTTTTGTTGATATGCTGATGTCATAACGATGGAGATGGGAGAACAAATCTGTTTCATCTTGTCTGACATCTTCAGAGGAATTCCTTTTGGTTGCTCTGTATGGAATCAAAGGTTTCTTAGTGCGAATTCAGAATTGCACGGCGCACTTGAGATTCCAGGGATGTACTGGCTGCTCTCTGTTATGTGTGAAAGACAGCTGAAACCCTTACAGATGTTACCTGGACTCCCTAGAGCAGGTTAGGGAAGTGGCAGTGGCAGTTTACATGGAAGTAAAACTATGGAAGTGGCTACAAGCTTCATTTTCTCTATTCGCCAACCCAGTTTGACTCCAAACGTGGTGATAGCTGTGTGACCTCTGTAGGTATAGTTTAGTATGCTTTTTCAGAACTTACTTTTTAAAGCTATTTTTTCAGATAATAATGAGGATCTGTTGGCCAGACTTTCAAGAAATGATTTTCCCACATTATTTCTAGGCCATCATGTTTGCATTTAGAACTGTAATCTGTCAATACGTTTTGTTTAAATAAAGTAATTATTTAATCTCTTTCAGTTTTGCCAAGACTGCTGCCTTTATCAGTGGGCATAGATCTGCACACACGCCACGGGGCAATTCTTGCCTGTGCTGAGATCACCCATGCGTTGTGTAAACTAGCAGAAGAGAATAATAGGTATAAATGCAAGATTATCTTCACTATAAATTTTCCTTCCGTGTCTGATCTATTGAAAGCTTCCTGAGTATAATTATGGAAATTCCATCCTATTGAACATCTCTTCAACTGAATTTTTGTATGATAATGATCAGTCGTGACAAGCTTTCACATTTTATTTGGTGATACTACATGATTAAGTCTAAATCCATTGTTAGGAAAGTGAAATCATTTTTTGCCTTCCTTGGAGAATTCAGAGATACCAGCCATTGATTAACCAGCCCTTCCCAGCAGCCTTTCCCTTACAGTATTTTGTCTTCCTGGTGAGGGCTAGCCTCTCATCTTTAGAGCCAAAGAAACAGACTGTTGAGTTGGATTGATTTAAATATTACTGCTGAATGGGAAGGGGTGTTATGTATACACACAAAAACTCGTACTGCAATTAGGAGATGAACCCAGAATAATTGGTAGAATTATTTGGAGATGTCTTTGCTTTAGTGTTGTGGTTAAAGAAAAGTAATTTACCTTTTTCTTTCTTTCACATGAATCATTTGTGAAAAATGGTTGAAAGTCATTACTGCAATGGAATTTAGGAGCTGCATTAATGGTAGAGTTTCATAATAGTTTGAATGAAGTAGCGATGAGCAGCTGTGTAAGATCAAAGCAGTGGATGATAAAATCCCAAAATGCAGACTTTACTGAAAATACAGTTCTGCAGCAGTCATGGGTGTGTGTATATATATACATACACTGAAGAAACCTGTATTTATAAAAATGACCTTTTTCAGGTAAATGTTGAGTAATTACTCTGATTAACATTTTGTTTTACTTCTGAGCACATTCTGATGCATTTATACAAAGATATCTGAAGTTAATGTTTAAAATCAAGTATTGTGTATTTCTGTTGAGAAAATAACTCTGAGCATGACTTGGGAGCCAGTCTTTTAAAAAAAAAAATGTGTGTATCTTTGCAGACCTATAACGTGCTACTTCAATGGAAAATCTTTGGAGGGACTTAAGCAAATCCACCAAGAGGTTTGTAGCAAGTGTTAATGTATTTTGTAATGTGGTATGTTATATGTATAGAAATATTTGCAATTAAGACAGTTGTTCTCCACCTTCCTCTTCCACTTGCCAAAAGTAAACAATCTTCCATGTTGGAATTTGGACACTTAGGCCACGCTGTTTGATCAGTGTCCGAAATTTCTCTCTTCATCCATAGTTGGCAAATACATTCAATTTTTAGTCAGCACAGTGTATTGCCATTTTTAAAGGGCCGAATGTGAGAAGCAGATGTATTTTAAAAACCAGCAGGAGAAGGTAGGATTTGGAATGAAGAAACAGTGCTTTACGAAAGTGTTAAAAGTGCCATAGTACCTGGTACATGGACATTGTGTGTGAGGAAGAAAAATAAAGCATTTATTCCAAAATAACTTCCTAAATACTGTGTTTTTTTCCTCCCCAGCTTTGCAGTCGACAGTTGTACAGGTAAGAAAATGGACTAAAGCAAAATTAATTTGTGTATTGGAAGGTATCAATCAAACCAATGAAAACAGTGGCATCAGGGATGGGGGGTGGTTTTGCATTTGTTACACCTACCGTAGACTGCCGTGTATCACAGTTCATCAGAATGCAAGCACATGCATTCTTTTGGCTTTGTCTGCCTATTACAGAGACCAGTGCTGTTTTTATAATGTATGGGGAGTTCAGAGTGTTTGACTTACAGGCATGTTAGATTAATGGGAAAGTGGTAAGTACTGGTCTCAACGCTGTGATAGAGATAGTTAAAGAAAGGAAAGAATGTGGAGCAGTATGCACACAGAGCCATGGCTCCAGCAGTGCGTAATGGATTTCTTTCCTCTTATTCAGCTGTAGCACTGTACTTGTATGGTAGAAATGAGCTGTCACTACAAAGCTAGTATAGCTTTTTCTTTTTAAAAGGAGCTTCTAGCTAAATTCTAGAATCCTGTATAATGAGCCGGCCAGAAGTATTACAAAAGGTTCCATTTATTGAAGCTTCCAGGAAGTAAAGGGAACTTGCCTACTTAACTGTTAAATAAATGTGAATTAGAACTGGTATGTGACTTCAGGGTTAATTCATAAATTTAAGGAATACAAAACATAATTAATGACTTGTATTCCCTAATGATTTGACATGCAAATGAGTTGTTTCTTTAACTGACAAATTGTTGGAGTTTTTAGGCATTTATTTAATTCACTTCTTTACACATGATGTACCTGTAAGTAGTAGAGCAGTAGGATCCTAACTGGCTTTTTTTGTGTGTGTAATTTTTATTTATACATCAAATCATTTTTATGTAAGTTTTCACACTCTCAAACTTCCTGAAGAAAAGTAAACGTTTACTTTTTTCAAGGCTGTATGCACGAGTGTGAAACCCCCATTCCAAAGCTAGCTCATACGAGAGCATGGCTTTAATGCTGGTACTGCATATTAGTGTCTCTGTGGGTGGCTGTCTTGGCTCCCATAAATTCTTTAATGTCAGGGTGGAGCTTGAGTGTAATTTGTTTTTGTCATAATGTGCACTTCTTGCACTTAATGGTATTTATAAGATGCCTACAGAAATATTTTCATCCTAGATAAGACTTAAAATTCAACTCCAAGCAAAATTGATTCACTGCTGTTTACTCTCGTGCTTAGGCAGAGACACAGATGTCTGCTATAATCCGTATTTTAAAATATCGGCATGCATATTAAAATTGGACAAGAAAAATAAACTAGGTTATAAAAACAAAACAGCCATTTGAGTATTGCTGGGCAAGCATTTAGTGAAACAAGCCAAACTCGTTTCACGGTGAGTAATTCTTGCACGTAATATTCCAAAGATTTCCATTTGAGAAATTGCTACTGGGAATTTTCAGTGTAATAATGGCTTAGAGGAATGTTGGAAACCTGTGTGTTTTATTTGTGTTTCTAGTTTTTAAACTCCTGTAGCAAAAGGTCTGTTCACATGATGCAATTGATTATGAGATATTTTGCTTTCACTTCTGGCAACAAAACAGCTGTCTTTTGTTGTATGAAGAGGATGTCAATGTGTTGATCAAGCTGTTTTCACAAACTAATTTGGCCTGTGAGGGTGGAAAAAAAAATCAAGCATAAAAATTGTCATTTTTATCAAAACTGTAATTTGTAGATGTGGAGCTGCAAAATAGGCTGTGGTGATGCTGATTGCCCCACTCTTAGGATTCCAATGAATGCCTAAGTAGCTCTTGTCAAAAAAGTCAGTGCTGTAACAGATACCTTCGTTCAGCTGTCCCTCCTACATTGTGCAGCATCTTTTGTAATACCATTAACTTGATTTGGAATAATGTCCATGAATTATCCTTCAGACAGGATGCAGGCAAAGTTTTAAGATGCACTGCACAGTCTCTGAATTTTGGGTACATTTGAAGTTATTCAAATTTTTTAATGCTTATTGAAGACAGTCTTGTCCTCTGCTTTATTAACAACTTTGAAAAATGCCAGTATCTTTCTGTCTTCCTGGATAAGTGTTTTTCTGGACTTACCATAGTGTGCTGAAAGAGGAGAATACAAGTCCAGGCATATCCAGCAAGCACTTCCTTCCATTCGCTCTGTTTCTGACACATTTGAAGCACTGGTTTGTCTTGAGGAGTTGGTTGCTTTAAACATTTGCATATGCACTTCCAGCTGAGTATTGCACACTGGGCCTGGTTTTCCATATTAAATGATCACTAATTATAGCAAGTCAGTGAAGCCATGCAAACTGTGCCTCTCAGAGCATTTGTCTGTTTTGTGCTTTATGGGCTGTATTATATTTATAAAAATAATTAAAATATATATATACATGTTATTTGTTTTAATCATTGCTTTTTTACTTAAAAACTGGAGGCAAGAGCACCTCCCTGCTGGTAGTCAGCCTGCTGTACTGTGTGCTTTTGTTGAACCAGCATGGAACCTTTTCTCGAAGCAGACTCTCTTCTGTAATGCATTTAAGGCCTTTCTGCTTGTTCTCAGTATTGGAGTGTTCTCAACTTTTTTTTTTAAATAATTGAGATTCTTTAAAAATGCATCATCTAAGATAAGATTCTTGACCATCCACCTGCGTCTTGTGTAGAACTCTTTTGTGGCCATTTCTGAGGCTGGCAATATAGCTCTTAATACACAGTTGTTGTAGCAAGATAATTGAGGGATGGAGATGGAAGTGCTGCAGACAGACTGACTGCGCTGCTTGCAGGTAGCTGCATTTCACTTGTGTATTTCAGCAAATGGGCTGTTGGGCCTTCAGGGTTCACATCAGAACTGCCTGTGACAGGAAGCACAGTGTTTATGAGCAACTCCCACACTGGATGATTCAGTTGGTGCAATGTGCTGCATGTGGAGTTTTTCTCTGGCTTATTCTTGTTCCATATGCAGAGGCTGGCTGCATGTGTACGTGTCAGCTATGGCAGTGCTACAGTACATAGTAAAATAAATGGACGGTCATCTGCAGTGTTTCAGCTTTTCCAAAAGAGTAAAGTAGCCTTGCAAGAGCTGGCAAGACCAAGCAAAGGAAAGTTGTTCTCCTTGCAAAGACTTTAAGGCTGCAGCAAATCTTGATGGTTTCAGGGCAGATGTGTTTCTTGGCAGTCATTTATGCAAAAGAGTTTTTTGGACGTATAAACTTAATCAGGAAATAAGTCTGGCCTGGCAACAAAGTTCATCTTAAAAATTCTTCCAAGTTTAAACTACTTTTTGTGTCCAATAACGTGTTGGTTCAAGGAGTTTATGCCATCCTATGTTCTGATGGGATTGTTTGAGGTATCATTGGAAACAGTGCAACTGCTGGATGGTAGTGCTGTGCCTGACATGAGACATTGTGGACAAGGCAAGGAAGAGCATGGAGAAAAGGGCATGATGTAAGATGTTTACTGCTGTTTTCTGCTCAGGTTTTTGTTGTTGCAAAATGCTTTATGCTATATAGTTTCATTCACCTGAAAGAGCTGTAAAGTGTTTTTTTTTATTTTTTTTTGTTACCAGTTGAAGTCATTGGGAAAACTTACTCTGGAGAGCCAGGATTTCGTATAGTTTTCTGGTACTGGAATGCAGTACAAATGTGTACACGCAGCATATGAGTTTACAGTACCATAAAACAGGTGTTTGTCAGCTTAATATTATTCTGTGTCTTTAGAGGATGACTATAGCAGCTTTATTAAATGGATAGTTTTTTATCTGAGCTTAATCCTGCTGCCTCCGTGTTCCTTTTATAAAGCCAGTTTGTAGGCCCTGCACATGGACAGAGTGGACCTTTAAGATACCTCAGTCCTACATGAGACAGGTTGTTCCCAAATGCTTGGTTACTGCTTATGGTGTGAAAACTCTACTTGGCTTTCTGGAAATGGAGTGCTTGCAGTTGAATATTTTGAGATGTAGCTTTTTCCAGTAGCTTTAACTCCAGATTTGGATGGATATGAAAACACAGATGCTATTCATTTGGAACATTTTCAATTAATGTTTTTATAATCATAAAGATGAATTCTGAACTCTTCCCAAAAATTGAGTTTTAAATACCATTTTAGAAATCTACAAAAGCACCTTGAACTTGGACATGAATTGGAAACAGTTCTGATTCATGCCTGTGTAATTTTACAGTATCTACTGGCATGCTTAGATCAGCAATCTTAACCCACTGATTCAAAAGGGATTATGTATTTTGAGTGTTTTCCACAAATCAGTTGTAATTATTTCCAGAATATTTCTAGGAGAGAAACATTTCTGTGGAATTGCACATGGGAAGAAATGTCTGGAGCTAATGGAACCTGGGCACTGCATCAATCAATTTACAGACTGAGCTAATAAATAAATCTTGAAACAGGTACACCTGTGAATGTGATGTAACTTCTAGATGCATCTTTGGAACAAAAAAGAGAAAATACTGACAGTACAGCAAAATTCTAAATCTCTGAAATAGGTAGATCTGTATCTTTTTAATTTAGTGACACACTGCAGGGAAGATAAAGTTAATAGGAAGGTGCACATCTTGTTCGACAAAGTAAACACTGACTGAGAAAAGATCCGGAGTTACAATAGAATTCTCAGTTCCTAAAATTGAAATATGTATGTGTTATGGAAAAGAAAAAAAAAGATAAATTGTCAGACATATGGTGATGTGTAGGCAAGACACAGCATGAAAATTTGTGCAGAGAACACAGAATGACAGTGCTTCTGCAGATAGGATTGATTGTAGTTTGTGCTATGTAGAAATCTTAATGTGCAACTCACTGTCACCATTCATCATGTTCCACAGGGCCAGCAGTCCTCAGTGAAGCTCTAAACTCTGAAATGAAATGAACTTGATGTGATGCCAAAGGAAGGGATAGCTGTCAAGTTATTAACATAAGAGTAGCTTTGAGTGGCCTGACTTCCTTGTTGGCAGTCAGAAGAAGTGGAGAAGAGCAGCCTTTGTGACTCAGTTCTTGCTTTGTAGTTGAAACAAAGTCCATATCTGAATCCTTACATCAGCAGACTTTGTTGCACACCAAACAAATTCACAAGATCATTATTTTATACTCATTTACAGTAAGACAACAGACAAAAGGCAAGGAATGGGTGAGGTACAAAATGAAGGGAAAAGAAACACTGAAGAGGAAGCAACCCTTGCCACATCGTTCTTCTATTTTTGCCACTGTATCAATTCCTTACATCATGTTGTTTTCTAATTGAATTTTTTTAAAAGTTGGAGAGCAGACAGCATAGCAGGAAGGTGGGGCAGGTAATACAAAGAGCTTATCAGTATGGGGATGTGGATTCTCTTCTTGCTTGCTCTGATGATAAACTGAGCCATAGAGCATTGCATAGAGCTTAATGTATTGATTGTTGAAAGCAAAAGTTTTCCAATTAAAGGAAATGCTGATCCAAGGCACATTAAAATAGTGTTGAGTTGGTGCCTCTCCATCACCTGAAAAACCAGTGAGAATGTTGAGTCAGAAACCCAAGTGAATGTAACAGGAGGAACCTACTTGCATGGAATGGAAAAACTCGTTTAAAATGTTTGGGCTTTTGAAGCTCCTGTAAAAGGATGAATTGGAGAACAAAGTTCTTAGAGTTGTTAGGGTTGCTATGGTTTGCCTTGTGAGCACAGCTACTGATTTTATTGTGGGAGGTAGGAGGGAAGAAAAAGTTCTTTTTGGAAAACAAAACAAAAAACACAAACAAACAAACAGAAAGCCTTTGTTGTTCCTCCCCCTTGCTGGGAGTTTCTGCCAGAGCGTAGCCATACAAACAGGTGATTATGGGTTTGGCACACCTCAGGGAGGAAATGTTCCAACAGAAGTGAAGGGAGGCAAGAATAAGGAGCCAAGGGAGGAAATATCCAAAGGAAGGACAGGGGTCAAAGGTTCAAAAAATGTAAAAATGATGCCACAGAGGGTGACACTGAGCAGAACACCCTGAGCAACACTCGTGATGCCTTGGGGTTATCCAAGGAACCAGCAGATGTTGCTCGGTGGTGTGAGGACACAGGTCTCTGCCCAGAGACACGACAGGCTGGGGAATGGAAACAGGCCCTGCAGTTGCACGATGCTTCTCCCTCTCTGCTCTGTGCCTCGCTCAGACTTTCTCCTCCCAGGCCCCAGTGGCCAGGTTAATAAGCCAGGGTAGGTAGGCCTCAGGTCTGAGCAGGTAAGACCATTCTTATGTGATGTACTCTTTTTCAGGATGGTTTGAAATGTCTTAGGACTTTCGTTTCCCTCCCCTTCTGATAAGTTGGAATTTTCACTGCTTTTTTCGTGATGAATGCAAAATCATCTGAGAGGGCTTTTGCAGGGAAAAAGAGGATGAAGGGAAAAGGGTGAGAAACTTTGCTAGGAAAATGAACCAGTTGAAATTTGTGAAAGTGGGAACTGGTAAGCAGCGTTTCCATGTAATGTTCCAGAAATGAAGATTTTGCTGGAACTTTGCATGTAATTGCTTTTCGGCTGTGGAAGTCAAAAGCTGCACGGCTGAGAAGTTGCCAAAGTTTGTAATGCTTCTGAAGCAAGTAAGAAGAAAAGAAGAACAAACTTGGCAATCTTCTATTATACACGTTGAAAATTAGAAAGATAGGGTTTGCATTCTTCAGAAGCAGAAAGCTACACATTCAGGAAGGCTTCGCGTCACAACAAGACAACAGTTAATTTAAAAAGAAGTATGTTTGCATTGATCAGTTAGGAAAGTTGAAGATGTTTTTTGTGATCTGGTTTCTAAAATGTTGTAGAGACCCTTTTTTCCTCGTTGGGCAATGCGTTCAAACTGCTTGTGACAGTGCCTCTCCTTTTCTTTGCAGGGGGTTAGGTGGAGAGCTAATGAGACCAGCTGGTAAGTACCACAGCAGGGGCATGAAATAGAAAATGTGCAATATGTAGTTCTTCTGTTTACTTTTTTCAGTTTGTTTTGCTCATGTTATATTGAATGCATAAATAAAGTATGGATAGTAATTAAAAATATGGGATTTGAAAGAAGTCAGATATGACAGAATATTATTTCCCAGCACAACTGGGAGTAACCCCATTTGTGTAAGAGTTGAAGGCAGTTCTTAGGTTTCTGTCACACACTTCACTTGTAATTTTATTTGGGGTTGAGTTTGATTTCCCTGATATACCCCAGTTCCTCTCGGGAAGAGATCACAGAATCAGAATTGTAGGTGTTGGACCTCCAGAGATCATCGAGTCCAACCCCCTGCCAAAGCAGGTTCCCTACAGCAGGTCGCACAGGTCGGCATCCAGGCAGGTCTGGAACATCTCCAGAGAAGGAGACTCCACCACCTCCCTGGGCAGCCTGTTCCAGTGCTCCGTCACCTCACTGTAAAGAAGTTCTTGCGCACATTTGTGCAGAACTTCCTATGCTGCAGATGTGGTCTGTCCATTAAGACAGATGTGATCATGTAACTAATGATTTTTATCATAATACACATGTATGCAAAGGTGAAGAATAAAGACCGTATAAACAACAGTTTGTGGAAGGGGTTGTATTACATTAATGAGGAGGAGTTCAGTGATAATTATGTACAGAAACAAGGTGAAAAGTAAGGGCATTGCAGGGAGAAGTAGGTGACTTGGGTGGGTAAGGAAATGATGGCAACTTCAGTCTCCTGCTCATTCGTTGAATGAGGGAAATGCTAGATAGCAGATTCTGACTCAGGATGACTTAAATCGCATCTTCAAACTTAGTGGGTAAAGTAAATCAGTATCAATATTGAAAGGCAATCAAATGGGATGAGTGGAAGAGCAAGGGAAACTCTCTGTCTTTGAGTGAGTTTACAGATCTGACATGGTAATGCTGAAGAACGTGTTTACAACTGCTGGTTTTCATCATCTGTTCTAACTGCTCAGCAGCTGAATATTTCATTTATTTGAGAAGTAGAAATAGCAGCATTTTGGCAAGATAGGGCTGCGTAGGTAGAATAAGAGAAGAATTGAAAATGTTCCACAAATTGCATGCATGTCTAATGAAGGTGATGGTCTCAACCACAACAGAGCATACGAGAAGCTTAGAGGACTGAAGAATGACCCTAAGAGACTTGGTTTTAGTTGCATTGTACTTAATCTGTGTGTGAATAAGTATCAGCGAAGAAGCTGCCATACTGTATTGAATGGTGTTTGAGCACAGGGAGCCTGAGTGTGTGACACTGCCATAGTGAGGACTGAACTGAAGAGTAGGTTTAGAGCCCAGGGAGTTGGTCATAAATTAAGATGACGAACTGCGTACAGAGGCTGGAGTAAGATTCAAAGATTAAATTGTGGGAGCAGAGAGAAACAATGCAGTAGCTTGTTCTGTCCTCTGCTGCTCTCCACCAACTCTAAAGCAATGCGATAATGATTCTGCACTGACCTGTGTTTTATTTCATCTGGTCACCAGGAGGTGGAAGGTAATGTATTCCCTGAGTGCTGAGTTTTCATTTGAGCAGTGCGGTCAGTTGGTTCTACAGCAAAATGTTGCAGCGTCTAGTGTGTGAATTTCTATTCCTCAAAACAGCTTTGAAGTCCTAAAAGAATACTATTCCATAAATTTGAAACTCATGTAAGTGCATAAACTTAAAATAACAAAGACTTGACAACTAATGTGCCTTGGACTTTGTGAATTTTCTGCAGTTCAAAATTAATGCTAATGTAACGTGATGTAGCTGTATGCTTAAAGTAGCTGCCAGTTGTATTTCTTATTATTTATCTGGTTGCCAAATTTATTTTCTTACAGTCTGTGCTTTAATTGAAAAGCTGTCACTATCAAAAATGCCGTTTAAAGGAGATCCAATAATTGGTATGTAGTGTTTTAAATAACCTTTCATTTTCAAGTAAATACAGCTTCATTGTCATTGAGCTGTAAAACATCAGAGTGGTGTTTTACAAAGGAACTGTGAGGATCAGCAAATTTGCGTGGGCTAACATAAAATATAATACAAATATAATACAGAATAACACAGAAATCTGCACAGAGGTGTTACAGAAGATTTGTGTTGTTTGCAGTCTTTTTCCCTGTCTAGTTTTCAGTATTATCAGACAGCATTTGCACTGTGTGCTTTGTAAAGTGAGCCAGAATACGCAGCCTTGTTAATTTTGGAAAGGCACAAAGTAACTGAATATGGATGGCTGCCATACTTTTGCTATAAGAGAGAAAATGCTGAAGTTTATAAGGTGAGAAAGGTAATACCACGTACGTTCCTTACTGTTTCAGAGGGCTGGCAGTGGCTAATAAATGACAGTCTCAGAAGTCTTCCTCTTGCTTCACGCACTGCGCGACAGCATGTAAAGGTACAGTAGTGATTCCTTCTTCGTGTCATCATCTGCCATATAGAATTAGAAGCATTTTTGCTTTCCACTGGAGTATTTTCCATAGAATGTGATTACTACTTGTGTGTTTGTTTCTTAGATTGCTGAGAAGGGGAATCTAAAAACAAAGCAAAACACGAATTCTCCTAAATTGCAAGGAGGCTTTCTGTTAAAGGCTTGAATAGTTACTGCAAAGCATGTTCTTGTGTGTGGATTTGAACAAAGTCATTGGCAGTCAGTGGCACTGATGATGGACTAACAGTGAGCAGTCCCTGGTGCTTGAAGCTGCTCAGTTTGCCATCCAAGTACATCAGTGTGACATTTTTCTTCTGCTTTGGTGTGTGGTTTTGGCTTGCTTCGTACATAACTGCAACTATAATTCCTGTTTTTAGTTAGCCACCCAATGCCAATTTTTTATCTTGTTTAATAATAAGGAAATCTACTGTGTTAATGTATATATGTTATATGTGCAAGATATGTTGATTTGGGTTGTTTTTAATGGTTTCAGATAAATTTATTTAGAGAAGTGTCTGTGGACAGTATCCTGGGTCTGATGTACTCAGGGTGGGTTTGTTAACAGAGAGGAAATTGGTCTGAAGCAGCGGGAGTTATTTGGGACACAGTACTTAAATTTTCCATTAATCTGTAGTAAAATCCTTTTACTGTGCTCTCCAACTACACTAATTCTGAGTATTAAATCCATTGATGAGTGCTATTTTCATTTTCTTTGTGCTATTTTATGTACATGGTCTTCATGTCTCCAGCTATTTACTTTAATTTTCCTGAGTAATACCACGGAAGTTTGATCTTGTACTCTTAAATGAGATTCTACCAAATTAAAAAGATAATTTTCGTCTGCCCTGCTAGAGATTATAGCTGTCGCAGACACCATTTGAATAGAAAATACTTCATTCATTTTGTTCATTTCTTAAAATAAGATAAAAAGCCATTGGGAGTAGTTGGTGGCTCATCTTTTAAACGTTTCCTCAGACAACAGAGCAGACTGAAATGTATCCAAATCACTGATGAAAGATGAAATTAAATTCTTGGAACATTCCTTTGGTATTTGCAGTTTATTCAAAGAGTTTGTACATCTTTACTGGAACTTCTAAACCTAGCCAGAGAATTAATTATAGACTGTAGAGAATTTTGACTTGTTTGTTTTAACATTAATTAGCATTGAACTGTGTTTAGTAAATGACAATTCTCACTTGATTTCTACGTATGCTTTAGGGAGAAATAATATCCATGGAACACTGAAAAGTTACCATCTTTGGTGCCAAAGTACACTCTTGTAATAGAATGTGATACCTTTAAAAAGGAAACCGTTCTCTTTAGGAAGTGAGGGATCTGCAGCAATTGGGTAATCCATGTTTTTGTGCTTTCTGTAGGGAAGGAAACTTATTTCTTGTCAGTCTGGAATCTATATATTGCAGATAAAAAATAACTGAAGGATTTGGTAATACTGTGTCATCCTGCAGATACAACAGGAGAGCTGGAAATGCAGCAGTTGCTGTTAGTGTGTTAAATGTTAATTTAGCTTACTGGTACTTTTCAAAGAATAAGAGAAGAATCTGTTTTGTTCTTCCATAGGTTTCCTTTTCAGCTGATCTTAAACCAGAGTAGGGAAGAATTAAAAAGTAAATGGCAATAGCTGTAGGTAATCATTAAAAAAAACAACCTAACGTAAAATCATCTTTCTCTTTAACCTCTGAACTTTAAGTGCAGTTACATTTACTAAGATCGCATTTCATGATATGAAGTTCACAATTTTGCCTTTGTTTCAGGAGTCTGCAGTGTCTGCACTGAGTGCTTTGTGTAATGAATATTACATCAATGAAAATGGAGAAGCTGATCCAGCTTTGCAGGGTAAGCATTCGTATTTACAAGGAGGTAGAGGATACTGGGCTGTACCTTGTGCACACTTTGGAGGAATTGAGTACACTGGGGGCAAGGGGAGCATCACTGATTTTATACTAATTATGTAGATCATAAAGAACAGGTATTTTATTTTCTATAATTCTGTAATTATATAGATTATATAGAATAAGTATTTTAAGGATAACAGCACTTATGTTCTTGTATTCTTAAAGGTTACTTTACAGTTACATTTATTTTACAAAACAATGTTTGGTTGTTGGTTTGTTTTTTTTTGTGTGTGTTTTTTTTGCAATAGCAAACTCATGTATCATTTCTAAATCAGGTAACAAAAGACATCACTGGTGTTTTTGTTGTGGTACTTCCAAGAATGACATAGATACCTGTCACACGCTGTGACATGCATTCTCTGCCCTAAAGAAGTTAGACTGCTTTTTATATATCAGCCATAACTTGATTTTTTGAATCTTTTATATATCACTTAATCTCTATATTTTTGTAAAAATAAATAAAATAATAAAAAGTGTCCCTTTTCTTCATGCAGGCTGGTGCTGCATGCCCAAATAGTTTGTTTTCACAGAATAAATAGATGCAATGTGATATTGAGGCAGATTTAAGAGAAAAAACAACCAACCAACCAATCAACCCAACACTGAGTCAAAGACAACTGTAAGGTTGGACTGTCAAGCTTCTGAAAAAGTTGAGCAGAGAAGTCAGCTATGTTTCAAAATCAAGAGGAGAGGAATATACTGGAAGAGCATTCCATAGGTGGCTGCACTTCTTGTATATCTGTTGTACTGTTACATGCCTATAAATCTTCATTTTTCACTGGATTCTGGATGAGCTTTTTGACTAGCATGGGCCTGAAGGGGTCACACAAGCCATGGTAGTCTGGGGGTATAATTGAAGTAACAGATTTTTAGACAAGTTGTTCATTTTTCATCATGTCTTAAATTTGTTGTATTGCTAAAATTTTGAAAGGAAGGTTGTGGTAGTCCTGCTGTCTAAGATCATCTTGCTGTCTAAGCAAGCACTGCATCTTCCTATGTCCTAAAGTCTTACCTACCAATTGTTTGGAAGATTTTGAATAATAGAAGGGTTCATGTGAAAGTATTGCTAACCTCTGGACAGAGAACTAATTTGCTGATGTGAGGAGCTAGTTGAGGCCTGCTGAATTGTGCAGGGATTTAAAGAAGAAGTCATGAGGTATGTTTAAAGTGCAGTTTCCTATGGTAACTGATGTTTCTTCTTCTGGCAAATATTGCTCAATCGTTTCAATCTTAGATGGCAGTAAGCAGTGGCACAATTATGTAATTTTCATGGAATCTTTGAATTTTTCCTCTTCAAGATTAAAAAGGATATGTTTGGTAAGGTGAGGGAGACTGCCTTTCTCCTTTTTTAGCTGGAGTTGTGTTTATTGCAGCTCTCTTGGTTGTTCCTAGTTTTTTTCTGGAGTTACCTTATTTTCCTCTGCATTTCACAGAGGAGTTGAGTTTACTAGTGAGAAATTGTACGAAGGAAGTATTGTCTGACAGAATCTACAGCAGAAATGTGGATTACTGACTTTTTTTTTACTCCTGCTTGTGTTCTTCTTTATGTCGCTTTACTTCACTGGTGAGCTGCCCTTTCCTGACACAGTTCGGTTTATTTCTTCCATTCCTCTGCACTGCTGTTTGCAGAGCCCTTTCTTGTGTGGTCAAACAGCGATTCAAAGGGCCTGAGCACAGCACCCGCTGTTCTAGATGGCTGCTTCTTTTTAAGCTTTCACCTTTTAAAAGATCCAAGTTTTCTGTTAGTTTTTT
This sequence comes from Lagopus muta, assembly GCF_023343835.1. Taxonomy (NCBI): domain Eukaryota; kingdom Metazoa; phylum Chordata; class Aves; order Galliformes; family Phasianidae; genus Lagopus; species Lagopus muta. The sequence goes on along the minus strand of NC_064450.1, from coordinate 3,261,276 downwards.
TCTGCATAAAAAGTGACACAATCTCATTGGATAGGTATGACCTGTGTGTTTGAATCACCCCAGTCCAGTTAAGACTTTCTGAAGAGAACGGTTGCATAACAGGCCTTGATGGATCCATCCGAGACATCCTCACACAGAGCGTTTGTCTGATGATAGAAAATGATGGCTATAAATATGAAGGATTGCTCCTCTGTCTTTACAGTGAAAATTATGCTTGGACTTAACTCTGCAGATCTTTATAAAATGCTTCATCTTTTAAATTGAGAATTCTATCCATTTTCTGAATGAACTGGAGTCGGTGTGCCTGAAATTCTGGTTTTATGTTTAGAAAGTAAACATGCAACTGTGAATGTCATCAAAAGAGGGGTGGTCAGCCAGGCAAGGGATGTGGTTGTGCCCCTCTGCTCTGCCCTCCTGAGCCACCACCTGCAGTGGCCTGGCCCCATGAAGGATGCAGAGCTGATGGAGCAGGGCCAGGAAAGGACCACAAAGATGCTCAGAGGACTGGAGCACCTCTATGAGCAAGGGCTGAGGGAGCTGAGCTGCTTCGGTGTGGAAAAGAGAAAGCTCTTGGGAGACCTCATGGTAGCCTTACAGTATTTAAAGGGAGATTGTAATCAGGAGGGGGAACAACTTTTTGGTTTGATTGTGACAGGACGTGGTTTTAAAGTAACGGGAGATTTAGGTCAGATGTGAGGAGGAAATTCTGTACCTAGAGGCAGTGAGGCCATGGCTGTGCTGCCCAGTGAAGTGTGGGTGCCCCATCCCTGGAGGTGCCCAAAGCCATGGATGGAGCCAGGGCAGCCAACCCATGGCAAGGGTTGGGACATGGGGGCTCTTTAAGGTCCCCTCCATTCTGTGGTCTTAGAATTTTTTATTTATTTATTTTTCTATAGGAAATGTAAAATACTCTGTATTTTAGATAATGAATAATAAAACTTTCTAGATGCTATATTCGGAGGGTAGTTTTCCTCTTATTTTTTTAGTTAGCCAAATACGTGACGATAATGATGTAAAAGTTGCTTTGCAATTGCTTTTTTCTTTTTTAGATGAGCTGGTGACACAGTACATCTCAGAGCTACACAGCACAGAGCAGATGATTCGCTGTGGCTTTTCACTTGCCCTTGGAGCCCTTCCAAGGTTTCTGCTAAAGGGCAGGCTTCAGCAGGTGAGACGAGAGGGCACAGAGAATCCTGAATGGAAACCTATGATCGTAATGAAATAAATAATAATGATCATAATTAAAGGTCTTTGTGAAACGGTTTGGGATTGTAAGGTACAGTAACACCAGAAAATCATGAATTTAGCTTGCCATAGATTCTGGTAATTAAGTTTAGTCCCTCCTTGGTAGTGGTAATGAAAAAAGCAGGCTGAGTTACCCTTTGGGGTGGAACACTTGTCTGTAGGGAGCACATAGGCATATTGACAGGTCATGGTGAGAAACCCAAAGCTATTGACTGCCTGGTTCTCCTGTATGTAATTCACCTTATTTTCCTACTGTCTCTAAATGTAGGTCACTTATAAATATTATGTTGACTTCAAATATATATTTTATCTTTTCCTTTCAGGTTTTGGAAGGTCTGAGAAAAGTTACCTTAATTACCCCCAGAGATGTCAGCTTTGCCGAGTCCAGAAGAGATGCCTTAATAGCAATTGCAGAGTATGTTTATCATCTTTATTTTTTATGTAATTTTAATTCTTTCTATAGAAGCTTCTACTGTTTGCTCCACTTCCTAATACAAGCTCACTGCATGGATCTTGAAATCACACTATGAAAAAAATTAATCATTTCTAATGTGGAACCATGTGCATCTCCATTATCCATACGCCTTTGATTCACAGGATTATTTCACATCTGAGGATGGCGTACAGCTCTCATGTCCTGTTTTTAAATCAGTGAAAAAAGTAGCTAGAATGCATTTCAAAGTTCACCTTTTACATGGGCTGCAGTTTGGTGAGCTTCAGTGGAAATGAACAGCATTGATTTTTCCACTTAAAAAAAAAAGATTGAATTTGTTTGGAGAAACTTTTTATCTTAAGGAATATTTTCAGTGTTTATGTGCCACAGCATATTTCATGTTAATAGTATCAGAGTATGTATACTCTTAAACTGTTACAATGCAGAAAAATCTTGTTCTCACATTAAGCATATCTTCAGTAGAAAGAAATATCAAATTCAATGCACCTATTATTAGTGCTTTGCTCTATTTGTTTGCTTCACTGTAGTAAGAGTACAGAAAGTGCCAGTTAAGTGAAGAGTTAAGTAAAGACTTTTTTGTAGTATTTCAGAACATGAAAGCATTCTGCTTCTCTGTTGCAATTTTGGTTTAGATGGCATTTTTTAAACCTGAGCACTGATAAGAAATCCTCAAATCTACAATAGTCTCAGAACCATTCTGCATACTGTATGTTTGTTTGTTGGAATTGTTATGGGGTTTAGAATACTGTTATGTCTAGTGAATTTTATTAAGCAACAGAACAAAGCTATGATCTTAATGTTTCCCCTTGCTAAAGTATTTTTTTCCCCTCTGTTTTCTCCTTTTTAAAGGATTTGCCAGACAGTAGGTGTTAAAGGCGAAGGATCCCAGGAAGAGTTTATCTGCAAAGATAATGTTGCTCAGATTTATGCTACGTTGCTCAATTGTGTGACTGACTACACCACAGACAGCCGAGGAGATGTTGGAGGATGGTAAGATGCCTTGCAATGGGAGACTTCAGCTTAGCGTCATCTTTTATGTCCAGTTAAAGAAATATTTTGAAAACCTATTAGAAATAAGATAATTTCAACCTTGTTGTGATCTGAGATTGGAAATGTGCTGATGGAATAAATGTGGAAAGGGAAAGCTGTTCAAGCTGTTTGTCCCTTCACACCAAGATGTGAAACTGCAGTTCAGACTTGTTCTGATATTGAATATTAGGAACGTATTTAGCTGTTAAAAGTACAGTGGTTTGAGTTGGCTTTCCTAGTTCCTTTGAAGTAGTGCATTGACTCCTAGTTATCGAGCTGCTTTTGTGTTCATGCGTTGTTGTTTCTTGCCAGCAGAGGGAGCAGTTGCTTAATTTGTGGGTAACAAATTCTCAATGGTTGCAAACCATGGTTGTACTGTCTTAGGAAGGTTGCAGAGGCCGTGAAGTTAGTGTGCCTTGCAGGCAGCCATGGTTGGGTGCCTTCTTCCTCATCACACTTCTTTCTGTGACCAGAACAGCCTCAGAGATTTGCTCCTTTCTCCTGCTGTGGACAAAACAGACCAGTCCTGCAGCAACCTTTAAGTTTTTCACTACAGTATTTACAAATGTGTTGAAAAAGGGTAGAGGGAAAATAATCTAAGTTACTCCTATCAGCCTAAGTTAATGTTTGTGTGTTTCTAGTTATATTTTTTATGCAATGATGCCTTGAGCCTCAGCCTTTAATAGTGATTGCCATATGGCAGCAAGGTTCTGTGGGGAATGGAACACGTGGTGTGAATGGAAATTCCAAGAAAATCTAGGGAAGAAGGGAAACAACACAGAACAGCAAGTCAGAGAAGTGTAGGTGCATCTGACATCTCAAACTTAAAAGAGGAAACAAGAATGCAAAGTAGTAAGGATCAAGAGCAGGTCATTCCAGTACGCGCAAGGGAGGAAGCATCTTGGCGTTCCTTCTTCTTTGTCAGCTGTCAGACAGCAAGCAGGCGAGTGGATCTGTAGCTTAGAGGATGTAATAGCACTCGAGTGACACAAGAGTAGCTTGAAGAAAATGTAAGAGCAAGCGTGTAGGGTGGTGAGTCAGAGAATGGAAGAGAGACAGAGCTCTCTGCTTTCAAAATTCAGTGAGTTGCTGAAGCCGATAAGGGAGAAACTGGTGAAGTAAATTAGTCACTCAGTGAGCTTCCGCTTGTAGCAGCTCACAGGTTCCCCTACTGATGTCTTTTTGTCTGTCTGAATTTAAACACAGAACAAAATTCTGCAAAGTGGAAATTTTCAAAGAAATCCTAAGGAAATTGAATTGCCATTAAAATTCAAATGTGCTTTGAGCCCCACATTTTTTTTTTTTTAACCTTCTTTCACAACGTTGGCCAAAATCAACAGTCCCAAAACATGTAAATTGAAGGGGGAAGGGAAGGCTTTTCTCATAGCAAACTATAGCCTGCTGAACACTTTTGTGGCCTCTTAGATATATTTTCTCATTCTGTTTCTTTTAAATTGTTGACTAAGATGGAAAGATAAGGAGAGAATTGCCATTCTCTGCAGAGTCCTTTCCTTTGCTGTGTAATTTTTGTCTTTCTTTAATGGAATCGTGGGAAAGTATAACCAACTGTACTTTCCATATGCAAACTTCACATTTATTTTGACAGATAGTTTGCTAGGACTTGTCCAATCTGACTACAGGTGTTAGAAGTGAGTATCTAAGAGTCAGATACTGTATGAAAAGGGGAGAAAAACATCCTTTGATGAAAGATTGCCAAACTTGTATTAAACTGCTTAGGAAAAAATGATGTCATTTACTGGTTTTTTGTTGTTTTTTTTTTTTACCATTATGACAAGTGTCTCACTCAGTTTTAGACTACATAGGGAACTATTTTTTTCAGTTTATTTTGGAAATTTTGCAGTAGACAGGTGTGCCCTTTTGTAAATTTCTCTCTATGTATTTACTTATTACTAAGAAAGGATGAATGTGCTGGCTCTGGTCAGGAAGGTGGGCATCAAGCAGGTGTTAATGTTATTGAAGCTAATCTTTTTGACAGAATTATTGTAGGAGACAGATTTGAGCCATTCTGAGTCACAGTTTTTCCTGATTCTGGAAGTACTAAGCTTGAAAATTTGTGAAAAGTGTGATGCTTTCAGAAGTGGTTTAAATATTTGTCAAAGCGTCGATTAGTCTTTTTAGAAAAAGAGAATTTGAAGACATAAGACTGAGTTTTGAAAGCAGTTTGCACGCTGCATGTGACCAATGGCTATCAGTGTTGGCCTTCTTAATAACCTGACGATAGCTGGCTGGAATGAAAACCAAGATGGTCAGGTTGGGGATCTGCCTGGAAGCGAGGATGGCTCTCAGTGCAAACATGGGCTTTGCTTTATGGGATGGGGATTTATGCAGTCATATGCACTCCTCCTCTTCCCAAAATACAGTAACTGCTCCCACTGTTCAGTGTTTTCAATGTTTTGTACCTGCTGGTATTTTTGCCAGTGTCTGTTTAGCCTAACTGCTGCTGTATTTGTGAAAGTACTGATTAAGGGCTCTAACATCTTTCTGTTTCAACAGGGTACGTGAAGCTGCTATGACAAGTTTAATGAAAGTGACACTTTTGCTGGTTCAGAATGAAGCAGATTTAATTAATGCCAACATGTATGTTACTTGTTCTCTTTTTGTCTTATCTCTTATAATTGCATTCCAGTCCATACAAGGAAGTATTGCTTATATATTGTATGCTTACTCCTCTGTTGAGCATATGGAACCGTTGATAGAAATGCATGGATTTTACGCCATGTTAGATGCTGACAATATTGTATCTGTGTTTCAGAGAGGCTTACCTCAATGAGAGAAAGTGGGTGGCAGTCTCACTTTACAAATACAGTGCATCTGTGAGATTTGGTCTGTACTTGCAGCCTCTGTGCACGCTGCCAGCATTATTCACTTAAATAGAATAGGAATTCACCCACTTACACAGAGCGCTGCATCATTGGTTTGGAATGTGGTGAAATGTGAAAATGAATTTGTTTTCATTTCTGTCATCTGTATGGAATTATTAACAAGGAAATACATTAAAAACAAAATTTACACTGAGATTCAGATTTTTGATTTCATGAGTATTTGTTCGTGTTCCTAATGGTGAATGCGATTTTTAAGTACAGCTTGAGGTGAAGCAAGATAGATGATGGTTCGTGGACAGAGCATGCCCCTGTTGGCTGAACTGCTGCACGATTTCTAGATTTAAAAACAAGTGAATGACTGTTGGTTGGTGATTCAGACACTTGGTGAATCAGGTGGATTCTAGGAATGCAGCACTCAGCCAATGCCCGCTGTCCAGGGGTTTCCTCCTGTTGGACTTACGCAGAAATTATTGCATCAAACTTAAAAGAGAATCCTTCCAGCTTGATTAAAAGAGAGGGATTCACATTTGTTTGGTGTTGTAGGTCTTACTGTAGCTGAGAGAGTTCTAGCTCTTTCTGATGTCTTAGTTTTCCTGTTGAAGGTGTAAAGCACCTTGTAGAACACAGTTTTATAGCGCAGAGTTTAATTATGGATGCAGAGTAATTGGGATTCAGTTAAATAACTAACCAGAGCTGCATCCTCATGTGGGACAGATAATTTGGGAATAGACCTTGTCTACTGGTACGTCTGCAGTTTTGTACTTGAGAATGTGCTTTTGCCAAGGTTCCTGTCCTGTTTCCATCTGAAACGTTCATCCAGTCCATAAAGCACCATTATTCTCAGATGAAAGGTGATATGTGAATATGCTGTGTAACGTTAGAGTCGTGGCATTTTTTGATTGATACATGGGAAATAGATCTCTAAATATTCTGTCACCATTTTGATTTCTTAAATCCTCTGCATATTCATTACAAAGCATTAAACCAGACTTCTTTCATGTTGGTATGATTTTGATATTGTTGCAGTGATTTCAGTACACATTCTACTCATTATATATGATGAATTGTTCTCTCTCTTTCTATTTTTATAGCTGCAAACAGATAATGTGTTGGCTGGCCCAACAATCAGCTGAAAAAATTGATAAGTTTCGAGCTCATGCAGGATCTGTGTTCCTTACTCTGCTACACTTCGACAGTCCTCCAGTTCCACACATACCTCATCGAGAAGAACTAGAGAGGATATTTCCAAGGTAGAAGATTGAAGAAGCTTTCCTGAATCAGTGGAAATCAAATGTTTGTTTTATTGGGGAATATTTGGTGCTGTTTGTCAAAATTTCATTGAAGTGTTCAATGAATACATGTAAGCATCCAAAACAGACCCACAGAAAAGAACTTGTGGCATGAGTGCCTGTGAAAAACATGATTTCATAAGGAGAGAAGGTGTTCATGGTAATGCTGCTGATGTCTTCCTCTGGATCAGCTCCAATAATTTCTGAACCCACTGGCCAGTTTCATGGTAGGTTAGGGATGGTAGGGGTCATGTCTGCAGGGATAGTTTGGTTGTAAGGAACTTTCAGAGATCAAGTCCAACTGTCTGAGCACTTCAGGACTAACCAAACATGAAAGCATGTTGTAAATGGCATTATTCACATGCCTCTTAAGCACTGGACGAAAGAGTAGTTGCTTTTTCAGCATAGAGAAAAGTCCTTTGGAAAAGGAAACTGTGGTTCAAATGCTGTATCTGAAACAGGACGTGGAGTTGAACAGTGCTTTGCTGACTGCAATCTTAGTGTTTATTTTCCTCATACAGCAATGATTGATTTGGGGTTTTTAGGTAACTCAGGCTTTCTTCACTGATGTTGCTTGAGGAACTATCATAGCACTGTATGGAGATGGAAGTGCACACAGACAAAATTATTTATTTTTTTTCCTTTTCCCTTGCCCCAGGTCAGAGGCCAAAACTCTAAACTGGAATGCTGCATCAGAAGCTTTCCCTCGAATCACCCAGCTTTTAGGTTTGCCTGCATACCAATATTACGTGCTTTTGGGTCTCTCGGTGTCTGTTGGTGGATTAACAGAGACAACGGTAAGAAAGTAGAGTGGCTTCCCTGTTTGGTAGGAGGATGTATTTATTTAATGCCTGCTTTTAACTGTTATTAAAAATATCCTGCAAGTATTTAGGATATTAATTATTAGTTGTCAGTATGTGTTTACTGCATGTTTGGAAAATACAGTTTTTGTTTTGATGTGATTTCTTGAAAAGTGCCACTGAGGTATCAAGAAGTACATTATGAAGCACTGCCTATCATTCAAATGTCAAACTGCACCTCTGAGCTTTGCAATCTCTACTTCATTCTTCCGAGTACAAACTTCTTCCTTATCACTGGTTTTGGTAGTCCCTCATGCTGCCACAATCTTCAAGACTTCAATTATCCTTCTGTCCTTCTTCCACAGTTTGTGTTACTTTCAGAATTATTTATTTCAAGGTATTTGACTTGGTTTAGCTGAGCACGTAATGCGTATGAGAACAATATATTGCAGTAAGGGCACAATTCTGTACACACTGCAAAGAAACAACGATCAGCAACAGAATATTTTGGTCTGTCAGTTAAAGCTTTAAATTGCAGAGGTCCTCTAGGAGCTGATGGTGGCCTAAAGCAGCAGTCAGTATGCAGTCAGTGTTTGAGGGTTTCTAAATCAAAGTGCAGTCTGTAAATAAGTACACTGGAAGAGTGGAGGTGGCAGGAAATGCAGTTTTTGTTGAGAGAACAGCTCCTGCTGCTCACAGGAGGGAGGAGGAGGTCATCGTTCTGTTGTCTCCTATGGCTGCCACTTCTCAGGCTTACCAGGACTGTTTGGAGTGCATCCAAGTGATGGGGTTTGCCTGGTGCCATAGGTTTTGAATTTGTGATCCAAAGATTTCCAAATCCCTGGGGGTTTCATGGAACTGAGGATCTGGTGTCTGCAGCATCCTGTATTTAAGGCAATTTTGACAATTCTGATGTTTCTAAATGTCGACTAATTAGATAGAAACGGCTATTTTTGAAAGTTTGAAAACATATGTTTATTGGTTGGTGACAATAATTAGTGGATAGACAATGTAACTCTTAGCAGATTTTTATAATAGCAGATGTGCGCATGGAATTCAGCTTGCAGTCAAACAGCTAATTACTGGAGGCTCCACCAAAACCAAAGTTATTCTTGTAAGCATAAAAGGGGAGGAAAGTGGTGGGGGAGCAGACAGTCTGACTGCTACCAAGGTCAGATGAAAATTCTTATTCAACATTCTATTTTTTTTCTTTAAGTTCAGTTTGTGCTCAGTTTTGTGAAGTGCAAACACTCGGGTGCTGGTAGCAGCCCTGCCTGCTGCCATCCATCAGTGTATTTTAGGGAAACCTCCTGTGCTTCTTTCAAAACTGCAGTTTTGAAACGTTAACTTTCTGTGACCCTGTGCTCATCCTCAGCACTGAGGCCTTGTTCTGGTTCAGATATTCTCAGGGGGTTTGGCCCTGGAAACAAAGTGACCTCATTCTTTTTTTGAGCCAAATAGAAGAGCAGGAGAGGCTGGAAGTGTGTGCTATTTACACTGGGGATTAAGCAGTGTGTGGTGCTTTACATTTAATACTTACAGTGTGATGTATAAATTACAATCGATGACTCTTGTAGTGACTTGTTTGAAACGATTCCATCCACGCCAGTAGTGATCATTGTTGAATGTCCAGGGACTCATTTAAAACATTGACAATTTGAAGAGCTGCTCCTATTAAATCCGTATGAAAGAAGTAAATTTAAAAACCTTAGGTAAAAGGAAAGGATTATTCAGGTATGTGTTCTGCAGTACTGTGTTCTGCAATCACTTCTTTCTTCCCTCTCTCACTTAAGAAAACTGAGTACACAAATGCAGACTTGGATATAAAAGTTAGAAAGTTCAGCTTTCTCGTATGCTGCATGACCACAGGCTTTTAGGCTTGTCTTTACATCTCCTCAGGGTGTTGGTGGAAGATGGCTGTGCTGTAGTTCAGCGGTCACTGGCCTTCCTTCTATAGTTAAAAATTGCCCAGCAGTACATTTAGTGAGAGCAGTTCTTTACATTTGCTGAGATGTGCTGCATGGAGTATCTCAGAGCCATTGTGGTGGCAGCGGTTGCTGAAAGCATTCCAGCATTTTGAGTGAGGAGGAAAAACAGAAGGTGTTGTTCCCTTCGGCATTCGGCAGCACTGCTGTGTGTGCTTCCTGTGTAAAAGCATCCTCCATAGTTGTATGTATGGCCTGCAGTGATGTGTGTTTCTTACAGCTGCATAAATATCCTCCCAGGACACAGGGATATGAACTGAGCAACAGTGTCCTTTCTGCAGGTCGCAACTGCTGTAGTTTCAGGGCTTGGGTGTAACTTCATGATTGTTGAACCACACGGCATGCAGAATTTTGTCTGATGATTCTCCTCCCCCCCATACAAACTGCAGAGTGTTTCTGGTTTGGGATATGGTTTGGAGCAAACATTATTGGACTTTGATCAGATATGTTAGTTGGGACAAATGAAAATATTGGGACATTCGTAGGTACGAAAAGTGAGAACAGCATCCAGTTCTGAAGCACCTGGTTATGGTGAATTGATGCATGTTGCATTTGAATGAACAGCCTGGAATGTCACTTTCCTAAATGACAGCCCTCCAGCAAAATACACTGAGTCATTTCTGGCATCCTTTTTTACAAAGAAAGAAATAGTGCGAGTTGTTATATTCCCACTTTTCTTAAAACATCCCTGACTTCAGCCCTACTTATTGCCCTCCAAAGACTTGGTGAGTTACAAGGAGTGTTCTGGGTAGAATGAAGGAGACACAGTTTTGCTTGTGCTAAAACTTGAATGATGTGCAGTGGTTTTTCTGTTACTGGGAAAACAGAGCACTGCAGTGCTGTACATTTGTCAGGGTTAGAAATGATCCCAAGCCAGTGTTACTGAGCGCTGCCATCGCGCCTTCCAGACGTGTTACAGGAATGTTTGCACTTTCTCTGTAGGTCTTTCTCTGTTTCAGTGCTTCTTTGAAGGCTGAAGCTTTTAGCAGCCACCTGTAGATAAAAACACTGCTTTTGTAGGAGCTCTTCCTGTAGTTTCTCATTTGCTTTCTGTCTGTGCTGAGGTAGGTGCAGAAGGCTGAATGCTTTCCAGTTCTGCTCTTCTCCCCTCTCCCTAGAGCCATACTTGTGGCCTCTGTGCAGATGCTTTTTTCCTTCCTTATGTTCTGGAGTTGCTGTGTATTTCAACTGTTCTACTGGATGCCTGTTAAGATACCAGGGCTTCTAAGGAGACTGGGCTTAGGTGCAAGACCTTTAGGGCATGTGGGTCTCCAGAACATCTTCAGTGCTGTATCATCCTTTCTCAATGTGCCACACAGAGGGCTTTCAAGATAGGAATGCAAGGAATCACAGCCCTTCTGGGGATCAGGCATCTGTAGAGCTGACAGGCAGCTGAGGTTCCAATGTTCAGCTGTAAATCAAATGTCTGAGTCCATTTCCTTTGAACAAATCCACCCCGCCATTGCCTCAGGACTATTTTCAGAAGTATTGTACTTCAGTTTTACAGCAAGCTGATTGGGAAATGTTTTTGTGACAGCTTATTTAGACACTTTATTTATCCTGAGCTGTGTGTGCTTCTCCCCTTGCTGTAGCTGCACTTCTTACTGGCCTCGCTCGTACTTTTCCCCCGGTTCCAGCATTAAAATCCATGGTTTTACCACCAAATAAAGGGCCCTGTGCTTCATTACCTCCTGTTGGCTGAAGCGATGGCAGAGTTGGGCCTTGGCAAACTGCTGTGTTTCCTAAGAACAAGGTTATTGTCCTTGTCCAGGGCTCCTCTGGAGTTCCTACCCAATGCTGTCTGAGCTCCAACCTGTTAACCTCCTGATTTCCTTTCCCACTCCTCATGCAGCCACCCCAGGGAAAGGTGTGCATTTGCCAGAGTGTGAATTCTGTGTTGTGCCAGTGAGGAAAAATTCTGGAGATGTTCTCTGTAAGTCCTTGTGAGCGTTGGGGTGGTGGCTCAGGTGCTCTTTGGAGGCTGTCTGCATTAAAAAGGAAGCATTCATCTGAGGAGGAAATGGGATGTAGAATGTTTGGTCTGGTATTAAATGGGGAGGTTGGTGGCCCTGCAAGTGGCAGGGGGGTTGGAGATTCGTGACCCTTGAGGTCCCTTCCAACCCTGGCCATTCTGTGATCCTGTGAATGTTGATAAAGTGTTACTTTGTTGTGCTAAGGTTCCATTGGTCTGCACTGTCTATTTGAAAAATGGCCTGGTTTAAAATCTGCTGAGCAGTAGTGGTCTGTCCAGTCCACAGCTTTACTTTGGTATGGCTTTATCTTCTTTCTGCAGTTTTTCTGGTTACCCTGCTGTGTCTCAGTTCTGCACAGCCTCCAAATGGTCCACATGTAGGTGTGCCCCTTTTCTTTTATATAGAACAAATAGCTGAAGTAGCATCCAGTGCAACGCTACAGGTGAGGACCCTCAAATTGCCCTGAAGTTTAATTGCAGATAGTCCAAAGGGACTGCACACAGCTGAACCTTAAACACAGCACCGAAACCTCCACCTGCTGCTGCTCTGAACTGGCTGATTCCCATCTGAAATTAAACCAGGTGTCCTTATTTCTGAGGTGGATTTAGTTTTTAACCGAGTTTACTTCTGGCTTGTGTGCCCTGCTGGAAAGCACCGTGCTGTGAGAGCTCACTGCATTTTTCAGTCACGTCAGCTTGTTCAATAAATGCTTACCCCCCAGAGCTCTTGCTTCTAACTGACAGAGCCATAACTCCAGCATTATTTAAAGCACAGCAGGATAATGATAGTGCTATAGGGATGTTTTGAAAGAAAAAAAATGAGGGATCTTTGTGGACTTTTTTGCTACAATGGCAAAAGTTACAAAGGGTTAAAAAAAACCCACTTTGAACAAGGATTAATGAAAGCAAAATATAATCTTCCTGTCAAACGTTGGTACAGAATGCATGCGCTGTCAGAAGAGCAGCACAGGTGCACAGCAGGTCATTCCCTGAGCCTTGTTCTGAGCTTTCTTCTGCTGCAGCTCAGGTACTCTGCACAGAGCCTTTTTGACTACATGAAGAAAATCCAGAACGATTCCAGCGCCATGGAGGGCTTCTGTGAGACACTGCTGAAGGTCTTTGAGGACAACCTGCGGAACGACCGGTAACTTTGCTTGGTTTCTGTATCTTGAACACAACCATCTGAAGTTGGATGCAGAGAGCATCTTCTTCCACTGTGCCTGAAGCACGTAAACCTGCCTTAATATCTTTGTTTGGAACAGCACACCTTCGCTAAAGCTTGTAACAAAGAAGTGTTGGTAGAATGTTCTGCATGTGCTGTAGTTCAATATGAGGCACCATGTTTCAGCATAATGTTTTTCTATAGTGCAGTACTGGGAGTTAACACTGCTGTGTGCTGTGCAGTGCAGTCTGTGCCTCACATACATGTGAGGTATAATCATGATGTGAAGATTCTCCTTTACAGGTGATTCTTCCTGGCAGTTTATTTCTCTAAGCCTGGCGTACCAAACATGTATAATAGATATTCCTTAGGAAGAAGAAAACAAACAACAGGGCTGTCAGCAGAATTTTAGATTGTATTTTTAGTAATTTTGTTCTTTTTGCAACTGCTGAAATACAATCCATGAGTATAGATTTTTCCAACTGGCACATTGTGTGTTGGCTTATTTGATAAGAGGGCTTTGTGGCTTCTGATACATTTGATGGAATATGGTTAGATGCTAGAACATGTATGTATTTTTGCTACTGCTTTTAACTCTGTTTTCAGGACCCTGCCAGTTTAAACCAGGCATTTTGTTAATTAGCTCTTTTCCCTTTTGGCTGCAGCAGCATGTCCCCCTCTCAGCCAAGGAGGATGATTTAGCCAACACACAGAAGTTACCAAGCAACCCTCCTCTGTGCAAATTAGAGTTCTAATTTAAAGATGTAGGTAGATAGGAAGTTTCTTTCTTTGCTTCTAATTAAAAATAGCATATATATGTATGCCAAGAAGTTTATTTACATTGGTAAATTCTTCTCTTTCATCAGGGTGTCTGTGCCCCTACTGACGATGCTGGACCAAATGCTGGCAAACGGCTGTTTTGATATATTTACCATGCAGGGGAAGTAAGTTGCTGCAAGACTTCTTTGTTTGTTTTGCACTGTGCAACGGGGCTCTTAAATCTTAGGCTGCTGCTGAGCGTTGCTGTGGGTGTGAGTGCATGGGAGTCTGTGCAGATATATGGGTGTAATGCTTAAATGGCAGCTGTGATAAATTTTGGACCAGATAGCCTCCAAAGGGTCTTATTAAAATCTTTGACTCTCATACCAGTGTAGAAGTTGGTTATTGGTTCATTGTGTAACGACCAGGACGTTAATCAAATTCACTTTGCTTTTACCTGGCAGGCTCAGGCCAGCATCAGAGCCCTTTTCCAGCATCCTAAATAGCAGTGTTTTGTAGCATGTTCTTCACTGTGTTGGGAGCCTTTAGCAGTGACAGAATCTTGTTGTGGTGCTGCAAAATAGAATGCCTGCTGCCCATTGCTTCCAAGGCCTTACTGCTTTTCTTAATGTAACTCCAAAGAAGTTAACCAAGATTCTAATAGGAAAAATAAGACAACAGTGCCCCAGATTTTCCATGTGGTGTTCTGCTTCTGGAAAGTATTTAGATCAGGAATGGATAAATGTGAGTAACGTACTCCAGTGTGACATTGTGTGATTTTTGCAGATGTTTCAGAAAAGAACGATTTCAATTTCAATAATATTAAAATGTATTCCACAAACTCTCCTGAGCAGCATCTTGGCACATCTGCAGATACATGTGCAGAGCAATACAACGTGTATGCTGCCCTCATATGTAGTGGATTAGGATCTGCCGATTGGAGACTGATTTGAGCAGATGCATTTGAAATTATTTTATCACATAAAAAGTTTTAATTGAATCTACTCTTGTTTTCGAGACTGTATTTAGATAACCTGCCTTAATTCTGGCAGTACCTTTTTGAGTAAGAGTTTACATTTCATCAAATACTCAGAGACAAAATGAGCGTTGCAGTTGGGTTTGGTAATCATGCCATGATCTGAAACGTGCAGCTCCTGGTGTTCTCTGCTGGGTAGGACAGTGGGTTGTGGTGTAAATGCCAGGTACAGACGGCCCCCCAGATGGGTCACAAACAGAAATGTGTGGTAGGATTATTGCTACTCACTGCTGTGTCAGTGAGACTCAGACTCAGCCCCATGATGCTGTTCTCATTCTTAGTTAAAAGGTTTGAAATTAGGTGCAGGAGGATTAGCAAGGCTGGGAGAGGTTTTGAAGTTGATCCAAATGAATTTGATTCCAGTTTGATGGTGAAGCCCAAAAAGAAAAGTGAAAAATTATTTATTACAGCCCAGTGGATCATTCTGATGGAAAGGAAATGAATGTTGGAACGGGGGGCATGAATTGCAGGAAATAATTACCATATAAAAGGCTGCCCCTAAGGAAATTTGGAGATAGTAAGAGTTGGAGAATTTAGTTCCTGCATGTGATGATTTCTTGGTGATAGGTTACCCTGTGGTCAGAGGTGGCAATCATGAACTGCAGTGCTGAGCTTTGCTGTGCACTAAAAGAGCCTCTGTGCAGTGCAGTTCGCCATTCAGCTGGGCCCAGAGTTGTATTGAGTACAATGTCTGCATTTTCTTACTTAGGCGTGTGCCATTTGGCTGCAGTTAAGGGATGGAGAAACGCAGATCCTGGCTCTGAGGCCTGTGTTGCTGGCTGACACCTTCTTCTTCTTGCATAGAGCATGAACAAATGTGACTTCTGGGTCTGGATTCTTGAGTGGGACCAATTACCACTTCTCCCAAGAACCGTGCTGTGAAAGTGCAGAAACAATGCAAAACGAGCCTGACATTTCAGGCACTGCTTCGTGGCATGGAAGGCCTACTGGTGCATTTGGATATGGATGCTTTCACATAATGTCATCCTAGCTCCCATTTCTTCCCTCTTCTGCGTTTTTTACCAGTTGTGCTGAGTGGAGTGCAAGGGAATTCAGGCTGTTGGGCAGCCTGCACCAGCATTATGCTTACACCAGCTGCTTAATAGTTAACTGCCACTTGATGAGAAGTAGTACTTACAGGTGCATTTTGAGGTTTAAAATGGACATTGTGCAGTACAGTGGACATTTTAAATAATAATAATAGTTAAACATTAGCAACCCAAAGCAGGTAATGCTGTACATGGCTGAATTGCACCAGGATTGATGGCTGCTGGCTGGATCCCTTTGCTGCTCCCTGGGAGCTCAGTGCACAGCTGAAGCAAAGTGCCACACGGTGTCAGCCCACCTCACAGAGGGGTTTTCCTGCCCCCTCACACCTCAGTTTATGAAGTCCAGAATGCACAGCTTTACCTTTCTGCCATAGCTCTTAGCTGGACCTCACTGCATTGTGACAGTCTGCGTGCAGCAGGGCAGGTGGGGCCTCTGGGGGGTTTCTCCTCTTCCTGCATTGTGAGGGCCTGTGGTTACATTGACTGGGATCTGTGGTTGTACTGCTGGGCTCCTTTCTGTGCCAGGGCCCTGCTGGACCTTGCAGGGAGTAGAAGTCACAGAAGTCACAGTAAGCCCCTGGCTGGTGGTTGAAAATGGACCAGCTTCAGTGCCCCTCAGTTAATCAGAAGGCCATCAGGAGCAGCTTTGTTGGTGTGCTTGGCTTAGCTCGAAGCTGCACTGAGTTGTTCTGCCTGCTGTTTCTCAGGCTGTTACTTCTCTCTCATCCTGCAGCATTCATTCAGCAGCAGAGGTTCCTCTCCTGCACTTGGCAGCAATATCTGGGGTTGCTTTCAGCACGCAGTAGTCAGTGTTGTGCTCACAAATGGTGCCAAAATGACGAGACTGGTTGTGGATGCCCCGTCCTTGGAGGTGTTCAAGGCCAGCTTGGATGGGGCCCTGGGCAGCCGGGTCTGGAATTACATACGGAGGTTGGTGGTCCTGCATGTGGCAGGGGGTTGGAGCTTGGTGATCCTTGAGGTCCCTTCTAGCCCAAACCATTCTATGGACAGCGAGCTCCCTGCTGGTGGTAGGATGAGGAGTAGGGAGAGGATGTCCCCACTGACTGCACACTGATGATTTCTATGTATCACATGTTTCTGTGGGCTTTACCAGAATAGCTACATTCTTAGTGCCCAGTAAACCATGGTGCAAAGAAGCAGGGCAGCAGCTGTCCTCTGGTTTCACTGGCACCCCAGCTGATGTCCCAGGCCTTCCTGCATTGCCACGTGTGCCCAGCTGCCATTGTGGAAAGGTGCACACACTGATGCCTTTCCCCAGATGCAGACACTGTTTCTGCTGGCACTGTGACCACACAGGAGAAGGAATTTTCTCAATTTCCTTTAAGGAGGCCAAGCTATTGGAGTCATCTGAGATCATACGTGAGTTAGGTGTAGTTATTACAAATGAAATTGGCAAATGACAGCGCATCTGTTCTAAACACAAAATGCTGCACATAAGGTTATGTGTACTAAATTTATTCCAGATGCTCTTGTTCCATTGGTCTCTTTGTTGCTGTACTCTGCTGCGATGTGCACGTTGCTGAACCAATTTAAAATCTCACCTAATTCACTGACACAGCTGTTCTGTGCTGAAAGCCAGGCATGTATTGCAGGTATTGTAGTTAGCTGTCCGCACAATGTCTTTGTGTAATCATGGGGGAGTGGGAGGAAGGGCAATTCCATCAAGGTAAGAAAAAAGCCTGTCTTAAGAAAGCAGATGCTCTTCCCCTCGTCCGCACAGACAAACCAATGTCTGTAGGCACACACAGACCCACGCAGAGCGATGCCTTTCTCGTAAGGTGTCTCACATGCAATTACTTTCGGCACTTTTCTTAGTTCTCAAAATGTAGAAACAGTGCTGATGTGGCCATGGGCAATGGATGGCAAGGAATTTGCCCTTTCAGCATCCTGTGGGAGTATTTTAACTCAGCCTTGCTGAGGCCACATAGTTCTGAAAGCCACTATCAGCTCTAAAAACTTGTGTTGCCTCGGTGCCAACTTAGTAGATGTGTCAGCTTTTCTCTTTGTGTGCTTTTCAGGACAATATTCAATGTTCTTTAGCTTCAAGGATCCATGGTTTGTTGTTCAGTTTTTTAACCAGGTCCATACTTGCCACTGTGTGCCAGAATTTTGCTAAGATATATTTTTTTATTTAAGTAAAAAATACGTTGTTCCTGTCTGTAAAACTACACGTAACAAGGCTCAGTCACTAACATCACTCCTCTAACCATCTTATTTTCTTGTTTTAATTGTAATGTTACTCAACACATTGCATTATACAGCACTTTTGAATAGTTCATATCCACAGTTTTGAATCACAGTAGCAGAAAATAAATGCTAGGTCTGCTGCTTTACCAACACAGTACAGTGAGATTTGCAGGCTGTGCCATCTAGAAGTCACTGTGTTCAGTTGCCAAAGATGAAATAGGATTGTTGGGTTTGGGGTTTTTGTTTTTTTTTTGCATCTATTGCACTTCAGCTTTGAGTGCAGTGAGTAAAAGATTAAATAATTTGTACTGAAATAAAAGCAATTTTCCCTCTTTGCTGTTCTCTAATAGGTCCTTGAAATAGCACTAACAATACTTGTGTTTGTGTGAGTGTCTGGGAAAGAGCTGTGAGAATTGCATTTCCCAGACTGTGTAGAAAAATAAAAAGAATTTGCTCACTCTATTTAAAGATGGCTTCATGACTGGTACACTGAGCAGAACGGGAAGCCCAGTGTTTAATTACGTTGTCTGGAATCGCTGAAGGAATCCGGGCTTAAAGACTGGTGGAGTATTTAAGGACAGTGTTTATCCCCTTTTGTGCAAAGTTTGGTTAAGACTTTAGGGGACCACCAGGGCACCGCAGTGCTACGTGGAGCACTTCCCTTGTTACGGAATGCTGTAATTCCTGGCTCAGTGTTTCTGCTCATAAGGTGCATTGCTGTAAACACAAGTCCGTGTGCACATAACGACGATGAGAAACCTAATTCACTCCTCAGCATGCAGGTAAAGTAATTCATACTGATTTCTTCACTTCCAGTAAGAAATAATAATAGTGATAAGTTGCCTAGTACTGTGGTAGTGGCCAAACTGCTGTGTGTTTAGCCAAAGCCCACCTCAGGCAGGGTGTGCCGCTGTGCAAGGCGCTGCAAACAGCTCTGGGCAGTGTCTTTCTTCTCTTTTGAATGTTAATTTGTCATCTTTACAGTCATTAGATGTATTTGAAATTCTGTGGCAATCCATTTCTCATCCTTTTCTCTTTCCCCTTTTCCAGCCATCCATTTCCAGTAAAGTTGCTTCACCTTTGTAAAGAAGAGATCAAAAGATCCAAAGACATCCGGAAACTTCGCTCCAGCATAGGAGTGTGAGTCACAGTCAGACAAACAGAGCACATCTTTTGTCTGCTCGTGGTGATGGAAACCTAACACAGTAGGCACCAGATGGAATAAGGATGTAAATGAAAAATGCATACAGATACATGGGATAAGTTAAGTGGTTGGTCAAACGCATGAGAAGGATCAGAAAAGCATTAGCTGCTCTTAAAATAGTGTTGTTTTTGAGGATGTGAGTCGTTTCCTTATTGCTCATAGAGCTCAATTCAGGTGCTGCCAATGGAAGGTACCTATGATTGAGTAGATCTCGCAGGTACACGAGAAAAGGATGAAAACACCAGCAAAATTATTACCTGGTTTTAGGGGAAAAAACCACCCAGCTCAAATAGCAGAGATGAAACCAAAACTGGATGAAGGGACAGAAAGACAAAGTGCTGCAAAGCTGAATGAATGTTCAGTGGTAGAATTTACTTCAATTTCATTTCTCTGTTGACAATATTTTAAGACTGCAAGAATGCCAAAAATGAGAAGGAATCCATGTCTTTGTCTTTCACTCTTACCTCCATGATCTTTTGTTTTATGTGAGAGAGTTTGATTCAAGATGTGAGTTTTTGTGCAAAGACTTTGGGGTTGCCTTCAGTAGCTGTGAAATCACAGTTGTATTTGGCATAAATGTGTGGCATCTCAGTAACCCTTAAGAATTTCAGTGCATTCCCTCTCAGTGTTTGCTTTCCCACAGCACTTAGAATATCAGCTGAGATCTCCTGGGGACAGCAATGCTTCATTGTCTCCCCATGTTGTTTCTTTTAATGTACACCTTCATTCTGATCCTCAAAATGTACTTTTACAGTTATAGCATGAACAAATATTGCTCGAGATCCATATTTTCTTATGCTTTTCAGGTTCTGTGGCCTGATTCAATTTCAGGGAGATATGAGAGAGAAAGTTTTGTTTCAGCTACTTCTCCTCCTTTGCCATCCATTTCCTGTGGTAAGTCTTGAAGAAATTGCATAGTATCAATTGTTACTTTAATATATATGAAGTTTAAAAATAAAATTAAGAATGTTGCTTTAATGCTCTTTGAAGAGACAGTGATGTAATACCAGGTTTTATTTCTCAAGGGTCTGTCCTCTGCTGTGCTGCCACCTGAAGCAGATTAAGTAACTGAAACAGGGCTCGAAAAATGAGCTACTGCTTCTGAGGATGTGCAGGAGAGGATTGTATGTGGGACAACATCACAGGCATTAGAGTTGGTTTTTGTGTGGTTGTTTTTTGTCACTGTAAAGTTTCTGGGAGAACATGAGGTCCATTGTACCAGATGTTGTAGCCCAGACTGGTGGCTGCTGTGGCAGCTGAACCCAGTAATGAGCTTCCAATGGCACTGGTGTTCAGGGCTTCATCTGGGAGTGCTGCAGGAGTGCTGTGAGGAGGTGAGGAGAGGCAGCTCCAGCCCTCAGGTGGTGCAGGAGAAGCAGGGGCTGTCAGATACAACTGCAAGGGCACATAAAAATGTGGCACTGCAGGCCCTGGTTTCTGGCCAATACAAACCTACACTGTTTATTTTAGCACTGATTCCATTGGTGTTCAGGGCAAAATAATATGGTGCTCAGCAAAGCTGGATGCTTTGGAGTTTTGGTCCAAACATTTCCATGCTGTGTTCCCTTGCTACAGAAAGAGAACTTTGCAGGAGGAGCAATGTAAGAACTGAAGATAAATCATGTTGTGTTTACATCATGATATATTTATCTTTTAATAGAGCAGTTGATTTAAATTTGCACCACTGCTCAGGAAATATGCCTATAATTTCTTTGCCTCTCTTTAGTTACCATCAGGCTTCCTTGACAAAAAAAAAAAAAGAAAAGAAAAAATCAGCATTTGTTCCTGTTAGAGTTTTGCAGTCTTCCACATAGTGTCTTTCCACGCACTGTTATCTCAGGAACCAGCCTTGCTTGCTTTTTCTTTATGTGCGTCACATTGCAACTAAACAGTGCTCTGGGAAAAAATCTTGGGTAACTGCTGCTGGATGCTGGAGTCTAAAAACTAATGTTACACAGCCTCTGGGGTGAGGAACATAATTTCTTTGTAGTCCTACAGCAGCCAGCATTGGGGCAGACTTTTGCTCAGTGAACATTTCAAGTAAAGAAATGCTCCGTTAGGCTGTTCTTAACATTTGAATTTACTCCTTGTGAGGGACAGGTCTGAGAAGCAAATGTTTTCCAAAAGGCACTTCTGTGACCCTCATCCCTTCTTCCTCTGCCAGCACCAATAGGGGTGGAAATGCCTGCTGGCCTTTTCCCTGCAGCACTCTGGATACTTTACTAAAGCTTCCTCTGCCTCTTCCCGTAGATACGGAAAACAACAGCCAGTCAAGTTTATGAAATGTTGATAACCTACAGTGAAGTGGTTGATCCTGCCATCATAGACGAGGTGATGGCCATCCTCAGCGATAGTAACTGGTGAGTTGGTTCTCAGATAGTAATAGCAGCTGAAATAGATTTTGTACCACTGAAGCTGAAAGAAAGGCATCCACACCTTTAAGGACTGGAGGTCAGGAAGCTGCACTGACCAACAGTCTGCACTGAGTGATAGGTATTTAATTCTGGCAGCATTTTGGAAGAGAAAGGATCGGTGCAAGCTGTAAGCAGCAATTAACTGAAATGTCTTTGCTCAAATTTCATCTGAGCTCCAGCTGCCCCACGCTCCTCACAGAGTAATATAGGAGAAGGTGTTTTGAAGAATATCAAGAACGTATGTCATACATATTATTATATTAGCTGATTTTTTTCTTCAGTGATATTTCTTGGAAATGAAATATCCAACAAACGTGTTTCAACAACAAGCACACCTTAATGCTGCAGTTCGCATGCTTACATAATTGAACTTGTATTTAATTTCCAGCTTGTTTCTGCATTTGAGCTTAAACAACATATTTGGGAAAAGAAATTAATGTCTGCTATTGGCAGGGGCGGCTGCTTCACGTTTCCCTGAGATTTCAGTACAGCAGTCACAAGTTTGGAAGAACTGGTTATTACTGGCCATTCTGCTTTCTTGCTCGACTACACGTTGGTCTGTAATGTTCTGCCTAGGCTGCTTCGGTGCTGGCTTAGGAAATCCAAATTAACAGCAGGCTTTCTCAGCAGTTTAAACTTCGGCTGCTACAGAAGCAGTTGATAAGGGTTAGGTTGCTGCTGCTTACAGTTGTGAGCTTAGAAGAGGGACACACCAAACTGCTACAGGAAAAAAGCAGTTGTGTGGAGCTGCTCACCAAAACAAAGCAGTGAACTTCATACAGAAAGTTCAGAGAAAATACTCTATTTTCACCTTGCCCCTATGAAGCTGTGACTGCCTGCCTGCTTTATTCCCTGTCACAATATATCCCTTGCACTGAGAGATGAAGAACTTAAAACTTGTTTTATCATGTTAATTTGAACTGTTTACAAAGGAAGATAGATGAAGTCATTGCTGAGTATCATAGAGAGCCCTTCTCAGTGCTAAAGCACAGTAATTGCAGCAGTAAAATAAGCACTAACAGCAGGAAGCCAAACTAAATATTTGGGGAAGACAGTAGTGACTGGAATATGCATTCTTGTAACATTTTCTTTGTTAGAATTACAGAGAGCTAATCTTACAATTGTACAATTCCAAGTTTAAACAATTACACTATACATAATAACATTTTCTTTAGCTACAGGAAAGTTTCCAGTGTTAAATGTGACCCATGACACGGTTTACTGATGGTTGTGGTAGCTCACCTTGATGGTTGGACAGGTAATCCTGAAGGTCTTTTCCAACCTTGATGATTCTATAATCCTCAAGTGTCCAAATATATTTTTATACATATTATTCAGGTTACTTTTAATTCACTAACTTGTACTTTTGCTTTTTCTCTGTTTTTGGAATCAGTTTACTTGCTAAGAGTTAATTTTTCCAATCACTCATTTAGGCTTAAAAAAAGCAAACTGTATTTGCTGATTGAGCAGCATTTCAGTTATGATGTAAAAAATGTATCTGTTAAAGAATGTCATGTTTGGATTTTTGGCATTCGGGGCTTTTTGTAACCACTGCTGAGGAAATTATCTTGTAAATGTTTTGTTATTTCTGTAACTTTTAACAAGTTCTGCTAGCATTAGGTCTGGGTTTTCAGTTCAGGAGAATGCCTCCCTGCATGGCAGCACGTTCTCCAAATCCAGTGACACTTACATTCTTGATATGGTGTTTTCTAAATAAAAAGCAGCTATAAATGAATAAATTAATGAACTTTTAATCAGGAAGCTTTTACGAAGAAAATTACTTTCCAAAATAAAAAAAAGTCTAAAAGAATAATCTTAGGAGTTGAACTCCTAACTGCCATCTCTGCAGGAGCTCGCTGGCTATTTATGGTTTATCTGGCTAAAATTGGTGCAAAAAGCTTACAATTTTCTAAAAATGCCATGTAATTTAGTATGTAGTTGGAAATATACTTGAAAGAACAGACATAAGCATAGTGATAAATTAAAAAATGGATACTTACACAGCCAGCATTGGGTTTGTGTTTTTGAAGTGATTGGAACTTGCTTCTTTGTGCAGGGAAGCTGAAGTAGCAGAGCTACGAGAGAAACGCAACCACCTCTGTGAGCTCCTGAAGGTGCCCAAACCACAGCTGGTAACCAAGGTAAGGTACAGCAGTGCTCCTGAGCTTCTGGGAAGAAGCATTGCAATGATCAGTTGTTCCAGGAACTGAGGACATTTGGTAAGTTCTGTGGAACAGATGTAGTCCTTCACAGGTTCATGAATGTAGGAATGTCCTCACAGCTGACTACAGAGTGTATGGAGTTGCTGAAAACTATTCTCTCAAGTCCTTCCAATTTCATTTCTTGAAAGCATTCCAGTGTTGCTGTGTGACATCTTACTCAGTCAAAATGCAAGAATGAAATAATACAGCACAGATGTTTCAAAAACTGTTTGACTGCCCTTTCTAGGGAAGAAAAAAAAAAAGGATGACAGCATCTCACTCCATTTTAACAGCAAAATTATAAGGTGTGCTGTTGGTGCAAATCACAGAACTCTAACACAGAGAATATATTCTGGAAGTTAACACATTGATAACAAGACAATAGAGCAGGTGTAGATTTTTTTTTTCCACTTTACTGCAGACAGTTTGCAATTGCTCATCCACTCAGTATTTCTAGAAAGGCAGAGCTTCCTGCTTTAATATCTGGAAGAGGTCGTTCTGTTCTGCTGGTGAGGCTCAAGTGAGCAAGATAAGTAACAAGCGTAGAAGGAAACTAGTTAGGTCTTAGCACGTTCATCTCAAGCACTAACTTACTGGATAACAACAGGAACTATTCCAGTTGTAGGTGATGAAATTGAGCACAGCAAAGTCCTTTCTTCTTTTTGGAATCAGCAATGGTAGAAGAAGGATTTCTTTAGGAGAAGACACTGCTGTGAAAGAGCATTCCTAGTTGAAAGATTTCAAGGTTTCTTTAGCAGTGCATCAATCTGGCAAGCAAATGCTAGTGGCTCAATACATTAAAAGCACAGAGCTGTTACAGTACTGTGCATAGCCCAGCCAGAGAACTTAGAGTTTGCTCTAAAAGTGACAGTGAACTTGAAAGACTTGCTGCAGCTGTCCTCATGTCCTACCTGCAGCCAGCTGGTTCGCACACAGGAGCTCAAGAACAAACAGCAGCAGAGAATGCCAAGCATTATGAAAAGATGAATTAATTTTATTGAAATAAATAAACAATTATTCCTTTAAAAACCTGTACAAATCAAATTTACTGGTGGGTAGTTAAAAATTTTAACTTCACATTTCTACATTTTCTTCTGTTTAGTTTACTTAATTCCATACACAACTGTGCAGTTGGTAAGACTGCAATATGTGCTGCTCCACCTCTTTTCTCTTTCTCTCTTGCAGAGTTCAGAAAAGTGAAGTTGCAGCACTGGCTTCTGCTTCGTAAATCCAAGCTCTTGGTTCAGGTGCTGCTGTGGCATCTCAACAGGTTGGATTCTCAGCATCTCTGCAAAGTACACTGGTGAACAAAATAAGAGGCAGAAGTTGTCTTCTGGCACCGTGCAGATATGCCGACCCTGGGAGGGCAGCAATTCATGATGTCTTTTTCTTAATTCATTATCTGTAGCCACAAGATGGCAGTTTGTCTTCATAGCTTCATAGCTCTGGCACAGCTGACCTGTTGGGTTTCAGTTGTTTTTTTTTCCCCTGTGTCAATGATTTACACTTCTCCAGTTCTGAATGGAGTCATTCAACCTGCGCTTGCTGTTTACACATTAAATATTAAAACTGACTGCATTACTCTTATCAAAGAATTTTTTTTGCTGGAGGTAAGAATGGCTATACTTACTGGTACTTCATCTTTAGGAGAGTTTATATGTGCAGGCAAGTATGCCATTCGTACATCATATTCAAACAAAA